>NC_071613.1:26293170-26918170 GCF_014839835.1 Dryobates pubescens | reverse complement strand
ATCTGAAAATCCATCACTGGAGTACTATGTCAGAGCTCTTTTGAAATAAATTCAGAATACTGTATTAATAAAATAACATCTTCAAATCTGTAGGTATGGAACAGCTGTGGAAAATGAGCATTTTTAGTGAGTATCAGAGTATATTTCATTGAGATAGTAATTGTAATGAGGATTGCTTGGGCAAAAATAGGGAGTTAAAGTAGAACCAGATGCTGATCTGGATATAGGTGGACTTGAAGGCAAAGGAGGGGACAAAAAAGAGTAAGGAAAATAGAGGTAAGGTCTGACAAAGAAAATAGAAAATCTATTGCCAGTGCCAAGGAAAGGAAGAGAATGTGAGGAGCCTGGGCATGGAGGAAGGGAAAAGGAAGGACTGAAGAATAAGTGGGTACAAAGATGAAGAAGATGTGGGCTGCAGGGGATGAACTTGTTGCAGAGGTTGGGCAGAGGGCTCTGGACTGGATATGGTGCCTGAAAATTAAGCACAGATACTCAATGTTTGTGGATGGGGTCCAGTTGTTCAGGGTGGCATTCATCTTCTTCTTTTCAAGAAGTGCTCATTTCTTTTCCTACTGTCTTCTGTCTCACTAGCTGTGTATCTTCCACTTGCTGTGACAAAGGATGTATCAGATTCCTACAGGACTGGTTTTTTTGTACCTGGGGCAGGTACAATCTTTTCACTGAGGCTTGGATCCTTGGTGTGGAGAGAACATACAGTTAGATCAACTGAGTTATGTCTTGATATGCATGGGGAAGAGGCAAATGCATTTGGAAATGTGGTAACTGCATCTTGTGCTTTGTGTTTCTTGAAGACTCTGGTTTGTAAATTAAATTCCTCTAACATAGCAGCACAAGAGTGTGTGTGTACATGTAGAGTGTTTTGGGGTGATTTATTTTTGAGAAGCTGAGCAACACACTATGAGAAGGAGACAACAATAACCAGTTAAATATCACTGTCCAGCATAGTAACTTCAGTACAGTTGTACCTCTTTGTAGTGCAGAGATTGGATTATCAGCCTCTGTAGCAATACCATTTTGTACTGCAGTTGTTTGGTCTTGCAAATTGAGCAGAATCACATCTGCATGGGATCTTTGACAGGAGCTCTCTGAGGTCACTGACATGTGATTGAACCATGTTTGTTCAGTAAGTGACATTTCTATCTGTTGTCCCACAAAACCAGCACTCCAGAATGGCTTCCTTTACCACTGTGCAGTATCTAGCTGTGCACATATATGTTTTAGGCTCAAAATACAAAGCGCAGATACTGACTGGTTTTTATCATTAAAGATTTTGTATGGAACTGGTTAAAAACTGGGCTGCTAGCCCTCATAAGTTGCCAAAGCTGTGTTTAGAAAACTGTCTCCAGAAGTCTTTTCCAGTTCATTTATTCACTGCTAACCTAAGCTCAGCTGCAGTGTTGTTTTTCCCCGTTTTATGAGGGTTATGCAAGACCTTCTATAAAGAGATGTTTGCGTCCTGCCGGAGACAGGGGCTCTGCAGTGGGAACAACTACAGTGAGCCTGGCATGCCTATCTGCAGATCAAACCCTGCAGAAGTTAAGTTATAAGCAGGCAGGCAGCCTCTCTTCACAACAGCACAGTAACTAATGTGGGGTTACAGGGCAAAGCCCACAGCAGGCCTGTGGACCCTCAAGTAAATCACTACAGAATCCAGGAAAAGAGAAATCTCTGTACCAGAGTGTGGTTTATTTTTCAGCATTGTAGTTTGCCATATATGTGTGTGTGTTCTCCCAGTCCTCAGCTATGCAGTACAGATGTGGAATAACTGTTCGCTGGGACCCCAAGAGGCTCTGAGAGGATAAACAGTATGCATCACATTACAGTGGGTTTCTGTGTCAGTTTGGATGGCCACTGGACACATGAGATGCCAGTTCTCCATCATCACCAAGCAGGGGAGGAATTGGCACAGGAGTTGCATGAAGATTTAAAATCAGCTTTGCACTATAACCACTCTTGCCAATCCCCTAGAATAAATTTTAGGGCCCAAGGTTTATTGTCCCTTATGTTCAGATTGTTAGGACTCACACTGGGACTTTATGGCTACTTAAGCATTATAATGGTATTGCTATGTCCTTTTCCCCCAGGCCTTCTGCACTGTAGGAGAGGCATAAAAAGGCAGTAGTACTCCAGACCCCAGCTCAGAACTCAGTATACAGCTTGCATTACCAATACAGGATATAAAGAGCCTGAAATGGAGACTGACAGGGGGAGTTCAGTATAATACTTCCAGCAGCATGTTACTTTCTCAACAGTTACCCACTCTGGGGGATCAAAGTATGCATCCAGTACTGGCTACATGGGATTGAAGGGGCTTTCACTCAGGCTGTAGAGTAGGAATGGATTTTTGTACTTGGGATCCTGTGCTAAATTTCAACTGGAAGCCCAAACATTAAAATGTTTGGGACTAGTCATTGTCCTGCAAGAACTACCCAGGGCTTCCACATGTTACTGCTTCAAAACAGAGCAGGCAGGCTCTTGTGTTCAAAAAAAGTTTTGGTTACAGCCCCTTGTTAGTTTAATTTTAGTTCTTATGAATTGACATATGGCAGGCATGATTTTTAATTAGAGCTTTAGCTGCATTTTACTGGTAGGGCTGCAGAACACTGTGGAATTTACATTACCAAGAAAATACTCTGTCGGTAGAGTACAAGGCTGTTTAGTAATCAGAGTGGAAAGTTAACTTTGAAACAAATTGGCAACTGATCAGATAAAATTCAAATCGGTAACATTTGTGTTGGAAACCAGCTCCAATCTGGGAAAAATGGAATCTAAGCTATTCTGTTCCTCTTGCAGAGGAACTGACTGGTGAACACACTATGCACACCAAACTTTATGCATAACACCCCCTCCAAAACCTAAACTGAATACTTCTACAGGGTTATCTGAGATTCATCTGATCTTCTTCACATTAGTGTAGAACTAAGTGTTACTTTGAAGAGGAGTTGCCTTACATTACAAAACAAACAAACCTCCTTTGACAGTCAAAAACTAAAGGTCAAATGTTCTGCCTGTTTTCCTTTAGCATCAACAGGATGTAATAGAGAGATATCAGGAGATGATTTGATCCTCTGTGTTTGTAACAGATTCCCATTTTCCTGGTTCATTGTGTGAACTCTTTCAAGTACTGAAAGAGTTAACTGTGTGTTCAGGCCTCAAGCAGCAAATGCATTTAAAGCTCAGTCCAGCACTCACATGGTTTGTATTCTTGCGCTGCTGGAGTGGTGTGTTCATGGCATCTGGTTCCCTGGCAACAGCTTTCATTGGCTCAATCAAAGCCTTTTCTTCCTAAGAAAGCTCCCACTGTGACACCCTACCACCACCACTAATCACCATCTTAACCAAGTGTTTAAGATGCAGCTGGTATGAAAAATAGCGCTTGTTCATGTGAGAAGATTAAGAGGCTACCTTGCATAGTACACCTGCACTGGGGAGTGCTCTTACTCACTGGTGTTGGGCATACTGGAGGGTGTCTGCCTTCCTACTGGAAGAGATGAGGCATCAGTACACTAGGAGTCTGCTTAGAAATAATCTTTTGTTTAGGCAGAAATCCATAAACCTTTGTGTGTTGTGAATAGTCATTTCCTCTTTGCAGCTGAGATGGCATTTGGGCCTCTGTGCTATTGACAAGGGGCAGAAGTAGGATGTAGGGGGTGTACAATAAAATCCATATTGTTGAAGCTGTCTCCCCTGACAAGGAGGATGCAGGAAGAAATCTCCCAACATGTGAACAGGAGAACAATAAGAGCAAAGAATTCATGTTAAGCCTCCTCAAGGGTTACATATGCTGGGCTTTCCTGGAGATTCAGAGTTTGCATAAAAATTGAGAAAGCCTCTAGTAATCATGCTTGCCTGTGTCTGGCAGAATTTGGGGTACAGAGTGCTCAGCAAGCTTGGGCATTAGTATGCCCTGCACCATGCTTCCTATGTTAGTAATGTAGTGATGTATCTTTTTGAATTACTGAAGCTCTCATTGACTCTGCAGCTGACAGAAATTCATCCGTTATTTTCTTAGTCTTGGAGATTACCTTGGAGGATGCTCTGTAATCATCCGAGACCATTGCACTCCACATGAACAATGCAGCTAGAGCAGAGAAAGCAGAGATATCGGTGAGGGTAAGCACAGGGAGACACTGTGTGTGTTGTGATCTGTGTGCTGCAGTGGTTACTTGTTTACCAGGCAGATAACACAAGCCAGGCAACCCCCTCCTTTGCTTGCCTGTAATGTTGGGCAGGAAAGTGAATATGGATTTAAGAATGTGGACTGGAGAGCACCGTAACATTTTTAGCAGCATGGCTTTAGTCATTAAATACTCTGCTAGGGAATATTAGACTAATTTTGTGCCTGTTTTTATTAGGTTTTAAAGTAAACTGCAGTTTCCTGGTAGACCTGATCTCTTATTTTAAAACAGTAAGTGAATGTATTCCTTTGAAGCTGGGGAGAGAGGAGCAGAAAATATTGTTTTGTGAGACACTGTGCTGTGTTTGGCATAGAGAGACTGAGGCAATATTGTGCATGAAAAAGACAACAAAGGAGCACAGTCTTGTGGTTAAGCTACTATATTGAGACTTGGAATTTGGGTGTAGCTTCCACCTCTGTGTGGCCTTAGGAGGGTCTGGACATAGGCAAAATAGGCAGTTACCAAGAACAGCCAAACCAGAAGCGAAGCTGTGGTGACTCCTTTGGCTGTGGCAGACCCCAAGGAAGTTGCCTTGGTAGATGCTGCTGCTAGGGTGTAGCAGATCTGGCAGAGTAGCAGCTGGCTGGCACCATGTTTTTAAAGGGCAGCCAAAGCAGTAAATGCAATTCAGCAAGGCTCGGTCCCCAGCTCTTATTTTAATCTCTGCTCTAGCCTTTCCCTGTGGCTGAAATGCTCTGATGTAACATAATGGTGGAAGAGCAGAGCTACAGTGATTTGAATCTAAGGAGAGCACTCCTAAGCCCACAGTCTGTCTCTCAACACTGGCTAATGAAAATTGCCAGGGAAGAACAATAAGAGTGGGGCTAATCTAAGTTGAGTCTTCTCCAGTTTTGCCCACACAGAGGAGAAGCCCAGAGCATGTTCTGTCTTGACTTCCAAGTGTCCAATTGACTCTGTCAGTCCACCTGTAGCATCTTTGCTCAGGGTGCAGCCTTTGCTCCCCAGATACCCCAGTAATACAGGCATGGGGCTGGAATGTGGTAGTGTCATACAGCCATGGAACCAGCCCGGTCCAACAATAGCTGCACAACTTGTGAAGTGGGAATAACTATCCCTTCACTCAGAATGCTTTGACAAAGACCAATCCATAATATATGAGAGATGCTCAGTAGCTGCATGGCTAAAAGCCACCCTGAAAAGCCTATGAATATTTTTAAATATAAAATATATTTTAAAAGAAGAAATCAAAAAGGTCAAATTACAAATGACAGCAAATAACAATATTCTGAATATAGTAGGTCTGTTTTCTTCTGTCACTTGTAATTGTTAGTTAAATATATTTAAAATTTTCAACACGCATTCAGTGAAAAGGGAACCCATGACAGGTACTAGAACTGTAAAAACAACCTGGTTTGAATGTTAGATGTCTGATTTTGTAAACTTGCTTTAGAGGTTGAGTGTGGGGGTTGTTGTTTCTTCCCCTCTGGAATGTTTCAGGAAAGTGTATGTGTATGTGCACGCATATGTGTAAGGAGCTATACTTGTTCTGCTGACAATCTTGACCTTTTGACTGATTTATAAGCCTCAAAGCAGGCAGTGAAAATGTGACTTCAGATGGGTAATTGGTAGATATCACTGCTTCAGTGAAACCCAGATTTGCTTTGGTTTAGATATGACTTGGAAAACTTTATTTGTTTGCACACTGTTTTACCATGAGCTCAGTAATATAAGAGTTTTGGGAATCACCTGCAGGTGTAAAGGGACAGGGAAGTTCCACTGCAGGGTTTTTCACAACCTTCCACTGGCTATACAGATGGGTGGCTGAAAATATTTAAACTTGGCAAAGCATAGAAAGAATGACACCAGCATGCCATCCCAGTCCTTTCTTTCATGTAACTGAGAAGATGCCTCTGTGAAGAAATCTGAAGCCTTCCTTTCACATAACAAGACATGCATTCAAGATAAAAGGTTCTTGATTTGTGGTTTGAAAGTGTTCAGGCATACAGAACACACTATATAGAAGATGACTGAAAGGTGGAGATTATTTCATTCCATAATTCATTGTGTAAAATTACTTATAGAGTTGTAATATTATCTAATTTTTCTACCTTTCAGAATATTGAAGTGCTATCAAGAAGCCAAGGTAATCTTTATTCTGCCCTTTCTAATCATAGTCTATACAGATGTGTCTCTCTATGATTGCAATGTCTAGTGAATAAACAGCATGACTTTTTTATTTAATAAAAAAGAATCAGAAGGTAAGAACGAGGCACAAACATAACTGCAAACCATTGAGAAAGGATGTAAATGCTGGTCCCCTGCACAGGTCTAAATTACACCCTAAGTAAACCCATAGTAGGGTCATGTAATACACTGGGCTGGAGTCGCAGTAGTAGGTTTATGTCAGTGAATGGGGGTTATGTCTCTGTAACTGCTGCCTAACCTCTAGCAGACATTGTGTGGTGTGAGTAAAGGCCAGAGGCCTGTTGTAAAAATAATGGTTTAGGTGGTTGATTGGGACTCCAGAGACTTGATCTCTTTTCCTGCTTCTTTTCTACCTTTCTTGAAAGTAACTCCATCTAAATATCTAGGTATAAGCTTTCCCCACCTCATATGGACATTTTGGGAATAAACATATCAACTAGTACAAAGCATTTGGGACTCTGAGGCTGAAAAGAAAACAAAACCCAGCGGAGAATAGAAAAAGTATCCTTGTTCACACAGTGTTGCAACAATTTGTAGTAGATGAAGTTCCACTCTTAAAAATCAAGATTAAAAAGAATATTGAAGAGCTGCTTTGTATGCAGAGCACTGTCAGTCCTGTGCCTGGAGTGAAGCAGGGGTTCTTGCCAAAAAGACGAATGTGAGGGCAGTACCTGGTCAGATTGAAACAGTATGTTATACTGTACAACCTGGGGGCAGAAGGAAGGTTACGTGAGGCAACCTTTGCCATGCTGTTTTGTGATATTTGAGAGCTTTGCTTTTCAGCCTTTGATTGCTCTGTTTTAAACAACATAATTTTTAGCATAGAATTGATGATATAGATCTCATAGTGCACCTGGAGCTTTACAGGAAAGTGCACAGATAAGGTCTCTGCCCCTTAGATCTTACATAGAAATTGGGGCCTTTTCCTTCTTTCACAAACCTCACTAGATTAAGCAAAGAATTCTGGGTTTGCAGCAGTGACCCATGGTTAATATTGGCTTAGGCATAAATCTGCAATATACTTCCATGGAATTTAAAACTGCAGATTTTGTTTGTGGGGTTTTTTTGGTTGGTTGGGTGGGGGGTTTTTGCTTCTTCGCACATCTTAGTCCTGCACTGCCTTTTACCCAGCAGCAATTACATGACCTTTTTACTGACTGGCACCCAACAAATTAGCAATCAGCAGAAAAAGGAGTTACCAGCCCTACTTTTAGAACTGCTAACATGTGTCTCTGTAGGCTCAGTGACTTTTCTACACTGCATTGTGGTAGTGAAGCAAAATCAATTTCCTCCCTTATCCTTGGGCAAAGATTAGTGAATTAAATTTAGTTACAGAAAAAATACCTTTTTTTTTTTTTCTTTCTAAATTTCATTATCTAAAACTTCTTCCCTTTTAGACACTCTTTGGGTGCCTGAATTCTTTCTGAAACATTTCCTTTCTGGAATATTCAGCCTGATGGAAAGAAAATGTGTTTCAGTCCCACCAGTATTATTTATGAGCACATCATCAGCTTCACAGAGGAATACTTAATAAACCCACTAGCAGCAGAGAAGAGCTGAGCCCTGCCTCCATGCTCAGCAGTGTACAGACAAGCCAGGAGAAGCAATAGGTCTGAAGCAGGCTCAGTTGCAGATGAGAGGCTGCAGTGGGGAATGGACTCAGTGGCCTCTGGAACTGGAGATTGTGCTGGAACTTTTCCACCCAGCATTTTAGGAAACAGCAGGAATCAGTGCTTTGACACTAGGAATCAATTAAAGAAACCCAAATTACTGCCATTTGAATAAACAATTATTTCTTTTTCACCCTCACAGGAGCTTGTTACAATGAACTAAAAGCCAGAACTAATTAAATGATCTGATAGCACAAATCATATCAGAAGTGTTTCATCTAGTTTAATTAATTCCTGCCAAAAATCACTGCTATTCTTAGTGTATACTGGATGACATTTTGCTTTTTTTTTTGCTTTTTTTTTTTTTTTCTTTTAACAGTTTCCATTTATATCAGTTTAAACTACTACTGGGATTCTCACTGCAGATAAAGTGGGAGTGTTTACAGAAGAGTTTACTGCCACGGAGATTTTTAACCCTAGAGGCAGACAGTATGGCAAATATCTTGTAGGTCAAGAAAAGGAACAGTTACGCCTCAGTCTAAGAGGATTTTTTTAATTATAGGATGAGACAAATAACATGTATTCTCTTCATTTAACCTTCCTGGTTAAGTCTTGTTTTGCTGGTGACATGCCCTGATGAAAATGCAGTGGTTATCACTGGGAGCTCTAGACCTCAACACTGTGCAGGCTTCACTAGCATTTTTTTCTTCTGCATGTGAAATGCAACCGGGTTTAGTGCTAGCCAGCTCTGCCATAGGACATTTCTTTGTCTTAGGCTGATTTCCTGAGCCAAAGGGCTGATTTTTGCAACCAGAGCTTGGGAGTGCTCAGGTTTAAGTGTAGGGTCTGCATTCATCACTCAGACAAAACTCCAAAGCAAGGGGTTGTAAGTGATCACAGAACAGGACCTCATGTGCTGCAGATGTGCTGTAATTGTAGCATTAAGATTTACCCTTCAGCTGTAGTGACAGGACAGTACTGTGCAAACTGGCAACTGGCTACAGAAATTCTTACCAACAAGAGGACAGAGCCTTGCTCTGGGGACTGCTTTGGATGTAAAGACCAAAAAAAAAAAAAAAAAAAGAGAATAGCATTATTTTCTATCTGACTTTCAGGAGGACATTTGACAGGCTTTATAGTTTAAAATAGCACTATTAAAGCAGTATAAAAATGTACATATTCAAGACATGTCAGTGAGATGGGACATTGTCACAGAATAATGGGTGCTAGCTACTCAGCATTCAAAGTAGGACAAAAAAAAAGAGGGAGATGCTAATGTGATTCCCAGTTTCCTAGGGAGCAGACAATGAGAAATAAATAGAGAAGAGGGACAACAACTACTGAGTATTTGAGCAGCCTTCTCTATGGCCACGCATTCCAGATCAGTGTTTGTGCCCTAACATGAACGGCAGTATCTCTGCCATACTACCCCATGCCAAAAAAAAAAAAGCCTTAACTGACATAGCAGAAAACGTGCTTCTTAGCATCCTATACCTTTCCATCTTGGCAAATGTTGTAATCCATCAGCCTTTTGAAAAGCAGGGCCTGAATAATTATGTCCCTATGCCCTTGCAAGTCAGCTGTAGGAGCTGACCCACTCCAGCTGGCAGACCTTGAGCACTTGGGTGGTTTGTGGCTGTGGCACAAGAAAACTACAGGGTGTTGACATGAGGAAGGCCTTGTCCCTCTGGAAGGTGGCTTGCCTCTTTTCCCTGCCTCCTCTGTTCATGTGGGTGGTTCAGCACTGTGTCTCCTTTCTGTGTTGACTTTGTAGTAACAGTGCCTAGAGCTCTTCCTCCCATGGGGAATTACCAGAAGTGCACAAGGGTGCTGGCAATATGCTCTGGGGGTTCGGTGCTGGAGGGTGGAGTGAGTAGTCCTGTGGCAATCTGTAAGGACAGTTGTAAAGTGAGTAGGTGTTAGTCGTGAGGAAGAAAGCAGCCCTCTCTTGGGTGAGGTTGATGTCTGCAATCCTCCTGCCCCCAGTCCTTGCACCGTCAGTACAGACCAGTTTTCCCTTGCAAAAAAAAAGGCTTTTGACTCTGTCCTGTGGTCATGTTTGCACTCTGCCTTTGAGATAGCACAGGCTCTGTATGTTATGGCCATATTGGGACATCACTCAAACAGCACAGTTAAGGTTGTGTTTGCTCATACCTTAACTCTTTATTTACTGGTTTTTTAAAGAATAGCTTAGGACCAGCATTCTAGAAAGGCATTCCATGCTCCTAGCAACCTTCATAAATTTCTTTGTCAGCAAACTTCTTACTTTTGAAAATTTACAGGAGGAATACTGTTTGGTGAGCATTTATGTTGATCACAGCAGTTTACAGTCAGCAATTAGTTTGCCCTGGAGATGCCACTGCAGCTATGTATACATAGCACTGTGTTCCTTTGGAGCTTAGGCACTTCACCACATGGTGACATGGGTAGTACTTTGCTGCATATGTCTTGTTAAAAAAGCAGTATGAGGAATCACAGAGTAACACCTGCTTGAACAGGGGCAGACTGTCGCAAGTTCACTTTGAATGGCCTCTGGAATGGCCAGCTACAAGCTATTCCAGTCCACAAGCCAGATCATTGCATTACCCAGGAGGGTGAGTCAGCACCAGCATTGGGCTGAGCAAGCACAGAACCATGACTTCACACTGGAGTAATTTTCTTTCTGGCCAGCCTGAAGCCCAAGGAAAGTAAACATATACGTAGCTGTAGCTGTGCCCATAAGCCTCTTGTATCTCAGTCTCAATTATTTTCATTGCTTCCCTCTATCTCTGCTCTCCACAAACACTTTTCCCTATATGCCATTTCTACTGTCATTAAGCAAAATGTTCCATTTATTGCCTTATGTTCCTTACTACCAGGTCTGCATGGTATAAGTGAAATTGGTTAGGCCTTCTCAGCGACATGAGGCAAGCTGTGTACAAAACTGTATCCTATGCTTCTCTTAAACTCTCTGTGATTTCAAAGCCAAGTTACCTGTCTGTCTTAGCCTTGGTCCATCCCTTAATGTACCCATTTATTCCAGCTGAACCTTATAAGTTTGATTAATGTTTTTCATTCATTTTTGGTGCATTTCAAATTCAAACTTTGAGATGCTTCTTTTAAGAAGTAGTTATATGAAACATTCAGGTATTTGCCCCTTTGTTTTCTTCAACTGAAGCAGTTCAGAGTGAACTGGAAAATTGCTTTGCTTAATTCAAATCCGTATTTTGGAGGTGTGTGTGGAAGTAGTGAGCTTCCTCCTTGCTCTGCTGTTCAATTATTTAAATGTTTCACTACAGATCATGTAATGAAAAATACAGCCAGTGATTTTGTTTTGGTGTTGTTTTGGGGTTTTTCCATTGCAGATAAATATTTTTGTTTTATTAACAAGACATTTTCCACAGTGCCTGTTTTTCATTTTTAGGGAATAGTCAGCCAGCTAACAATCCAACTGGCCAGCACCAGTTCCACTCAGCTGGAGGTATTTTGCAGCATGTGCTATCACACAGACCCCACATGGCAACACTTTGTACAACAACCAAAAAAAAGACAGGCAGAAGAGGGCATGTGACAGTAAATCCCATCATCTGAAGAGCCCACAGAAACTCTTCAGAGAACAGAACATTCCTTACACATGTTACACAAAAGCCCAAAAGGTGATGAGTGACACTTCCCACTTTCATTTCATTGGGAAGATTTGGTGTCATCACATGTCTCTGCTTTGCCACTAGCGTTTGACTATTCCCCCATAGAAAGTAAAGCACCAGCTCACTCTTTACCATTCTCTGCCTCTTAATGATCAATTATTTTTAATTGAATCCTCTTGCATTGTGCCAAATCTTGAGAGGGCCCTGTCAAGATCAGGGCCCAAGCAAGATGGGAACAGTACCAATACATATGAGGACAATAGACACATTTGTCCCAAATAGCATGATACTATTTGGAGAAAGGCCGAAATAGAGGTAAAGATGATTGGAAGAATTTGCAGACTGTGGGCAAGTCTGGGAAAAGTATGACAGTCTCCTGACCCCTACTCTGGTGCCATGTCTGCTGGCACACACTGCATCTCATTTGCTAATAAAAATGTCATTGTCTGTGCAGAATTACATTTAAGGACAAATAAAATAGGCTGGTATTGGCACAAAGAACTTTACCAGCTAAATAAGATGCAGCCAGGGATGACAGTGAGAGTTTGTGGAGCTGTGAAAATAATGGTGGTCATGGTGCAGTCCTTCACAGGCTTGTTTTTATGTGCATATGTCATTATTACACCTTTAATGACTGTTTTCAAGTAATGCATTAAGTCTGAGAGCAGTGGTGAAATGCTGACCAAAGGACACTTTTAAAACAAAGTCAGTTTTAATGAAAATCAATACAAAATGGAAAGGTTATTTAAGTGAAATCGCTAAGTCTCTTGAGATTGTTTTCTGATAAATATTTACTTTCAGCTCTCATATTGAGAGGTTTTGATTAAGATTTGATTCAGAATTCAGTGCTGTAAAATCTTAAGTATACTTCAGGAAAATGAGAGACATGGAGTTAAAGTGTTAGCTCCGTTAATGTCAGCTCTATTAGTCAAATGGCAAAAAAACTTAAGGAATCTGAAAGACCAAAAATAAAATCCCTACCTGCAGTGATAGAAAGTTCTGTGCCTTCATGAGACAGCAAAACTGTCCACTGATTAATTCATCTTTGCAGATATGGAATTTCTTACAAGAAAGATGGATTCTAGATCACAGTAACTGTAAAGTACAGACTTGCAAATCTTGTGAAATTCAGATGCAGGAGTTCGGTTTAGCCTACAATAAAAAGCGGAAAGCTGCCATGGGATTTGGCCTGGGCTCTGGAAACCCAGCCCACCTCTTGACCCTGCCTTAGAAGGGGAACAGGGTTCAAACACAGGCACTGTTTAGTCCCTTTGGACACGGGTGCAGTTTGGTCTCATGGTTGCTACGAGCTGCTTTAGAGAGGCCAGATCTTTGCCTTCATCTACTCAGTGCCTGAATTTTTTAGCCATCATGAAAGTTGTTTGTGTAAATCCAATAGCTGATTTACTGTCTTCACAGAGCAGAACGTGTAAAGAAAAACAGTGTGAGCAAATCCTTTCTCTAGAGGGCTTTCTATCAGCTCGCAGAATCCCACTCAGTTCCAGCCTGGTATGCGTAGTTGTGTAAGGGTGTCAAATGACATCCCTTTTTACTAGCTGTTGGCCCTAACGGAATGCTGCTTTGCACATCTGGTAAAGTAAGGAAATGATGCCTGAAATTTTTACATTTTGCCATTAATTAAAAAAAAAAAAAAAATAAAAGGAAGAATTGAGAGGCAAGAGCATTATAAATGAGAAATTATCTTTTCACCATGGATTAAATAAAAAAGATTCCATCTTTACATTTAGGTTTTTCTCCTTTCTGAAGACTGACTTTTGCTTTAGATAATCAAAGCTGGCTTTGAACTAGCACACACACAAAAAAATATTTTTTTCTTCTTTAAAAATAGCCCTATAGATTATATATACGTATCACAGCCTTTCATTCCTTTTATAAACTGTTTTATTTTCTGTGAGAATGTGAAAGTTCTGAGCAATGCAGAGCTCAAGCAAGCATCACCACAAACATGGGGAATGAGGTCCAGGTACATTATTGCAATTAACATCAGTATTTAATCAGCAGACAGCTGCACTGGGCAAGGCCCTTTTGATTTTCTGTCTTTAATGAGTTTTTGGTGAGACATTTACCTGTAGTTGCAACTTGTAAGGTGTAATACTAACATGCACTTACGCTGCATATGTGAACACACACACCACACAGAAAATATATGGAAGGAAGCCATGTTAGGCAACTGATGGGATTCATACTTTAGGTATATATTTTTGGAAGTAGCTCCCTTTGACAGCCTTCCATAAAAGCTCTTAAGCTATGTTTATGCTTTTTGTCTTTGGTTTGGTGCCTTTTTTTTTCCTTTCTTTCTCTTTTTTTTTTTTTTTTTGGGGGGGGAGGGGGAGGTACAGGGCAAGAGAAGGAGCCAGTTGTTACTAGCAGAATTTCCTGACTAATATGGATACGTGTTCCCCCCTAATTTACAACTGTTATTTAAAAATATGCTCTAGGCCCTGCTTGCTCCTGCTTTTTATCCATGTCCTCATTTATCCAGTTTCTGAGCGTGGTTAGGCTGGCTGTACATAGAGGAGCAGGCAATGTAGAGGAGTATGCCCTTATGACCCTGTTTGGGCCTGTCTGTTGTCACTGTGCCTCATTCAGTAGAATCCCATTTGGCTGTAGCTGTAGAAATGCCATGCCTGAGCTCAGTATTTACCTGGATCAGGAGAAGGTGCTGTGCCTTATTTCCACTGATCTGGTTTGGAAACAACAAATGCCCACAAGGCAACCTTGGACCTCAGGTTGAAACAGCATCAAAACTCTCCCCAATTTTTTCTGTGGTGCAAACCAGTTTCCTAAGCAGTAAACTCTGATGTACATATTTTAAGTTTATAGCCTGGGCACCAATTTTTGTCAAAATGTGTCAGTTCTAAGTGGGGCATTTGGGAACTTGCCATGTTCTGTATTTATTCTCTCAATCCTATATTATCCTGTGCTGTAGCTGCCAAAACCACATGGTCTTGTTGGCATGAAACAATTATCCTGGTTTATATAGAACAGGCTTGGCAATGGTCTATCTCAATGAACAGTCACAGTGCTGAAAGATTCAGAGTTGTCTTTTCCTCTCCAAGCAAAAAAAAAAAAAAATTCTTTCAGCTGGATTCGTGGTTGTAAGCAAGACAGAAATAGAAAGCATGTACAGAGAGGAGCGTGTATACCAAGTACCTTTAAGGTCTGGATGGAAGTGAAATGGGATTAAGAAAAAAACCAACTATTTAAGATACAAGCTAGTAATTTGGTTTCTTAAACCATGTGAAATTATACATGGTTTACTGTTGCCAGTTGGTGAATACAGAGATGTGTGGTTTTTCACTTGCATGCAAAGCTATTAGTTGTGGGTGAAGTACTTAGACAAAAACATTAATGCTGGTGTGGGTATTCCACCAAATATAAACCCAAACAAACACTGACTTATTACAAAAGCACTTTTTCTGTGGAGACAAACATTCAGTTGCTGCTGCTAATACTGTATAACTGTTAAAGCCTCCTGGTTAACTTGCCTGATATAATACCTTATTGTAGAAAGCAGCACAAATATCTCTGAAACTTAATGTATTTTCCATGAAAATGTAATATATTGTGTAAATTTAGAGGAATATCGATCAAAGATAACTATTACTTGCCAAGGTCTTGCAAACCAAAACCACTACATAGACAAGACCCAAAGGTGAAGGGTAGGAAACTTCTTAAACTTACTAAAGTTAGCTTAACCATTACTCAAAATAAAATTATTCTGAAGCAATTAGCAAAGGTTAGTAGAGGCTTATTTTTCCTCCTTTTTTTCCCAAACAGCTTCACAATGTGATTTTATAAATTGTACTCCATTAAGAAAGTAACTGTTACTTTGTTATCAGAATGGTGAGAGATTTTTATTCCAGAAGGCCAGACACTATCACTACTTGAAATTCTCCAAATTGTTTCCACTGCAAGCAAATTCAGTCTTGATGTGAGTCACATCTGCTTAAAAGTGAATAGCAGTTACTTCTACTTCACACCAGTATCAAATTTCACCTACAATCTCAAATGCTTAAGATCAATTTAAATCCCAGGATTTGCACAGTTTTGCATAAATGACTTTAAATTCAGAAGTACCTAATAGGAAATCCTGAAATAATAGTATTGAACTTGACAAATGTCTCCTGAACTACACACACACACAAATGTATTGAAGTTTTTCAACATGGACAAAAAAAAAAGCAGTTTCTCATCCACCTACCAGGGATAGATGGGTAGTGAGTGAAGAAGAGCAAGGGGACAGGCCACCTGCAAGCTTAGCTGTCTAGGATTTATTAAGGACTAATTGCATGTTTAGCAACACAGCTGTGGCTGCACAGCCCAGGTGCCGTCACACCACTGCTCCCCATTGGTTCCTAGTCCTTTGGAGCATGAGCTGTTTCAGCCATTCTATCGCTTTGGCTGGCACTGATGGATTAATGAGAGGAAATGTTTATAGAAAGGTTCGGGTTTCCTAAGGGAGTGAAATTAAACCCTCCTCAGCACTGACCAGCGAGCCCATGTCATAGAGCAGTTTGAAGCACCCTGACTCGCAGGAAAGCCAAGGCCTTTTCAAAAAGAAAACTTGACAAGTGAGCAGTTCTGGGGAACAGCTAGAGGTGTTTTCAAATAAAAGACATGGCTTTTCTTGAGAGGCAGCATGAATGGGGCTAGCTCTGAAAAGAACTTTAAATCAGTAGTTTGTGCACTGTAAAAGGTTGTTTGAGAGCACAGTGTCCAAATAGACCAGTGCTGTGACAGAAAGTGCAACTATTACACACTGTGTTGAGCAAATGAAACAATATTGCAGTACAACCACAGCTACCATCATGGCATCCAGCTAAGGCATCTTAGATCTTTGCTCTGTTACTTAAATTTTAGTATAGTCTATAGTTTAAGGCAAAGAAAGGATGATGAACCCAATAGCAAGGCCGAAGTCATTGTAAGAGAAAAGCTGGAACCTATCATTTCACAGGTGTGTAAAACTCTGTTTGCTGGGGCACTTTCCGTGCAATGCAGCTTGAGATCTAAACATTCATTTCAGTTTAAAAAATGAAATAAAGTAGACCATTTCATGGAGGCTATCAGCTTTCAAATGACTGTGATGAGAATAAACACAGGGTTCAGGCTAGCTATTAAGATTAAAGTAAAATTCACCTGAACAAAACTGGAGGTAGCAAAGGTGCTGTGGGAAGAAAAAAGCCAGTCCAAAACACTGCCATTCAAAAGCTATTGAAAAGGACCTAGTCCTTAGTGTTTCTCTCAAACACTCAACCCATCAAAGCAAGGATTTAATTTACAGCACTTGTAGCACCCTCCAGTTCTCAATCTCATAAATCCCTTTGGAATGGTAAGACAGCATTATCCTTATTTTTTAGATAAGGAAACTGGTTTATCAGCTTCCCCTCAGTGAGAGGCAGAGCCCGGAGGAACTTGGCTAGGATGAAAGTACATCAAGTGAGGGCAAACATTTGAAATGGCCTCAGTATGTGATCTACTGTGAGAGGCTGGTACTCAAAAAGGCCCGTTTCAAATCATAGATGAGTTTCTGGTCAGTGTATTTACCCAAAAGTCTCTTCCATCTCCTACAAAGCAGAGAGAGAAGACACCTCTCACAAAGGTGCTTTCCCCTCCCCCTCCCCCCTTCTCCACCAATTCTATGACTTGCCCCCGGTCGAAAGACAGAAAGAACTTCATTGGAGCTCTTGTATTAAAAATTATTTATTTAGTGATCTGTACATGGGATGAAGCAGGGCCTCATACAGACCTTCAAAAATCAAGTAAAAACATAAATACATATTTTCTTACAAAAATGAGATTTACAAAATATACATACTGCACTTGTCTTACACTTATTTTTTTTTCTTCCACGTGCACATTATAAAAGACAGAAACCCAAGCTCTGCACGTTTGAAATAAGATCTATTAAACTTGGCTGTTGGGCCCATTCCTCATTACCAGACTACTGGTACACCCTCCTCAGCAGCAGTCTGCCTCCTTACCCTGAACTATTTTTTTTCTTTTTTTTTTTAATTTTACATTTCATTCCAGACACTTTCTCCCCCCCAAAAATGAAGAGCAGCTATAGGGTGGGAGACTTGCTAAAAATCCACAATTTCATAATTTGTCCTTAGGCAAGAATATACACACACATATACTTATAAAAACAACCCTTCAGTAAATATAAAGGTAAAGTAGTATGCAAAAAAATAAAATATGAACAAGTCGACATAAAAAATTCAGAATAGAAAAATCTGTCACATTTCAAAAAGACGATGATGCATCCGATGATTAATTTCTGAATGCCTTTCCTTCCAAGATGTGATCACTGGAAATGTAACCATCTGTTTTAGGTGAAACGAGAAGGCCCCTCACTTGCATTAACTGCTTGCTTTTAAACCCCAGTCCCCTCCTGCACCACAAGTCATTGCTATGCAGTTCAGGGAACCTGAGGAGCCTGCAAAAGGTCCATCGCGTGCCAAAAGGATTCCTCCTCTCCTCAAAAGCCAGCTGTGTATTGACCCTACCGGCAGTGAGCTCACTGCAAAGCAGGAGAGAAAGCAGGTTTATGGGAACGAAAGAAAAAACAAAGTTGTATCTTTACATTATATATCTTAATGGCTCTTGTTATGGCAGGTGCTCTCAGTTACGTTCTTCTTGCCCTCTAAGTCTTGCATTTCCTTCAGCTTAGAAAAGCAACACATATTGAACGGTAGGAAAACATCCCGCCTCCTCCTTTTGTCATAAAATGGATGTTTATTTCTGCAGGCTTCTCACATCCAAGAGTGAGCCTCAACTGTTTTGTAAGTCTGCCCATAAAAACCGATCTCATGTTTATGCCTTTCTACATAGAAAACATTTCTGCTTTCCCTTTTGTCTTCTAGAACAAAGGGGGAAAAGCCTTCTGCTGAAAAGCAACAAGTCATTTATTTTCAGAGTATGGAATAGCAACCCTCTCCTTTCCCACAGAAGGAAGAACAACAGGCCGAGGGCCAACTTGAAAACAATTACAACAGGTATCACCGAGGTAAAAAAGAACTTGTGAGCGGAGAGAACAGAGGCATCTCCCCAGCACACGATCCGGGCTGTAGCTGGGTTTGCAGTACTCACGTGATTGCTCCGCCGAGATGGAAGAAGCAGGCAATGAGCTCAGGCCCGGAGCTGCCCTGCCTGTGCTGTAGTTTGACCCCAGCAATTCAGAGACGGTTTGACTACTGTTCAGCAGCGGTAGCTCAACCGATCTGGTCGTCCTCCCCCCTGACCCACGTCCAAAACAAGGCAAGATGGTTTTAGTGGGGTTAGTTTGTTGGGGTTTGTTTGTTTTCCTGCACAGGGGTAGGAGGTAAGAGAAGTAAGGGACTTCTTGAGAGTGAAAGATTTCCCCATCCCAGCAGCAGCCTCTTTTTTTTGTGCTCTTCCACTTAGCTGGGCATAAACACTACTCGGCATAATCATCTTAACCTTTATGCAAAGGTTAATTTTTTCAAACCCTCCAGGAGGATGAAGAAGTTTGGAAACCCTTCCCTTCCTCCCTCTTCAGGGAGCCACTGCGGTCTCTTCTTCTGAGTATCCCTCATGTGTGTTTGTGTATGTGTCTCTGTGTGTGTGTGTGTGTGTATGTCAAAGGGGACAGGGGTCTCATACTGCCGTCTCTCCTTTGCTGCCGGTGCTGAGTCTGTGGTAAAAGCGTCGCCAGGATTGAAGGGTTTTGCCAGACCAGATCCAGAAGCCAGTCGTGATGCCAACAATCATTGTCATGAGGTACTTGATCATGAAGACAGTGAAGTCTGGGCTCATAGGGGCAAAGTGACTGGGACAGGGCACAGCATAGGTTTTGCAGGTCTGGAGGAGCCATGTCTTCTCCCAGGTGCCACGGAAGGCCTGCTCATAGAAGTAACATGCCAGGACAATGGTGGCAGGTACTGTGTAGAGGACACTGAAGACGCCAATACGCACCATCAGCTTCTCCAGTTTTTCTGTCTTGGTGCCATCATGCTTCATGATGGTGCGGATGCGAAACAAGGACACAAAGCCAGCAAGCAAGAAGGAAGTGCCAATGAAGAGGTACACAAACAAGGGAGCCAGCACAAAGCCCCGCAGCGAGTCCACGCTGTAGATACCTACATAACACACCCCACTGAGTACATCTCCATCCACCTGCCCCATGGCTAAGATGGTGATGGTTTTGACAGCAGGCACAGCCCAGGCAGCCAGGTGGAAATACTGGGAGTTGGCCTCAATAGCCTCATGACCCCACTTCATGCCAGCAGCCAGGAACCAGGTGAGGGACAAGATGACCCACCAGATGGAGCTAGCCATGCCAAAAAAGTAGAGAATCATGAAAAGGATGGTGCATCCTTCTTTCTTGGTGCCTTGGGCCACAGTGCGGTAGCCGTCCTCAGAGAAGCGCTCCAGACAAACCACCCGCTCCTCCAGCAAGAAACCTGCTGCGTAAGCCACTGCCACCATGAAGTAGCACCCAGAGAGGAAGATGATGGGCCGCTCCGGATAGCTGAAACGGCGCATGTCCACCAGGTAAGTGAGCACAGTGAAGAGGGTGGAGGCGCAGCAGAGCACAGACCACACACCCACCCACAGACGGGCAAATCGTACCTCCGCCTCCTTGAAGTACATGAGCCCGTTGGGCCGGCTTGGTTCACAAGGAGCACCGCAGTCCCGCTCCCCCAGGAACCGGTAGCCCAAGTAAGGTGGCACTTTGAGTTGCCGAGGACAGGAGAAGGAGAAGCCGGATGGAGGCTGCGGAGGGGTGAGGAAGTCCGGGAGGTAGCCAGCCGTGGGATGGGCAGTAGCCCCCCGGCCTGCCGCACCGCCAGGCCCTGGCGGGGCATCCGACGTGTTCTGCCCCACGCAGATCTCGCCCGCGCCGTGGACGGGGAAGTTCTCACAGCGGAGCCGCTCTGGCCACTGAAAGCCGAACTTGTTCATGAGGGCCTCGCAGCCCTGGCGGGCTCGCTCGCAGAGGGAACGGCAGGGTGGGATGGCCTGCTCCAGGACGGTGCACACTGGCGCGTACATTGAGCAGAGGAAGAACTTGAGCTCGGTCGAGCACTGCACCTTGACCAGTGGGTAGAACTGATGTACCTCCAGCCCCGCGTCCTCCTGGTTGGTGTGGCCCAGCAGGTTGGGCAGGATGGTCTGGTTGTAGGCAATATCCGTACAGAGCGGGATAGAGATGGGCTGGCAGAAGCCGTGGTCCGGCACGGAGATGCCCTTCTCGCCGTGCTGAGCGGCTACGCCTGCGTGTGTCCCCAGCAAGGCGGCCAGCAGCGCGGTCAGACCCAGCGAGGGGCAGCTTTTCCATCTTCCTCCAGCCCGCATCGCCGGGGCGGTCGGGGAGCCGAGGGGAATCCTTCAAAGCCAGGCGGCGCAGTGTCCCAGGGGCATCAGCCGGAGGGTGGCAGCAGGGCCCCTTCCGCGGGGTAGGGGCGCGGTGGCGGGAGGAACGTGGCTCCGGCGCTAGACCTCTACGACTGTCTTCCTCGGTTCCGGAGGGTCGGTGGTCGCACAGCGGCAGTGCTTCACTCGGCGAAAGTTTCCGGAGTTCCTTCGCCAGAGAAGGCGGCGGAGAAAGAAGACACGAGCGCAAAGCCCAGCGACGGCTCTGGCCAGCTCCGCGCAGAGTCGCGCAGCTGAGCCGATGCTCCCCGCTCGGCTGCGCGGTCCCGGAGCCGGGGATTTTAGGTTACGGCTAAACGGATTATTACCGCTCCCGGCTGAGCTGTATATTTTACTCCAGGGCTTAAATAACTTTTAAAATCCAATTACTGCACGATCCTCCCCGCGGCTCGGCTGGGCTCCGCTCCCGACGGGCGCCGCTGCGCACTGTGTGTCCGGGGCAGCCGCGCGCCTCCGGCCTGGCTCCGCCCGCACCGCCGCTCCCGGCCCACGGCTGCCGCCGCACAGGAGAGAAAAAAGGGGGGGGGGGGGGGGGGGGGGGGGGGGGGGGGAGGAAAAAAAAAGACACATATAGGCGCGAGCGCGGCTCCGCCCCCGCCGCCAGCCTCATTCACAAACCACACCGGGGGCGGGGCCGCGCGGCTCCCTCTAGCCAACCGGCGCGGGGGGGCGGGGCGGGGGCGGAGCTAGCTCCGGGGGTGCACACAAAGTTGCAAACAACTTTTGTCCCGTCTCCGCCGGGCCCCCCGCTCTGCTCCCTCCCGCCTCGCAGGGCGGAGCCGAGGAGGGATGGGGAGCCCAGCCAGCGCGCCCAGGGTGGCCCGAGCACACTAAAATTAACTGGCTGCTTGCTGAACAGGCTTAGAAAATGCACACAGCTGCCGGTGCCCAGAGTTATTAAAAAAAAACGATAAAAAAACGCCCAGCACCCGTTTGCAGAATGAGTAATTGACTGGTCGAGATGTTCGTATCTGTGCACCGACGCCTCCCCCAGCCGTGGGGGGTTTGGTTTGTTATCTCAGTATGACCGTTGCTTTTTGCTGGCAGAATAAACGCTTTATTCATGCAGATCTAAGCTGTAGGTGGGGGAAGGCAGGGGGTTTGTTTGTTTGTTTGTTTGTTTTGGGGTGGGTTTTTTTGAAACGTCCAGTGAAGAGGAGAAATTTTAAATCCCATCTGTACTGCTGCAGCTCCTGAAGAGAGGTAAAGGCTGTAAGAAAAGCAGCAGTTCCTCTGGAAGTTCCCAGCATGCCTGCAAGGGAGAAAATGGCATAGGTCGGGAGAAGGCTGTTAACTGGCCTGCCAAACGATTCTCAGCAAATCTAGACCTAGACCAACATAAATTTACTAAGGACAGAAGAGTCTTTTTTTGCAGCGTGTTTTGAGGTTGTTTGAACCAGCCACCCTCTGGAACATGCTGGCAGTGTGTGTCCTCGGCAGAACAGAAAGTATCTGCTTTTCCTTCACACTGGCCTGAGAGCCTCTAGTCAAAGACAGACTTGGGTTAGGTATTTTTCAACCTACCTCATCTCTGCTTTTGAGGACAGAGGTTCCCTGAATTGTACTATTAAAATTTTTTTTAGTACTTTGGTATTACTTTATTTTAGTCCTTGGTATTGTGCTCCTATTAGGGACTAAGCAAATACACCAATCTGTACCATCCTCCAAGACAGCTCTAGAGAGCAGTTTGGCTCAGTGAATTGTTGGGCAAATGCTTCCCATATCCTCTCCTGCTCATGAACAATGTGTCCCCATGCCAGTAAGACCTTGGAGCTGCAGCTTTTGTTAAGAGTAGTTGACAGTTACAAACATACTTACTAAAATAAACTTACTCCTTTAAAAGTGGACACGTTTTTAAAAATAACACTCTGGTCTCTGGTATGTTTACAGGCAGGACTAGCTACTGATGGCTGCAATAGTGGCCTCTGGAAAAGAAATGTCTTTTCTTCATTATTATTTGTAATGTGATTGAGAGTGCCTTAGAGGGACATGAGTTTATTAAGGTTTGTTTTCTGAATTCCTTATTTTTATAAACCTAATGACTAAGCAGGTTTTTGTGATAGCTTTCACCTAAATAACCTCCCACGGTACAAACTTACATGAACTTGTCTACTCTATTGTTTGTTCTCTGGCTGTTGGTAACCTTCAAAGAGATTATTCTAGCTGTTTTTTTCGTTTTTGGTTTTTTTTTTTTTTTTTCTTTCTTTTTTTCCTCCTGTCCCATTTTCTGTAACATTCCATGAACTGTTGAGTCACCTTTCTGTAATAATCACCTTAAAGCCTCTATTTTTCACTTTGGCTTTCATGACTGACTTCATCTGAACAGCATTTTGTTATATGCACTATGAAAAACATTGCATGAAAGGAGAGGTTTCACTGTCAGGCAACAATACAAAGAAAGTAAGGCAACGGCAAACTTTCGTCCTCACGCGTTGCTCATTCTGTATGTAAAGAAATAAGTTCAGAGCTAATGAATTTGTATCATAAGAAACTCTCGACGATAGGGAGACAGTGACATAAACTATTCAGAGTAAGGAATGTCAAACAAAGCTGCAAGACTCTAACTGGGTATTTATTTACAAGACAGGGCAGATGTCATCAGCAGTTCCTCCTAGTTTTCCACTGGCTGCATTTGTTAGAGTCATTTATCTGAACCATGGTGCAAGTGGAAAGATGACTGGGAGCTCTGGTATATGCTATAAAAGCAGAGTGACTCTGTAACACTTATGATAAACATAACATAGTATCAGAGTGAAGCAAAAGGGAAAAAAAAACAAGTGGAAGGGTAGGCAGAAGGGAAGAAAGCAGGAATGCTATGTGCTTGATTATTTCTTAGGGAGATAAGAAGACAGTAAACTTATCACGTGGAATGATGCTGCTAGGCCATCCCAGATGGCAGAAATGTGCAACAGAATTTACTAATACACAGGAAGAAAGTCTCTTGTGTCTATTACTAAACTGCAAGGGTTTTTTTCCTAGTGAGACTCACTGGTAGCTGAGGAGGCTGTCACTGAGAGAGGCAATGAAAGTCTCAAAATGGCAGATTACAGCCTGAGAAAATCCTGGGGTCCTAAGTCAGTCCTGACAGTTTTCAGGGGACAGTGGAAAGAAGAAGAAAACTGCAGGATTCTGGAATGCAGGTTACTGCAAAGCATTTAGAACCTCTGTAAGCACCATCAGTCACATTCCAAAAAGCACAGCAAACATGCTCATCTCCTGGTTTTACCTCAGTCTAAATTCATGAGTGGTAGCCTGAAAAATTACTTAAATTTTCTCACAGCAGGAGGGATTCTCATCAGCACATAAGCATCAGCAGCCACCATTAGCCAGGTTATCAGCTATTCACAACAAATATGCTGTGCAAGACCTTCCAGCATCAGAGAAATTGTCTATTGTAACCACATAGCAGTTCAAAAGGTTTTCTCTAAAAATCTCCTAACAACTGGTGGTCTGAGTATGCCACGTGGTCTATCAGCAATAAAACTTCACAAGCAAAGTTCTGGCAAGTCTAAGATACCAAAATAAATTTACAGTCTCAGGTATTGGTACAACTCTGGAGCTGGCTGACTAGACTACTGTGTTTAGGGAGAAATTGCTAGGAACAATCATCTGTCTTTTTACACATTTAAAAAGAAATCCAGTTCAACTTCCAAGCTAATTCAGTGAGAAGTAGCATTGCTACGCAATGTCCTTTACTGCTATTTTAAAGCTTCCTTAAATGGTACTGATATATTTTTCCTTGTTTCCTATCCCATCTGATAGAAAACTCTTTCCATGAGGGGAGGGAAATCAAAACAAAACACCCCTTCCCCACCCTGCCACTTGTTTTGGGTGCCTGCGGGTGAACATTTTCAGATTACCTGTTAGAAGGCTTCCAGTCCTCTGCCCTCTGAAGAACAAAGGTCATCACTTCCCTCTTCTTCCACCCAGGTCCTCACCGGCTGTCCTGATAACCAGCACTGCTAAAGCCCCAGTGCACAAATTGTGAGATTTGTCCCAGTTACATATAGTAAGCAACTTGCATGACATTTTTAACCTCAACATTTTGAAGCATATTTATGTACAGTCTTACAAGATCAGGCAGGCTATTGAGCTATGAACATCAAAATTTGCACTCCCTAAAGCTTCCTGGGGAAATGCCAGGAGCCTAGGGGGAAACAATGAATTTGCCTGTTTTACATAATTATTTGCATAATTAGAAATAAAATTAATTCAGAGTCTTATATCTGCTTGCATTTCTATCGGTCTGATAGATTACTCTAAATTGCATCTTGTCTGAGCTCACCAGAAATTCTAGTCTTTCTGTAAGGAGGTAGGAGAGCCTGGTATTTCACAGGCAGGGAGTGGGGAAGACAAACCCCTGCCCCCCACTATGGAGCCTTAATTTGATATTAGACTGAAGACGTAAGATGCTGATTGAAAAGAGCATATGGGGAGAGCACAGGTGACAAAAGGAAGGAGGCACTGCTGGAGGGGATGTGGTTTCCCATGGTGAGAGAGCTAAAAGCTGTTTGCATCATGGATTTGTAAGATAATTATTAGCTTATGATGTAGTATCCCGAAGGATACAGGGAAGCAGCACTACCTTCTACATTTGTGATCAGATTGGGGAAAACATTAGGAAACAAAGGTGGGCTGTCAGGCTGATTGCTTTCATCTGAGATCCATGAATAAGAAAACAAAACCAGAAGTTATCTGCTCATCCCCACTCAACAGTTTAGTGAGGACACCAGTTACATTTTAACCCTTGCACTTTGAACTCCTTGCTTCTTTAAAGCGATTTTAATTTCCTTTCTCACAATTTTAGGGCTGCAGAGGCCCTTTGGTATAAAATGCAGGCAATGCCTCCCTATTTCGATTTCTTAAGCTACATCCTTTTGTAACAAGGCAAATTCTCTGCTGTCAGCAGTATTATCATCCAGGCACTATCATCATTCTGTCTGGGTGCGGTAATAATGCTGTACGAAGACTGGAAGCTTCCAGAGACTGGGAAAAGATAGCATTCATGTGTACTGTTCTCTTTCCTTTGGTAGGGAAGATCCTGCTCCGAGATTCTGGATGTAGCATAGGCACAGACAAACTTACTTTCTGACCTTAAAATGTTAAAAGATGCTTCTATCTGGGCATGGTGCTTGGACACTTTCCAAGACTATGCAGCTGATAGTGGCCCATTCCTATACACTGGGATATATGACTTACCAGCCTGGGCAGCAACAACAACAGCTGTCTGCAGAAAGCTATTTCTCCTTCCTTCAGCCAGCCAATTCTATATAGCTGTCCCATTTGCCAATACAGTGATTTCAGTCTCTTATTCTGAAGTATTTCTGCATGCAGCTCTAGCAATGTAAAGCTGGCTGAGGTATGTAACATTTCAGTGAAAAACAGTCAAGTTTCTCACATTTGTGCATAAATTCCCCATCTCATTGCAGACGGTGCCACAGTATTTGTGAACACTGAATTACATGTTGCTTCCAGCACTGGGGTCGGTATGGGCAGAGTGAATGGTTGCTCTGATCCTGCTGATACACTTTGATTTTGAGGAACGCAGTGGCCAAATGTATTGTGCTATGTCTTTTGTCATTTAAGCCCAACCTTGTTTAAATGTTGTCTTTCTATAGACTCACCTATTTGAGATTTTATCTTAAATCCTCTTTAATGCATAGACTGAAGGCTTGTACTTGTCCTGTTTGAGTTAATGGATAAGGTTTCACTTGCTTCAATGGAAACAGAGAAGGATACTGGTCACAGCCTCAAATTCTGTTTATGTAGGAAGAAGAACTGGATTTAGCCCAAAGTAAGAGATGGGAAAGGCCCATTATATTGTTTAGCCCTTGCTATTACATATGCTAGTGGATAATTAATCTAATTTTAAATGTCTTGAATAACAGGACTATTGCCATCTCTCTTGGGACATGATTCTGCCATCCAATAATCATATTGGCAGAAAGCCACTGCCTGATGTTCAAACAAATGGTTTATCTTTGCTCGATTAAGACTCACTAAAGATGAATGCAGCCTCCAGAAATATGTTGTTTCCGAAGCTTAGAAAACAAGAGAAGAGCTGCTATTCAATATAGAATTTGCCAGATGTCTAAAGAGGCTAAGGAATTCCTAAGTCCCTGTTTACAAAATCCCCTCTCCTCCTCCTATGAATGCCTAAATTACCAGTCACTGCTACCATCCTGTGTTTGGGGTGAAATTTCCTTAGCTGACTCCACTTCCAAAATTGTATTGGAAAGAGAAACAAACATGTATGTTACTTTTATTTTTCCTCTTTCCAATGGGCTTGAATGAATTAGGTCTTGTCATCCACAATTACAATTAAACAGAATTGTTTCTTCCTTTGTTCTCAATGGTACCCTGGAGACCCAGTTGCTACCCTGCTTCAAGGCCACACAACAGTTTGCTGTGCAGGGCTACCACACCCCTTCAAACCCTGAGTTGAAGATGCTGCTGTATGGAGAATTTCCCTTTCCACAAAAGTCGTCCCCAGGCACTGGTGACCCAAAGTGTGTTTCAACACATCAGTGCTATAGCCAATGCCTAGAGACAGCTCTCCTGAGAAACTGAGGCCGTGAGGTTTGTGGATCAGCATCACATACTCTCTCCTTTACCTTTTTTAAACTACTCATTTCTAAACCATGATTTCTACCTCAGTGTCTGTCCTCATTGGCTGGTCTCTCTTGGAGCAGGGACCAATGGTACTCTGAATGGTGCTGGAGATACTAAGCTGATTTCTTTCCATGGAGGGAAGGGAAGCAGAAAGCAGTACTACTACTACTACTACATTAGTACATTACTAAATAAGCTCCCTCCTCGTGGAGTCTCTGAAGGGAGTGAGAGCCCATTTTCTTAATTACATGTTCATTAGTATGTTTAGTGCTCTCCTCCCTCTCTTCCCCAAGCCCTGCCACCTGGGAGTTCCTACTGTGTTACTGGAAAGCCACAGAGGTTTATTTAAATACCACATAGTCAGACTGGAATGAAAAGCTATGAAGCTTCCCCTCTTTAATACTTTTTGAAATTATTTATAGGCTATGCTTCTTGCCTACGTAGAAGGTGCCTTCTGAGATTCCTGCAAGTCAATGCAGAAATAGCTGTTTGAATTGAGCAATAATTAGAAGCATATGGAGCAAGGAAAGCATTAGAGAAATCCCATTCTGTTAAAGAAACACTGCTGTCTGAAATAGATTTCCGCTGCATGTAACTTTTTCTCATATGGGCTCAAAAGAAGTAACATCATATATCTGGTTTGCACCTACCAAAGCTGGGAAATTCTGCGCTGAATTCAATCAAATACGGCATGACATGCAAGTCCTCAATTTGCCTGTGCCATAGTTACAATTTCTTTTCTAGGCATCAGAACAATGAAATTTCAGCTTCTTTTTGTGAATGTTTATATATATATTTATTTATTTCCCCTCAGTCTTGGTTGTGGTGTTTAGTTTTTGCATTGTTTTGTTTTGGTATTCCTCTAAAGGTTTTAAAAGGCTGAGGAAATGCTTGAGACTTAAGACATGGTTATAATCTTTTGTAATCCACAGGCTCAGTCTGGGGAAGGTACTCAGAGCTCTCAAATCCTAATTTGCTGCCAAATTCTTATGTGATTGATGTGGTAGATTGTTTCACTCCTGACTTCTAAAAATAATAGGTCCTGCTCTCCTTGTTCCCACAAATCATCCCTTAGAGCTTAGAGATAACTGGAAACTCTGAGCACCTCAAGCAGAAAGCTCAAATTTTAACTCTTGTGTTTCATATTTGCTTTGCTCACACAAGTGCAACTGGATGTGGTTTGCTGTGGGGCTTTTGTTGAACCATGTTGTTGAGGTGAGATGATTTTCCTTCAATGACTAAGTTATTGACCTGCTAGCTAGCCATAAAGACATACTCTGGCTGCTACGTATGTACAGTAAAGCCATGGGTTTAATGATGAATTTACTCACATTTAGGCTTTATTTTTTCCAATAGGCAGGGATTTATACTACAATGTAATGGAGTATCCACTAACCACTTTAAAAAACAATAATGTTTTCAAATTACAAAGATAACATAATTGTTGTAGGACCTTTAAAGCATTCAAAGCTTGTGCTGTTCAAGATTTTTTACAAACAGGTCTGAAGGATTAATCTGAAACAGAAGTTCCTCTTCGAAAAATAAAATAAAAATCCAATGTTAAAGGAAATGATCATGTTGGCAGATTACTGTTTTTGTGTGTTGGTTTTTTTTTTCTGGTGTGAGTGAGCCGGCATGTGCTGGGCTCAGCAAAGCCACAGTGTGCACCCTGAAGTGCTGTTTCTGACAGTGCTTAGGGGAGTTGTGCAAGTCAGGCAGGGGCTGGTCTTGCCAGTGTGGCAAGGAGCAAGCTTCACAGTAAAATCTGTGGTGTAGGAAGTGATGCTGGGAATGCAATAGATGGCATTCCTCTGTCTGACCCTGCCTCCCAGCCCCATGCTGTCGTAGGTGCAGGGTTTTGCCTGAGGTGCGAAAACTGAAATTTCAGCTACTGATAGCTATTAAAGGGCAGTTGCAGAAGAAGAGTTATTAATGATGGTGTCTGCCAAATTACTACCTTTTTTTTTTTTTTTTTTTTTTTTAATAAACAAGTTGGTGGGGCAATATTAAAACAATGACTTTGTGGGCAAAGCAAAGAAGTTCTCTAGTAGCACCTTAGAAGCTGCCCCACATAGTAGGTTGGCAATGGTGGAGGAGTGCTAATCCTGGAAACTGTGTATGGGCATCAATAGCATTTTTTCAAGACAAGTGGCATTTTCAAGGTGCTGTGAATTGTTTTTAATTTGAATTTGAATTAGAGCCCCATCTCTAGGTGAAGCCAGCATTGTGCCAGGGGCTGCTGCTTAGGGAGAGAAGAGGCCTCTGGATTGTATTGTTGTTATTACCATTGTCATTACCAAAGTGCAGTGTTTTCCTGGACATAGCAATAAGGACATTTTCTGCGGAGGAAGGTCATACTCATGCAAATTCTCATTATGGAAGGACAAGGGTTTTGACTCATGAAACAGTCTGTGGAAACTGGGACAGATGAAGTTGTGACTGTCCCCAGCTGGACCCCCTGCCCTGCACTGGTAATCACTCTTGAGCAAGGATATCGTCACTCAGCTCAAAGCCATTTTTAGGACTGCTGTTTTGTGGTCCACTCTGTTGGAGTTCAGATTTAGCACTGCCTTTATTCCCTCCTGGGCTGTAAACTGATGCAATTCCCAAGGTCCCATTACTCCTGGCCCAGAGATCCCTGCAGGAAGGTTAGCCACTTGTGCAGGAGTGGCACGGCAAGGCCAGGGACTGGGAGCTGCTGCAGCCATCTTATTTTCATCGGTCTGTGACTCAACGTTCTCTCAGATCAGAAGGGTCATCTCTTTGTGAGTAAAGTCTATAGGCATTGGTCCCTACATATTCTGCAGATATGATGTGTTTGGGCTCTCTGAAGCAACCTGAGCTGCTGAGTAATAGTTACTCACTAGCTTTCAAATTTGCTCAACAGTTTTCCAGAGAAAGGCTCTGTTTTCCAAGTATTTCTGAGGCAACCATGCTTAAAACATCAGATTATATTTTCTTCAAAAGCGTATCTTAAAGCTCTTTGGGTTTGGTTGTTTTTGTTCTTTAAATCATGATTGACTGTCCCTTTAAGATGCTCTGAGATTCTGGGTGCTCACCACCAGAGCTGTGGGTAGGAAGGAGAACCAGGCTGCTTCTGAACTTCTTCAGAGGTGCTGATCCACCTCAGGGAAGTAGCTTGCAAGCTGCAATTGATGGCAAGCAGCTGAGAGCTAGCAGAAATGGTATTTTGCTAGATGAATTCCTATGGATCTGAGGGCTTGTTTCCTAACAGGACCAGCTGAAAAAAAAAAAAATAAAATCCAGAACTGGATGAGGGTTTTATAAACCATTGTTGCTGGGTTTTTTCCACCTTGAAAAATATTGATTTGACAGTGTGTTTTGGTTTTTTCTTTCTAACATTTTTATCAGAATTACCTTGAAAATAATTGTTGAATACATTCCCCAGAAAATTCAATTTACTGGTAGCACTTGGAGTAATCCCTTTTCCAAACATGACTGAAAAAAAATGACAGTTATGATAGGAGCTCATGTGTAAGCATCATGGGGGAAACCCCAAAATATGCATCATCCCAGTATTTTTCTTTATAAAGATTTGGAAAAAGGCTGTACCTGACAGTGTCTTCCTATTCAAAAGCATACCATTACACAAAAAAATCAGGTCCATTTTTAATGCAAAAGTGCCAAGTGTTTATAAACAGAAGAAAAACAAAAGCAGGGTAAACCCAAATTGTATAGCTGCCAAGCCCAAGCACCCCTTTGACTGGAAGAGGAATTAGTGGTTTGCATAATCAAGCCTGGGGAGCTCATTTTGTCATGCTCAAAGGGACACAGTGGTGCAGCAGTAGGGGTGGAGGGATCAGCAAGCACCAACAATGAATTCCCCTCATTTTTTCAATTTAAGGCCTGAGTAGAGGAAATGCAAAGCTCTTATTTTCTGCTCTCTCCATTTTATTTTTTTAAATTAAAGGAAGGTGAAAAGAGCAAGGCAGTAAAGGAGCCAGGTTGACACCTGTATCTGTGGCAGCTCAGGAAATGCAAAAAGTGGGAAAAAATCCTCTGGCAGCAATCTGAAACTGTTCCCCTTCCTGACTTGGAGGCTTTGACTGATGGTACAGGTTTGTGCTGCCATATGGTCGAACATCTTGAAGGGCTAGCAAAGAATTGCTCGTGCCAGCACTGGGCAAAGAAAAGAAGCCATTACCAGAAAACTAATCTCTGAGAGTGAGGAGCCATTAATAACGAATTTTGCTTCATGGTTCAGTGTCCTCTCTCAGCATGGCACTGTGGAAAGGTAAGGCCCAGTCTGGCTGCCAGGGAGATCGGTGCCAAGCTGTGGTTAAAAGGAAGGGAAGGGGTTCTTAGAACCTCAGTGCTTAGTGCACGGTGTGATCTCCTTACATGGCAGCATTTTCTTCTTTATACATGCTTTCAAACCCTCTTTTTATTCACCAAAACCCCAAATTTGGTTTATTATAAACTGCCATGTTGGTTCTCCCTGCAAAAGAGCCATGACAGCATTAGAGGGACAGGTTTTTTTCAGTTTAGGCTGCAGCTGACACCTGAGAAGAGGAGAGGTCCCCAACTCAGGCCTCTGGCAGTGCTGCTGCCCATTAATGTAAAGCAGCTCTAGGGCCAGCAAGTTATGAGTTGTAATGACCATTGTGGGTGCCCACTTTCCCTTTTATTCCTTGGTACATTACATTTGTTTCCAGCAGAGGAGATTTTACGTATGTGTGGCTACTCTGGGTGTGTTGGACCAAGCTGCCTACATGGAGCATGTGAATGGACTCCAGGGACAAAGCTGCACTTCCCCTTAATAAGCTTCTCGCACCACATTAAAGATAAAAGGAGAAGGGAAATATTTATATTCTGACAAAGCAGCTCTTTCCTTTAGGCTCTTGTTTTATTTATTAGCTTGCTCTGTCCCTCTTTTGCAGTTTTTTACTCTTTGTTTCATTGCCTGTGCTCACTTTTTTCTCTTTTATTCACTAATTTCATCCCTGGAAGACATTGACAACAAAACTTAAGAATCACTGCCCAAGACATCATATTCAAATTGTGCAATTCCCAGTTGATCACTAGAACTCCGCCCCCCCCCCCCCCCCAGTCTGTGTTTTTAAAATAAAGTAATGATTTATAGTCCTTAAACAATTGAATATATTACATCTGGTTTACTCAAATTGCTTTAGCTGAAACTGTAGAAATAGGGTGAGTTGAGGTTTTGGAGGTTGTTGTTGCTTGGTTTTTATACATTGCAACACAGATGCTAAATATCCTCTCTTGTTTGTGTAGGCAGTGGAAACCATCATTCTTGTCTGGAGAAGCCCTTACCGAGGCATGACACAGCTAGCTACACTGAGACCTTTCTAACCTCATTCATCAAACACTTCCTTTCCTCTGAGGCCTTCTCTCAGGGGACCATTCATTTCCTTCAACCAATATGCCACATGAAAGGAAACTTGGGTAGATTCCTGTGTCTGAGTCTAGCTCCGAATTTGTATAAAGGTTCAAGAAGACAGAGGAATGATAGGAATACAGGCGATATGTGTTATTCTTGTCCAGTCTGCTCTTTGCTTCTTCTCATACATTGCAGAAAATCGTGTAATGGCTTGGAATGTCAGGGGACACCAGTGTCTTATGTTTTAATTTTTTCAGAACTTTGTTTTTGTCTTACCATAATCAAGTAGCTCTCTGCTAAGAGTGAAGCATCAAACTTAAGAGAGTTGGTGCCCAGAAGCTTCACCTCACTGACATTGTGTGTCTGCCTGTTATAGAATTGCAAAGTATCTGCAAAGCATGACCTTTACACCACTACGGTTAAGTGGTGTAAATTGCAAATGCTGAATGAATGAATAAATTGCAGCTGGCTGGGAAAGCCTGCTTGTTTTAAACATTCACAAACCCCTGCCCATCCCCCCAAAAGGTGGGTGGGGAAGTGCCATAGCTCTGTTTCCAGACTGATCAGGAAGGCGTAGGAATTTGTTAATTGATTTTGCTCCCTCCCATATCAATTAATGAAGCCCATCTAGGGAGATGTGTGCTCTTCTCTCTTAATTAATCCTTTTCCTTTATCTTCACAAATAACAGCAATAAAGCAATTAGCAAAGGATTTACAGGGTGTGGAGCAGTGAGAGATTCCTCTGGCCCCTTTGCAGCTCAAGCTGTTCGGTTCTGCTGCAATTCAGGCTTTCTCTAAAGGGATTTGTGTCTCACACCCTCTGTGGTGTGGCTGCTGAGAGCCTGGCTTCCTCAAAATCTGAAACCCCCAGCTTGCTTTCCCCTAAGGGAAAAATTAACGACTTCGGTGCCAGTTCTCAGCAAAGGCCTTGGCAGGGGCAACGGCATCAGCCTTCAAAAGTGACAGGCACTCCCTGCCTGTGGCACCACCATCTTCATAATCCTTTGCTCCCAGAGACTGTGCAGTCAGGTATGATGTGCTGATCTTCTGAAGCCCCTCAATCTTTTCCCTCTCCTAGCCCTATCCTTCCATTCCAGTCCATACACAGGCTCTGCCTTCCAACATATCCTCAGTGAGTGGTTCAGCTCTCTCAGGCAGTAGAAAAGGAACATACCAAAGCTGTAAACCCTGCAGGAGAGGAACTACAGGAGGAGGGAACTGCTCTCTCCATGCTGATAGTGAGGCACTGGATGGGTTTTGCCATTCTCTCCACATGTTGCAGCTCACCTGAAAACTGTTTCCAAAGTCCCTGACAGAGCTGCCCTGAAGGTAGATGTCTTTTGTGGAAAGGACCCCAGATGCACAGAGGGGGATGTGCTGGCGGAGAAAGCAGCATCTCCTTACAGGATATTCAAATCCTGATAAGGCATCTGTCTCTGTGCTCGGCTGCTCAAGTTAGCCTTTGTCAAAGTGGTTCCCTTCTCTTTGATTGTGTAGGTGAGCCCTGGCATTTTGTCCATGGCAGCATCATGAATATGCAGACCATGTAGATTTCATCTTCAGACAGGGACATGGGTATTATCAATAATTTATGGTTTGAAATGTTCATTTGCCAGGTGGTTAAGCCAAGTCAAGGCTCAAGGTTTTAAAGCAACTTTTAGGCAGGCTTGAGAAACCAGATTTTGGTCCATGTGTAAGTGTGATGTGACAATTACCCTCACACTTCTGTGCATTATTTGACATGGAGGGTGTGAAAGCTGGGCCCATAAGAGGCACTTCAGTATTCTTGATTAGTTTTCATTATTTAGTGGTTACAAATAGTAATTTCTTGTTGTTTGTCTTTAAATGTTATTCTCAAAGAGTAAGTTTGTTGATAATATCCCATTTAAGGAAGCTTTTCAGAGTATTCTCTTTTCCTGCCGCTTAAGGAGATTATCAGCTTGTAAGAGTAAGCAGCAAGTCCTCAAGTGCTGCAGCAAGGACCATCCATGTGTTCAACCTCCTCCTTTCTGCCCCACAGCTCCCCCTCTCCCTTCTCATTAGCAGCATTGGTGTGTTGCTGGAAGGCTCATCTCTATCCTCCTAGAAGCATAAAGAGCTGGAGATTAAAATCTCTCTTCTGCACTCCTAACTATGAAAAGTGGGAGCCCTTCTGGTTCCTTGAATGACACAGTGGCCTGGGAAGGGCAAGCAGATCCCAATAGCCCTGTATAAAGAGGTCAGTGGTCCTTTCTGCACTGGAGTACTGAGAGAATAAGCACTTCACTGTGAGTACCCCCACCTCTTGTTGGCCTTCAGGCCTTCAAGAGAAAAAAAAATTCCCATCTTTATGGGAGCTGAGAATTATCAGCAGTGGTAGCTCTGCAGCTGTACTGTCAACCAGAGTGCCCTGGCATGGACTAGGCTAGAAGCTGGGAAATCAACCGACTGCAAGAACCTAAAGCCATTGTTTGTGTGTGAAGGAATGTGTTCAGGCAGGAACGTGTCCATCTTCAGTCAGGGTATCCTACCCCTGTAAAAAGGTCTGTCGGGGTGACATGTTTGGTAGCCTCTTAGCCTCCTGTCACCATCTCAGACAACCTGGTTATGTCTGGACTGTTGTGTGTGCCACAAGCTTTGTGAGCTGCCCAAAATCCATGAAGGGAAGATCTGTCAAGCTGTAGAAAGTATATTCTGCTCTTGGTTGCTTCATCAGACCAAACTCCTACTTCCTAGCTCACATTCCACAAAAACAACCTTTTCATGTAATGTACGTAATTTTCATTGCACAGCCACTAAACATGTCTGGTTTGGGTCAGTTCTTCTGTCACTGTGGGGAAGTGTTGTGGGTGTTTTCTTTGTCTATGATGTTGCTTGATTGCTTGTCACCACTGCCATGCCTATCTCTATTTTCAAATGTAAACTTGGTGAGTCACTATTGAGTGACAGTGAAGAGATGCGGATGTTCTGTGCGACAGCATGTATATAGTAGATGCATATTTGTCCTTAAGGCAAGATGCAATGTTTCATCCCAAGGGAAAGAAGAATGACCTTTAGTCTGTCTGGATATTTGACAATCTGTCCTTCCTTTTCTGTTTCCTGTGAGGTTAAAGACCTGCTGGTGATGATTAAAAGTACTGCACTTTCTTCTCCTTCTAAATAGTTGGAGTTATTTCAGAAGCAAGAAAGAGGCTAGAAAGGTTTAGTTGCATCATCCTTTTTGCCCTGATGTCCACCAAAAATCAGATTCTTCTGATTTTACTGTCTAAGAAAAATAAAACTTAGTGGCCTTCTCTTTCTGTTTATATCTAACAGCCGAACATCCCCTACCCCTCCCAAACAGATTCCCATAAGGACATTGTTTTTGGAGACTTCATACCAGCAGCTTGCTTGCATGGTGCCAGCTCCAGACTGGAGCTCTTAGCACCTTTGCATCCACTTATATTAGCATCATAGCTGTTAGGAGGCGAGTTCAGAAATTTATTCCTAATTACAGCAGAAATGGTGATCAGGGGTCATATCAAACCTTCTTCCTTGGGTTTATTTTCTAGACCAGAGCTGCTACACTTCTTTCTGCAGAAAAAATACTTTCCTTGGCAAAGGTACTGTCAAAAAACTCCTATTACAAGGTGGTGCTAGAAGATCATCTGTGCATTGCACAGATGGTCTGCATGTGCAGGAGAAATCCAGTGCTTTGGGAAACATTGAATTTACGCTGCTCTGGATTCATAGCTGATTCCAATATGCACAACAAGCCCCTCCTACACTTCTGGGAAGTGTTGGACTCACAGATTCTCTGCAGATGATCTGTGCAGATGCTGTGGAAGTATCTGGGGTTTCTGGACACTTGAGTAGTGGGGTTGCTACTGCATAGTGCTTCCAGCTGGGCCATTGGGCTCCTAGAAATCCTACACAAAGGGAAATAAAGTCCTCAGATTCTCCCTTCCTTCCAGACAAAATCTGTGGGCAGAAGAGGGCATGTCCAATTAAACCCAGACATGTTAGCCTTGCTCTAATCTGTCTGCTGGATGTCTGCAAGATGGAGAGATCAGGCAGAAGATGAATTGTATGGCAGTCTAAAACCACACTTTGTGGTGAGTAATGTTAGTGTATTGATGCACCCTTTCATTCTCAGCATTTCTCAAAAGTAATTAGTGTAAAGTTCTCTGCAGGATCAACATTTGAAGTACTTCTTGCACTCACATTTTCGTCTTTCCCTGTTTATAATCTCCTCTTAAGTCACTGTGTGTGCTTATTGGCGAATCTGCACATAGCAGCTTCATTTATTTGCATTCATTCTATCTTCATGATATCTGGGACTATCTGAATTCTCTTACTGATCCATGCCAAATAGTCAAGAGATTGGATCAGGCCAACCATCTTGCTCTCAATTTCCCCCAGATGAGAAGGGTGTGGAGGAAACAACCAACCAACCAACCAAACAAACAAAAAGGTTGTCCTGGGGCTCCAGGATAGGGCTTGCAGCTACTCAGTCAGAATGACTGAAGGAGATCTGATTGTGTTACAGAGCAGCTACTGAAACTGCAAATTGAGCAAAAGAAACAAAATTAAATAAAAATATTAAAAATCAACACATCCAGTTCACTTGCTCTCTGTAGGCAGCCTGCAGCCCTGCATAGCAACTTGGCTGCCAGGAGGCAGGGCATTATTACAGGCTACCCAAAGCCCTTGTTGCTAACTAGGAGAGGGGAATACCTTTCTGTGTCTGGAATGCTTTGTTCCATGTTTGTGTCCTTTCAGATATATAGTGACATACAAAACACATCCAAATTAAAAAAGAAAAATACCAAGAAATATGCCAAAGAATTTCCTGTTCTAAATGGTAAGCAAAGTCACTACTCTCCCACATTAGAAATCCAGATTGCGTCTGGGGCTTGACTAAACACAGTAACTTGAATGGGTCTGCCTCATAGGAAGGGGAGGGCCTGGCTTTGTGGCGGCTGACCAGAGTTAGGATGAGGAGAGCTGGGATGCCTTGGCTTCCCACAACCAGAGTGCTGTAAAAGCAGACTCTGACCTGGACCCTTCCAATGTGGGGGCAGTGTACAACATGGCAGAGAGGCATGCAACATTTTCTTCTGTCAAAGACAAGCAAAAAGCTTATTTCTATTAGATTAGTTAATAACCAGGCTGAAAAAGGATTCTGCCTTCCCTGTGTTGCTTTCTCTCCCTGCACAGCCTCTATTTGGGTGTAAACTTTCTGGTGGCCTCATCTGTACCTGCCTCATTCACTCACTCTTTGTCTTTCTTCCTAGGCAGATGGCTCTTCTCAGATCATGAACCTGCCACTTAGTAACTGCATTAAGGCAATAGTAATAGAGCCTTTTGTTTTTTAGCTTTTCCTCTCTGTGAACAGGGTGGAGGTAACTGTGGGCAGGAAGAGATGGAGGAGCAGTTCACGAGAGATTGCCTTCCAAAGTGCTTAGCCATATCCCCACCCTCTTATAGAAGCATGTGGAATTATAACAAGGCAAGATCTGAATTCCTTTCTCATCTTCATGTAGAAATGATATTATTAAGTTACCTGCCTTAACTATATTTTGTTGGGAGGGCAGCCCCTTGTGTAAAAGTTGCATTATAGCCTCCAGAAGTCCACTTTCACATAGTCTTGCTGGTCACTGGGTGAGCCCACTGTGTGCAAAGCCTGTTCTGTGCTTGTTGAAATAAGCTGCACATAGAGCTTTTCTGCACCAAAGAGAGGGAGGCTCTTCAGTGTCAAGATGTATAGTTTCATGTAAATTAAGTAGCTGATTGTAACCTAATAGGATTGTGTCCCTAGCTCCCTGAAACTGAAAAAAAAAAAAAAACAAAAGGAGGATTTTTTTTTTTTAAAATCATTCAAGTAATGTGCTTTTAAATGAACTCTTACCTGGCTGCCATTTTCTTGCCCTCTATCACTGAAATCAAACTGCTGAAATCAAGCTGCTGAAATCTGTAATATGAACCTGTACACACCTCTGCTTAGTGTACGTGATGACCCAGCCTTCTCAGAGCAACCTGCTAGGGAAGAGTCTGTATAATAATGCAGTAAATATAGGTCATCTTCAGCAGAATTTAGCTTTTAGCAAGTGGAACAATCCTATATTAAAAAAAAAAAATTCCTAGTGTGGGCATCAGTTCTGTTCATGTGATGTGAAGGTATATGCTTGAACTGTATAAACACACAGAATAGAAAGTGTATGATGAAAAGCTACATATTAGCTGAAGAAATCTTTGGAGTATTTTGTATTAAATGCCACTGATACCTAAATCTATCTTGATTTTCCAGGATGTCTTTGTTATCCCATATGTGTAACAGCAGTTGGAAAAATGCTCTCTGCCTTCTAGAATGGTTCTGTCTCTGGTGCAGAAGGTTTTGCTTTTTATCTGTAAAGCCTGATACTGAGAAGCAACTTTTTAAGTCTAAGGTGTGAGAGGGAGAAAAAACAACCGCTTTGAGCGTGTGCTGGAATGAAGTAAAAGAACTAATCAGGTGTCTGAATTACTTCTGATGCCACAACACCAGCACTCATCAAAGAGCTCTCCATGGGTGATTTTGAAATCAACTTTTGAAAACACTTTGAATTTCACCTTTTCCTTCTTAATCTGTGGCAAGATGATAATGTTCAACTATCAATCAAAGAGAAGATACACAAGGGAGCTGTAATTTTAATAACATTATTCTGGATTAGCTAAACATGAAAAGCCACTAAGAATGCATTAGCTCTTATAATATGACCATAACTCTGTGAGTTTAAGTGAAAACTTTCATATCATATCTATTCACTGTTCAGTCTATAGCTTGGAAATTAATCTCTAATGCGTGCCTAATTTGCGGCACTTTTCCCCATGACTTGGCATAAACACTGATTTATTTAGTATAATTTTTTCTGTAATAATCTGCTATGCGGTGGAATTACAGCCCTGAAGATCTTCATTAGGGAATAGTAAGCACTTGGCATCATTTGAGGCAGTTAGGATGGGTCTAAAGTCATTTACTATAACATAGGTGGATCAGTATATTGAAGCTACTTGGTAGCTACTTGGTAGACCCATACATCTAACCTATTGGTGGTTTGGGAATTTTTCTGGGACTAGATTATCTGGTTACTTGGCATAAATATTCCCACCAAAGATGTATTTTATAGCTCTCTTAAGGACCATGTATTAACTCAGCCTTTCAGGTCTCCATTATGGATGCATTTGGTTGGATCTAAACCAGTTCTGACTTGGCATCCTTCAGTAGAAATTTTGCTGATGGACATCAAAACTATTCCACAAATCAAATCAATGCCTACTAGGTAGAGAGTGCTAAAGGGATTTGCATTCTTTTCAAGCTGTTACTGCTGCTCTGGATCACCATACCAACATAGATACATCTGCTGGAATACAAATAGAATAAAGGATTTTTCCTTTTATCTGCTACCCCAAAGCTGTTTTACTTTGTTGGTTAAGGTGACTTTTTTGACTTACCATTGCAGGGGTTTTATTTCTGAACACAATTCTTTAGTGACAGGATTTTCCAGTCAGTGTTGATAATCATAATTCATACACTCTCATAGCCAGATTCACCAAAAAAAATCTGGAGACCAAATGTATAAGTGGTCAACATTTCTAGCTAGATTCAAATATGAAACCATTCAGATTTTACTTAGAGCCATAAACCCAAGACAAACAGCCCAGTTGTGTTCATTGCACTGAGTAGCTCACACCTCATACTCATCTAGCTTGATAAGGACCTTGTCCGGCCACAAATCTCATGTAAATATATGTATATTCTTGTGCATGTATTTATGTTGAGTCTGCTTTGGTGGTGGTTAGTAAGAGATTTTTCCACAACAGACTTTGAATCAGATTCTCATCTCTTAGTTCATGTGCCTTCTGGATTTACCAGCTTGCTTAGGTCAGCTGTAGTTGTGTTACCCTAATCTCTCTGCCTTGGCTAGAGGTTGGACATCATCTTTCAGAATGATGCTTAAGCTGTATTGTCTATGATTACATATAAAGTCCTAAACAATGGTCTCTTACGTCTTTTTCTTGTCTTTTGAGTCTCTGCAATTCTTTGTTGGTGACAATTATTGCAGAACACCGTGGCTTTTTTCACCTGGCAAGCATCTTCCTTGGCAGTACCCTCTTCCCCAGGGGGGTACTTGCAGGCAGCCTGAGCGCATGACAGATTACAGTATTCCTGGGAATTTCTTTCAAGTTTACAAGGTTTCTGTTCTGAACAAGCACAGGAATTGAATGTTTCTCCTGAGTCTTCTTACATGCATGTTCAACTAAATCATCATCTTTTCTTATTAGAGTAAGTTTTGCTTTGTGCCCAAGAAGCAAGTGGTGGAAAATAAAAGCTACAGCTCTTGTTCATACAGCTCTAGTAGAAAACAGCCTCCTCAGCCATGCATTTAGTGATTTAGTTCCATTTCTCTTTTTTTTTAAGCAGTGAACAATTCCTGCTTCTTCAAACTCAGTTTGTATATTGGATTTTATCAGATGTTCTCCTAATTGTGTCATTTTCAGAAATATTCGTATAAGGCATAACTCCTTCCCAGAATTTTTTGTATCAGGCTGAAGTTGTCAGGGAAAGATCTTTAGTTCCACAGGGAAAGGGAGGAAATACTCTTTCTGTTTGTGTTTAGCAATAAGTCAGATACTTGATAAGCCTAAATAAGGTTTGTGGTAAGTGCCAACAGACAGACACTAGTAAGCAGTTTCTTTTGTTCATTCAAGCAGCTAGCATACTGTTACACCTGAAGAAGTAATTAGAAAGATAAGTTGAATCACTAATTTTCAACATTCAGGCCTTCTCTCTGAAGGTATTGCCATGACAAAAGGAAATAAAGGCACTCACAGTCAAGAACAGGGGCACTATCCACCATTTTTCACTCTTACTGGCAGCTCCAGGTAACCTTTAACCTCTTCCCACCAGCCTCCTCAAAGAAGCTACAAGATGCAGGAGAGTAAAGGAAAAGGATCCAGTCTCCTCACACAAAATGCCTCATGCATTTATACTTAGAACAAATGTCTTTTTATTCTGATTCCCTTCTGCTCTGTTACTTTCAGGTACTCAACAATTAAAAAAGGAAAGCAAAAAAACCTGAAAATGCCACGTAGGTTGCTTTGTAAGATCATTAATGGAAACATTTGAAATATTTTTTACAGATTGCTAGCAGTTGGGATTATTTTGTTTGATTAGCTTATTGCTGTGACTAGCAAAGTGCTTGGCTCTGAATCAACTTTAAGTAGATTAATTAGTTTAGTTTTGTAGCACTGAACAGTGAACTTTGCAACACTGCCTATGAGTGCAAAAGGAGCCTGGATGGTGAGCTACAGCTTAGCAATGTTCACATAAACACAGCTGTGACAGGCTATGTGCTCAGCTTTAGAGGGTGCTGTTGAAATCTCCTCCTGTTAAAAAGTGGGATTCTTCTGCCAGTCTTCTAAGTTCTGTGATCAAAGAAAGCCTGGCTTGTGCACACTCTGAGACCCTGTACTGCTCACATTGAAGCTGGTCCTTTCAGCCAGAAAATGACTGGACCTTGGAAAAGGAAGCTCTACCAGTAACTTGGAATCAACTAATATAAATTTTCTCCTTATCTGGAACTGTTCTTCAGAGAAATTTTATCAGTAGCTGTGTGTTAAATGGCAGGAAATTGCTTGCTCTGGGGTCCTCTGAGAGAGGCATCTCACCTTCCCTCTCCTTGCCCTGAACTCTGCATTTTCATGCTACTCTGCATTCAACATTTGACTGTGCTGAAGGGAAAGATGAATTCCATGAACAGTAAAAACACAACTTTCCACTCCATCGCAAGGAGCCAGATGACGGGTACTATTTTCAAAGACTTCTTTGTCCATAAGATGGCATTTGAATTAGGAACTTGTTTAGCCAGATTCTCTTGTTACAATTTACTGATTCATTGGGTGGAGAATGGGAGGGCAGGAGGACAGAGCCAGACACCTCCAATAAATGACTTTTTAAAAAGATCTCATTCAAATATAAATGCATTTTAAAATAAACCCAGAATTATACAGCAGGAAGCACTATTACTTTCTAACTTATTTGTGCTTTTAAGTGATCTGTCAAGGGGAAATAAGCTGCTTTATCACTACCTTTCAGAGAAAAATTGTCAAGTTGTAACCATTGAAATCTGTGTTTTTCTTAAGCACCAGAGGTGATGGAGAAAGGATTTTCTGGGAGAAAAAAAAAAAAAAATCTCTGAATCTCTCCTGTTCTCTTAATGAGACCATAACAAAAGTGAAGTATCATTAGGGTTAAGTATCATTAAGTAACATGGAAATTAATTTCTGTTTCATGCATAGAGGAGGAAAGAGAAGGATCAAATTCACATCTCCCACCCATCCCGGCAATAGTAATTCTTTTGCCAGTTATCTCTGGATCACATCAGAATGGATAAATCTGGAATTAGATAAAAGGAGATGCTTATGCCTTATCCTCATGTCTTCAGGTTTTCCCGTCCTGACCCAAGCCCATTTGGCAGTAGGTTCCACCTGTACTGGGAGATCACCCCAGACCTGACAGCATCCGTGCTGCCCTTCTACTTTTTCCACATTCCTTCAGCCATGCCTGAGGCATTCAAACCATGCCCTTTTGAAACCCTGGGGTCCTTCTCTAAGCTGCTGAGCACTGGCCATTTTCATAGCTTCTACTTCAATTTATAAAGTTTCTTGGAAATCTCCCAGGATGTCTAATCTTACTGCTGGAGGAAGGGGAAAGGTCTGGACTGGTCTTGTGTGACTTCAGTCATTTAATTTGTCTGTCATTACTTCATGGGTATAGGTTGCCAAGAATGTAATTCTCAAATTTCTTGCATAAAAGGGCAATGGTTTCAGTTTTCTTTTGTTTCTTTGGTTGGCAAAAGAAAAATTACTGTCTGTGGTGGATTCATTCTTATTCTCCTCAGGACTCTTCCCTCTACACACACACACACACACACGTATGTGTGCATACTGTTCTTAGAAACATCAGGCACACACAAACTCAACTTTTCCCAGAATTTAAGCAGCAAGAAATGTTAAACCCAGAAGACTATGTTAGTGATATAAATAATATATACTTTTTATGAAGTCCATTTTCACATCACAGGTTTCTTTAGATAAATTTTTCAACTTTCAAGTTATCTTCTTTTTTTTTTCTTCTTCTTTTTTCCCCTCCCCCCCACATTTCACCTCTCAAGGCAGCACTCAGAATCAGTATTTCAGTATGGAGAAGGGAGACTGCTGAATGAACTTTAGCCAATTTAATAAAACTAGAACAAATCAATAAGCCACCCAGGCATCTAATGCTCTCAGTATTCCCACTGACGGTTACACAACATCAAACAGTATGGAAAACATTTTCAAGGTAAGTCTTCTGTATTCTGAAACTGATCCCTAAAGGCAGAGAGATGGAGATTTTTCTTGGCCTACCTGTTTAAAATGGGTCATGCTCTGCATTCACAATCAGCTCAGAGTCAGGCACAGTTCTTCAAAGCTCCAGCAAAATGTCTGCTGCTCGAGGTGGGAGCACACTGATGCCAAGGTCAGGGAGATGGTATGAGGGGCACAAGTACCACAGTACTCTTTTCCCCAGTCATGTTCAGAAAGTTCCTTTCTTAGCTTTGGCTGGTGTGGTAATAAAGCCTGCTTTTACCTTTATGCAGTGCCTCATGTCATCCTTAAACTAGATCCTCATGTCACTTCTCCAGTTTCAGTGAGAAACTCTGGGCCTTGTTATTTATTTTATCTCCACTACTATAGCAGATTTTCTACTTGAGCGGTGGAAATGAAGCTTCTCATGGCAGTAGATGTCCTTTGCAAATGTGATATATTTCAGTTGCCAGGGAACAGATGATATACAAGCAAAACTACTTCTGTTGGTAAAGCTATGTCATGGTTTTATCTTTGTGAAAGTGTAAATCCAGGATGTTTCTGCAGGCAAAAGTTTCCAGCTGGATACTGAAAGAATAGAGTGACATTGCACTGGTGAAGTACCTCTGGGGCAGGGACAGCTGCCATGGGTGAACCCAATCATTTTCTCTTTTTTCCTTCCTCCTTCCATCTCTCTCTCCCCTAGGTAAACTGGCTGTACTGATCCTTTCAATTGCACTTAGTCTAAGGACATCTGTCAAAACAGTGAGGCTGATGCAGGATCACAGATCATCATCCCACCTTGGGTCAACCCCAGGCTCTGCAGCAGCTGATGGCAGAACTAACCTGGCTTTAAGCATAGCTCTTGTTGCTTTCTGTTGGAGATGGGCCATGTGCTTTGCCATTTTTGATCCACTAATGCTCTTTTGTTCTGTGGAGATAAGAAGAAAAGGTTACAGTCAGGGTGATGCTCTCTTGGCATCCAGATGTGGTCTCAGTCTTGCACTTCCATAGTCTGTTCATGATCAGCTGGGATCTATATTTTCAAGTATGTGAGCTCACAGGACCCATTTTGTCTGCGAGGTCCCAGGAGTTCCCATTAGTGCTGCTCTGCTGCTCAGTCAGCCAATGTAGTTCTACTAGCTGAAGTATGGTTGTGCCATCAGAGTTTGTTTCACTTAGTGCAGAAGAAGATATCAAGCAGTAATTCTTCAGCTACTTTAATTCTGTCTTGCTATTACAGCATCATAAGTATGGACACAAATTTGTTGTCAGTGAGGTCTGTCAGCTCCTCCCTGAATCCATGTCTGATGTCAGAAATGGAGGTGTACTGCAGCTCTTAAAATCCCCTGTCTCTAAGTAGTTGTAAATAATAGCTGACTTTTCCAACTGAGATGTCACATCTTCCCAGGGATTACACATAAAGTAAGGAGTAGTTGCTTATCTTCACAGAAGCTTTGGACCCTTCACTATAATTGTCAGTCATCATTCTTAGATCTGGGATCCCTGAACTCAGATGCTGATGTGGAAAATTAAAGGACTGAGTAACTCAGGAGTGGGACCATTCTCTATGGTCTCTCTATATGCTTTTGCACATAGAGGCAAGGCATTTTGAGCTGAATGCCCACAGCTCTGAAGCACCCCAAATCAATACCTCCATTTGAAAAACATTACCTCATTTGTGTGGTTTTTGTTTGTTTGTGGTTTTCTGTTTGGTTGGGTTTGTTTTGTTTTTTAAATATATCTGCATCTTTAGATGGGTATGAGAATCATTCATTTCAGCTGTGTTATTCCAGAACTTAGTATAAGTGCAAAGGAACCAGTCTTGCTCTTCCTTGTGTACCAGTGAACAGAAGTAACATTTCCCACTAGATAGACAAGCATTATCACTAACTTTGGAAAGCCACCAAACAGGGAAATACATTCAATTGCATTAGTAGTGGAGGGGATCTATAGCATTTTATAGGCCTAGAATTTAAGCAGGTGGTGGGGATGGGGGTAGAGAGCACAGGAACACAGTTCTCTTGTTGAAATGAAAGAATGAGTTTAATATATACAGGCAGAAAGGGGAGGCTGGTCCTTTCCCTGTTAAATATTTACCGTCTGAGCTCTGCTTAGGCTCCTGATTTTCTCTATCTCTAAAGGTGGTGGTACTTGTGACAGTAGGATATGTTCCTTAATGTATTCCTCCCTCTCTACCCACCTTGCATGGGAAACGGCTGCAGTAACAAAAAGCAGACTGTTCTCTTCTCATGAATATTAATTAGTAAACTCCCCCTGCTATTTTAAATCGAAGGCTAGTGCTAAAGCCCTTTTTTCCCCCACTGAAGCATCCCCCGAGGAAAACCCTGAAAGTCCTGGGAAAGCCATGCACAGAGGCTGCTGTGACTAGAGGCCTTCTAGGCAGTGACATATAAAACTGTGAGGTCAGGGGGCACAGCAAGAGGAGGAATCAGCTTTGTTTCTGCTATGTGTTGCTGAAAGCTAAACCTTTATGGAACTTTTCTAGCTGCATTTTTGGCTATTTAGCTTTGAAAGCAAAAGATTTATTTATTTTTCCTATTCATCGCAGTTTTTGTCCTAAGTTGACAGCAGTGACATAAGGACAGTCCCTGTTCTGAGTTAGAGCTGTGTATGCTCCTTCAGCCACCACTGCTTTAGTACAAATATTATATGATCTTTAAGCAAAGGGAATAAAACAAAAACCCAAACACATATCCCCAAAAAAACCAAACCAAAACAGAAAAACACAACACCAAACAAAAAATAAAAAAGGATTGCACAGAGCCTACCTGCTACAGCAATTCCTTCTCCTAAATAAGAAAATCAAAACTCTCCCTGGCAAGTAAATACATTCACAGATCATATATAGTACCAGATGATGTCCAGAAACCTAGCCATTTTCTTCATGATCCATTCAGCTTCAGGTCCTAAGGACACAAGGTTCTACCGCTGGAGGTTGGCTTACTTCCTAGGTAACCCTGATCAGTGCTTTGAATTCAAAACAAATGGTGACTGAGCTCAGAAATACCCTTGGATGTTGTGATATCAGCAACCATATGTATTTTTCCAGTGCCTGTAATGATAAGCTGATGCAGAATTCTGTTGTTTTTCTCTTTGGGGCAATGTTAGCACTTGTGGTGTGCTAGAAGATTTCCAACGCCAAGGATGCAATTCACTTCCTGAAGAGTGTGCAGTCAAGAATAGTGTTTCAAAACATTTGTCCTTTATTAAAGGATATGAATAAATTTCAAAGGACATATCTTACAACTGGGAAAGCTCAGGCAAGGAGGGATGACATGGCTTATCTTATGAGTTGGTGCAGTTCCTGCCTGTACATCATGCTGTGAAGGTCAGTGCGCAGTGGGTGCTGTATGGACCAGATCTGATATATGGGTTGAAGACCTTGGGTGGGAGATGCTGTATATGGTTAATGAATGGGGAACCTGAGGTAGGGAATGTGACACATTCAAGCTGATCAGCCCAAACAGGCCTGTGTTTGGTGGTTGCTGGTGAGCAATAGCTTGGACAATAAGCACATCTTAGTCTTTGCAAACAATGTTGAAAAATGGTGCTAGGGCAGAGGGTGGGAATGTGGTGGGGTTTGCTGCTGCTGCTGCTTTGCTTACTCTGTACCTAAGAGTACACATCTGATCCAAATCAGGCATGCCACCCAGATGAACTGATGGTACTTTCCCCCTTGATTTACTCTGGAAAGATGATATCTGATTCATGTAAAGACAGAGTGGTGTAAATCAAGGGTACTTGATCCAGCATAAGGCTTGCTAACACAAAGATAAGTCTTCACAGTTCTTTGAACAATTTAGAGCTTGAAGAGTAAACTTACACGAGATCAGCATCTTAGGTTAGGTGTCTGCAGTTGTAGTCCAGAGCCCTAAAACTACATGTGCTTCCATATTCTGGGAGTGATTATGAGGTATGTATGCAACTGCACACAGAGGAAGAGATCTTCTGGCAGAACCTGTCCTTTGTACTTGCAAGATCTGGATGGAGTGAATGGTTGATGCTAGCACAAAGAGATGTGTCTGTTCTGCAGCAAGGTCTCAAGCAAAATTCTTGGTAGGTCACAGAGGATTTAAGGGACTTTAACAAGATGCAGTCTCCCTGCTCAGGACTTCCCCTAGGTGATGGCAACAGTAGAGTTCTTGTGGGACACAAGAATAAGAAGCAGCTATAATTAATAGCTGCAAGTATTAACATGTATCACTAATTAGATGTAGTTAATAGTTTCCTGGCTCCATGAAGTGCTTGCAACTGATGTTTACTCTTGCTTTTCACGCTGTGGAGGAACTGAGCTACAGCTGTCCAACCCATTTAGTAGTGACCAAGATGGCAATAGTGTCAGTCAGTTTTAATAGAATGTCTTAGATGTGTGGTGTGTGAGAATGCAAGTATTTGCTAAAATCAGGTTACTCCTTTCAAAATGAAGCATTTGGCTATAGACAGGTTTTGAAGACTGCTGCATGATGACCAAAAAACCCCAACAATTGACAAATAATCAAAAAAGAGATCAGAATTGCTGTATGTTTGAAAAATTTTCTTCTAACTGTATTTGAAAAGAATGCAACAGCTGTCTGTTTGGGAAACTACCATCACAAGTGTTTTATAAAGAAAGAAAATAAATCAGTTAAACATTAAATAGGAGGCCCAAGTGCAAACTGAAGAAGTAGACTTGACTCTGGCAGAAGTTGTGAGAGATCAGAAGCACATTCTGAGAACTGATTATTTCCTTTCAGCTCAACACTTCTCAGAAATCGTTCTACCTTCAGGCCAAGAGGCCTAATTTATTGTGCTAACCAATGCAGATATTCATTCACCACTATATTACTGCTGGTAGACTGACAATAGGCAACAGGCAGGTATGGCAACCTGGATATCATGCAAAGTTGAGTCTTGATCTCAGACTTTTAGTTTTTCTGAAGGTGTTACCTAGTCTGGCTAAGCCAGCTGTGCTCGTCCATCACACTTTGCCTTTCCAGTCCTTCAGGAGAGGATAGTAGAGACATTGAGACACCAGCAGTCATTATTATAGGTGCAATAGTTTTCTCCCTAGTGTCATTTAGCAATGACTGTAGGTGCCAGAGCCAAGGCTGGCTGTGTTTTGGAGAAAGGAACTGCCTCTGGGCTGCTACACCCATAGACTGTACTGCCACTTAACTTTTTATGGGTGAGTAGTTTCCTGTGGTGTATGTAAGGAGCAGAATCCTTATTTCTCCTTTCCCACCGATAGCCTCCTATCTATCCTGTTGGCTTCTGCACTCTATAAACTTATCAGGCATCTCTTTCACTGTGGCAATCTCTCTCTCTATATCTGCAGGGATTAGAAAACTTTCCAGTTAGTGATTTCTGGCAGAACAATGCATGCCATTGATAGTGCAATCTGTAGACAGTTTGCCTTTCACTTTCCCGTATGACCCTTTAAAACTTTGTTATTTTACAAATATTCAGTCTTGAAATTTTACACACTTGAATTACCTAGAAGAAAGTTCTTCACTGGTAAAGTTGTACAAACAAACTAGCCAAACTTTGAAAGGATATAATTTATCTTGAAAGAGCATCCTCACAGATAATTGATAGCATAGCCATCTTTCAGACCAGATGGTTTCCTTTTGGATGCTTACACAGAATAAAGTGTGGGGAGCAAAGTAGCCCTTATACTCTCAGAACAGAGTCTGCCATTACTTCTTGGACTGAAATCTACATTCCAGTAGGGTGTAAGCTAATAAAAAGAACCCACACATTTAACTTGATGATAATTAACTTCATTGCAAGGGATAAGTAATTTCATTGGCTAATTCTTTCTCTAATAGTTATTACTGTGTGATATTAAATATATATATGTACACATATGTATTGGGCAATTAATATAATGCTGCATAAGACACAAATACATATTGCAATGTATACTTACATTTATCCTGTGCTTTTCTTCACAGAGATTTGCAAAGGCTAAAGTATCAAGACTCAGGACTGTAAGGGAATGCAAAAGGGAGTTAGATATGTGGGAGAAGGCTTTACAGACCTCCCCTGTTGAGGGAGGCGTCCCTGGAAAAAGGGGGGAATGGATACAGGTCTCTATTAGGAGAAGCATAGGGAATCCATCCCAGCCCTCTTCGCCTCCCCCATTGCCCTTGCACAGTAAGTATGAGGCCCTGCAGGCTGAGGGCAATGTGGATGAGATGGCAGAAGAGGAACCATGTAAGGGGATGCCTAAAGCAAATCAGTCCCCACCAACCATCAGGACTAGTGCCATAAAGAAAAAGAGGAGGGTAATCGTTGGTGACTCTCTCCTGAATGGAACAGAGGGTCCTATATGTTGTCCTGACCCATCTCACAGGGAAGTCTGCTGCTTACCTGGGGCCTGGGTATGGGACATCACCAGGAGATTACCCAAACTAACCCAGCCCTCTGACTATTACCCATTGCTACTAATCCAAGCTGGAAGCAATGAGATTGATAAGGGCACCAGGACAATCAAAAAGGAATTCAAGGCCCTCAGACAATTGATTGACAGGGCAGGAGCTCAAGTGGTGTTCTGCTCAGTTCCCTCAGTGGCAGGGGTGTACACTGAAATGAACAGGAGAACCCATGCCATTGACAAATGGCTCAAGGGATGGTGCCAGCAGCAGAATTTTGGGTTCTTTGATCAAGGGGCAACTTTTACTGCACCTTGGCTGCTGGACCTAGATGGGGTAAATCTATCCAGAAAGGGCAAGAGGGCTCTAGCACTACAGTTGGCAGAGCTCATTGGGAGGGCTTTGAACTAGGTTTGAAGGGGGTAGGTAGTGAAACCAGTCTGTCTGGAGAGGAGAGAGAGAGACATAAACTAGAGTTAGATGAGAAATCAGCAGCCCAGCTGAAGTGCATGTACACCAATGCACACAGTACAGGTAACAAACAAGAGGAACTGGAAGTCTTGGTTCATTAGGAAAACTATGATGTAGTTGCCATTACAGAAGCATGGTGGGACGATTCACACAATTGGAGTACTGCTCTTTAGGTAAGATGGGTGAAGGAGAAGAGGTGGAGGGGTGGCTCCATATATTAGGGAATCTCTTGATGCCATAGAACTTGAGGTAGATGATGAAAGGAATGGGCTGCCCAGGGAGGTGGTGGAGTCACCATCCCTGGAGGTGTTCAAAAAGGGCTTGGACATGGCACTTGAAACCATGGTTTAGTAGTCATGAGGTCTTGGGTGACAGGTTGGACTTGATGATCTTTGAGGTCTTTTCCAACCTTACTGATTCTTTGATTCTATGAAAACAAGACTTCTAAGGAAATAACATGGGTATATTTCACTGGTAGTCATGATGGCTGTACAATTCTTCTGGGTTTTGTCTCCCTTCCATGTGAGCATATGGCAAAAGGGACAGCAGGACTACAGGCAGAGTTATGCAGACATGATAGAAAAGATAAAAAAGACAAAGTTCAAGAAAGCAAGCAGTGTAAGAGGAATTGATCTACCATTCTTCTACTAGATTAGCATTAAGTGTAGGGAGTGATGAGGAGAAAGTTCTTCACAGAGTTGTTAGCCATTGGAATGGGCTGCCCAGGGAGGTGGTGGAGTCACCATCCCTGGAGGTGTTCAGGAGGGGATTGGATGTGGCACTTGGTGCCATGGTCTAGTAGGCGTGAGGTCTTGGGTGACAGGTTGGACTCGATGATCTTTGAGGTCTTTTCCAACCTTGTTGATTCTATGATTGTATGATATACTTAAGGACCATACTAGATTTGCCTTATTTAAATTCTTCATGATGGTTTTGTATTTTTAAACTTCAAGTACTCTTTTTTTGCCTCTAAGAAATTGTGTCATCAGTTGGACAAATGATTCATGGAATACTCATCAGTATGTCCAGCCTGAGTAACATTATCTGATTCCTAGAAGCCTTATCCTTCCCATCTTCACTTTCTGTTCTACCTTGTCTTACATTGTATTCAGCCTGGAAGCAGGCAAGGGCAGGAACCTTGCTGGATCATGTTTATGAAGTGCTTATGCAAGAAGGCTCTGATCTTAATTTTTCAGACTTTGGGAAACAGCACTTGTCAGAGTGGCTGTAACCTGGGTTTGGAACATGAGAAGAGTTTGTCCTTTGATGAAGAATGCTGTGAGTAGGATAGTGATGGCTCTCGGATGGCATTGTGTTTGTGGAGGGGCTGGGCACTTCCCAGGGACTCTGGCTATGCTGGTGGTTTCCTCTTCTGATTCCCAACCAGATCCTTCCCCTAAGTACCAAAGCATAACATGTGACTTTGGAAAGGTTCAGCTGCCCCTTCAGGTGCCTTTTTGAGTCAGGCTTCAGGAAGGGCAGAGAGGAGAAAGTCAGAAGATGAAAGGGTCTTTAAAGTCTTCTGCTGCAATGGAAGGCATAATTACTTTGTCACTCAATTAGACTGACTTTCAAAGCACAGAATGAAGTGTTGGACGTGGCAATGCAGCCCTTGTCAGTGCAGCATGTGGGAGGCAGCCCGGCAGAAGGGAGGGAAGTGAAGAGGGTTTGCTCTGCAGCTGGCACAGCAGCTGGGCCCTGCCAGCTCATATACAAGTTACTTCATGCCTATTGGTGACCAGCTTCTTCTCTGGCTGTGGCACTTGGACACTGCTGAGTATACTCTTCTTGGTTCTCCTTCCCTGGCACACAGTTCAGCAGCAGACATGTGCCCTGACAAAGCAAAGAGCCCTGGACCACCATAAACCTTTTTATGCAAAAGATTTTAAGGCCTGCTTGTATCAAAAGATTAACAAACTAAATAGCAAAACCGCTTTGAAAAGCAAACTAGCCTGAAATTATATGATTAAATACCTATTAACAGCTCCTTACTGAATGCATTGGCTTGAAGGCTGATCCATTTTGTTCTGTCCAAATCAGGAAGTACCAGTGAACACCAATCTTGAACTGTGAAACTCAGAGCTTTGTGGGAGGAAATAGCTCCCTCATGAAATTCAAACGCCTCTGTAACTTTGCAGAATGGATGTAGCTAGGTATGAGGGTCATCTTCAGAGGCCTTTCTAACCCAAACTGCCCTCTCTTTCTGTCTGAAACATCAAATAGCATTGTATGCATAACTAAGTTGACTGTAATTTGTGCTTTTCAGTGCTGTATGAACATTGCAAATGTGCATGGTGGTTGAGCCTTTCAAATCACAGGAATTAAGACCCCCATAGTAGAGCTGATGTCTAAATCCCTGAGATTGTGGAAAGTTAACAAAAGCCGTGAGAATGTCTTGGGGATGGAACTCAGTGTTGTCCTAACTGGAAACAGATTTCACAGGCAAGGCTTCTGTTTGCATCATTTTGCTGAATCCTGGTGTCATTCAACAGTCTCAGGATGACTCTATAAACCACATCCAGGTCCAAAAGCTGTTCTGTGAAGCCAGGAATGGTTGGATTTTGTTGAGGTGATTTAGCTTGGTTTCTTCTACCTCCCTTCTCCTTCTTTCTCCTCAGCACCTCTTGCCCGAGGCTTCTTGCTAGCATCAAACACTGTATTAGAGCCACTTTCTGCAGTGCACCATCTTAAAGATTTCTCCACCAGGAGTGGAGATCTGACTGCATTTCCAACTCTCTTTACCACACACGGTCTGCAGCAAAGAGTAACACGTTTTGGCTGACTGCATGTGTCATACTAGTCCCTTTAAGCCTCTTAGACCCAAGCAGTTGTGTTGCATACGCATTAGTTTGAAGCCAGATTCTAGTATCAGGCATTTCTCTCATTAGGGAAATTAAGCAGAGTGCAGGTCATGGAAGCTCTGAAGCCTGTACTACTTAGCAAGGGCCAGGACATGTGTTTCAAAGACAGTATAGCCTAAGCATCCTAGAAGAAATGCTCAAAACAAACGAGTTTTGGTTGGACAACTTGCTGATTCCACCCTTCTCATCTTCAGTAAGTGCTGTTGAATGGCTGAGTAAATTGCACCGACTGTAGCTTCTTGAAAGCTGAGCACCAGGTGAGTTGCTGGAAGTCCTGAGCCTCAGCAGCTCATTTGTGAGTAATTAATGTGGAAAGCAAGGGTTTTTCCATTTTGTCTCTTAGGTTTTCCTAAGACCAGTTGCCATCGGAACAGTGTAAACAGCCCAATATCCATGAGAAAGTGAAAACCTATGCTGTTAGAAGGGAAAAAGAGCATCAGCTGCTTTCAGGAAGGGAGAACTGCTGCCAGTGTATGGTTTGCTCTTTAAAAGCCTGACAAATGTCTTATTGAAACTGATGGAGCAGCTGGCATTGATTATATTGAGTTCAGTTCCAACATGAAAATCTGAGAGCACTTTGCAGCATCTAATGGTGGCTTTTCTACATAACCGCCTTGGAAACCTGATCTGCTTTCCCTCCAGTCTCCTTCTGGTCCAGGTTGGCTCGTGCTTCTTTGTTCACTAAAGCTCTTGTTGACTAAATCTTCTGGGACAAATACATAACTGGTGCTTAAATCCCCAGACAAAGCAAGCACAGATGCCTTTTCTGCTTTGAAATATCCGAAGTCTTTCTCTGCATAGCAAGAATCCATGCCCTGAATGGACTCAGGGAGGACAGAAAGGGACTTGCTGCCTGTGAGTCCTTGGTTAAATTATCCTCTGACTGGCTGGCTTTGTGCCTTCTCTTTAGCTTCTTGTGAATGAAAATGGCCTGCTGGCATGTAGCCTGAGGGCTAGCTATGGCTAGCTGTGAAACGATGAGCTGGAAAAGAGGAGAAGGAATAAAACTAGGGAGTAGCCAGGGGAAGAGGGGAAGCCATTCTCAACGATGAGTGCTTGAGTAATGAGACTACTTCTCTTTTCTTGTCTCCAGCAGATCCCTACAGCAGCCATCACCCATCTAATTGATTCTGACATTCTTGAAAGTTCTTCAGAGGGATGTTTGGAAACCAGCCTTGCCTTGCTGATTATTTTCTCAACTCCCAGATCACCTGAACACTGAAACACAGGTTTTATATCTGAAGGCAAAGGGTTTTAGATGCTGTGTGACAAGGGCATTGGTGGGACCCTGATCCTTCATACACGTTGCTGAAGTATTTTCCAGTTTGGGGAGCTTTTAACTGTTTCATTTGCATGAACATGCAGGAACATGTAGGAATACTTTTCTGCTCTTTCTGCCCAGCCGTTTTCTCTAGACTCAGGTTTCCATGATGCTAACTACATTTTTTATGGGCGAAAATTTGTTGCAGTGTCAAAGGTAAATGTTAGAAATCGTGGCCTCAAAGAGTGCATACTCTGCTTCATCACAGCGAGCCTGCTTCCACCTTCTGGAATTTGCTTCTTAAGTCCAGTCACTACTGCTAATCTTTTTTATTTCCTTCCATGTTTTTACTGTGAAGGCAAAAGTCTATGGACTTACAGAAGCTCAGATTGCTTTGTAAAATAGCTACTGAGTTTTCCAGGTGTCTTATAGACCCATATTTAGAAGTTTCTCTCCATTTTTACTCTGGAGCTATTAAGCACATGGAGCTGATGATTATATATTGAGATTTGAAGAGAGTAGAAGAAATAATCCACTAAGGTGATGTAGTTTATGTCAAGGTACCATGAAGAAGCACCCAATTCTCATTCAATCTTAAACACAAAGTCCAGCATAGATTCAGGCTGATTAAAAAAGAAAATAAAATGTAAAACCAGAGGAAATAGGAAGTAGATACTAGGTAGTATGCATTGTGATGGGAAACAAAGTGTGCTGTGCCTGTACTGGGCTGCCAGAGCCATGGTCAGTGGGAAGCAATGGGCTAAGCCTGTAGTTGGTATTGATTTATCTGATTGATGGAAAATCAGTGCAGCACTTGTAGCGTGGGTGGCAGCGGGTAAAGTAGTTGTTTTGTCTCAGCAAGATCAAAGGGGTCTTGGTCCCTTGTTAGCTCACGGGAGGTTTGTTCCCCTCTGCTTGTGGCACAGAGCGTTGTGAAGGGTATTCTGGCTCCTGTGTCTGCAGGGAAAGAGCTGTGTGGAGAGGGTGGGAAAGTGTCATTGGGAAGTCCCTTGTCCTTCTTGTCTGTTGCTGTTATGTTTTTCGGTCTGAGGGGAGGTCCCAGGCATTTCATTTACAGGAATTATTTCAGGGAGATTTTTCTGCACCATTTGCCATGCTGTTTACTGCCATGTACTGTCATGTACTTGAAAACTGGTGGAGGGTTACAGGGTTTATGATTTAAGCTCCAGCAAGTGACTTTTTCATTGGGGGTAGGTGAAATGTTACTATCATCTGTTCAAAGGTAGAGTGACAGTTTTGTACTAAAACCCAACTAACTGCATCTCAAAAAAATGCTGATACAATCACACGTGAGAACTGGATGAGGTGAGCCTCTTGCTCCCAGTTTCTGTGGTGCACAGCAGAAGCTACTGATATTTGATGAACAGTAACAAGATGCCCTACTGTGACACCCCACCAATGCCAATTGTTTATGCCAAGTCTGTTGAGCAACCAACATGCTGAAGAGGCAGAGCCATGTTTAGCGCAAGGAGATCCAGGGACTTGGATATGTTGCAGTGTTAATTTCTGATGTCGTTGTTGCAGATAAGAATTTATCCACAGTTTCAGAGAGGAAGAAAAGTTCACTCCTAAAAAGAGAGGTAGAAAGCAATTGTTGCTGCATGAGCTGATGACATTAGTCTCCATATGTCCCAGGTGTGCTAGGTTAGCTGTACTTCAGTGTTGCAAATTCCTCCCTGTTATCCTCAGTAGCTTTAGTGCTGAGAACTGCTTGCAGAGAGCACCTTCAAGACTCATTACCTGATATTCCTGGTTTGCTTTGCCATCCTCAGCCTCTCTCTCTCTCATGTGCTCTGAAGGCCTCCATGTCCTCTGCTGTGCTTCAGCCTTGCCCAGTAGTGGTGTGGTCCCTGTACTCCAGCAGGTCTCTGCTAGACCCCAGCTCATGGAGGGTCTGTTCAGGGACTAGCACAGCTTCACACTCAGGTATTGCTTACTTCTCGCACGGGTTGGTGGTACCTGTGTAGGGGCACAGCACAGGGATTGCACATGACTGCAAATGATTTACAAGAATATGATCAGGGTGGTTTGCTGCTGTTGTTTGGGAACTCACTCCAAAGTTTCTTTTTTCCATTTGGCTAAAAGCCCTTCTGGCATTGGTGAAACAGGTGAATTTAATGTTCCCAGGCAAAAGCCAGGTTACTGAGCTCTTAGCTATGTATATTTCTCAGAGAGGAGATTGAGAGATTTACCTAAAAGGGAGCAGCTCTCATGGCTGCATTTAAAGTGTTCTTGTAGATGTGCCACAAACTTGAAGAGGTGTACTTGGGGATGAAAGCACTATGTGCCCTGCAGCCTGTGGCCCTTATCTGTCTTTATGGCTGCACATCATCCTTATCATACTCATCACACACCTGCCAGAGGGGGTTCACCTGCCTTTTCTGGGTCTAAACACAGGTGTCTGTATCCTGGCCTTGAGCTGGCTTGTCTTTGGGTCCCTCTGGAGTAAAATGGGGCAATACCTCCTTCAGAACTTCTCCTTGATTATGTTTTTAACACTTTTCCAGCTCTTTGGACACTGTTCTCCCATTCCTTGTATTTGCCCCCATATCAGGGTTGCCTCCATTTGCTTCCTTCTGCCAGTGCTCCATATACTCTCTCACTCCACAAGGAAAGGTTCAATATGAACTCCACGCTCTCCCCTTCCAAAAGTCTGTCTTTGGTCAGTAGAGAGTGACAGACCTAGCTGAAGCTGATGAGCCAGAAAGCTGGGTAGCAGTACGCTGTTGTCCTTTTTAAAAACATCTGTACAGCTCTATATTCCTCCAGCTGATCAGGGGCCCCTTTACTGCAAGCCTCAGAAGAACAGATTGACAAATACCTGAGCTGGAAACAGAGTGCCCCTGCAAGGGGGGTGATTACAGTGTTAGAAGAAAGGGAAAGTCAGAGTCATTAAATTGAAAAGGATCAACTCATCACATGCCCTGGACTTTTTAAGCAAACACAGGAGAAGAATAGAGTAACTGTGCCTTCCCTTCCCCCCCCTACAAATAACTGGAGTCCTTATGTCAGCGAGTGCCACACAGCACACAGCTATGTGACTTGCTTTCATTTTACAAGGCTTCTTGGGGTTTACTGTGACAAAATTGTAAAACTCTTGACTTTTTATTATGACCTTCAGAAAACGGAGCACCTCCTCATTTTCCTGTCAGTGGCCTCAGACTTTTCTGCCCAAGAACTTTCTTTCTTAGGACATTTTGTAGTCTGTGCACTCTGTGAACTTTAACAGTGCAGATACAATGAATATGTTTTACTCTATCAGCTTTGTGTGTCCTGAACACTGTTCTAATGCAACCCTTCTGCAAACTAATCCTGTTCTCAGCATGTCTTGCCTTGATCCTCCTCAAGGAAGACTGAAGTACTCCTTCTCTGCTTCTATTACATCCTCATCTAACCAACAGTTCTCTGTCCTTCAGCTCTGATGTGGCTTTACCTTTCCCTAAATTGCAGGTGGCTTTGTTTTAGTGTCTATACAGAGGCCACCCACACCAAACCATTCATACTCTGGGGAATAGGGTTTTTTTCCACTGCATTTCAGTTTCCATGTTGTTCCTCACACTTAGTCTAAGACTATCTGTGGTAGAGTCTGTCTGCCCTGCACTTCCCATCCAGCTGACAAAAGCTCCCTTCTGAAGTTCCTGGGAGGGTGAAGCTGACCCTGGTCATGGCATAGGGGCTGCTAGTCTGTCTGTGTGAAACCACACTTGATTACAAGCACTCACCTGATAACAAAACTTCAGAACTCCTGCCTGTCACTGGAGTCAGGCCGGTCATTCTATGGTTTTTAGTTTGTACAGTAAAAACTATCACCATTCGGGTTTAAGCTTGAAGCTTTGCATTATTGTTTTAATGGAGTACTATATAACTTGTAGCAAATTTCAGTGAAAACGGGTGTAATGGGTTGGGGCAAACCCCCTCCCCACCACAGGCAGAAATAACGACTCAGACAAACTGATTGCAAAAGTAGTGGAGAGTTTAAATAGAGAACAGTGAGTGTGCGCAAAAGGAAACATAGTGACAAGAAAGGAACCAAAGTAAACCCAGAAAGACTCCAAACCCCACCTGAGGGTGCATCCAAAACCCCCAGGGCTCCTTCTTCCCCCTCCCTCTGCTGGGCTAGTCTCAGCTGGCCAGGCCTGAGACTGCCCATCCCCCTGTGGCCTTGGGCCCAATCAGGCCCATGCCCGGGAGATCTCTCCCCCAGTTACCAAGTCTTGGAGAGGGAAGGAAAGAGGAAGTGCCAGACCCCACCGCAAAATTTATAGTGGTGCAAGGGATTATGGTAGAAATACCTAATTTCCTGAGTCCACCCACTGGGATGGACTTCTGGACACAGGAAACACCCCTGTAGCAGAGGGCACCCAGCCCAAACTACGACAACAGGTGTTGGGATCAATCATCCAAGACTGGGAATCCAGCTCTGGAGTCCTTACCCAAAGAAGGCTCATTGGCTGTGTAGCTGGCATTTAATGGTGACCTACCTGCCTCTTCAGACCTAGGAACAGTTTCAAAAAATAAGTGGATTTTTTTTTCCCCAGTTTGGTATTGTGGCAAGGTAACACTAGTGCAGGGAATCTGTATTACCCTGAAGGAAAAAGTCACTTTGATCTTCTAGTACAAACTTCCTTATTGAAAAAAACCAAAACTTGGCTAAAGCCAAGCTAGTCAGAGATGGTGCTACTCCAAAAGAAGTGTTGACACTGGACTTGCTTTTAATAAAGGGGATCCTTTTCTGTGACAGTTAAAAAGAAAAACCTCAGGGAAACCCAAAGATCTGAGGGTAATTTTGAGTGCTGTTGTCTGCTCAGGTGCAGCAGAATAGCAAGCTGTTGCTTCTGCTTGGCATTTTAGAGAAAGACTCTCTGGAAAAGGAACAAGACTCTTTTACCCCAGCAGAAGTTACTGTGCTATGGTTATGTGACTCAGAAGCCCATGGGGAAACTGCACAGCATCAGCACCGTCAATGTTATTTGCTCTCCACAGCCAGTTGCTCCACCTCAGGCACAGATCCTGGGTGTCCCTCCATGTGGGCAGACTCAGTGCAAGGGAAAGGGTAGCTGTGGGGAAATGTGTATGTTAGGAGTGGTTGTAAGTTTGCCTTTTCTCTTCTGAAATGAAATTCACACTCTTAACTTCAGTATGAGTAGCTTTCCCAGCACCAGAAACATTCACAAGCTTTTCCCCCTCTTTCCTCCTGGGTCTCCCTTGTTCACTATTTTCCCTTCAGAGTCTGTATTCCTCCATTAACCAAAGGAATAAAAGCTGTCTCTCTGCTGCTCAATGCTTAATATTCAAGCTGGAAACTGAGTGATTTTAACTTGGAAACAGGGAAGAATGACCTACACTGCAGATTTGGTAAAACTTCTCCTGTTAATTGTGTGAAAACTGACTGAGATTTCACAGTGCTTATTTTTGCTCCTAATATCAAATCGTGAAGGGCTCAGCTCCTCAAACTGTTGTCAAGTCATCAAACACTCATGGGACATTTGACTTCGAACTGATCCAGTGGGTAAAAGGGAAAGAGAGCAGAATGATGGAAGTAACATCTTGAGTGTGAGAGTTGAGGTAATTTTCATTTGCTTCCCATCAAATCATGCTTATCTTGCCAGTAGAGGCAGTCTCTGGCACTGTCTTATTTTATTGAGATTTTTGGTGGCCAAGTGGCATTGAAACTGGGAACACAGGGCAGAAAATTATCATGAAAATCTCAACATCACACCTTGATTCATCCATGTGAATACTGTTACTCTTATGTGGCATTTTCTCTGCAGTAGATACACATCCCAAGCTATACCAGTGGGCAGGAAGATGATACTGCAGTCCACCATGGGATCTGGGTTGGATCTCTAGGTCAGCCACAACTTAGTTACCTTCAAACATGGAATTCCATTCCTCTGTGTCATGGGGCATTTGACATAAGACTCTGTCATAACTTTTTTTTTTTTTTCCTTATGTGATGATTTTTGGTTAGAAACTTCAAGGAGGAGAAGTATTTAAGCTGTAGCACATTGCTCTATGTGCAGGGAGTCCCTAGGGTTGAGTACGAGTCCATGCTAGGATGATGTGATAGAACGTAGAATGGTCATGTAAGGATACCTGTGTTTGCTCTGCAGGGCAAAAGGAACATGGCTGTCATGACACAGGTCACAGGTATCCCACTCTGGTGTCACCTGTTCTGGAGCAAATGAAGTCAGGGTGGTGGGAATTTGTGTCTTTTAAAATAATGCAGAAAACTTGGGAGGCATGTTCAGTGAAGACCTACATTAGTGTCTCCCACTGGAGCCCTGCAGCTTTTAATTAATCAGGTCCAATTATTCAGCATATATCCATTTGAACAGTAGATAATACTGGAAGGAATTCTCTTGCAGTGGGATTTATGGCCCCTTCCCTTAAGTCATTTTCACTTGGGAGATTCTAAATGTTACAAAATGTGCCCAGGTCAGCGTGATCCAAGCAGCAATAGCTCATTGCTGTTAATGATGCATTTATACAGGGAGCAAATTAGAAATCAGGAGGAGAGGAGACTGTTAGCCTTTTAATTTGCAGGAAAACATTAATTTGTAATTATTTTGCCTTTAATTCAAAGAACAACCACAATTGTTGTTTGAGGCTTTTAATCTGCTTACTGAAGTGCTAGCCTTTCAGTCCAGAGTGAGCCACAGAGTGAGCCACAGAGTGAGCCAAGGGGACAGGCATTGCCCTGAGTCTAGAGAGAGCAGTTCTGTTTTACAAGGAGGCTCATGTGAAGAAGCAACTGGACTTAGGTCCAGGTTGTGATCGGACTCATGTGCTTCAGCTTGGTTCAAATGTACTACTTTCCACTTTCTATTTAATGTACTGCCAGCTTGGCTCCCACATCCAAGACGAACTGGGAACCAGTTGACTGGGTTTGTGCTGCTGGAGGATTATTTCTGATGTGCTGGGAAAGTTCCCAAAGTCTTTTCTCACCTTGCCTCCACCTCCTGCCTCCTCTGTCAACTGCCAAAACATCACACTTGCTAGTGGCAGCAAAGGAATTGAGGTAGTGTCAATAACGACAGCTGATAGCGGTGTCTGGAAGCTCCAGGCAGGCTGAAGACCCTGTCATGTGAAGGGCTGTAAGAACCAGCCCTGCTCATGGGAGCAAGGCACTCTGGGAGGGAGATAAAATTGCTGTCCCACCTTGCTTCAAATCTCCTCTTCCATCCTGTCCTTTTTGCAGGGATAAGTGCATTAAAAGCCTCAGCACCCTCACAGGAACTGGGCCACTGAGGCTGCACTGTTTGGCTCTTAGAAACACAGGAGGTGCTAAAGAATAATTTTAAAACTGTAACTGCCTTTCTGAAATGCAGTGGTATTATATACCCTTTTAGTCTCATAATAGAAACCTCAGTGACTGATCAGTTTAAATTAACTTTGGTGTATAATCTGTTAATGTAGTTATGTCCCATGGCAGCTGTCAGGTTGGGGAGGATTCTATTTATTTGTCTAGGCAAGTTCCATAGAATTCAGATATTTTCTGCTATCCCTCATCCTCTGTAGCCGGCAAAGTGGAACAAATGTCCTTGAGTGCTGGTGATAACTTGCAAAGAATAGAGGTGATGAGCAGAAAATAGTGTGATGAAAAGAGACTGGAGGGGATGAATATGCCCATATGTCCTATTTTGCTTCAGGGGCCTTCTGTTTAAAACAAACTCTAGAGTTTGGATGTAGTATTGTTCTACCTCTGCAACTGTTGTTTTTCTTTACTCTGTGCTTAGTCTTCAACAGCAGAGATCTTTCATGTTTCAGAGTCTCTCTGTAATTGGAAAGAACAGCTTAAATCCTGACTTCAAACAAGAAGCCACCAATCTGCTGTGTAAACAGAGAGCCTGAGTGAGCTCCCAGGAGGGTTTTTTTATAATGTGTTCTCCTAAACCCCTGGGGGGCAGGAGCCAGATCATGGAAGGGATGAATTCCCTCACTGCTACCAAGCAATCACACACACTGGGGACATTAGGGAAGGCTGGGAGGAAGCTGCCAGTGCAGCTTAGTTTGAGCGTATGGCTGTACCTTTTTTGATGTCAGATCTCTTCTCTCCTGCAGTCTCCAAAGGTTGCATGACTTTTGTCTGCATCAGGAGGAAGTGTAAATGATTTTCTACCTAGATAGTTGAATTGCATAATGCATGGTGCTGGGCTCTGTCAGCTGCAGGGGAGGAGGAAAAGATTTGGAAAATACTTGACCCAACATCAACTCTGCAAGGATGGAGTTCCCTCTTCAAAATTTTTTTGAGTAAATGTAAACTGGCAAGTGACATCTCACATGGTTTGGATATATAGTGCTTCATACTGAACTGATATTGGTCTTCCCCCCAGCTGGGCTTGCCTTCTGGATCCTGAAACAGCTTCATTGCAGAGGCCTTCCCCCAGTGCTGCAAACAGTAGTAACCCTGTGTGCTGTCTTTGTATGGAAATTGAGAACAGATTAAAGAGATAGGCTGAGGTGTGAAAAGTCTACCAGGCCTGCCTTATCCATGCTAATTGTTGTTAAGGGGATTTTAATGTTGCTATAAACAGGAATCTCTGGAATTGCCTGGTAAGCACATACAGATGACTTGCTCTGGAAATTGCCAATATAGCAAGCATAGCTGAGGTGCTACTTAGTTTACAGGAGCTCACGGAGACTTTGGCAGGCCAAGAATGAATGAGATTGATTCCTTATGGCCTCTCAGCAAAGACCAAGAAAACTCCTGAACACTTAAGAACTGATCAAGGAGTGTAGGACTGCATAAAAGCACCTTTATTCCACCTGTGCTGCCTTATTCTCATATAAATTGTTTATGATGAGCCAGACTTAGCATTGCAAACCTATCTGTAAGGACTTCGCCACTTGCTTTTGAACATAGCCACTCCAAAAAACACAAACAATAGACTCAGAGAAGTAAATTTTGTCTGCCCAGATATTTCATTGCAAAGCCAACTGACATTCTCCCCAAGAATCATGCAAGCAGTGACAGGTACATTTGACTTTCATTTTCATGGGGAAGAGACTGCAGACATCCTGCCAGGGTTCTCAGCCTTGCCCTGCCATCCCCACAGGTCACTATTTCTTCTGACTCCTTTGTCTGTCCTGCAGACCCAGAACCCACATGCTTTATTAAATACACACAGGCCATTTTGCACCATGCACCCAAATTTTTGGAGCTCATGGAAACAGAATGGAATGGGGTTTTATTAATACAGAGGCAGAAACACATCTTTGGCTATTGATACAGGCTGGGAAGGACTCTCTTTTTGCTTTCTCAGGGGCATTATGGTAAGAAGCTGGCTAGATAACTGCCCACTCTCTTTTCTTTCTTGTTCTTTCATACTGCAGCCAGGTCTCTAAATGGTTATTGTATTGTGTGGATAGGTAGCTCTACCAAACTTTACCTTGCAGCTGTAAATGCCAGTTCTCCAAAGAAAAGCAGAAAACCCTCACAACATGAGGGTTGATGAGTAGCAACAAAGAGGGAGCCACCAGCACAAAGAGAGGTCTCCCACTTCCCCGAATCCTCCCATTCCTGATAAAGACACACAGGCCAAAATCAGCCTTGTTATTTTGGTCTAAATCCTGACTATTCTTGTGCAAAATTTGGGGCAGATGGCAAAAAGGCATGTACATTGTAGGAGCTAGCTCTGGAAGGGCTTTGTAGGAGTTAACCCTGATGTATGGGACTGGATGAAATTTGAAACCTCCAAAGCCTGTGATGAAGGCTGCAGAGCATCTCTCACAGACCTTGCTGTGGCACTCCAGGGCTCTGACTGCACACTGGCTCGGCCACCACTGAAACCAGATGTAGACAAATGGAAAATCAGGCACAGCTTTGTTTGAACTACATATTTCCAGTCATTTTGAAAAGGAATTCTCATACCTGGACTGCTGGCTGGCAGTATACCATGAGTAGACCACAGCTGGGAATGTAATGTAATACCCTGAGAGGGAAAGACTCTAAAGGTACACAGTACTCAGTCATCTTGTGGGCTGTGCAGGTGGAAATGCACCAGAAAAGAAGGAATTAAGATTGACCTCTTGGAGAAACTGCAAAGATTAACAATACAAGAAAGAAGTGATGTGAGATTCAACCTGGACTGAAGAAGGCAGGTGAGCCTAAAGAAGACCTATGCCAAACAAAAGGCCAGATCCTTAACTGGTGCAAACAAATCCATTTAGGTCAGCTGGCCCATAGTGATTTAGTGGAATAAGGACTTGCAAAGCTAGTATGCTGAAAGAGATAGGAATGTGATAGCAGACAGCAAACATTATCACATGTGACTACAGTGTGTTATGGGAGGAAAGGAAAGGAGCTAATGAGATTCTTATCTGTGTATGGAAAGGCATCAAATCACAACTGCGGGAGGCACTGGTTCCTCTCAGTGACTCTAATGAGATCCCAAGCAAAATATGCTGCTTTTGGTTATGGGCTGTCTCACAGCAGAAAGGTACAGATGAATCTGGGAGAATTCAGGGAGAGACATCAAGATGTTCTGTAGGACTAGAGGCTGATTTGGGGGGGGCGGGGGGGAAGGCAACATAGATAACAAGGAGCCTGAGAAAATGAGATTATCTGCGTGCTGGGTGTGAGTTCCACAAGGGAGGGGAATAATGAGATAAAATTATAAACCAGGATTGACACTAATATTAGGTCATTCCTCCCCAGGGTACCACACAGGAAAGTCTCCTCTGTGGAGAGAGGGAGGAAAGTGCCTTTTCATGGCATACCTAGCTGAATGAAACACCTTGGCTGTGATCCCTTCCATGGTAATGGGCCCAAGTAACTGCAGCAGTAAGGTTTTGGGTTTCCCTGTTCTGTTTTTTACCTTTCTGTTATGACAGATATTGATAGCCTTGCCCAGAGCACTTCTCTTCTCCTTGCTCTACTTGGATCCTTAGTGTACAAGTTCAGGCTATGCAGGGAAGGGTCTTGCTTCATCTGTCTCTCCCTCTCTTGAGAACCAGTGGTGCTAGGAAAGGGTAGCATTTGAGGGGATGTGGGTAGGTGACTGTCATTAGCAGTCTGTTGGGAGAAAGTTGCCAGCAGTAGGGAAATAATGGTGTGTTGTGCATGTGATCCTTTGCCCTTTTGGCTTATGATGGAGCCTCAATCAATTCTGCCCCTCTGGGTAGAGGATGGGAGTACACACTGGGCCCTCTGTTAATAGCTGGGAAGCAATTCAAGCAGTCAGCACCACCTCCAACAAAGGCAGCCCCTCAGTCGGTGGAATAAGGCATGAGTTTCTCAACTGTAATGAGCTTGTTTTTCCATGAGATTGCTATAATAAGATGTAATGAACAAAGAGCTGCAGGATACAGAGTGAGTGGGTGATAGAACGGCAGATGAAATTTCATGTTGATAAACGTAGAATTAATGTGGGGAAAAACAATGATAAGTGGAAGTGTATGTATGTTAGCTATTACCACCCAGAAGGGGGATCTAGAGTCATCCTAGGGAGAAAAAACTGTGCAGCATCAGTTAGCTTAGAGATGGGGGAGGGAATGGTTGGGAAAGGAACTGGCAGCAAAACAGAAAACATCATTATACTGCTGTATAAATCCATGGTGCATATGTGTCTTGAATGCTGCATGCAGTCTTGGTCCCCCAGAGAGGATGTAGTGGAATGAGAAAAAGTGTGGCAATGCTAGCAGGAGTCCTGCAGTGTGACAGGGGGCTCTAACTGGGAGTGAAAGACAGGAACAGCCACAAAGTGAAATTTTGAAGAGCCGTGGCTCAGGAATGACGAGCATAGAGGCAGCAGGTATGAAATTAATTCCTTATAAAGGGAGCCTAACCAGACTCTTCAGCTTGGAAAGGTAACAGCTGAGGGGGTTACACCAGAGATCCATCAAATCATGATGCACATAGAGACATGAGTAAGTAAGAAAGATTATCCACCATTTATCACAGTATGGGATCTAGGAGGCAGAAAACAAAGTTACTGGGTGAAAGTCTTAAAGAAAAGTGAAAATAATTGCTTTTTCAACAATTCATGGCCAAACATGGAACTCATTGCCACAGGACACAAGTCACAAATAGTTCAAAAGGTCTGCAAAACTCTTGAAAGCGAAGTCTAAAAAGGAGTGCTAAACTCAGGGATGCAGGTACAACATATAGCTCAGGACGTTTCTGTGCTCCAGACTGATGGAAACTGGGAGAATCTCCACTCTGTTCCTTTCCTGTGTTTTATTTTAAGCCACCAAATTGGCTACTGCCAGACAGAATACAGAAGAAGATGTATATGGAAATGGTTATTGATCTGCTTCACCAATTGGACCCACACAAGTCTCTTGGGTCTGATGGGATCCACCCAAGAGTACTGAGGAAGATGACAGAGAAGCTCACAAATCCACTTTCCATCATGTATCACCAGTCCTGGCTAAATGGGGAGGTCCCAGATGACTGGAGACTAGCAAATGTGAGACTCATTAACAAGAAGGGCCAGAAGGAGGATCCATGAAACTACAGATCTGTCAGTCTGAACTCAGTGCCAGGGAAGGTTATGGAGCAAATCATCTTGAGTGCTATTATACAGCACATGCAAGACAACCAGGCAATCAGGCCCAGTCAGCATGGATTTATCAAAAACAGGTCCTGCCTGACGAACCTGAACTCCTTCTATGACAAGGTAACCCACTGAGTGGATGAGGGAAAGCCTGTGGATGTAGTCTACCTGGACTCTAGTAAAGCTTTTGATACCATATCCCGCATTGTCATCCTGGAGAAACTAGCTGCTCCTGGCATGGATGGGAGTACACTTTGTTGTGTTAAAAACTGGCTGGTTTGCCAGGACCAAAGAGTGGTAGTGAACAGCGTTGTTGGTGACTATTCGCAAGCGGTGTTCCCCAGGGCTCAGACTGGGGCCCGTTCTCTTTAATATCTTTATCAATTTTCTGGATGAGGGGATTGAATTCAAGTTTGCAGATAACACCAAATTGGGTGAGAGTGTTGATCTGCTTAAGGGTAGAAAGGCTCTGCAGAGGGATCTGGACAGGCTGGATAAATGGGTCAAGGCCATTTGTGTGAGATTCAACAAAACCAGCTGCCAGATCCTACACTTGGGTTACAGCAACCCCATGCAGAAAAGGACCTGGGGATTGACATCCATCCTGCAGTGTGATCATTTGGCCAAAGTGGCCAACAGCATCCTGACCTATATCAGAAATAGTGCGGCCAGCAGGACTAAAGAGGTGATTGTCTCCCTGTACTCAACACTGGTGAGGTCATACCTTGAGTACTACATGTGACAGAACAAGAGGACACAGTCTCAAGCTGTGCCAGGGGAGGTTTAGGCTGGATGTTAGGAAGAAGTTCTTAATGGAAAGAGTGATTGGCCATTGGAATGGGTTGCCCAGGGAGGTAGTGGAGTCACCATCACTGGAGGTGTTTAGGAAGAGACTGGACGGGGCATTTGGTGCCATGGTTTAGTTGATTAGATAGTGTTGGATGATAGGTTGGACTCGATAATCTCAAAGGTCTTTTCCAACCTGGTTTATTCTATTCTATTCTATTCTATTCTATTCTATTCTATTCTATTCTATTCTATTCTATTCTATTCTATTCTATTCTAAGTTCAGTTTTAGGCCCCTCACTACAAGAAAGACTTTGAGTTGCTGCAGTGGGTCCAGAAAAAAGGCAAAAAAGCTGGTAAAGGATTCAGAGAACAAGCCTTATGAAGAGCAGCTGAGGAAACTGGAGGTGTTTAGTATGGAGAAAGGAGGCTTATTGCTCTCCAGACCTACCTGAAAGGAGGCTGCAGCAAGGTAGGTGTTGGTCTGTACTCCCAAGTGGCAGGACATGAATAAATGGCTTCAAATTGTGATGGTGGAGGTTTAGGTTGGACATTAGCAAAAATATATTCACTGAAAGGGTTGTCAGTCCCTGGAACAGGCTGCCCAGGGAAGTAGCTGAATCATCAACCCTGGAGGTATTTAAAAGATGTGTAGATGTAGATGCAGATGCAGTGCTTAGGGACATGGTTTAGCAGTGGACTTGGTAGTGTTGGGCTGGACTCAACGATCTTAAATGTTTTTTCCAACCTAACCAAGTCTATGATTCTATGACTTTAAAGCAGGTATGGCAGAGGTTATGTTACAAGTGTAGATGTGGCTAGATCAGTGCAGACTCCATCTCCTCCAGGAAGCAAAGCTACACTTAGCAATCGATGTATTTGCTCATGTGACCAGTGCTCTTTCATCACAGTCCTACTTCAGGGAAGAGTTAGCTGTTTAGGCACATGTAAGATTAATTCCTATCAAAGAGTTGACCAACTGTTTCCTTTAGGGGAGCAGCCACAAGAAGATAGATGTTTGTTCTACATCCGTGACTGCTTTAGGTCATCCCCAGAGATAGATTTAAAGAAAAACCTCTTGAGCCCTCTTGAACTCATTCATGAGTTTAAGGAAACTGGCTCCTGGATTTTCCATTTGGCTCAAAAGCTCTGAAGGGGCTGAGATTCAAACACCTCTGAACTGAGGGGAGGTCTGGAGACAGATCCACAGCTGTAGCTTGAGGCTATCCTGAGCTTTTCATGTCAGCTTTCTTTAAGAGCACTGGCTCTGCACAGTGCAGATGAGCCACAGGCCATGCAACAAATAGAGCAAGAGGAATTCCTCTCACACCCTGCTCACACAGAAAATTTACCTTCAGGTAAACTATGTTAAGAAGGCTTCATTGTATCAGACAGCTGTTTACTCTGCTGAAGAGTGTGAGGAGGCCTTATTTTCAGCTTTCCTATGACTTTCATCTCTCTCCTCTTTCAGGAAGAGTAGGTGTAGTAAGATTTAAAGCTCTGCCATGTAATTGTCATGAAGTTTATATCCCATGATTCCTGTTTGTGAGCAGAAATAAATTAAGTACCTGGATAAGCCCTCTTTTTCTCCCCTCTCCTGAGCACCCAGTATGATGAGAAAACTGCTGAAAAACAACCACAATTAACGATGGGGTCACATTTAGTTCAGCACCATCGGCTGGTTAATTGGCTGATTCCATTACAGTTCTCCTTATCTGCGTGCCAACATAGCTTCTAACAAGCTGCTTGATGGGTAATTAATCCTGTCCAGCCCGAAGCTGGGTCTGCTCTTAGGGAATGTGCCATTACGAAGTGCTTCCCCTGCTAGCAGGGCTGCTTCACTCAGAACTCCTTGCAGAGCCCAACTGTGGGTCCAGCTGGTAGAGATGTGGAGATACTGCTTTCCTGCAGGAAAGCTGGCCTTAGGTTTTGTAAAAAGAATCCAGACTCTGTATGCATTTCCCTCTTTCCTTTTGATGCTGCTTGGCAGATCAGTAGTGAGGCAGGGTGGTCTGTCACTGTTGTGTCTCCTGCCACAGAATACCTAGGTAGGTGTTTGCGGGTGAGGTGTACCCTTGTTTGTCCTGGTAGATGGACAAGAGAGAAATGCAGATTTTATATACTCTGATCTAAAAAAAATCTTTCAGGTTTCTCAGATAAGCTGTAACTGGTCTGCAAATTTGCCTGTGCCTATCAATTCAGGCAGGTGAAACAAAAACACAAGAAGCATGTGATAAAGGAGAGATACTGGTGATGAGAAGAGATTGCTTTAAAAAGTGGTGCCCCTGGAAAAGCTGGGGAAGGCTTTGTGGCTTGAAAGTGGGGGACTGTGCTGAGGAGGGGAGATCAGCATGATAAAGATGGAAGAGCTGAAAGGACACAAAGGGAACTAGGGAGCAGGAAGGGGAAGGCACCGAGTGGGGCATGGGGTCAGCAGTTGAACTCTTGAAGAGAAAGGACAGATGGAGAAAAGGAAGATGTGACACTTGTAATGAAGCTGAGGAAGGCAACTTGAGCGGTGAGGTCTGGGTGAACTAGAAAGTGGGGAGAGATGAGATTACATGGCTGTAGTGAAAGGAAGAGGTTGACATCCCTGTTGTCCATTCTGCTCATAGTCAGCAGCACATTCCTTAACAGCACAAGCAACCCTCATCAAAAGAACAACAGAGTTATGAAAGTAAGAGAAATACCTTCAGGTGTGTGACCAAGGGAAGTAGTGCCTTCTGCTCAACATCCTTTCTTCCTGTGGGGCTACTGGAATGCAGGACAGATGGCTTTTTCTCTGTGATCACTGGTGTCAGAAAGGAAAGCTGTTAGGAATTCCATACCCCACCCTCTGCCAGCATCAGTTATCATTTAGTTTCTGGTTCTTGACTAAGAAGCAGGAATGCGGGAATGTGATGCGCTGTCTACCCTTGAAATGTGTGCCCATTTGACAAGTCTCCTTTTGACCTGGAAAACTGCTCCCCAGTTTTTCTGTCCTGCTGTGGTTTAGCTAACCAGCTCTCAGCATACCTGCTCCTTTTGGGGACAGAGAGCTCTGAATGCCAGCAGCTCTGATTTGGCCTAACCACACAACATGGGGCTCCCTACAAACTCTGTAGCAAGGAGTTGTTACAGAAGAACTGTTGCTCCTACTTTCAGAAGAAGGTTGCTCCTACTTTCATTTTAGCTGACTAACAGTGCCTGCACTCTAATTTTCACCATCATCAGTGCATGAGGAGGATTCTTTCATTTCTGAATATATAGCTAGGCCACTTTGCAGCTTCAGTTATGGCTATTTCATACAGCTTTGGCGTTCAGAATTCATGGGGCCCAAAACACTTTTGAAGAAAATTGTCTGAGGAAGTTAAGAGGCACTCCTATATGTCAAAGAACAGACTGGGGCTCTAGATGTATTTGGTGCCATGTTTTCAAACAGCTGCCTGCTAGGTGCCATATACATCTGTCTTCTGGGTTTTCTTCCTCCAGAGGTATGCACTAAGTACCATCTAATTTACTTAGAAAGAATGAAACAACCACTGTTCAAGGGAAAATCTAATGAGTAGGACATATGAATGCTTTTATATTGAGAATATTAGAATTGGTGAAGCTTTAAACACAGCTATTAGAACCTTGGGAAGTTAGAGCCTGAGTGGGAATAGGGTTGATGTAGGAAAATCCTGAGAGTATCAGGACAGAATTTAGTAGTTTTTGATGATGATGACTTGTAAAAGTACAAGCTGCCTTTACAAAGGTATGAGTGAGAATTTACTCTGAATTTCTTTTTCACCTGCATTGCCCACAATCATCTTGAATATCATATGCAGTCTGTCAAAATCTTTAGCCCTGATGTTCTGCCAGAGGAGAATATGTGTATATCCTATAGAACTTCTTTTTCAGTTTCTTCAAGATTCCAGTGTTAGTCAATGCAATTCTCTATGAAAGACAAGAATTTTAAAGGGCCAAGCCCATATATTTCTGATACCATCCATGGAAAGTAGCATTTCTAACAGACCAGTGCTCAAATCTATTATTTGTATCTGTAAATGCCCTGTGGGTTCCATTGGGTTGTTAGTGTGGGATTCTTTTGTCTGTTTCCAGTGAATTTAGCTAACCTGCAGTTTCTGTTGATCTGTTTATGCTGTTGAGGGCCTGAATTCTGTGGTGTTGCCTGTACATCATAAATGATGTGCACACATTTCAACCAGATACTGCACTGTCTTGTGAGAGTCAGAGAAGTCCCTGAGTACCTCAGACGGGGTCATTTGTATTGTGTGGAGTGCAGTGTTGTAAGCAGGAAGATGCATCAGACCTATTTTACTTGTCTTTTTCCACAGGATCACTCTGTGCCTCCCCTCTGTGACAGTCTCGGTATGCTATTTATGACTGTGATTTTTTGCTACCAAAACAGTAATGCTATCACTAGTCCTACTTAGATGAGCTGATACTAATAAGCCTCATATTGGTAAAAGCATATTTTCCTCCTAATTTTGTCAAGATTAGGGTACATTTTAATAGTTTCAGTGCAAGGAAGGAAAAAGGGATGGGAGAGGGGGGAGATGTGTTGCTTTTGCTACACTGATCTAGTTAAAGTAGCACCATTTTTCTGTGGACAAGAGCTTAGGAAGTGTGCAGTTCTTAGTCTGGGGGACAGGACTTTAAAGCAGTCATTGAAGTCTAGTGTCAGTTTTCAAGGCTGAAGAATATTATTTTATTTAGGCTTCCAGACCAGCCTTGCTCCAGGAATGCACTTAGGTTGTTTTTAAAGCAAACATGAAATCAATAGCCTGGTGTTCTGTTCTGCTCTGCTATTTCTTGCCAGAGCCTAAGGACCACACATGGGTTTTCCCTCCTCTTCGTCACACTGCCAGGCATGCTCTCGGATAACGGTGGGCAGTTTTTGTGGATGAACACAGAGAGGTTCCAAATGGCCAAACACTCATCGGACATCTGGGCAATTTTTGATGCAAAGTATTTTCCGTCAGGCTCTGCTCCAGATATTGCTGTGAAAGGACCGACTCACACCACCCTGTCGCAGATTTTATCCAGCCTCTGACTTCAGTGGGAGTTTTATCTGAGTAAAGATCAAGTAGGAGCCTCTCAGCTTACCTCACCATTTATAATGTTCCCTGTGGAACTGAGGGATGCAGTTTTCATTTTGTCCCTGGTGAATGTAAGTTGAGGGAGGAATGGAGCACTGTGCCTTCCTGCGTATCACTTGGGTGGTGGGCCTCAGCTCACACTTGCCTGGGCCCTTGCTAGGTGCAAGAAAATAACTAACTTGCCTCCACCCTGTGCCAGTAACAGAAGCTTTACCTAGAGTAGAAGATTCTGAAAGCTCAGCCATGAAGGATCAACTTGCCTCTGGGTACTCACTCCTGACTCCAAGCAGCTGCCATCTTCATGAGGTAAATTACAACCTCTGGCCAGCTATCAACCTCTCTTGAATCAGTGACCCAGAGGTGAATGCTCCTTTGGCCAGTCTAGTTCCTCTTTTCCCGTAAGGCTTGAGCTGAACTCTGTGGTAGCAAGGCAGGTCCCCAGTTAAAAATGAAAACACATTAGCAACGAGGAGAGAAACAGTTTGGAATTAGAAGTGACCATTTGGTGTTTGATGTGATTCAGAGAAGCTTGTTCTTCATTTAGGACATTAATAGTTGTAACAGAAGCTGTAATATTTCAACAACAGTGGCGATTAGGAGCAAAGAGGCAGCTAATCTCCATCTAAAAAGAGCTAACTAGCCCGTCCTTTAGCCCCCACCGCACTGTCACATTTAAATACCATGAATATTCACTACTTGGCACCCAGCTGGCAGCTGAGTTGTTTTGACACAAAAACCTTCAAACTCAAAGAGTTTTTAATCAGTCTGCAAGAGAGAGAAGAAGAAAGTGAAAGAAAGAAATAGGAACAGAGAAAATGAATCAATGAGTTCAACAGAGAGCAGGGTACCCGAATGCAGTTAACCCTTTCTTTCTCTGCTGCCACGAGTGCTGCCTCTCTGCAGCCCTCTTCCAGGCTGCAGGGGATGGAAAAGCGGCACCTTAGCCCTGTAGGGCACCCCATTCCTCCTGGGTGATCCATCCCACCCTGGAGCCCCATACCTCCATCCCGCCGGAGCTCCCATTCCCTCTGGCTGCCCTGTTTCCCCCAACTGCCCTGTTCACCCTGGCTGCCCCATCCTACTGCAGTCCCCTTGCCCCGGGCACCCCCGTCCCACCCACCTTCCAATACTTAGAATGCATCCTCTTCTGCTGCCTTTGTTTGTTTCCTGGTGCAGGGTGGTTTTGCTCTCACTCATGGCTATGTTTGTGACTGGTTACCTGTACCTGTTAGTGACTGGTTTGCTTCTATTACAGGCAGTGCAGTTTCACTTACAATATGTGATGTGCTTTAGACCAGCCAGTTTTTGCCTGCAGAGTTTTCATCTCAGAAAAACATCTGGCAATGTTCACAGCTGCCATCTCCAATATCCTTATTGGAGTCTCAGAGTTGCCTGCAGCCCACACAAACCCCTTTGCTTCACTTTTGCAGCAGGATTAACCATGCAGCTGCAAACACAGAAAATCTTGCTTTGTTCTGGAAGAAAGAATCCCACAATACTCCAAAGGCTAAGGTTTCACCAACACTGTGGCTCTGGGCACTGACAGATCACCTAGAAGTCCCCATTTAACCTGGATCATTTCTATACACACAACCGCATTTCTGTCAAACTAGCCCTAGCACACAACACAGAGTTTATGCAACTTCGTGCTGTTATGCCAGCTTTGGGCTGCTTGTGGTGGACGGTTCATACTCGATTTGGCAGGAAAGCAGCGTGGCATAGCTACACTGCACCCAGTCTACTGCACTGCCTTTCCATGTCAACTGACACATCAAAATTTTCTAAATGTATTTAACTTGGTGGAGTGAGTCTGTGCTGGATCCATGCTTCATGTCATGTGGCTGTGACATTTTTGGTCTAATACTGGGAACCACAAGTCAGATTTATTTTATAATCAAACCGCAGTGTAAGTCTTAAAATTTTGTGGCTCAGACTGCAGATCTCAATCACATGTAGGGTATTGATACACCTCAGCTGGATGAGTACTGGGGGCACAGCAGAGACTTTTCTAACCAACTGTCTTCTGCTGTGGGCTTAAATTACACATAAGATTGTCCCATAAGCCCTCAGGGTCTTTAAAACTGGCATGCACCTCCTCAAAAGACAATGTCATGGTTCTCATAAGGAAAACTCATGGAGAAGTGAAATATAGAAGCATAGGAGTTACTTAGGCAGATTATTATGGCCACTGCAAAGGATACTGGTATCCAGGAGGGTTCTAAATGAGGTGGTAATGTGCTGACTTTCAGAGGCAGGCCAGTGCTGAGGGGAGGAGGCAATGCAGATGGAAACAAGAAGGTAGTTGGTGGAAATGCAGACCAGTGAGGAAAACAAGCAGATAGCACTGGAGAGGATAGCAGCATTCTTTTGGCAATGATGACAGAAGATCTGGTGGGTGAATAAAAGAGATTAGGGTTGGGGAGGAGCTTGAAGGTCCTGCTACATGGTGTGATGGAAAGTGTGCCACAGCAAGATTGAGAGAGCAATGTGGTGGCAATGCTGTGTGAGTCAGGTCTGCATTATTCTGAACTGTCTGGACTGGAGGTGGAGCATTATGGATGTCAGGAAAAGACCACAAGGAGAAATTAATGTAATCAAGATGGGAGATGAAAGTTTGGGAGCAGGTTTTTCCTGTGTGGGTTCCCCAAATGTAAAGCTAAAGTCTAAAATTTATTAGGCGTTACTGAAGCCATGGTGACTTTTACTGAATACAGTCTGATAGTCCTTTGGGAGGAAGAAGTAGATAAATTTGGGTTCCAGATTTCATTAATGCTCTCAAAATCCTCTGATGCTCTCCAGACGCAGAGATCTCACCCAGCACTTTAAAATTTACAAGTATGAACACACTAGCCAAATGTACTTTGTAATCTATTCCCAGGCAGCAGCCAAAGTGGATTTTGCATAGATTGGTACTTACTCTACTCAAGTTTATAATTATTTTGAATGGAATATCTCCATGAAGCATACCTGGAACAGCATCAAACCTTATGGGCTGTGGGAGGCACACCAACAGCTGTACTCTGGGATGTATTTTGGAAGGGCTCACAACTGGATGGGAGGATCCATTTTCCAATATACTTAAATGAGAAAATATCATGCATTTTTCTTCAATCTCTTCTTGCCACTACTTACAATGAATTTTCACAGTTCCTATGAACTATAACTGGCTATGCTTCCTTTGCTTGCAAAAAAATTGTGGGAATCTAATCATCCAACACAAAACCAAGGTGTTCCAGCCAACACATGTCTCAAAGACCTTGAGGACATGGATTTAGAATGATTTTAAGGAGGTGTATCAAAAGTATTTTACTTTACATTCATCTACAGTTTTCTGTTGCCTGACTTGATCACATTTACATAAAGTCAAGATGTTCTGTATTAAGTAAGGAAAATTCAGGCTGAACAACAGCTAGCAGAGGTGAGAGGTGTGGAACCAGCAACACTTACTCACATCTGTGTCTGTGCTCTCCTAAGCCTGACTGCAGTGCTGCTGCAGTGGGGTTTTGGAGGTGGGGGGCTCAAATTAGACACAAAACAGAAGTTGTGACCATCTGTGGTCATGAAAATTCCATTACACCTTTTGGTACAGAAGCAGTTGGTGCCAAAACTAGCCCACTTGAAATACAAGGCAGACGAGCCTCGCAAAGCCTAGCAAGAGGCCATCCTATGAGGTTTGCTGGGTGTGTTTTCAGCCTGCAGTGGAGCATGGGACAGAGCCCCACACTGCCTGCCCAGAAGTTAAAAATACTAGAACCAGGAGCAGAGCAGCTGCATACCTGTGACCAGAAAACTTTCTGAGTTGAGAAGGATAAGTATAGAGTGTGTAGCATGCTAATAACACAGTTTCTGCAACCAGATGTACTCTCACTCGGTGATGCTGGATGGTAGCACATACATACACGCACAAGTCTGCAGGAGATAGAATCATAGAATAATTTGGGTTGGAATGGGCCTTTAAAGGTCATCTAGTCCAACCTCCCAAAAATGAAGGAAGACAAAAAAAAAGAGAAAGTCAAATTGTTTACATTTAAAAAAATCTGGGGGAATCCTTAAGATCATCACAGTAAGCTGCACTGCAAGATGTGGCCTAACACTCCAAGGCTATTCTGTGAAATATGAAGGGTCTCAAGATCTTGTTGTAAGGTTGATCTTTGCAGAAAAATCTAAACTGGGGGTGAAAGTAATGCCCCTACAGAAAATGAAGTCTGAATCACCACAGGCAGAAGGGAGGAAAGGGGTGGTGATGGTAAGGACCTCTATTGACTGACAATTTACAGACACTAGCACTTGCTCTCATCCCTGAGTCACTCTGCTGAAAAAATCCAGATGAAAAATAAACTTTTTTTTTTTTTAACTCAGCTTGTTTTTTATCTGGATCAGTTCTCTGGTTTCATTCACCATGAACTACAAAGACAGCGTGTTAGCACAACCGATGGTGTGGAGTATGGGCAAGGAAGCACTGGGAAGTGGAATGGGAGTAGTATTGCTAAAACAGATGTAAGCAGCCCTGCTGTCAAAAATGCAACCACAGCCTGCTACCAGATCTTCCTTAGTATTGGGGCTGGCTTGCACTTTGGCCTGAAGGGGAGAGAGAGACAGATGCTTCTCTCAAAAAGGTGCAGGAATTCTCAGGTAATCAAGGCAAATAATCCCAAAATGGTGCTACCGAGACTCTGGGCATAATGCATAAGGATTTTGGAACCCTGTGAAACGTACTAGTGCAGCATCCTGGCACTGAAAAAGAACAGCAGCACTTTTTCTTGGCTCCTTCCTGTCAGCCTAACTCTCTTTCAGATTTTTTTCTTCTCTGTTCTTCTTTGGGAGAGGTTAAAAAACCCTCACAATTCTCTTGGCAACTTCCTTGGCTCATCCCTCCCACCAGGAAGCTTGGTAAATGCTCCTTGTATTGTCCTGTGAGGAAGGCGTTGTGTCTGCACCCCAAGGGACGAGCTGCTTTGTCTGGTGTTGGTGGTGGAATCCCCACAGCACTCTCCCACACCAGCCACTGCCCACAGAGCGAGCACAGCTGCCCACGCCCTTTCAGACAGTGGCTGCAGTGTTCCATCGGTGCTACTGCTTCTCAGGAAGCGTGAGAGCCTCTGTGCTATGCTTAGGATTCTACAAGGAATGGGTTAACACTATAAAATGTTTTTCTTATGGAACCCCCTGGCAACGCAGGAGACTTTCCCATTGCCAGGGTATTCTTTTTATTCAACATTTTGTTCCCAGAGAGCAACCCATTTAATCAGATATTCTGTAGTAAGGGGCTTCAGTTGCATTTCTTGTTATTTGAGCTTATTCAATGTGCTGTAAATAGCAAAGCAGTGTCTTACAATAGATTGGTCTGAGGGAACTGAAGTGTGTACTGCTGTGATTCTGCCTGTTGCAGGAGCTCCTTGAAAGCCAGATGTCACATTCAAAGCATAATCTGTGTTTACAAACACATGGCCACACATATTTAACAGTTTAAGCAGCCACCAAACAAAAAATCAAATCTTACCATTTTTCCCTCTCTACTCACCTGCCTTGCACTCACACAGAGCAAAACCAAAAAGTTTTCAGACCTTGGATGGGATCATCTCTGTTATTCAGATGAGATTAAAAAAACCCAACAAAACATTAATGTTTGCAGAGGGCTGAATTTAACTTCCCAGCTGGGGCCTCTGGTGTAAATTCCTGCAGACAGAAAAACACCAACTGCTAGCAAGATAATCCAATTTCCTTTCTCTTACACTCCTAGGAGGACTGCCTACCACCACTACGACACGCTGGGTTTCAGTCTGGCAGAACTTCTGACCACTATACCCCCGGCAAGATCCATATCAAAGCTCCAGCCCCCCAGGGTTCATTAGAAGGCATTTATTTCTCCATATTCCAGGGGAGGGGTGGGTGGAGGAGGCAGATAACTTTATTCACAATGCAAAAATACTGCCCTTACTTTCAACCCTTCTTTCAAACTGGGAGACAAAAAACCCATGAGCTCTTCTAAAACAATAAATACATTAATTCTGCTGGATGCTGTCTTGCTGGTACCTCCAGAAAAGTGCCCTGGCACCATCTGATGGGAACTGCCAATGAAATCTGTTGACTTTACTCTTGCTCTTAGAAGTTCAGTTCCATAGGCTGAACCCATATCGGAGCACTTGGCTCATTTAAGAAAGATTATTAGCAGGTAGTTTTGCACAATAGGACTAAGATGCTTCAAGGAATGAGGGAAAGTCAACTTGATTCTCTCTGTGAATGTGTAGCTTAGTCTGTGGTTTGCTAAAGGGGAACAGTGAGTTATTAAGCTCATCAAAACGCAGCATCCTGCTCCCCTAGTCCAGAGGGAGGTAGCTATTAATAAATCAGAACCCAGTGCTAAGCTACAAGGATAAAAGGATCTACATTAATATGAAAATATTAATATCTGGAAGAGCAGATTATCATCTAAATGGGTTAGAATGAGATAGCACCATTGTTTAGAAGAAATGGCTTGCTTCAAATCTTATTTGAGCTCCAATCATACTGGCAATGGAAGATATCTTCAGACCCTTGAAAGTGCTTTGGATGCTTGGTAAATGTGGTGTTCATGCTGAGGAGTTGAAATACCTGCCCAAGGCTTGCTCTTCATCCAGTGTCAGGTGGAGGATCCTACTGAAGGAAGCACAAACCATGGGTAGGACGGAAGGGGTTCCTGCTGAAAGGTGCGTGGATTGCAGATGCACTGCACTCCTTGCTGAAACGAGCATTTCCCAGAGACACCCATGCAGTCAGCATCCCTGCTCCTAGGTCTTTTGCAGATGGTCTTCTTAAGGTCATGGAGAACAGGAGAGGTACCTGAGGACTGGAGGAAAGCCAGTGCCATTCCAGTCATTCAAAAAGGGCAAGAAGCTGGGGACTCTTCTTCTCTGGAGACTTTCAAAACCCACCTGTATGCATTCCTGTGTAACCTGATCTAGGTGAACCTGTTTTAGCAGGGAGGTTGGACTAGATGATCTCTGGAGGTCCCTTCCGACCCCTACCATTCTGTGATTCTGTGATTCTTTCCTCTGAATTAAATCTTTCAGGTCTGTGTCCAGACAAATGGCTTCTGAGAGGGTTTTGTATAAAACGGGCATCTAATCATAAAGAAACTTTCAGCACCTACCCAGCAAGGCCTGATGTGGTTTGTCTTGCAGCTTTTCACCAACTGTAGGACGCAGGTTCATGCAGCCTAGCCTACAGCTCACCAGTACTGGCACAGTGAGTACTTGCCTGCCTAGGAGGAGACCAGTGCAACAACATTGTGTTTAGCTCACAAGAATTGTTCCCAGACTTCAATGAGGGGATAGCTGGCATTGGCAGTACTGTCATTTGGTGATAAGAATGCTCTTCAGTGGCATAAAATCTTTTTCATCCTTTTTGATTTAAATCCAGTCAAAGTATCAAATGCCATCAGATTTCACTAGCAGAGAAGGTTCTGCAAAGAAAATGCAATAACCATTCTTGATGAGAATGTTGAAGCCAAAGTCTGACTGTGTTGCTCAGAGCTATTATTTTCCTTTGGCACCTGTGGCACTGCCAGCTTTAGTCACCAAACGAAACTTACCAGCACATCCTTCAGGGAAGCACCCGGCCAGATCAGCAGTCTAGCTCATACTTGCTTGTCACAGACCCAGAAAGACCTGTATATCATAAACAGAGATGTTACAAACAACCTATGGCCCAACTGCCTTGAGGAGGCTGGTGAATAATCTTCTCAAGATATGAAGGACCTTTCTTAATACACGATTCTGAATTTCATAAATATTAGGACTATTTTTTTTGCATTAATGATAAAGTGGATAAAACATGGCCCATTTTCCTAGCTAATGCCCTTCTGAAGTTTCACTGGGACCAAAGTGGATCTGGCATTTAAACTAAAGAAATCCCTGTTTAGTGTGTGGGAGTCTCTGGAGAGGCCACAGATCTGCATTGCAGCTGTGAATTACGGCATATCCTCTGCTCCTTATCAGCAATCTACGCTTCTCCTGGGAAAATTTTGCCCAAAGGATTCAGCCCTTGCCAAATTTTTAACTGGATTTAGTTTGTTTATTTTAAATTTCTTTTTAAACATCTGAAACCAACAAACTTTTAAAAGGCTCTAAACCTATCAATTTGAGTTAATCCTCTAAAATAAAATAAAACAAAAATTAATTCCTCCAGGCAGCCAACTTCTATTTGTAAGGCATAACCTAAAATGGGTTTATGGAAATTCTGTATTCTGAAAAAAAACAGTTTAATTGAAAAGAATCAATGTTTTTCTTCTGTCTTGTGGTATTGCACCCATTCTTGGCATCTGATTCACTAGAATTTTAAAATGGTTCATATCAAACATGCATGTGTGTGTAAAATGCTGCTCTTACCACCTTTGTGCCCACTCTGCAGTGACAGGGAATGCAGGTACCCAAGGAGTGAGTCACCCAGAGCCAGTTCTACCTCATCTCCTCCGTATTCAGATCTCCAGGAGAGCTTCCCCCATGTCTGTGCCCTCCTCCTTCTTCATATCTGTAGTCACTTATCATGCAAAAAAATTATGTCAAGGATTGAGACAGATATTTTAGATATAGAAAAACATCTATTTTTTTCCCAAGGCTGAAAGGCAGAATTTTGATATACTACATAAATCCTGGAGGTGGCTACAAATGCAGCTACATCTCCCTCAGCTTCAGGGGTGCTCCAAGCAAGTGAGTGGGCTGGATTCTATAAACCGTGTACTAATCCATACTCCCATTTATAGAGAGGGATAGTAAAAACCACACAATTACAGTCTCTTCAGGGGATTTGTTAATATCAGAACCTCAGGGAACATCTCTGCTTACTTCATAGACATGTCTGTTGGAAATACCAGTTCAGTAAACAGTTTTCTCAGCTTCAGTATCTCAGCAGCACAGCCAGTGCAGATGAGGATGATGTTACAGGCCTTTCCAGTCCTAATGAAGGGTCATTCTCTCCAGTACATAGGTGTGGGTCCACAAGTTTTTCTCCTAGCTGCACAATACAAAGACATCTGCAGCACATTAAATACTTGGGTGTCAGCAGTCATAATCACAGAATCACCAAGGTTGAAGAGACCTCAAAGATCATCAAGTCCAACACGTCACCACAGACCTCATGACTAAACCATGGCACAAAGTGCCATGTCCAGTCTCCTCTTGAACACCTCCAGGGATGGTGACTCCACCACCTCCCTGGGCAGCACATTCCAATGGCAAACGACTCTCTCAGTGAAGAACTTTCTCCTCACCTCAAGCCTAAACTTCCCTTGGTGCAACTTGAGACTGTGTCCTCTTGTTCTGGTGCTGGTTGCTTGGGAGAAGAGACCAACCCCCTCCTGGCTACAACCACCCTATGAAGCCCCTAAAGTGAAACCTCAGAAATGTACACTCCTCAAGGACCCCAAGTCCTCTGAGTAAGACTCATATTGAATACTAGAGATGTTAGATGGAGATATTTCAGCAACAATTATGTTTGTCCTGGACAAACCCTGAGGGTTTGCATTCTTTATATTGAGTGTAGTGGAACACTGGAACAGGTTGCCCAGGGAGGTAGTTCAGGCATCCCTGGAGATATTCAAGGTGAGGCTCAGCATTGCTCTGGGCAACTTGATCTAGCTGAGGATGCCCCTGCTTACTGAAGAGTGGGTTGGACTAGATATACTTTGGAGGTCCCTTCCAACCCAGATCATTCTATGATTCTGTAATATCTTCAGCAGTGTATTTTTGAATGAAATCTCTTTGCTTTGAAGACAATTAATGGTCAAACATCTGTAGGTATTGGTCTCATGTCATCATGTGGGATTCTGCTGAATGGTAGTAAGAGAGCTGTCTGATGTAACATATGGCCAAGATGAGAATCCTAAGTTTCTGCCCTTTGCTGGTGGCTACCCAGGGAATATTTAATCTTATGAATAGTTGGATGAATGTCTTGCTGCAATGTTACAGCAGCAACACTGTACTGTACATCTTGAAGGCAATGATAAATTCAGATTGTGGTTGCATCTAAAAGTCTCAGGATGTTGTATTGTGCTGTTGAGGGCCAGCTTGATGTAGTGGAAAGCAAAATTCAGGGCTGGATCCAGACCCAGAGTCCCCATTCTCCTGCTGCTAGGAGCACTAGTTTTGCCCTACTTGTTTGACTAAGAATGAATAGGATTGGTCTGATTTTCTTCCATAACATTTGTACTTTGCTTCATTATAAACTTCAGAATGTAAACTGCACTGTCCTTTTCCCTGCCTTATCTCCCTATCTTCTTCAAGGGCAACTGGAATGCAGGAGAGGTGCTTTTGCTAGGAGCTGTTCTGAGCTGAGAGGACAGACAAAAATAACCCTTTCTCCTGCTTGCTGTTTGAAACAGCTTCCGCCCGCAGGGAGGGGATGTGTTGAGAATGTGTGAGAGAAAACACTGAAAAGGGAGAAAACGCACAAAAAGGGAGGGGAAAAAAGGTACAGCAAGGAAGCTAGAGACAAACTTCAAGTTGTGGATTATTTCTCACCCAGGCTCTAATTAGGAAGCCTCTTACAGGACTGTGAAGCTGTCAGGCTGCCAAATGTCAGCATGTTTATCAGAGATCAGGCCGTCTGCAGCAGCTACAGTTTGGTGCCATGATCCCCCTGAGTCCTTCCAGTGTGGCTGTGACTCACACTCAGTACTGGCACCTCTGGGGCTTCAAAGCACAGCAGAGGGCTTTTCCTTCCCCCTTAAAAATCCAAAAATAACCCTTTTCCTGGGATTGGGCCTGTTCATTCTCTTTCTGCACTGAGAGGGTTAACCATAGGGTGCAGAGCACATTAATAGTATGTGACTCAGATTCCCAGGGAAATCCCCAGCTTATCTGATGGAGCCTGTTAGTCTGCTAATTGACTAAGTTCCTATTAAAAGTGCAATGTTTTTTTAATGACTAGTAACAAAGGGCCAGATTCTGATCTGATCTTTTCAGTTGGGATCATTTTTGCTGATGGTCTGGCCTTGCTGCTAATTGCAGCCACGCAGAGCAGGAAGGACGCAGCCACCTTTCCAGCTCCACCAACCTCAGCAGAGCTCAGCCTCGCTCAACAGTATGGAGCTGAAACCAAAGCAACAGCTCTAGGGCTTTGCTGGTGCAAGTGAGATACCAACTAGGCATCGAAACCTCCGCTTTAATGAGCCAAAACTTCATGAAGAGTAATAGGCAGGACACTTTACATTGGAATATTTAGGAAGATGGTTGAGGCTGCAATCCAGACAGCAGAGGAAAGCATTTGTTGGGAGACTACCAAGGACTCTGTGGAACAGTTGCTGCAAGTATCTAATACGCAATCCAAACCCTGCTCTGAGTAATTAACTTTCCCAGTGTTGAAATCGAGTTGATTTGTTGATTCTGCATATAAGATGTTGTCTATGTCTGCATAGGAAAAGTGCTGTGTATGCCTCTGCATATGCACATTCAAACCTTAATTTTAATTAAAATTATGTGCATTATATCTGTATCTCTTGTTCTCTATGGGAATTGACTTTGAGAACGTATTTGCCTAATAGGAAAAGTAAAAAAAAAAAAAGTGATTAGCATTTAAAGTGAACTTAGTTGGATTCCAGGATACTTCCAAAGGAGATTGTAACTGATCTGATTTCAGTCAGGCCCCAGCCACCTCGGAATGGGGTTGAGCGAGGCATGACCCCGTGACCATATTTGCCTTCCTTGTCTCACCTCAAACTCCCAGTGGTTCCCCAAGACTATGTGACATCAGAGACATGAAACATTTTCTCGTATTAGGAGACATTTTTTGTTTTTTTTCTTGCTAGGCAAGAATGAGATCTGGCCACCTTCACCCCACACCCACTCCATTCTTTTGTGTCTCCCTTTTTTTTTTGTCTTCTAGGAAAGTTTCTATTAAAATATAGCAGCTTCTTTTAGAAGGTCCTACTGACACCAAGCCACTGCTTCAAGAGTTTCATAAGAAATCCATAACTGATGGGGTTTTCCCCCACCATTACAACAGCTAAGTGTCAAAAATCTCAAGCTCTTGTTAACAGAAGTGGGTCTAAAACCCATTTCTCTATTTCCTATTCCTCACTCCTGAGTTGTCAAATACTGTCACATGGCTCCATCACACCACAACGATCAGACCCAACAAACAGAAAATGATTTCCAACTGGCAAACATGCTGTTTACTTTCCAGAAAAATTGCACTTTCCCATCTGACAGCTGATCAAGGGATCTCCTGCTGCTGTCAGCATGAAGAAGTGTTTAAACACAGGGATGGAAGTTTAAACATTTTCTCATTATCACAGAATAAAAAAAAAAATTAAAAAATAATAAAAAATAAAGGCATTGAGACTCTCCGACCACCTGCTGTGCCAGTAATGAAGCAGTGTCACATGACCAGCCCACGAGGACTTTTATCTCTGCCCCAGTATCATTACTGAAGTGACACCTGTCACATGACCTGCATCGGGGCTTTCATCTGGGCTCCCCAAATGCAGTTCTGGTTTGTGAGGGGGATTATCTGGGTGCTTCCCCCTCCCCCTTTAAAGAACATTGCCCACTCGTACCATTACAGACAGGAGTTTGCTCAGTTTTTTTCTTGGGGATATGTAATTTGGCCAACAAACTTGCTCTGGGCTGAAGTAAAACATAATCTTGGCCTGAGAAAGAAGTTATTTCATACCTGGAGATGTTTATAAAGCAAATATTTATGTCTGCTGTTAAACTCTCCTTACATAAAAGGATGTTAAAAGATTTCTACAAAATTTCAGATTTGTTTTTAATTTTTTATTAGGTGGTGAGAAGAAACCGTTTGACAACCCTTGAATACAATAACCTCCATTTACATGCACTTCATAAATTCTCACCTGTTTTACCAAAGCATCCTACCCCTGCCAAGGGAAAATCTTCTCTGGGAAAAAAGGAAGGTCAGTTCTGCAACTCTCAGCCAGTATCTGTGATTTTTTGAGAGGTCCTCAACAGCAAACACCTAGGTAGGCCCACATACATGATGGCAGTATTGAGAGCTTACTCACCAGAACCTATTCAGTTATTACCTCAAAACAGAACATCAAACATCCAGATGTGAGAGCAGATGGCCACCCATACAAACTAGATGTGGACAGATGGGAGAGAAGAGATTCTGAACTTCATGGCTTTTTCCTTTTCCTCCTTTCCCACCCCACACTCAGCCATGCATGAAGTCTGGTACTTCTCTGACCCCTTCATAATCTGATTCAGCTCACTAGAGCACTGAAAAACTAGCTCAGCAAAAGAGTTAATAGTTTTCCACCTGTTCACTGAGTTAAATCAGCTCATCAAGGGCTTAGAAAATTGCCAGAGGGCAAAAGAGAGAGAGGGTGAAGCTTAAAGCAGGGAGGAAAATGGGGAAAGCAGGACTGCCCTTTTTTGGGTGGTGTTAACTTGGTACATGAATTCAGACTTCTTGTTGCTTCCTGTTACCTACTTTTCCTGATCCATTACAATACTGTATCCATTTTCCCCAAGTGCTGTTGCCTTTGAGACTGTGCAGGCCAGTGGCTGGGAAATCTCCCGAGATCAGTGCTAGTTTGAGAGAGGAGTGGTTCTTGAGCAAGTTCTCTCTGATTTGGCATATTTTGGGCCTCCAATGTTGAGTTAATGGACAGAACAGTGCTGGGTTGCAGCACATCCTTTTGCCACCATCTTCCTAGCTTTCTGCTCCTCCAGATACAGTGATAGAAGAAATCATTCTACTCTGGCAATTTAACACATTAATGGCCCCAATTTTGGCCATTATGGGGTAGCAGCTATGTAAAACACCAAAGCCTTTCTCTTTGTTACTCTAGGGCAGAAGAAATTTACAGCTGATATTCTTGATAGACACCACAAGGAAAATTATTCAGTTCCCATCATTAGATCCCTCACTGCCCTTTCATTTAACACATCCCTTCATCTAACAGATCTTGAGCACTTAGTGGCTCCCAATTAGGAGCAGACATCTAGCCCTAGCCATCCCATAGCAGGCACTAGAGATCCTGCTTCTTCACTGCTCTTAGTCCAGACATCTCCAAGAGTGCAGAAGGAACACATAACACCTCTATCCCAACTTGGACACCATTTACAGCTGCTCTGAATGTTCAGTGTAACTCAGAAGTGGAGAGCTATCTTCTACCTATGCAGCCAGCCAGCCACTTTATTAAAGCTTCTTACTTATACCAATTCTTTGAAGCTTTTGCACTGCAACAGCCAGTGCCAGTGTGCTCAAGAACTATTGTTGCTGGGCTTTTTTTCCACAAAAGTTCCAAATTTCCTTTTCTCCACAAATAAACCTGCACATGGGAAGCCAACACAGAAATACCTGCTTAAGCAGAATTCTATAGGACACTCCAGTCTGATCTTGCTTACACTGCTGTGACGCCACTGCAATGTTATTCCTGAATCATTGCAGAGCAAATGAAAAGTGGAAGGTTCTAATATTGAGACAAATTTCTGTTCAGTTTTGCAAAAGTAGGTCAGGCATTCACACTCACTTTGAGAATGGCTGGTGTTTGGGAGACCTGGGTCCACTAAATCTGGAAGTGGCAGAATTTGGGGGACATAGTTTGCCTTTTCATCAAGCTAGAGATCTTTAAGGATTGTCACACAAGTCCTCTTAACTAAGCAAGCGCCTGTGCACTCTTTTATTTAGCAAATCTATATGTTCCTGCAATGGTGTCTATAGCAAGGGCAAAGAGGAACATAAACTGTTGTGTTGCTTATCTATGTCTGCCACACATTTATCTGCTCTCTCCCCAGAGCTCCGTGACTGATTTTGTTCCAACATCTCAATACTCTGCATAATTCTTGGTCAGAGAAGTTCTCCCACTCATGCTAGTGATACTACTCAGATGAAAAAGAAGTATTCAAGAAGGTTTTTGTGCCTGCACCTTAATGATTTATTTTTGTCTTCCTTTTCTTGCCAGGTTGTCTGTGAGGTTACACCATGATTTCTTGTTTCTGATGTCCCAGAGCTGAGAAAAAGTATCCCCTATAACTGAAGCCCAGTAGGCTAGTGCATGAACAGAATAAGTTGTTTGCCCGACTCTTCCAACAATAATATAATGAGAAATTTCAAAGTGTAGTTGGGAAAGAGTTCCCCCTATTCCCCATGTATCCTGATAAGCACTCACCTTAGATTAGCTTTCCTTCTCATACCTTGTCAGCAGCCCTGAGATCAAGGAGACTAAAACACCCTGGTTACTCATTAATGAGCCAGGACTTTCTGCAACAGTTGGATCACAAATTTGCTGCATCTTAATTCTTTGCCATCTCCCCTTTGCTCATGAACACCTGCACACATTCGGGATCCAGCATAAGAAGACCCCTGAATCCAGCTCTAAGCAACCAGTCTGTAATGCACATGTCTCATGCTCTGCTGGTGTGGAACCAGTATGCTGGTAATCTTGTTAGTAATGGCAGAAGCTCCCTCTAGGAAATTATAACAAATAGTCTTAAACAATTCCTTTTGTTGACAACTTTATCCATGAAACCATCTTCCCTGGAGACTTCACTCAACTTTTGACTAATCCCCTCCATCCCTCAGGAGCTCTTTTGTTGAAGGAGATTGTAGGCAAACCCCAGGAATGACAGGTCTCTGTAAGCTTTGGATCAGCCTCTACATTCTTTCAATTGTCAGTCCCCATCTGTCCTGTTTGTACATCAATCTTCTGGTCCAGGGATCTCTCTATTAAGTGACACATGGCTGCGTTTATTCTACAAGTCCAGTGTCCAGACTGTGCTGTTACATCTTTGTGGCCAAGTCAATTTTTCTGACATTGCTTTCTGAAAAACAAAAGGCAGGACATCTGCACAATTTCAGTCTCTTCTACTGAAAGGTAATTTTTGAAAATACCACCCCTCTTGATCAAACTTTGCCCTTATTTATACTCTCAAAGGTTTTGCTTCATTTTGTCAATATCAGGAGTTACTTCAAAGGTTCTTAGTATAATGGAGGGTAGAATTTGTCCCTCTTGCAAAGGAATTCTGTTAGGATAAAAACTCATGACCTAAGTCCTGAGTCCAAAGGAAAAATAAATCCAACTTAAAACTATTCTGCAGGGCTTCAGTTACTTTACTTTGCTTATTAATAGTTTGTTTAAAACAAGCTCTCATCTTTCTGTTCATTCAGCTCCACTTAGCTAGTGCTGTAGCACATACATATAAGAGCCAGAACATTATTTATCTGCATTTTGAGAGGCAGAATGAGAATGCAAACAGGTTCCAATGAGCTTTATGTTCCTCCTTAGCCGGTAGAGAGGAATAGTGGAATAGGGATGGAGTACTGGTATGGTGTATATCACCCTGGGATATCTGTCTGGCACTATCTTTCCCTTCCTGAAACCAGAAGAACATGAAGGAGATTGTGGTGATGTTCTGTCCCTTGCTGTGTTGCTCAGGGCCCATGAATACATGATTGAGCTTGGTATGCATATTTTTTTGGGGTTGTCTATTTTTGAACCATGACTGGGGCTGGCCAATGAAGGAAGGCTGACGAGTTTCATTATGTTCCCAGGAAATTCCATTCTCCCATGTGCCAGCATGAGGCTGTTGTGCATTAGATGCTTATCTACCTCTGATTAGATTTGAAAAAGCATACAGGACCCCCTGCTTTCCATTGGTAGCCCTATTAAAATGACAGAAAAAAACCCAACTGTTTCACTTATAATCTTGCTTGCATGTCTGAATCCAGATGCATTTTTTAAAAAGACAAATATTGTGAACACTGTCACTTACAGAATGTTTTCCTGTAATGAAGTGCAGCAGAAAATTTGAGTTGACATTTAAGCTTGCTTAGTATGTTTTGTAATCAGCTTCAAAAGGGGACACAATCACTTTGAGGCCAGTTTAATAGAAATAAAATGTTTAAGAGTACCTCCTGCTATTTTCATGCTTTCACTATTTTGGATTATATATTTGTGAAATACTCCCAGTTAAAAGTAGCCCAATCCAAGTTCATTAAACACTGAAGCATCAGTGTCCTTCTCAAGTAAGTCATCCCAGAAGCCTTAGTAGAACTGACAACCAGCTTTTTTGGCAGGATTAGTTGCTCTCTCATCACAAAGAGAGAATAGCTGCTCTGTCTGCACTTAGCTAGGAAGGTGAGCAGAGAATGTATGCAGGTTACTTCCAAAACCCAATGTGATCACAGGGCTGGCAGTGTCAAGTCCTTCTCAAACATATTCAGGGCTGTCATCTCTGCTTGCTGTTGTCTGCATGATGAGGGTAGATGGGGTAGAAAGAGACTGAGACCAGGGATTGAGTTCTTGGACCTGCAGCAGGTACATGGCATGTACACGCATTTGAAAGCACAGATGGACAGCTGAGGTTTGCCTTGCTCTCACAGCTAGGTTGCCTCTTAGCTTGGCAAAGAATAAGACAGTCAAACCAATCTGTCCTCGAGATCAGTTTCCAGATCTGCCCTTGTGGTGGTTTGAAAGGAAAGGCTCTGCTTTCCCTCCCCCACTGAGAAAAAGACCACGGCTAAACCCAGTCGGAGAAATGAGAGTATATTTTACAAGGAAACAGATTCTATGTAACACAACAAATACAGGTATTTTACAGTATATACAGGAATATACAGCAAATGAACTCAACCAGAAATCAGACCCCCCACAGAGGGGGCTTCCCCCTGTGCCCCCTTCACCCCCCTACCTCCCTTCTCCCCCAAAAGAGGTAGAAAAGAGACGAGGACGGTTAACAGGGCAGGAAAGGAAGAAAGGCCTTGCACAGGGGTTAGTATCTTATCTTAGTTGGCCAGAATCCCAGAAGCAGATCCAGCCAAGAGGGACAGCGAAGGAAGGAAGACTGAGAGAAAGTTCCCAACTCCCCTGGGTCCAATCTCTCTCCTCCCACAATCCTACCAATGAAATTCGTTTAGAATACCAAAATATTTTACAAACATTTAGCCAGTGTGCCCCTTCCTTAAAGGCACAGCGTCAAACGGCCACAGCCCTGTAAGCACAAACCCAGCCAGTGACACTCAACTGGACACATGCTGTTAAAAAACAAAAAGCACAAAGTAAACAAAGGGACAGGATATAATGAAAGGATATGTTCTGGTAATTTCTTTCAATAACAGTGATTTTAAGTGATCTTTTAGTCTTCTGTAACATAGAAGGAGATTAAAAATGTTGATGCTGAAGCATCATTTTTGAGGAGTGTCACGTTAAAATAGTGATTAATTACATCCAAGCTGAGGAGATTTTTCCCTAGTCTGAGACTTGGGAATATGAGTAAATGAATCCAAAACTTCCATTATATCACTGAGCATTGTGCTTGTGTGGCCATTGGTTTGCTGATCTCTTCTATCTGAATGTGAAATTTCCCGCTTTGATCCCAGTCAAGATGTGATCATCCAGCCATGGGTATCAGTTCTGTTTTCTCATCTTCAATAGGCAAAGGTGTCAATGTGCTAAGGATGATGGCAGTAGCTTTGACAGTGGCAACTACACACTTAACCAAATCAGTCATTTTTGTTTTCCACCAAAACATGCTTGAACCTCCTGAGAGATGGCCTGTTCAGTGAGAAGCAAACAGGTCACAGATCTCAGAATGCAGTTTCACTCCTGGAACTGTGAGTGTTGTTGATTGTCCTATGGAAAAATTAGGTTAAAGAGAAAGCTGCAAAATTGTTCTTTTTTCCCACTGTGCTACTTTCCTAATGCTCTCCTGTGACAACAGTGACAATATAAACTACTTTAGGATCCTATTTCCTACAGTTCTGTTCCTTCTGATTTTTTTTTTTTTTAATGTGATTTCTTTAATCTAGGCACCCTTCTCTAAAAATTACATCTATGGTTTCTTTCTTTCTTTTTCTTGAAGCAACCAGCAAAATACTATTTGGTAGAACAGTAGTAGGAATGCAACCCGCTAATCAAAAGGATTCAAATGGATCTACACACTGCCAAGCTCTCTCCTTCCCACCCAGTGGAGGGGAAAAAAAAAGAAAAAGAAAAAAGAGATAGAGCGAAGGCACGGAGCTCCTCTCCTTCAGCAGTCTCACAAAAGCAAAACCTTCCACTCCAGTGACTCCTCATTAACTTAGCAAATCTGACAGTCTAATTACTGTAGCTGCTTCACGCTTAGAATAAATAAATACTAAAGTGGGTGTTTAAAGAAATTGAGCAGTGAAATTCAGTCATCTAGACAGTCAATAGAGAGAGAGAGCTTATTTTAAATTTTTACATTCTTATGTATTTATATCATTTTAGGAAAGATAATGAGATAGTTGTCTTTCAGGCTAATTGAGTTCCTAGGTTCATGATCGCTTGCTGTCATGATCTCAAACTTAGCTTTAACTTTTATGCCTTAGAAATTTGATCACTACAGCCCCATTTGCTCTTTCTACTGATAACTGGGTGAAGGCAGAAATGCACCTGAAGATAGGAAATGACTACATGGGTGTTCCAGTCCAGATGTCTTTCATAACAAATAAGACAACTAAATCTTCTCAGATTTGAATTTAGGAATTAAAGGGGAAGTGGAAATTGAAGAAACTTCAGATATAACTTGCAAGTAGACAAAATACAGAAAAACATCTGCTAACTTCTGTTGCATAAATGTCTGCCTCTATGAAGGGTATTAACAGCACTCCCTTCCAAGAGCACTTCATCTCCCTGAACAATAAGACCTTTATAGAGATTCTCTGGCCTGAGATCAATAGCAGTCAGAGCATTTGATCCATGTCTGTAGGACTTTGTTTCCACAAGTCATGTGGGCCAAACTTCGTGCCAGTTGTGCTTTTGCAAGAGCATGAGCTGGAGAGTAAGCAAAGGGAATCTTCCCTCTTGTCTTCTCCTTCACCCTATGCTCCCAAACAGGGCACTGCACCTGCCAACATGGTGCCTGCTCCAGGCCAGTGCTTGGGGAAGAACCTTAACAAGGCAAGATCTCCAGAGGCATATGCCCTTGGCACACATCTGCTGTGATGTTGCAATGGCTCTTTCCTAGGGTGGTGGCTTAATAGCAGAATACAAAATCTCAGTGTCCTGTCAGTATTTATGCAAGCAGAACTTCCACCACTGAACAGATCACACCAGGTGAAGTGAGGGGTATTTTCCTGAGTTAGGTGAAGATTTGATTTATCACCTCATAGAAAAGCCTGCAGCTGATTTGCTGCCCAGCACCAGCTTTGGTTTATTACCATATTAAGATACAGAATAAACTAGGTCCACACACCTCATGAGAACTTCACTTTCTGGGTGTCAGTATCTGTTTTGCAGTGAAAAATACCCATTTGCTGTATACCGAGGTGGCAAAGCAGAGAGGTAAAAAGATACAAGTGACTGTATAAACCTATTAGCTATGTAGGAGAACCTAGGCAAACCAGCCAACCCAAACACGGTATCTGTGAAAGCCAGCTCTTCTTTATGTGTGCCTGTGATAACCTCTACCAGCGCTGGCTAACCCCAACAGCAATGGAATTTTTGCTAGGCAATGGCTTGGAGCCTTAACTTCCTCAATGCCTGTGCTTGCTTTGCATTAGTTTAGATGCAACAGGCATTAAAATGACAGTCAGCATCACGCATCCTTCCTCCTCATCTCTGAAAAGCTGAATAGCAGGCTGGTTTAGGAAAAATGCTACAGTGTCAGCACCACCTGGCACACTGGTCTTGGATTGCCTGGGGGGCTGTAACAATCAGAGACCAGCCATACCCAAACAGGGCAAGTCCCTCCAAGTCAATGTCAGGGTCACATTCATGGAACATGCAATCCTCCTCACAGAGCACAAACTGGACATGATGACTGCTATGCCAATGGTATGCCCAGGGTTGAATGTCTCCTGAACTATTACAGAGATCTATACTGAGCCTGGACATCCATCCAGTGGGGACAGGATCTAAGGTCTATGTGGCCCATGTGCCTGGCTTGTTTGGCCAGAGCTCTCCTTGCAGTGTGTTTTCTTGGGAGAACTCTGGTGCTAACTCCAAATCCCACTGCTTACCATCCCTGCTTGCAAGCCCACTGCAAAGGATTCAATGGCAAAAGAGAGGGGAAATAAACAAAATCTATAACTAAGAATAATAAGCTGCAATTGTTATTGTGTCTGACCTGTCTGACAGCAGAGTGCAATACCTTCTCAGAAGACCCTTTGCACTTCAGAACTGACACTGAATTGAGAGCACATCTCATTCTTTCTTGATTCAGGGATCGTATCTTTCTTCCAGGAGTGATTAATTGGACAGAAAACATTCTACTTTAGCAGGTGGCAAAGGGTTACACTGTAGTTTTATCAGAGCTGTGGTAGTTGCAGGGCTGCACTGCACAAAGATAATTGTCTCAGGATGAGCTTAGGCCAGAAAAAGGACAGTAAATGCTCCAGTTTTGTGAAAGGTCATTACTGCCCCCCCTTAAGCTACTAGACAGAGTGGAAGGAAGCTGGAGATTCTGCTGCTCCTCTCCTCTGTTTCTATATCCAGAAGTGCTGTTGGCATGTGTAGAATTAAGGCAACCAAGACAAGGAGCGGAGTTTGAACCTGGACCTTAGCAGCCCCTTCTAGCCCTTAAGGCACAGGAGCAAGCAGCTGTAGAAGAAGCCTATCTGTGGACCATCCCACTCAGGAGGCAGAGAGCCTTCCTCTATTACAGTGTGGCCTACTATTTTTTTTTCTAGCACTTTGTGTCCAGATGACCGTAAGCAATAACAACCTGTTCCCCTCTGCAGGAACCAACTACCAGGAAGCAAAGAGCCCTGTGCTCCATCTATCCTTTCCCACAGCAGCAGATAAACTCTAGCCATTAGCATTCCCCTTGATAATCAGAAACATGCTATTTGGAGGGGTACTTATCTTTGAAACACTGATTTCTGCAGTTGTTTTTCCCTAGAAACTGACCTCTGAGAACATCCTCTAGCTTTCAACTTGTCACAGCAAGCTATAAAATGGACAGTTATGGATACAATTATTTCAAATAATATACAATAGTTTCTTCCAGGAATCCTGTAATTTTTTTCAAATGTTGTTTCCCTCTTTTACACACATTGGGATCAACCCCCTCCTCCAGAATTAAGTAGGAGCAGAATATAGTGAAAATCTGCACTGTGTTATCACACCAACCAGAATTTTAAAGTGATACAGTTAAATTCCAAAATAGTGTGACAGCAGCTTGGCAAAAGAGAACAAACGTCTGACACGGTTATAGCAATAGGGGTGGCTACACAGGGAATTATTCAGAATTGCCTCATTTCTACAAGGTTCCAGAGTCACTCATGAATATGGTCTTACATGGTCATACTGGTTTCAGCCCTCTGCACTTTGACTCCCACACATTGGTTGCTATGATAACGCCATGCAGTTTCCTGTCTACAAGGTACTTCTCACCTCAATATGGGGGATAACAAACATGGCATGGTGTACAAACTCAGGCGAAATGAATCTATCTCCTCTATGGGAGGGTGTCAGAGACACTGACACATTCTGCCAATCTGTTTTCCCATTCCTTCTATTTCTCATCACTCTCTCTTTCTTTCACACTGTCTGTCTCTGTACCTGTTTTTTTCCACACTCTCTCTCTCTCTCTGGCACTGACACTTTCATCTTCTCCCTTGGGGACTGGAGATGTCACTGCGGGAAGTGCTTGTCCGCCTCTCTGGCAGCAGCAGAGCCCTGTGGCTTTGACAAACCTCATTTAATTGGGAAGAAGCCAGGAGGGTTTGAAAGAACTGAAACATCCACGAAACTCCTTTTATCAGGCATAATTTAAACTCTGCATGGAAAAAACCCTATATGTATAAAGAAAAGTCAACTTCCCTCCTGCTGTGCGAGCTCCCCTCCTACCCCCCCGGCACAGGCAGGCTCCTGCGAGATTCCATCTTTTCATTTTTCTAAAAGTGTCAAAGTAGATTTGTGCTCTGTGGCTGGGTGAACAGAAAAGGAATGCAGATGTCTCTCACTCATGCACATACACACAGAGAGCAACTTCTGAAGGGCAGCGGTTTGGGAGAGACGCTAGCTGGCTGCTCCTTCACTTATGATGTGTCACAGGAGCCAGAAATTTGGTTCTCAAATACCTTGACAACACAGTCCAAGAAGGCTGCTTCTTTAATTGCCCCTATCTTTAAAAAACACCAAATTAACTAGTGTAGTGAGTGCCCAAGAGGTAACAGGGAATGAGAGGGCTCTCTGGCTTGTTGCCTGGTAGGAGGGAGTTTTTCCTAGTGAGGAACAGAACCTGTAGCTTGAGAGGTTCTGTATATATTGGCAGCTCAGGGCAAGAGAGGCAGATCTGTGTGCATGCAGCTGCGTGCTTAAGAGAGCAAGGGAAGAAGAAAATAAAACAGGTAAAACTGAAGGAGAACTGGTACAACAGGGTACGAGGGGTATGAGGAAGAGCTATTGTCTCTGAACATCAAGAAGGAGCAGGAGGAGCAGTCCAAGGGAACTGGGGTTAGTACATCATGCTGAGCAGCTAGGAATTCAGGACATCAGGAGAGGCTAGCATGTGAACCCACAGTATGAGCCAGTCCAAGGGAAAAGTGCAGGCCCCTGTGGTTACAGAATTGGGGATAAACGAACTGTCAAAGAATATACACCTCTGCTTTGTAAATGTACCATGGTGGCAGCACATCCAGGTCCCCTTCTGATATTAACATTGTGGTCAAGTGGAAGAAAACAGAAAAACAAGCTGTCAAATTTGCAGTGGGATGTAAACATTGCAGGGGCTAGGGAGTAGGGGGCAGCTGGAAAAGAGAGAGACATCTAGGTGAATAGAAAAGACTTGCACAGTACAGAAGAAACTCATACTAAATAGCATGTATAATAGCTCTTTCTTGGTTAGAGGAACCTGGGAGTTAACTTACCAGTAAGAACCTGTTATAGCTGAGGAGGTAGAGGGCTGAAGAAACCATGAAGTGCATCTTGCACTGAGATCTGGCCTTGAAGGACAGCCGTAAGCATCTTAGAGGCCAAATCCTCCACTCCTGGCACCCTGCTTAGCCTAGGAACACAGGAGAAAAAAATGGCACAGGACATGAGCACAAGCCAGAAAGCTGGAACCAGAACTTGACTCATCCATTCTCAGATCTTGAGGCAGAGATTGTGGAGGAACACAAGGGGGCTGGATAAACCCAGCCCAGCTACATAGATTTCCAGGACATTTGCATTTCCATGTGATTTTGATTATATTGGAGTATATGCATCCAGGATTTCAGCTCAAACTCATGTTTTCAGAGGAATTTTGAAAATAAATTGTTACTTTGTAAAAGGAAAATGGTAAATAAAAGGTGACTATATTTTACATATTGTAATTGGAATATCAGAGGTTAATGTTACCAGGTTACAGTGACAATGTAAGTGCACAACATAACCTCACCAGTTCACTGAGCAGACCAGAGGTCAAAACTAAAAAGCTAAAGAAAGTATCATTTCTCCTTTTCCTACCCCAGTACCTAGCAGTGCAGCTGGTTGTAAAATGCATTGGGGATTCACAGAGATTAGTCTGTTTCTCAGGATGAGTGCTTCAGCTAGATGTAATACACACATGCTCCATGACCAGCAGGTAACAGTGCCAAGTGGCTGCTTTCTAGGGGAATACACAGCTGGGGACAAGGAAGTGAAAGGGGGAAAACAAACCAACAAAGAAACAAATAAAAATAGTGATTTAGTTTTACAATTTTTACTTTCTTTGTTGTTCTGATCACTTTTCAGCATCAGGAGGCCCGTTGGAGCATGGCCTGTTGTGCCTCCTCCTGCCGGTACTTCCTCTACAAGTGACAGGCACAGGAATCACCCTGTCCCTGCACTCCCCCTCTCTACACAGGGCATTTAACATGCTGACATTTTGTGTTTTGAGGAGATTAAACTTTTTAAAAAGCACAGAGAAAGAGATCCTGAGAGAGTTATAAAAGGTATCTGGCCTCACTGTGGTAGGTAACTGCCGAATTGTTGCTTCCCACAAAATGTCATCTGAGTCCCTGCTGCCTTGGGGAGCAGAGATGGGACAGGAAGCCAAAGCATCCAGCCTGAGATTGCTTGCTAGAGCAGGCCTACAGGCTGCCCCTGCCATAGCAGGGTCTTACTAGAGACTCTGCCCCTGTGGTCCCTGCTGCTTTAAGCTGCCACAATGGGCAGCAACATGGTTCAGCACTGGTGGTGGCCAGGCTATGCACAGAGCTCCCCACTGGTTTCTTAATTGGCCATGGAGAGTTATGGCTGAGCCGTCTGTATGAAGCAGCTCTTTCCTTCCCAAGAGCCGAGGCAGCCATTTGGCCATACCAGCATAAGGACTCTGTAACAGAGTTGGAGCTGGCTCACATACAGCCTAGAGCTGCACTGCAGACGTGCTGGGCCAGCCCATTGGTATGAGGCTGCAATGGGAACTGTCAATGGATTGTGGCTCAAAAGCAGAAGTTAAAGCATACAGCACAGTTGCTAAGAATATAGTTATTCCTTTGTTCATGCTGAGGGAGGATTTGTTCTGTTCCAGGAACTGTGTTATCAAGGTTTGGGACATGCTGAGCTTTGTGTGTTCCTGAAGATGTGCATAACAGTGGCTAGAATTTCAGTCCTGTGCTTTGCTGAAAACTTCAGTATGTTTGTTCAGTCACTCAGAACAGCATCTGGGAAACTGAGGTCTGAAGGGCAGCATGCTTTCCTCCAAGTAGGACTGGATCCCAGACAATGAAATAAAGAGATAATAAACAGCAGTGATGAAACATGTAGTCACATCCTCAAAGAATATTTGATTCTTGACCTGTGCATAAACACAATCCTGAGGACAAATCCTGTCTAGTATTTTTCTACATATTAAAGAAGTCTGCTGTGTCTCAAAATCAGAATGGGAAGAGAGATTCAATTTTAATGACTCTCTGAGCTAGGCTAGGGCACTTTGCTTGATTACATATTTCTTTCACTGATGCATATATATGTCATGTATGTGTGTGTGATGTATAGATGCTTACACACTAGATACTGATTGGGTGGTCTTCATTTGCCTGAGCTATACAACCATGGTCCTAGTTTAATAGCTTTTGGTCACTGAAGTACATGATTTTTTCCCCCTCCAAACTAATTACAAGATTATTTCATTGTCTCATGAAAATGCTGTCCTAGCACATCTCCCTTAGCACTGTTGAGTAAAGTTCCTACAGTCTATTACCAGGAATGAAAATTGGGATAGTGCAAAGCTAGTCTTCAGTCTGAGCAAGAGAGCCTGGGAAAGTACGACCTTCTGAATCAAACTGTGCCCAACAAAAAGCTGCTCATATTGTCATTGATTCATTGCTTATCTGAGAATAATCCCTACTCCTCTGAGAATAATAAACCCACTATATGCCTACCTCTACTGCAATCTTTCAAAATCAGTTGCTTAACTGATGTTAGATCTGCTTGTTACTATAGAGCCACTCGTTCCTCCTGAGCTTGCCAAAAGAGCTCATTTCAAGTTAAATGCTTGCATAAAGAAAGAAATACACCCAGAGGCAATTTTGACATTGCTGTTATAGGTAGCTTACCTGTCACAGATGACTCAGTTTCTGAGGTCTCCCAGAAGCAACTAGTTCTGGAAAGTGTAATATGCAATCACAGGATTAAATGAAAATCAAGGAAAAACCATTCTCTGAGCCCTTCAAAAACCCAAGTGCTTGGAATTTCAAAGGGCCCTATAGAATCTGTCATCTTAGTATATATAAATATACATTATTCCTACAGGACTTGAGTACCAGCATTGATGTTAATAAGGCTGTTCCATTTCTGTAACCCTTTCCTTTCACACATCTGTGAATACAGGCCTTGGGCTTCCTTCTGTTACAGTGTGAGTCTTAGCTTTGACTTCAGTCAGACCAGTACTAGTCCCTAAAGCCTTCACACAAAGGAAGCAGAAAGAGGTGTGCAGACCTGAATCTCTGGCAAATAGTCTTTGCTTACCAAGGGGCTGCTGAGCTTCCTGCTTTTCCCTTCAGGCACATGGGGCTTTTCTGCATGTGTCTGGCAGAAAATCTGGGGATGGAGAAAGACACTTGGGTCCCATTCTTTTCTTGCCCACCTCTCTTCCTGTCAATCCTCCACTAAGTTTTCTGTTTATCAAGTTAACCATTTTTATGCAGGCTTTGTGCTTACTGATTTAAACATCTCTACCAGAGTGGAACTCTGCAGAGTTTGCCATTTTGGGAAGGTTGTGGTGGTGTTGGCATTTTTCAAAGACATGTTTCTAAACATTGTAGAAAATGTAGAGTAATATATTCCTCAAATATTTTCTTACAAAGCATGAATTTTCTCTTCAATATGAAGGAATGGCTTAAGCTGGATTTCCCCTTAGAGGTGACCAACAGAGGCATTTTCTTGCATCATAAAGGTTGTAATTTCCATCCAGCTACATTCTACTGAGCATTGTTTACATAGAATACATAGAATACATAGAATACATAGAATAAACCAGGTTGGAAGAGACCTTCAAGATCATCGCGTCCAACCCATCACCAATCCAACACCGCCCAAGCAACTAACCCACAGCACCAAGCACCCTATCAAGTCTTCTCCTAAAAACCTCCAGTGATGGCGACTCCACCACCTCCCCAGGCAGCCCATTCCAATGTGCAATCACTCTTTCTGTATAGAACTTTTTTCTAACATCCAGCCTGAACCTCCCCTGGCGCAGCCTGAGACTGTGTCCTCTTGTTCTGGTACTGCTTGCCTGGGAGAAGAGACCAACATCTGTCTGTCTACAACCTCCCTTCAGGTAGTTGTAGAGAGTAATAAGGTCACCCCTGAGTCTCCTCTTCTCCAAGCTAAGCAACCCCAGCTCCCTCAGCCTCTCCTCGTAGGGCTTATGTTCCAAACCCCTCACCAACTTTGTTGCTCTTCTCTGGACTCGTTCCAGCAAGTCAACATCCTTCCTAAACTGAGGGGCCCAGAACTGGACACAGTACTCGAGGTGCGGCCTAACCAGTGCAGTGTACAGGGGCAGAATGACCTCCCTGCTCCTGCTGGCCACACTCTTCCTGATGCAGGCCAGGATGCCATTGGCCCTCTTAGCTGCCTGGGCACACTGCAGGCTCATGTTCAGTCTACCGTCGACCAGCACCCCCAGGTCCCTCTCAGCCTGACTGCTCTCCAGCCACTCTGACCCCAGCCTGTAGCTCTGCATGGGGTTGCTGTGGCCAATGTGCAGAACCCGGCACTTGGATGTGTTAAATCTCATGCCGTTGGACTCTGCCCAACTGCCCAGCCTGTCGAGGTCCCTCTGCAGAGCCTCTCTACCCTCCAGCAGATCAACTCCTGCGCCCAGCTTGGTGTCGTCAGCAAATTTACTGATGATGGACTCGATGCCCTCGTCCAGATCATCAATAAAGATGTTAAAGAGCAAGGGGCCCAGCACTGATCCCTGGGGCACACCACTGGTGACTGGCTGCCAGCTGGATGTGGCACCATTCACTACCACTCTCTGGGCTCGGCCCTCCAGCCAGTTCCTAACCCATCGCAGTGTGCTCCCATCCAAGCCATGGGCTGACAGCTTGGCCAGGAGCTTGCTATGGGGAACGGTGTCAAAGGCCTTGCTGAGGTCCAGGTAGACTACATCCACAGGCCTCCCCGCATCCACCAGGCGGGTCACCTGATCATAGAAGGAGATCAGGTTGGTCAGGCAGGACCTGCCCTTCCTAAACCCATGCTGGCTGGGCCTGATCCCTTGGCCATCCTCTAAGTGTTGTGTGATTGCACTCAGGATGACCTGCTCCATAATCTTTCCTGGTACTGAGGTCAGGCTGACAGGCCTGTAATTCCCTGGCTCATCCAACCGGCCCTTCTTGTGGATGGGTACCACGTTGGCCAGCTTCCAGTCAGCTGGGATCTCTCCAGTGAGCCAGGACTGATGAAAAATAATGGAGAGTGGTTTGGCCAGCTCATCTGCCAGCTCTCTCAGCACCCTAGGATGGATCCCATCTGGTCCCATGGACTTGTGGGGGTCCAAGCTGCTGAGGAGAGCTCCTATCACTTGCTCATGGAACAAAGGGAAACCATGCAGCTCCCTGGCTCCCTCTGCCAGTTCTGCAGGCCAGCTGTCTGGTAGACGTTCTTTCCAGGTAGTAAAAACTGAGGTAAAGAAGGTGTTAAGTACCTCTGCCTTTTCCTCATCCTGTGTTACAACATTTCCTTCTATGTCAACCAAGGAGTGGAGGTTGTCCCTGCCCTTCCTCTTGCTATTAATATATTTATAGAAGGACTTTTTGTTGTCCTTCACATCAGAGGCCAGTTTAAGTTCCAAATATGCTTTTGCCTCCCTAATTTTCCTCCTACATGCCCTAGCAACCTCTTTAAACATTCCATGGGTTGCCTCACCTTTCTTCCAAAGATGATACACCCTCTTTTTTTCCCTTAGTTCAATTAAAAGTTCATTACACAGCCAGGCTGGCCGTCTGCCCCGGCGGCTCCTCTTCCGGCACATTGGCACAGCCTGCTCCTGAGCCTTCATCAGCTCTTTCTTGAAGCAGGTCCAGCCCTCCTGGACCCCTTTATTTTTAAGGGCTTTCTCCCAAGGAACCCTCTGAATTGTTTCCTTGAGCAACCTGAAGTCCGCCCTCCGGAAGTCCAGAGTGGAGGTCTTCTTGCTGGCCCTCTTAGCTTGACTGAATACTGAAAATTCTATTATTTCATGGTCACTGGCCCCTAAACAGCCTCCGACCACCACATCACCCACCAGCCCTTCCCTGTTGGTGAAGAGGAGGTCAAGCAAAGCCTTGCCCCTGGTAGGCTCACGCAGCACCTGGGATAAGAAGCTGTCTTCCATGCAGTCTAAGAACCTCCTAGACTGCCTCCTCTCTGCTGTGTTGAGATCCCAGCAGATGTCAGGCAGGTTGAAGTCGCCCATAAGGACAAGGTCAGGAGATCTTGAGACAGCCTTAAGCTGTCTATAGAATGCTTCATCGACATCATCCTCCTGGTTGGGTGGTCTATAACAGACTCCAACCAGGATGTCTGCCCTACCGGTCTTCCCTCTAATTCTTGCCCACAAGCATTCAACCTGATTGTCCCTAATCTCTAGCTCAATGGCATCTAGTGCCTCCCTGATGTACATGGCCACCCCTCCACCCCTTCTTCCTTGTCTATCTCTCCTGAAAAGCCTGTAGCCATCAATTGCAGCACTCCAGTCATGTGAGCTATCCCACCACGTCTCCGTGATGGCAACTACGTCATAACTTTCCTGCTGCAACAAGGCTTCCAGCTCCTCTTGTTTGTTTCCCATGCTTCGTGCATTAGTGTACATGCACCTCAGCTGGGCTGCTGGTTTCTGACAGCGAAGATGAATAATGCTATATCTATGGAGAGGAGAGCAGGAAGGGTGGTGTAGCCCAGAGGGTGGTATAGCCCTCTTCCAGCCCAGCCTGGACAAGCATTCCTCACTGCAGCAACACCACCAGGAGGCAAGTGCCACTAGTCTGTTACCAGTAGACTTGAGTCTTGGCTAGGCTTTATGCTGCATTGTCCAAGAGCATCTGCCCTCCCTTTCCTCCCAGAAGCACAAGCCACATCAGTCAGGGACAGAAGATGTGGGCTAGAAGTAAAGCAGAAGTCCTCTCTGCCTTTGCCCATGTAGGCCATTTCCAGAGTACCAGGCCCAGGGCTTCGGTCACTCAGCATCTGACTTGATGGCAAGACAACCTGAAAAAGTGCAAATGAAGTGAACCTTCAGGATTTAACCATAAGCAACAATCTTTCACCATTAAGATGGGCGAACATATTTATGACAGAGTAAGTCACAACTGAAGTGTTCCCCTTCATCCAAATATTAAGATAATTTCTAAAGTAGTAAATGGCAATATAATGTGGGACAGGATTTCCTGACTGCTTAGAATCATAGATTAGGCCCAAAAGCATTGGAATTATCATCAATATATACAAGTTATATATTGGTATCATGAATAGCCCCTTCCCAAGTCACCAAGATTTAACTCTGGCAGAACAGTCTTCTTGGATCACTAATAGCATTTTCTCTGGATCCTCTTTCCTTCGTTTTGCGCCCCCCGACTGTAATAGAAGTGTAGAAATTGCATATTGAGTGAGGTGTAAAGTTTCCAGGCAGAATAGAAGAAAAGCAATTTTTAAAACAGTTTGGAAAGACATAAGAAATTTGCATGAGGTAGAAACTCCTATCTTTTCACAGGGCTGGCCAAAAACTTTCAGATGTTGTACCTTTCTGCCAGAAATATTTTGTGAGGTGGAAACATTCCATGACAATATATCAACTGAATTTAATATTTAACAAAAATGTCAACATTACTTAAACACTGTACTTTATTGAAATATTTTGACATTAATAATTTTTAATGAGTTTAACATAAAAGTTAAAAATTCAAGTTAAGTTGATAACAACAGGGCAAAATGTTTCAATCGTACCGAAGTGAAATATCACTCTGTTTTTGTGGAGTGTATTTTCAGGATTAACATTCCAAAGAGGAAATAGGATTTTCTTTACATTACAGCTAAGAATATCAGCTTGATTACTGGGAACTGGGAGGAATACCTGAATTGTAGTCTTTGCAGTTTCAAGCAAGCTTCTTGACTTAAATTTATCATTTATATGACATGGAGATTAATAATTATCTACAAGAGGTAATCCAAGAGCCAGCAAGACAGCTACTGTTGTCCCTGTCCAAACATATTTATTCAGTGGAGAATTCTGCTTGAGTGAGGACTGCCAAAGTTGCCACTTTGAGTACACAGAGCTTTGATTATAAATGGAAGATATGGGTAAGAAAACAGTCTGTCTCTGCTCAAGGATTTAATGCAGTTAACTAATCCACTTTAAATCAGTTCAGATTAATCTCCTGACTGACCCCATATAGACAAATCCTTAGAGAATGCTGAGGCCCCATTGTGTGAAGCAGGGTAAGAACAGAGCAGTAAATATTTTTCCTATTGTAAGATTAAGACCAATCTAAAATAGAAAAACATCAACAGCTACTCTCTAACAGTAAGAGATAAAGAGTATTTGCATGCAGTTCCCCAAAGTGGGTGAATTACTGATTTAATCATCTTACAATGATTATATAGACATAAAATGATAGGATTGTGTAGGTCTGATTGGCTTGTTTAACAATATGAGTGGATCTGAAAGGTAGTGCCTGCGTTTGTCATTTTCTGTCCTTATGCAAGGCAGTGCCTGCTAATGAGGAAATACCTTCCTATACAGAAACCCATGTGGAAATGGCTAATGAACTGATAATGAGGCAAGCGAGACAGAGGACAAAAGTTAAACTTTCCTAATTGATGAAGAGAGAGAAAGAGGATGCCAAGTGCTGTTGGATGAAGACTCTGGGGTTGCAGGCTCACAGAGAAAATTTTTCTCATTAGTGAAATCTCAGTGGCTGCAGGACCAGAAGCAAAGCTCTGTCTGTGTGGCAGGCTGGAAACTGCAGTCCATACACAGTGCCAGGCAGATAGGAAGTTTACCTACAGCCTGGCCAGCATACATTGCACATTAGTTACAGTGCTGCTCTTCTCTTTGGGATCAAAGCCACACACCGTTTATTATGACAATAAGATTTTCATTCGTTTAGAATTCAGTTTTTAACCATCCCCTTTATTAAATGAAGTGTCAGCACAAAAAGTGCGATAACATTTTAAAAAGGGGATCCGGGGAAAAGCACTCTGAGTGCAGACTGAGGCATTCTCAAAAATGTCGTTTGCAGTTAGTATTTCAGAACCTGCTGCTTGTTGCCTCCATCTGCTGGTGACATTTTGGACATGCAACAGATACTAAACATTTGTATCCGGCAGCAGAAGTTGACTCTGGAAAGCTTCTAAATCTTATTCACCGTAGCAAAGCCTCCAGATATGTGAAAAACTAGTCTTAATTTAAAAGCCATTCCTGCAACAGCCCAGTATAAAACATGTGCCTGCTAAGTGAGGTGAGACTACCTGGCATAGGAAACTTTATTAGTCAGCCTGTGCAATAAATCAAGGAGTAAATCTCACTCAAACTGAGTTCATCACATTATAAACAAATAAGCACTGTTCACCACTCTTTGGAATCCAAATGTCAGAAAAAGCAAACAAAACCCAACTTGCCGTACCAGGCGCTCTAGTATTCCCAATTTGGCAAAAGCACTCACTTAATGTCATGGGCTGTGATTCCTAATCCTTTCCTGCCCTTGGCCCCTGCTGTCTAGATTCAAACTTGTAACCATTAATGGGGCTGGATCAAAACACTGGCCTTCTGGTGTCACCAGTGGTGTTTAGAGGGGATTTAAACTCCCTGCTTTTCAGCAGAGTGAAATGAACACAGCAGTAGATTAATGCAAGGATTTGAGCTCACACAGCATGAGAGCTTTCAAAAATAGTTTTAACAGAGCTACAACTGCCTCTTTCAGGGGAAGCAAAATGAGGGGAACAGAACAAATGAACAAACACAGGGCAAAGCCTTGTCACTATGAGCAGGGCTCCTCAGCCCAGGGAGCCAGGGAGAGGGCCAGTGAATGTGCTGAGAAGTGGAGCAGGAGCTTACACAACTCTTCATGTCCTGCAGGAACTGGCTTTCAAGGCAGTGCTAGGGTAAAACTGTGCTTTTGGGCCCCAGGACTGCATGTAATTACCTAACCCAGGGATCTCTCCTGCAGGGAGAGGATGAAATCACAAGCTGTAGGGCTTGCCATGGAAAAGTTGCCAATCCACCCTTCCTGTTCATCTGGGGTCAGCACAGGCTGAGATTCTGGCAAACTGTAGGCAATGCTCACAAAGCCCATTTCTGAACTTCCTTGTTCAAGAAGGTCATAGGGGCATAGGGTGGTCAAATACTCCTTTACACATTTCATCTCTCAACGCTTGCCCATAGAGGGGGCAGGAGAGCTGCTCTTCCTCCTGCTGCCCTGTGCGTGCATGGCTTGCAGACCCCACAGACCATGTTGGATCTCTTCAGGCTCTGCAGCAGGATGTGCTGGAGCCCACAGGAGTGACAGGAAAACATCTGAAGTTTCCCAGATTTCATTTCAAAGATTGCTACTAACCCACCTGGTCCAGGAACCCTTCCAGTAACAACCTCAGTCTGGGAATGAGCCTACACTGCTGAATCCAGTGGGAGTTTTGCCATCAGCTTCAATGAGAATATGATCACACCTCAGTGCTTTGTTTTTCACGTGTTTGTTCCTTGCCTCAGGCAGAAACCTGTTTATTTGTTTGCTGCCTGCACTCACTTCGAACATCAATAGGACTAGCTAAGCATTCAAGCCATTCAGATTTGGGGAAGCACTCCAAAGTCTGTTTGCTTATCTGAACTACCCTGGCACTCAAATTCACATAAGTGGGCTGGAAATAACCTCAGGAGAGGAGGTTTTCTCAGGCAGACTCCACAGCTTCCACTTGGGCTGATCATGTCCTGGGGGAGGAAACAGTACTTGTGCTTCCGGGAAGAGAAGGGAAGTGCACAGGAGCATGTGAATTGAAAAGAGCTTTAAAGAGACTAATTGCCTTCTTACCAGCAGCCCCATCAAAAACTGATTGAATTAATTAATGATGAGGGCAAACAGTCCAATCTTATATGACTGATCTGTCCAGCTTGGTTTATGTAATCTAGGTGTGAGCCAGGTGCTTGGTTCCCGTACATGGGTGGGCCAGCTCAGAGCCCCTTAGGCAGGCTCAGAGGAGGGGAAAGGGATGTTGCCTTTCTTGCTGGCACAGTTGTTGCCCCAAACACTGGTTCAGCAGTCCTTTCCCACGTGTTTGCTATCATGGTGGGATGCTCCCACAGGGAAGTGTCCTCTAACTCCTGCACTTCTGTCTACTCCAGCCACAAAAGGCACCAGTATCACAGGATCACAGCACAGGCCAATTCTGTCCCACTGGAGTCCATTAGGGAAACTTTCAAGTCTGAAAGCAACTCAGACTTGAAAACTGTTTATGATTACTAGACTTGTCTTTACAGGAGCTATTCCCATGCTGCCTAGGTACCTGTCCTTTCCCTCCCAGTCCTGCCACTGGCACCCTCCACAGCAGCAGAGGACAGTACTACTACTCAGACGAAAAAAAGAGCTTAGTGTGAGTCACTGCTCAGGGCAGTTCTGGGCACTCACACATTCTCTGTGGTCTGTGATAGTTTCTTTGCTAGCATAGCCTTAACGTTTGCACTTTTAGCTTGTCCCTTCACGTAGCATCAGGATGCCTAGTCATTGTTGCTGAGGTGTTTTGACCTTGTATGTGCAGAAGACTGCCATAAAAAAAATACTTTGTGATCAGTCTGTCCCACACAGAAGCATTTCTTTCCTCCCAGACTACCCTTCCCAACTCATAGACTACCCAGACAAGCCTTGAACAACTTAGAGAAGAAAGTGCTTCCTCCAGCTGTCTGCTCTGTGCTTGCTCCATATCCAAATTAAACTTGCTGTGGACAGCAACACATTCCCATTTCACGCTGGTTTGATTAATGTGTCTCAGCTAAATGTGTGAAGGAATTGAGTCCTTTTGACTGTGAGACTGGGTTATTGTTCATCCAATCGCAGCTACCATGTGAAAATGGGGGCTGTTTAGTGTTAATGCACCAGAATCAAAGGAGGGACATCTTGGACTGGGTCACAGAACAACACCCACTTCTTTGAAAAGATGTTACTATGCTCTACTAAACCTGTAAACCTCTTGCTCAAAGCACATCTTCTCCCTCCTTCTCTCCCCCTGCTCTTTTTCCCCCTTCCAGATAGGCAGGCTACCCTCACCACTCTCGCAGGATATAAGTGAAAGAGAATGACTAGACTGTAGATGGGTGTATTTCACATTCTAGGGTTTTTAATATTTCACTTTTATATCTCTCTTACAGAATCATCCTGCTGAGAGGCTGAGAATCAGTGCTCATCATTTCCCCCTCACTGACACTTGAATATATTTTCCCAAGAGAAAACATTAAACAAAAAGAGAAAGAGAGAGAGTGAGTGACTGGGCTAGCTTTTCAAAGCACTTCTCAACCTGCCCACATCAAAATAAGAGACAATTGGCCCTTTGAAGTCCAGGACAGAGATTTCTCTACCAGACCATGTGGAAATAAAAGAAGCTAGCTTTATAAATCACACAGATTTCTCACCTTGCCCACATCAAAATCGGGTACAGTGACCTTTAAACTGAGGTTTAAAGGCCCCCAAACACATCTCCATGAAAATACAGAGAGTTCAGATAAACTGTCTCTCCAGGTACCTGCCATTTTTTCCAGTCTAAACCAGAAGATATCAGTGCACTGAGGAGTGGAGACTAACTACATTGTCAACATTTGCAGCAATTAAATGTTTTATCAACTTAACATACACCCAGCACCCACTGAGGCAACTTTGCCACGCATGTGACTTGCATACTAGGCCAATCTTGGTGGTGTTGTAGGACCTACAACAACCCTGTCGGTGAGTAGCTCAGGGGATTTAGTAACACTGACCTAAAAATTGAGTGGCTAGTGGCTCAGAGTAAAACTTGCCATTCTTGTGAATTAAATCCTGCTTGGCTTATAGTTGAAGAATCTGAGAAGTGCTGGCCAGGTATCCTTAGCTGGGACCCCCCAGTAGCTGTGCAAAAGGAGAGTGAGAAAAGCAGTAGGTGTCTTTCCATGTTCAGCCATTTAGGAATGTTGGAAGGTAGCTTGCACCAAAGGTACTTTGACAGCTCTGGATGAGGATGCATTCTTGAGTGGTGTGTGTGTCATCTGGTAGAGCAGGTCTGCCCAAAGCAAGTAAACTGTGCACAGGAAAGAGTGAACCTGAATCCAGAATTTGCTCTCTTTTGCTACCCTCTTAGCTTTCCAGGAAGCCACAGCAAAACCTTGAAAATATTATACATTGAAAATCCAGATGTGAGTTCTGAAGTACCTTCAACTAGGCCCTCCTTTGGTTTCTTGTGAGCCATGAGGCATCATTACTCCTAAAGGCATCGGCAGGAGCTGAGGAAGTTCAATACACAGTAAAATCACTCTCGGGGGTCAGCTTAGCACTCTGCCTCTCTTTGGTGAAGCATTTTAGAAAACAGTTATTTATTCATGGTTGTACTTAGCTACATAAGGTTTTCAGCAAACACATTTTGCAGAGATGAGATGTGAAAGCATTCAGAACACCACTCACTCAGTACCATATGAATATGGATTTATATTTATCTTTTCTGAGTAATTTATTTACAAAAGATGCTATTCCAACCCATAAATTTGGATCTATTTTTGAATTTCCAAGGCAGGTGTGGTTTATGTTATCTTCACTTTTGTATTTTTTCCCTCTGGACCTTTAATGAGATTCCTTGCAAAATCAAGCAATACGTTATTACTTACGTAATTGAAATTAATTATACTCTGGGGATTGTTAAATCTAGCTCTTAACTCTCTGGTCCATGCCATCAGACAAAGCAAAACTTATTACTCTGCCCTGCTTCCTCAAGCAGGCACTCTGAACTATAGTGAAAGGTCTCGGTGCAGCTCAGTTTAGTCCATTTTGCAGGAGGCATAGTTTCATCCAGAAATGCCTGTGTATCAGCAAGCTCTTTAAGTTGTCATAAATCATTGTTGTTTGTCTCTGCCCTCTGACTGCTTGCTTCTCCTGTGATGAACCAGCTAAAGTAATCAACCTGATTTTGCTTAGTTTCATTGGGAAGCTGTATTTTCTGCTTTATGTAGAGAATTCTTGTAGATAATCATTTGGCACTTGTCACATTTTCACTTGTCAGCCGCAGAAGCACACTGGTGGCAAGCTCCCGCCTAATCCAGCCCATTCTTAAGTTTGTCAGGTTTCTTTACTCTCTCTGCCATGAGAGAACTGGAGATGCTGCAGTTCACATTCATTCAGGCCATACTTCCATAACTAGCAGTGCTGGCCTCAGCAGGTGTTTGATTTTTGTCCCCTTCCCACTTGGTCCTGCTCATGTGTCATCCCTTCATGAGCAGTATTGGCCATTAGTGACATTGTCTGTGCAGCCAGATGAAGGACTGGGTAAATAAACTGTTCTCGTTTAGATTAACCCAGGAAGAAAATCAAGTTATAGCTCCCCAGTTCACGTAGGCCCAAATGTGACAGGTGAGACAGAAGCAGGAATGAGCAGCCAGACAGAGACAGAGGATGGAGACTGCTTATGGTGGTACTTGCCTAGAAGAAATGTTGGTGAAATGTCAGTCAGTCTGCCCTGATGACTCAGCAAGACAAACACATTTCACAGAATGGGGGTTTTCCAGCCATGTATCTATATGATGTTTGAACCAAGAGTCCTACATGGAGATAAGCATGCTGGGTGATACAGAGTCATGCACACAAATGCAGACAGTCTCTAAGCCAGTGCAGGGTGCCTCTATTATTAGTACATGAAAGGAACTGACTATTAGAAAACAGTAGGAATCCCCGTTCTGAACCTCATACTCAGCAAAATATCTCAAGTTAGGCATTGAAAGCCTCTAAGGAGCTTTGAAATCTTGGCCTAACACAGAGCCTCATTCCAGGCTGCATAATAGCATCAAAACTCCTGTGAAAGCTACTAATTATTTCATGGCTCTTAAGCTTCCTCATGATTTTTAAATAAGGCCTTTTTTTGCATTCTATAGCACAAATCCTATTAATCATGGTATTAGTTATAATACCAGCAAAATGACAATAGGGCTATAACCCTCCAACTGCAAAACCACAGGAAATGTAGCCAGAGATTTCAGAAACCTAAGTGGAAGGATACCGTTCATTCTCACTCTGGGAAACTGGGCCCTGCCCTGGCTTTGAACCCTGTTAATTGGCCAAGTATGGATTTTTTTCCCCCCTCAATAATGTTTTTTGACTCTTTGTAAAAGAGAAATTCAGCATTTATTTAAATTAACTGAACTCAAATCTAAACACTGGACACATTTACCTGACTTTTTAGCACATTCAAGCTACAAGCAGAGAGGAAGGCCTTACCAGGCAGGAGTGTTTCTGGATGAAGTGATAAAGGAGTTAAATCTGACTTACACAGACTTGAAGCTATAAAGTCCTTTCCCACCACTTTCCAAATCTCAGATTTCTGTACTTTCTTCTTTGAAAACCTACATTTGGGAAACATTCTATGCAGAGGAGTAAATCCCTGGGAAGAGATGTGAAAGGGCAGAGACCTACAGCAAAACTCAACAGGAGTCTACAGGTTGGCCTTCCTGATGAGTCAGTAACTGGGTCAGCAACAAGCAGTCAGGAACGTACAGAATTCACTAGTACTGGCAACTGCCTCAGTTTTACCAAGCTGCACTAAGGACTTGTCTCTGTGTTTCAGTTTTCCCAGTAGAAAAAAACCAACAGCTTAAGAGGCTCCTGAATATGTCTGCTCTCACTCACTGCTGCTTTTATAAAGTAATTTCACACTTTCCATTGTGCCAAAGCAGTCTCTAGGGCTGCATCATGAACTGGATGATATGAAATGTTCCAAGTTAAAATGAAGAAGGAACTCTGAAAAACTTCAGGGTCTTGCCATTTTCAAGGTACTTTAAGAGCAGTATTAGAGTTCCTTTGTGAGAGTATGGTGTGCTGTCTCCTACAATAAGTAAAGGATTTAAAAAGAAGGAACAGAATTTGCAGTACCTGCACACCTTTTATGCCGTCTTCAATTTTATGTCACTTTAATTGGCTTTAAATTTTTTATGAGATGACAAACATCAAAGGAAAGTAATTTGATTTAATCCTGTGTCTGTAAGAAAGTTGCCAAATATAAAATGGGTTACAAAGTCTGCTATGAACTTGGCAGATTGGACCAAAAAATGTCTGCTACTCATGGGACCTATGCTTAGGACTTGAAAATTAAGTAGGGGCTGGAGCAATAGATTCTTTTTCTCTCCCATTTCAGGGTATATTTTACTCCCCACATAGATCTTCACCAGCTGTTCAAGAGTACTGGAAGTTCTTGCAAATATTGTCTGGCCATGGATAATTTCAACAAATAAACAGCCTGCAATCCTGCAAGAAACCCAAGGTATTAACTCATTCACATACATGACATATGTAATAGGATTGTTGGGATGGTCAGGGGAGATAGGAAGAGCGATAATTGTTGGGATGGAAATTTAGAAATCCTGAACTGTAAATGCAGAAATCCTGATAAAAGCTATAAATGCTATAAGCTGTAAAGTCTGAAAAGTACCAGTCTGATGTATAGGTATTGTATACCCACCTCATGTCATGTAACAAGTGTGTGTGTGAGAAAAAAGGCAGGACATAGAGTGTCTGTGTATATGTAATAAATACAGGCTTCAGTGAAGACTGACAATCCTCTACAGAATGATGGTAGGCAGGATATAGCACTATAAAAAACCCCAAAACTACCAATTGCGGGAAGTCAGGAAAGTTTCCATTAGGAAAGGCCATTTTATTCATCCCTGGTCTGGCAGCAATGTTCTGTGCCCTTGAAACTGGTCATGGTTGCAAGTTGCACGCAGTATCATTAAGTCCTAGAGATTGAAACACTTGGATAAAAGCTGACAAGTCATATAGGATGGGAGCAGACCACAGATAAATCACATTCACATCCCTCCAGGGTTTTAAGGAAAAGAGCAGTCATAGCTCCATACTAGTCTGTTCCCATCTTTTTTTCTTATCATCACCATCCACTAACAACTGCCCCACCCCCCCCAACCTCTACCTGCAAGACAAGATGCTCTTCTCACCTTTTTCCAGGGTGATATTCTTGAAAAAGAAACCCACTAAGCACCACTTTTTTTTTTTCTTTCTTTTTTTTCCCCCAGTATGAAACAAATTTTAATCTGTTACAAACCCATTTAAAAAGATTTGACATGGCAGAAGCCCATGGAATAGTATGTTGTTTTCCATGAGAAAAAGGAGAAAAATTGGAGTGATAATAGTAGGAAAGATAAACATGGAGTTACTACACACTATATTGGCTTGAAGCATACACTGATGTAGAAGGAAGACAGAGGCACTAACTGTTAGAGCAATTTTTCCTTCAGAAGCAATTAGCTTTTCACCAGAAAACTGAAAGCAGGACTTCACAGCATAAAGAACTTAGTGACAATAGCAAGTTAAAGTATTCTTATTTTTATGCTATGTCCTCCTCTGCACTTGTGCCAAGGCAAACCAGACAGCTTAAAAAAAAAACACCAAACAACAAAACAAACACACCAAATCCTGCAAAACATGCTTAATTTTAGTTCTGCTGGCAATAATGTTGAGATAGTTGTGGTCAGGGCAGGCGTGCCTATGTGCAAGTATTTCCATCTCTTGTATGGTGTAAAACTCTGCTCACCTTTAATCTTTTTTCTCCAAAGTTTTTCTAGGTTTCCTGTCTTTTCAATAAGTCCTATCCTAAAATTAAAGGTTTCAGTCTCAATCTTTTTTTGGTTATAGCAGAATTGAGTCCTTTAACCTCAAATGTTGAAAATCTAGCTTTGTCTAACAGGCTCTGAAAGTATTAGTCTGACTTGCTGAGCTATAACTAGTAATCTCTTCTGGTCACTTGTACTGCTGTGTTACACCTTGCACCTTGTTTTTGCAATAACATAGATGTCTTTCCCATCTGGCTGTGGTCATTTGAAAGCTTGGCATGCTACTCATCCATGGTATTCATTTTGGTCACCTTTGTGCATCAGGTGATGCCAAACCTGTTTGCAGATCCATACCTAATGCTGATTTCACAAACATGTCTGCTGCATTTTTCCTTGGCTTTCTGTACTGTACCCTTGGGTCTTGTGAATTTATATTCTTACCCATCTAATATGCTCTTACTTGGTCTCAGTGTCATGAAACTTAATCCACAGCTTTTGAAACTTAGACTTTTTGGTGTTTCATACACTATCACACTACTGGTTACTATCTTAGAGCCCACAGATTGATTCTGATGAGACCAGTGTCAGACTAACCCTCTATTTTTCACAAATGTCCCCAGATGGCTCACCCTATTCTGCAACAACAGGGGCTACTTTAATTCCCTGATCCCATTGTGCAAGATTAACTTTATAAAGTCAAAGCAGTTTAGGTTCTCTTGCTTTCTTGGGAGAAGAGAAATCAGCTTGATATGTTTTTGGAGCAAATGATCCTGACATTAACCCCCGTTTGGATTCTGATATCCTACCCAGAAATGGCCATCAGACTGGCAACAGCAGAAACTTTGTGTGGGCTCACTACAGCCTCCAAATGAGACCAATGTGACTAGACCTTCTGCAAAGATCTAATGAACCATGCTTGCTGTGCTGTTTCTTAAACTGAATTTAAGATACTGTTCTGCTGCAAAAGACTAAGGCAACAGGATTCATGGCAGAGAAAAAATAAATAGGTGTGCTATGGTTTCTGTTAATGCTGAGAATGACTGAAGTACAGACAGCAATAAATGAAAAAAAGAACCAGAAAGCTGATTGTTTGGGGGCGGGGGTGGTGTGTGTGTTAATTTGGGGGGTTGTTTGTTTGGGGTTGGTTGGTTTGGTTTGTGGTTTTTGTTTGTCGTTTGTTCATTCTGTAGATTCAGCTAGCATTTGCTAAGAATTACTCATAAGTAAAGACTTCAAAAATTCAAGTCTAGTGAAACAATCTTCTCACTAATAGGCAAGATGTCAGTTTATTATGGGCTGTTGACAATGCACCTTCTTGAAGAGTGCATTGTATTCCTGGTAAATTCCCATTATCTCTTGAATCCTTAAAACCTCAGTGTCTCTATAAAGACAAAACTATCAGAAAAACCACAAATGTTGAAAAGGGGGGGATGTTCGTATCCTGTAGTGAGACTCAGCTGACCAGCGGCCTTTAATGCCTATATTGATTTATCAGGGACAATTATGACTGTTTCTGTCTCTGTCTGTTTCCAGATGAAATATATTTTACTTCACCAAACCCCATCATAAGTACATAGAATAACTGATGTATGGGCACCCCCTTCTTTTCCCAGGTAGTTTTGTCAATCTGTTAAAACTGGACTTTGGAAAGCCTTTCAGCATTTCCAGTTACTGACATTATTATTATTATTATTATTATTATTATTATTATTATTATTATTATTATTATTATTATTATTATTATTATTATTATCCTTCTGTTAATTAGGATGATGCAAAGACAATCACTTTTAAATACATCTAGTGCTTTAGACCTAACATTGCTTTAGTTTTCCCCTTTTCTTTTTTTTCCCCTCTGATACTCATTTCAGAGGTTCTCTTACCCCTTCAAGTCTACAAGTTTCTCAAAGAGTCTCAGTCCTTGGGAAGAGCTGAAGCAGATGAAGGGCTCTCCTGGGAAGAGGCCCAGACATGATGTTTCAGCATGTGACAGATATGCACATGAATCAAGACACTGACTGCTAAAGTATTAAGAGAGGTATAGCTGGTTATAGGGATATTTAATGAGCATAAACAGAGCTGATTCAGACAGCATAGCTGCATCTGCCTGCAATCCCTGGGGCAGGTTTGAACGTTGCATTTCCTCCTCAGCCTGAAGTACAGCATCACACAGTAGAGAGATGACTTCATCAGGATGAAGTGGTGGTATCCCAGAGTTCCCTCTCCACAGTGTTTCTGACATTAGGAGATTGCAACTCTATATTTAACCAGAAATATATCCTTCTCTTGTTCCTCACTGAGCATGGTCTGCACAGAGGGACCCTTAGTCTATATCTCCCAGTTTGGCATAGCAAGACGATGACAGCCAGGCCAGGGAGAAGGCTGTAGTGGGCCTGACAGAGCCCCATTAAATGATTATGGAAAATCCTGTTCTGCATGAATCTACCAGGGAAGATTCCTGTGATCTACTTTTTTTTCTTTCTTCTTTTTCTTTTTTAATTAAGATTAAACAAGGAAAGCCTGTCTGAAAAGAAGACATGACTTAAAGGGCTCATGATGTTAGCAGCTACCAGTGCAGCACATGCATAAAGCACTTGGTGTTTAAAAAAACAAAGAAAAAAGAACGAGTCTCCTCCTTTTTTTCTTCATCTGTTAAAGGCCTCATTCACGTCCCATGTGCCTCCCACTGACAGTATTGCTGCTCAAGCACACTATGCATGAATTGTGATAATGTTTTATTTTGTTATAATTGGTTTCTTTAAACCAAGGCTTTAACACATACTGTCTTATGCCATTATTGAGAGCATTCTGACCTGCCTTCATGTAAATTGCAGCATCTAAAAGACATGGGGCTTTCTTTGCTTTCTTCCCAATAGACAAGTAACATCTGTGTGAATTCACATTACTTCCTAGCAGGCGAAAATTGAATTTAAATGCAGTCTATATCAAGATAATAAATTACTCTTGTTAGAGGAAGTTACTGAATAGAGCTCACTGAAGCACTTTCTATTCTCTCAGTGTGACATCTTTCTTTAGGGAAAACATTTTGAATGTTGTTCTTATAAGGAGGTGTTATAACAAAGGTGCCTACAGTGTGAGTATAGTTCAGTGAGACTGAGAGCCCTGTGCTGTTACAGCTGGTCAGAGTGCTGGATGGGATCTTTCTATGTCATTCCTATGTTGCTATGTCTTACACTAGAGCAGAGTTATGTAGTGCATCACCCCTATGGAGACAGGCTACTAGAGATGGGGCTGTTCAGCGTGGAGAAGAGCAGCTATATTAGCAGTATCCAAACTGTGACTTACCAAAGTCAGCTAATTTGAGCTCACCAAGGCAACTGATGAACAAGGTCTGATGTTTCAGATCTGGGTGAACAATGTGTTGTTGTTGGATATAAGCCAGGCCATGCAAAAGCTGAAATATTAAAAGATAGAAAAAGTCAGCAAAAAAAGAAGTGCTTTTGTGTGGTTTGCAGTGATACATTAACTCTGAATTTCAGCAGAATTCCTGCAACAAAGCAGAGCCAAAGCAAGTAAGAAACTAGTAAAAACTGGTAGAGCTGGCTGAGGAAGATAAAATGGCAATGCAGCTTCCTGAGGTTTTGGGGATAGAATATTTGTCCATGAGGGCAGTTACAGTGCAGTCCTTAAGTGTACATTTTTGAAATGTCACTTTTCTTTAGAAATGCACTACTGATTGCAGGAGCAGATATTCTGATTTCAGGATTCATGACAAAGATACACAGCCAAGCAAAATGAAGGTTTGAGGAACTGGACGTTTTGCCTGTTCGAGCCAGCTGACACCAGCAGAGGGAGTTCTGCAGCTGCTGTACAAATCACCTCTTCCAAGCAGAAACTCGAGTGGCTTGTTTTACATAGAATAATACATACAATACATATTACATACATAATACATACAATGTGAACTGTTACCTTCAAGCTAGGAGAAAACACAAGGCCCTGATTTGAATAGATATAGCAAATAAGGTATGATGAGTGAAGCCTGCACGAAAGCAGAAAAGCAAGCAAGACAGCATGCAAGCTTGAAATCCCTAACTCCCACCACTATGGCAGTGTAAGTAAGCCCTGGGGTAAAACAAGTTGGGTTGAAACAAGGTATGAAGTTGGACAGTGGATAGAAACATAACACAGCAAAAGTAATTAGACTTTACCAGAGAAAATATATTTTTGACTGAAGCTTAATCTGAAGAGGATGAAAAACAGTGCCACCCATAGGTCATTTTTGTACCAGAGAAGTGTCCTTGTAATATTCTACACACTTGCATCACATTCAATAGGAATTGCTCAAAGGGGAAAAAAAAAAAAAAGAGAGAGAGAGATAAAAATAAGCAAGTTAGATGACCCTCCTAAAGGAGCAGAAAATCATTTTACAGTTCAGTTCCTGCTGACAGTGAGGATTTCAGACAGCAAAGCAGAGCAGCTGGCCAATGTTTACTCAGAGAAATGCCAGGGAGTACGTGTTACAGCCACGTACTCGATGGGCTTTATGAGCCCGTCTGGTAGCAAACCCCTTGAGATCAGTGCCAAAACAACAACACTACATCTTGGACACATATGAGCTTTCAGGATGTTTAAAGTCTGGGCCTGCAAGAAACTTTATTGAATTGGTGTTGCTTAACAACTATCTGGAAAAAGATCTGAACAAGTTGGCAACATTCAAAGATGACAGAAGTATTTAGATTTGCCATGATAAGAAGTGACAGTGGGGAACTTCAGAGAGAGCAGACAAAGTCATATGAATAAATAGTTTGATAAAATACAAACTTATTGTTGGCAGCTGTAAGATAATTAATTGAGGGTGCTCAGAAAATTGATCTACGCATTCACTGAGCACATCTCCACTGAAACTTTAAGTCAGTGTGCAGCAACAATCCTGAAAGTTAATTAAATGTGAAGATGTGTACAAAGGAGACTAGGAGACTATTATAACATCAGTCATGGTACATCTTCATCTGTGCTCAGGTCTAGTCAATCAGTCTCAAAAGAGTGTAGTACAAACAAAAGGGATTTAAAGTACTGTAAATATGAAGATAGTTTCAGATGAGGGGAGAGTGAGATTTGAAAGTTTTTAATTAGAGAAATGAATAAAGTATTCTAATGGTAAGAGGAGACAAATTTGTGTAGAGACAGATTTCCTTGCCACAAGATGTCATTATTCACAAAAGCTGAATGTCCTCCTGCAGGTTCAGAAAATGGCAGGATTAATTGAAATAAAAGGCTTTGGAGAGTAAGAGAGGGAGGTTGTCAAAGGCAGCTTTTCTCCAAATTGTTTATCATAGATAGAACAAATAAATATTAGTAAGGAATGTACAGTGATCATACATAGTGGAAAATAACACTTCTTCATGCTTTAAGAGATACTAGTTTTTTAAGGAACTCAGCATAACATTACACCAAAAAATTCCTCTAGGATGCTGGTGCAGGTGCTAGGTCTGTGTCTGAATGGAGGAGAAGAACTTGAGGTAAAGCTACTGGTGTAAAATGCTTCTACCAATGACTCTTCTGTAAATGGAAAAAAAAGTATGCATCTCCTACAAAGGTCTCACTTTCCTCTTGATGAACATCTGATCTGATGGAGAACAAAAGGATGTGCTTAGGTGCTGGGTCAAATCAGGGACATGGCTGACCCATTATCTCACCCTAGAAGTTTATGACCTGAAGCCAATAGCTAACAAAATTCATACATGAATCAGAATTAACCATAAGGCTGCAGTAAGAAAACATAGGCTCTGTGTTTCCTTTATAATGTGGTTCATAAATGCCAGCAAAAGCAAGAGAAGTGGAAAGACTCAAGCGGAAAACTTTGTTATTGTCATCCTGCCTCCCCATGAGAGCAACCAGCAGCTTGGCCATGGTGAGCCACTGCAGTCAGTACCAAATCTGACCCCAGCTGAGATGTGAGCTCATATTTCCTAGCCTTGCTATTACTCAAGAACAGCATGATTGTTGTGTTGTGTTGGCAGAAATGGAGGTAAACAGCATCTGCCACTCCAGTGGGGACAAGATGTGGAATCATTTTTGCATACAGCTGTTGCATGTACAGGGAAAAGGAAAAAAAAAAAAAAAAAAGTGAAGCTGCATGTCTGGAAAGGAAGAGATCAAGAAGGAAAATCAATCATTGCACTAAAGGATTACAATTTGTTTCTTTGTAGATGTCTCATAATGCAGTACATTCATTATGCAACCACTTCCTAACACTTCATAGTACTAGCTCCCCAGGAAGCCAGAAAAACATCAACTCTAGGAAGCTAGATCAACTCTAGGAAGCTAGATCAAGATCACAGTTCTCAGCTGTCAGCTTTTCAGCTAGGAGAAAAAATTTCTTCAAGAGAAATACTGAGAGACAGGGTCTCCCAGAGCAAGAATGCAGCATCCCTCAGACGGTCACTGAACTTCTCATCCTTCTCCCATCTCTCCACCTTCTGGCATGTGTTCTCAGCAAGGCCCTTGGGAGACTTCTGGGGAAAGCTGAGTTTTAATCAGCTTTCAGCTTCACAATATCAGGGTGTAACAATCTGCCCAAAGAAATCATTTTTAGCTGCGAAGTTGAATTCTGGATTTAGCTCTTTGCTTTTAGACTGGTGAAAGCATATTGGTTACTTTCTCCAATTTAAAAGTCAAAGAATTACTGAGTGAACAGTATCTTATCTATATTTATACAACTATGGCATGCCTTGTCTTTCAGTCTAACTATCTAAAAACATTGCAACTGTGTGGCCCTGGTCCTTATGTTCTGATGTGCCTTCACCAAACCTCAGCATGCTAGGGTGTGGCGATGGAGTGGGCAGCATATGGAAGAGTCTTGGCCTCCATATAAGCAAAACGGTGTCTGATGATTATACAAAGGCTACAGCCTTCTGAGTCTTTCACCCTTGCATTAGGTTTCTCATGATAGAGCAAGCTCCAGCGCTCATTCTCATGAAGGCAGCTTCTCAGCAGGAAGTCTCAAAGGCAGTCACTATGCACAGCTCCATCATTTGCTACCATAGACTTGAGACAGTAGTTGCTGTAGCTCTGTAGCGAGGAGGAACATGGGGAAGTGGTGGAGCTGGGATCACTCTGCCTGTAGATCACTGGCACTACTGAAGAATCCAAGCCAGCTATTACACCAAAATTGTGCACAGACAGAAGCTCTAAAGCTCAACAAAAACGGGGGTCCCTGACTCAGCTTCTGACACAGCAGAATAGCCTCATAGCTGCACCAGACTCACCTTTCCCTGCTGATTAAAGCCAAACTAGTTTAGTGTCAAACCACTCAGTGCTACAAATTTCATTCAGATAAGACATGGGCATTACAATCTTGTTTCTGCTGAATTAGCTGAAGCACACAATACAGACCTTGGGCCAGCCGTGGGAAGCCAAATTAATTTTGGTCCTGGGTAAAAGCTGCTTTTTGTTTTGCAAACAACATGCAAAAGACATTTGAAGAATTTCATGCTGGCAAAGCAAATTTATACTGGATTAGCACTTTGCCTTTTGTGACCACAACAATTTCATCTGGTTCTAAAAACGCTACAGCCAGATACACTGTACTACACAGATGTGGCCTAAGTATATGTCAACACTGAGCCTGCTGAGCAGTAAGGAGTGTCTGGTTCAGCATGACTACTGAAACAGCACAGACTGTAAATTAGTTCTTGCACAGAGCTAAACTGCCTCTAGTACTGATGCTAGCCTATTTAGCTACCACCAGTGTATTTCCAGTGCACGGCAGTGTGAACCTTAAACACACTCCACATTGCACCCAACTGCCTATGAATCCAGTAAATATACTCTGGCTAGATTCCATCTGCTATGGAAGGGGGGCTGCTAACCTGGCTCTGTGGTACCTCAAAAAAGCCCTACGGCAGAGCTGTTGCTCCAGAGCAGCAGTCAGTACAGACGGTTCACAGTAATATGGAGAATTCAGCCCTTGTGTCTGAATCAGGCCTCTGGGAACTGCTCCTCATTTGGTTGCTTCTACAACCCCCTGCTGGGGTGTCAGGTGCTAGAGCCAGAACTGAGCTTTAAGCACATTTTGTCTCTATGGGGCTTCCTGGGGTGAAGTGGCTCTTTGTCAGGGGAGTGCCATTCCACCAGGGTAGCAGAGAATGCACAACGTTAATAAATCTTGTGCTTTGTTTGTGCTACTGACTTACATTGTAAATTTGCACTGTCAGATGCTGCAAAGCCCAGCAGTACACAAAAGATCTATTTAAAGTAGACCCTTCTTAGGATCAGTCTTGTTTTCTCCCTTAATGAATGAAGTTAAGGCTCTCAGCCTGTCCAGTAGAGCATATTAAAGAGGTGCTGATCTTTAGAGCATCATTCTATGTATATAAAGCTTTTAAGGCCTACTTTACTGGTGGGCTACAAGTGTAAATGCAGAGCAAGCACCACAGCAAATGAGTATATAGGAAACTGTAACACAAGCCATTCTGCAAATAGGCATATTTAGGTATCTCTCTGCTTTCACCCAGAAGTGGACTAAGGACTTTGTAAACTTTCTTATCTTAATTACACTGTTAGAAACCTGGGTCCACTGACATCTCCCATTTTTCTGAGTCGACAGGTATGAGAGTCCTTCTATGCTAGAGCTCCTCTGTAAAAGCTGGCACATCTGGCCCTTGACAATCTATGCCCACAGCTGACAAGATTAACTCTGAACTGCAACACTAAGTAAAAAACCCCAAACAAAAACCAAAATATGTGTGACCTCTCATGTTGATAGCTCTCACTAATACCAGAAAATAGATTGGCACAAAGGTTGCCTATTTCCATGTAAGGAAGAATCCCTCTTGGGATTGTACAGCAGACAAAAATAGAAGCCTTAATCAACCAAGCAGTTTGTAAACTTGGTCTATAGGGACATTCAGCCAAAATCAAGCACTTCAGCAAAAGCTCTTCTTTCTCAAAGAAATTGAGAAAGCTGCAGACATTTTGGTGCCCTACTAAGTTGACCAGTAGAAACAATATCTCTCCAGGCTGCAGTGATAGATGTTATTAAACACCAGTTTTACTGAAAGCATTTCCAAAAGTGTTTCTCTTCAGAGAAACACTCTTCACAAATGACATCCCTTGTTCTTCGCCAATGCTTGAAGAAGTCTTACCTTCCTGAACGGTTGTTAAAAAGGCACCTCCTCCTTGGACTCCAGCCTGATGGTTTTCAATGACACCAACTGGCCATTGGTCCCGTTGTGTCAGAGTCGAAAGTCATATGAAGCACCTCAGAGTTTGACATGACAACAAATAGTAACATTTCCCTGAGGTGTTCCACACTCAAGCAAAATTCCTAGGGCTTACTCCCCCACCTAGGCCAAGCTCAGAAAGGTACTGCAAACTATCTCCATCATGTCTTCATTACCAGTGAAATGGGAGCCAGCCCCCCTGGCTAGGGTAGCACTGTTCTGATGAGCAAGAATTGATAGAGTATGGCTTTGAGCAATAGTCCCACTCTGATAATTTACAGTTTTCCTGCAGCATGGCCTTGCTTCCAATTTTTTTCATCATGTAAGGATCCTTCATTCCAAGGAAAATCCTCACTCCCTCCCTGGTGCAGCCAGCCAATCTCCTGACATGCTGCTGGGGAGCCAAGTGTCTTTGTGGAGCTTCCATGGCTCTAGTGGAAGATTTTCCTGAAAAACTGGGATGGGGATTTGCAAATACCCTGGTTAGAGGCAAAGACGGACTTCTGATTTGCCTTTATCTTCCTGCAAGTAGTCTGAATTGCCCAGCTTCAAGCTCATTGTTACAGACTCCCATAACAAGTGTTTTCAGGGGCTACTGGGAAGGCAATAATGGCACAAGTGATCCTTGCTCACTTTCTCATCCCCTTGTACACAGTTGCAAAAGATTCTTCACACAACTTCTTTAGAATATATATATTTTTATATATAGACTGTGGCAGCTCCAAACAGGATGTCCTGGCTCTGCTTCATGAAGAAACTTGTATGTGTTTTAGATTGCTGAGTAGAACAAGAAACTACTAGCATGCCAGTGGGTAATAAAACACTGATTCATGGCTGGAATAATCATAGGATGAAGTACCTCCTGCCTGGCACTATGAATGCTGCATGTTCATCCATTTAAAACTCTCCATAACATCCTGCTCCTGGAAAGGACCAGCCTAACTCCAAGGGCTCTGTGTCCTTGCATCTAACAGCTGGCACAGGCAAAGAAGGCAAACCCTGTCACTGGCAAACCATTATTTTATTGATATGATTATCTCCTTTCTCCTTGACTGCACTGGCTTGGAGCACTTCACATGATTTTCATATCCCTCCCCACTAGTCATGGATCTCCAGTACAGTTTCTCAGCTCTGACTATAAGAAGAGCAAGTGTGTGTACATTCCTGTCTTGGTAAATGGTAGCACTCTGAGAACACATGAGATGGAACTGCCTTAGCTACAGAGGACATTTCTACCAGTATCATTCTAAATGCCTGTTATTCTCTCTTACTCTTGATTTATTAGTCTCTAGATCACAATCTGTTACAGCAGGGACCAATAACCAAATGCAGGAATGAAATTTCAGGAAGTTTAAATTTATGTCTTCTTCTCCTACTTAATCTTCTGCTCCTTTCCCACCCCCCCACCCCATGCTGAGCCTTTCTCACCACTGTATAATTTACACAGCTTGTTAATTTGGCCCATACAACATAACCATGCCATAAAATATAAAAATAGTGGTAATGAATGGCAGGCAACCTGCAAGCTTCTCCTGAGCATCAACACTGGATGAGTGCCTGCATTATCATTTAATTCAAATATAAAAGAGTTGTAATCTATGGCATGTTACCTCCTCCAGAATTGTAGGTTGTTGGCTTCTTCGCTGTTTTACACTCCCTTGGTGGCATAGAGCTCAAAGGCATTTAGTGTCATTCAAGGCACAGAGCTCTTTTTCAGTAGCTTCACAAGCCTTAAGCTTCACATTTTTTTTGTTGTCTGGTTAGAAGAAAATGGGAATGTTTCACACTCCTACAAGAACTCAGGCTTAACCCATCTCAATGCAGGAGTATCACAGTGTGATATTAAATACCTCTACTGTAGACACTGCTTCTGTGCTCTGAAGGTCTTAGATATTTTCAGAGCCCCTTCTCTCTGAACAGCAGCTGCAGCATGCTGGTTTGACAGCATTTACACACAATGCATCTTCCATGTTGTCCCATTCCAATTAAAATATATATCTTGTTTTTTCCTTTGCTCCTCCTCATCCCCCCACCTACAATAAGAGTTTATATGACTTGCATGAGGTCTCTGCCTCAAACAGTCTTGTGATTTCTGCAGTTTGTCTTTCAAAGTCCATCACACAACAATCCAAACTCACCTATGGCGTAGCTGCATTTGGCATATGCCCTCCATAAACAGCCAACATTTTATTCATACCTAAAGATGGAAAACTAAACAATAAATCCAAACTTTCTGCTTGTATAAATTCCTTTTAGCTGAACAACTCTCAGTGTAATATGCTAGGTAATGAAGTGATAGGTTGTGTACAGGAACAGATCTTGACTTCTCTATGTGTCTAGAGAAGTTACAATTCTATATGCCATTAGGCTTTCAATAGACTTGTCTGAGCAGTGTAGCTTTCTTCAGGAGCTGTACATTGACTGTCCTTGCTCTGGTATTTATATTCCTAGCTATGATGTTGTAGCAATGTCAGCATCGGGAGCTGTCTTCCCCTGTTGGACCACTTGACTTAAGGGATGTGATGAGCTGCAGCTGATAGAAAATATTCTTGTTCACATGTCAAAATGTACTGAGCAGGCAACACACAGGGAATTTATGGTGGGTGTGGACAAAAGTCTCCTTCTTTTAATCCCTCATGTGTAGGACTTGCTGTGCAGTTTCCTCAGACTAGCATTCAACCCACACTGAGAAGATGTTGACAAGGGGTGAGGGATCAGGCATCATACTGTGGAATTTTTACGCCGACCCCTCAGGTCCTTCAGTTTTCATTTGAATGCATGATGATGTGAAATTTTCCTGTTGCTTCACCATTTTGGTGTCCAAGAATAACAGTTTTCCCTTGAGAAAAAAAAGGAATATTTTTTAAAGAAAAAATGTCCTGGGAAGGCAAGAACAATTTCTTATGTCATTGCAGCCATTGCATCCCAGCACTGGCATGGCAAGAAGGAGCTAACATACCTGAAAGGCTTTACTTTGACATGATTTTCTTTTGCACTCCCTAGTTAGCCATAAATATCTATCATCATGGACTTTAGACTTCTGGGTTTTTCCCCACACATTCTTTGAGCCATCATAATATAGCAGTAATGTTGATGTGCTGTCCAGGCATGAGAAAGGTTGTCTAGATGAAACTTACTCAGTAATAAACTGGTTATGCAAGCATCATTTGCACATCTGTACAAAGTTCCTTATTCTGGAAGATATTTTTTATTGTCAGGACCATATTTATATGTGGGCTTTAAAAATACATTTAAGCATAAATAATACTTGCACAAGATAAACATAAATAATACCTGCACAAAACCTTACAATATAAAATATATTAATACATATGAAGATTATTAATGATAATGTTAGGTACATTTTATGTCAGTGGAATGACTCTATTACAAAGAAGAAGTTGTCCAACTTTTGTCATCCAGAGCTGGTAAATGAAGGAATAATAGCCAGAGGTTCAGGTTACTAATTAAAAGTAAGGGAGTGTTCAGAGTATTCATACTAGTTAGCAGAAGAAACACTAATAGAAATGTTTAATAGTTATCTTCAGAAAAAGTAGGAGTTCATAAATATATACCTGTCTTTGGAACCATGGTTTTCAAAGGAAAGCTGCAGGCAATGTAAGAAACTACACTAAGTGATGAAAAAATGTAAGTACGTTTAAAAAAATGAAGTCAAATAGAAACACACATGTATAGACAAGTGTGTATATGTATATAGGTGTATCTGCATTTTAAGCATATTCTGTAAAACTTATGCATGCATAAAAACGTATGTGTGCATCATCTGTACATACACGTGAACATTTATGCATACACCTATGTGTACACACTGCTTAGGAGGCTTGTCTTGTGGGAAGGCTGTAGGTTAGTGCATCAGAACACTGTCACAGGCTTGGTCCCATTTAAACCAGCGCGCAGCAGCAAACGAGGCGCAGGTATTACTACGAGTTTTCGTTTCCTGCGCAGGTTGCACCTTTATTCTTTATTTGTGCCCCCATTTGCAATGCATGCTCTGCTGTCCCTCCTGCATTCCTGGTGCCTACAGGTCACAGTGGATTGCGCAACCAACTTCGCCGCACTCCTCTTTACTGCTCTAAACGGGCTACTAACAGCATTGTTTCACGTTACCGACAGGCACCACAGAAACCGGGAGGAGGCCAGGCACTACGGGGTCAAGCCGGGCGAGTTTCCTCTCGGGGCCGCCGGCGCCGGAACCCGGCCCTGGCTGGCCTCCTCTCTTCCCGCCCCTCCCCGCTCCACCTCGCGCACTCACGCGGGCCGACGCCGGGCCCCGCCCCCTGTGCGGTCGAGGCCCTCCCCCACGCGCCGCGTGAATCAGCTGATTCGCGCCGCGGGAGCCAGTGGCAAGGCCGGCGGCCGGAGCGAGGGCGGTGCCGGGTGAGACGGCCGCGGCGCGAGGGCGGGGGTGGCGGTGAGACGCGGAGGGGCCGCGAGCTCCTTGCCGCAGGAGGAGCGGAGCCTGGGTCAGGCCGCGCGGGGGTGGCGGGAAGGGGGCTCCTCGCTGCGCGAGGGCTCTGACGCGAACCCTCGTCCCGTCCGCGGCCTCCGACCGCCGGCTCCTCGCTGCGCGGCCCTGCTTGAGGCATCGCCCCCCAGGCCTCTCCCCTGGGAGCTGCTCCGTCAGGGCAGGCGCTGCACGCACAGCTGCCAACAGGTGGGGAAAGTTTGGGGGGCGCTGAGGAGCAGCGAGGGGAAAGGCTAACCTCTCCCGAAGGGAAGCGGGGAGCGCATTGGTGCGGCGGGAACCTGGCTGGCCGAAGCGTTATGGGCCGGCTCGCCGCGATCCCTGCGCCCCCCGCGATCCCTGCGGCCTCCACACCTTAGCTTTAGGAGTGGTCGTGGAGTGCTGCTCTGGTCTTAGGGGAACAGGCCCTTCGCGGCTGAGGACTGTGCTTGAGAAGCTAGGGAGAGGCTAGAGAACAGCGGTGAGTGACTCTACAACTCTTTCTGCAGTCTGGTAGAGCAGAGATGCTGAGATGTAATTTTGTAGATTTCTAAAGGGCTCTTGCCTTTAGATGGGAAGAGACTACCTGAACTTTAAATAGTATGACCTTCATCTTCCTCCACGTTCGTTTCAGAGACTTCGCTCTGCATGACTTGGTTGCCGTTTGAACTTTCAGAGCTTCCTGAGTGGTAGTCTAGTGCAGGTGCGGTGTTGTGTACCGATGACGTAGAATGCTGGCACTCGCACTGAGTTCTCAGCACAAAAATATTTTGGGGAGGCACCTAGAGTTGTTGTAGATGATTGGTAATTCATCAGTGTTGTCATAGTGTAGCAACTTGTGAAAACTAACTGCACTTAACCATCTCTGGGTTTTTGTAGAGGTAACTTTTCAGAAGGGGAAGCACCTCAATGTGTACTAATTTAAGAACACATGATTTCAAAATAGGAGGAGGAATGGAATGGGCATTCAGAATTTTTTTGAGTCTCTTATAATTTTGGTAAATTTTAAATTATGTGCCATAGTAGATAGTTTTCTAGCAGTGTTCTTTTAGCTGATCCTAGGCCCTTTATTAATTGCGTTTTTCCGGATTGCTTTATATGTTATTTGCTGCCATCCCTCATTCACTGGAACTGGCATTAAAAGCTTTGAGCCCTCATCTGCAGGGATTGCTACAGTCTTTTATTAGCAAATAGTTTTGCTTTGCTCTGAGCAAATCAAACACAGTGTGGTTGTACTTAGTGCTGACCCAAACACAAGAGTTTCTTTAACTGGTAATGCATTATATGTGAACCACAGCTATCAGTCATAAATGATACATATGTAGACAGGACTAATGCTGACAGTCCTCTGGAGTTAGAAAGCTTGGTGTTAACCTCCTTCAGAACCCGAGTAGATAATTTTGGGTATCATCTTGCAGTTGGTAATGTTGGTAATGTAAGTTATCACTAAATATGATGCAACAGATTTATTGAAAACATATTTGTACATGGCTGAGAATGTGTTCAAACAAGTCTGAAAGCCATAGAAATATTTGTAGTATGTTAACTGTAGCAGGTAAATAAGCACATGAGGCTGATGGGAGTGCTAGTATTTCTGAAAGTCAGGGGCATGATAGTTGTTCCTGTTCAGCACTGAGTGTATGATTATTCTTTACATCTATGATTTTTGTTAAAGAAAGGTCAATGTCCAGTGAAGGACACAGTCCCACAGTAATGAAGTAATGTTTATTTCTTGCTATAACAGTTACTTAGGTGTGGTAATGTTTGATTTTTGGAGAATTTGAATTAGCATTCCACTCTCTCAAGTGGAGAGTATGACATCAGTGTCATGCTAGTGACCATCTGTCTGTAACACATCCATTTCATAATTTGGCACTATTTCACACTTTTTTACTCTTGCAGTGTTGAAGGAAAAATGTGTACGAAGTAAATGCATGGGCAGAGCAGTTCAGGTGCTGGTATCATACTGATCTATACCCCGAGAATGGTGTATTGTGCCTGGCTGCTCACTTCTATGAACATAAAGTCTAACAACAATTAATGTTGGTGGAAAAGAAATAATATATATATAATGCTACAACATAATATTGTATATATGTGAAAATCAGTGATGAAAATTACATACTCCTATTGGAAGGAAGAAACATTTTGATCACTTAATTTGTAGCTGTGACCAAATGACTTGTATTTTATATTAACTCTGAAATGGGAATAAAGTTGTGTTGTATTGAAGAATAAATCTTAGGAAGAGCAACTGAAGAAGCTGAGGCTGTTTAGTTTGGGAAAGAGGAGGCTGAGGGGAGACCTCATTGCTCTCTACCACTACCTGAAAGAACCTCATAGACAGGCTGGTGTTGGTCTCTTCTCACAAGAAATTAGTGATAGAACAAGAGAGAATGGCCTCGTAGAATCAAGGTTGGAAAAGACCTCAGAGATCAAGTCCAACCTGTCACCCAACACCTCACTGGGCAGTGACTGGCTGGAAAGCAGCCCTGAGGGCAGTGGTGGGTGCTGGTGGATGAGAAGCTCAACGTGAGCTCTCAGTGTGCACTTGCAGCTCAGAAAGCCAATCAGATCCTGGGTTGCATCAAGAGAAGTGTGGCCAGCAGGTCAAGGGAGGTGATTCTCCCCCTCTACTCAACTCTGGTGAGACCCCACCTGCAGTACTGCGTCCAGTTCTGGAGCCCCTATTACAAGAGGGATATGGAGGTGCTGGACGGTGTCCAGAGAAGGGCCACGAGGATGATCAGAGGGCTGGAGCACCTCTCCTATGAGGACAGATTGAAAGGGTTGGGGCTGTTCATTCTGGAGAAGAGAAGGCCCTGAGTTGACCTAATTGTGGCCTTCCAGTATCTGAAGGGGGCCTACTGGGGTGTCTGCTGCCCATGGTAGCGGGGCTGGAACTAGATGATCCTTGTGGTCCCTTCCAACCCTGACTGATACTATGATAACTAAACCATGGCTTCGAGTGCCACATCCAATCCCTTTTTGAACACCTCCAGGGACGGTGACTCCACCACCTCCCTGGGCATTCCAATGGCCATTTACTCTCTCTATGAAGAACTTTCTCCTCACCTTGAGCCTAAACTTCCCCTGGCGTAGCTTGAGACTGTGTCTTCTTGTTCTGGTGCTGATTGCCTGGGAATAGAGACCAACCTCCCACCTGTCTACAACCTCCTTTCAGGTAGTTGTAGAGAGCAATAAGGTCTCCCCTGAGCCTCCTCCAGGCTAAACAATTCCAGCTCCCTCAGCCTCTCCTCATAAGGCTTGTGCTCAAGGCCTCTCCCCAGCCACATTTCCCTTCTCTGGACACGTTCAAGTGTCTCAGTATCACAGTATAACTAATGTTGGAAGAGACCTTGAGGATCGAGTCCAAACTGTCTCCACAGACCTCATGACTAGACCATGGCACCAAGTGCCATGTCCAGTCTCCTCTTGAACACCTCCAGGGACGGTGACTCCACCACCTCCCTGGGCAGCCCATTCCGACGACAAATTACTCACTCGGTGAAGAACTTTCTCCTCGCCTCAAGTCTAAACCTCCCCTGGCGCAGCTTGAGACTGTGTCCCCTTGTTCTGGTGCTGGTTGCCTGGGAGAAGAGACCAACCCCTTCCTGGCTACAACCACCTTTCAGGTAGTTGTAGAGGGCAATGAGGTCACCCCTGAGCCTCCTCCTCTCCAGGCTAAACAATCCCAGCTCCCTCAGCCTCTCCTCACAGGGCTTGTGCTCAAGGCCTCTCACCAGCTTTGTTGCCCTTCTCTGGACACGTTCAAGTGTCTCAATGTCCTTCTTAAACTGAGGGGCCCAGAACTGGACACAGTACTCAAGGTGCGGCCTAACCAGTGCTGAGTACAGGGGCACAATGACCTCCCTGCTCCTGCTGGCCGCACCATTTCTGATGCAGGCCAGGATTCCATTGGCCTTCTCGGCCACCTGGGTACACTGCTGGCTCATGTTCAGCCGGCTGTCAACCAGTACCCCCAGGTCCCTTTCTGCCTGGCTGTCTCCAGCCTGTAGCTCTGCATGGGGTTGTTATGACCGAAGTGCAGCACCCGGCACTTGGACTTGTTAAATGACATCATGTTGGACTCTGACCATCTGTCCAGCCTGCCAAGGTCTCTTTGGAGAGCCCTCCCAACTTGGTGTTGTCTGCAAACTTGCTAATGGTGGACTCAATCCCCTCATCCAGATCATCAATAAAGATATTGAACAGGATTGGCCCCAACACTGATCCCTGGCGGACACCATTCATGACTGGCTGCCTCAAACTATGACTGGGTAGGTTTAGACTGGACATTAGGAAAAAAATTTTCACAATAAGAGCGGTCAGGCGTTGGAATGGGCTGCCTAGGGAGGTGGTTCAGTCACCAACCCTGGATGTGTTTAAAGGTTGTTCAGATGTAGTGCTTGGGGATATGGTTTAGGGGGCGAACTATGTAGAGTAGGGTTATTAGTTGGACTTGGTGATCCTGAGGGTCTTTTCCCACCTGAATGTTTCTGTGATTCTGTCTTAGGAGTGAGTGAAAACTTGCAGTAAACTTAAATTACTTGTAGATGTCTTAAAAGATGAGTCATTTGTGGAAAGAAAGTAGTTTGACCATAATTTTTTCTTGATATGCATAAATGCTTAATGCAACCTTAAAGGTGAGCTTCTATAAATAAACTGTATCATCTCTAATATACTGCTGTCTTCACTTTTCATTCACCAGTGGTGCTGGTTACTTACTTAAAAATTGCATAAATAATTTTCTAATCAGGCCTTGAAGGGAGATCTCGTGGAAAAGGTCATCAGGTGTCTGGCTTTAACATACTGGTACAATCATAAGTTTCCATGAGAATTACACTAAGTTTTTTGTGCAGTTGAAGCTCATGAAAATGGAAGAAATTCTCTGAGCCCTTAACCTCCCCACCACCCAAACACAAACCAAAACAAAAAAACCCCCACCCACCCATCAAAATAAAACCCAAAACTGCAACCACAACCAGCACAACCCCCTTCAAAAAAACCCAACCCCATTAATTATAAAGCCAAGAATTTCAAACTTCAGTTGCCCAATCTTAAATAAGTATCTATATGATGTAAATGATACAATTGGTAATACTTTGTGGTGAAGTTGCGATCTCTCTCTGATTCACCGATCTATTGGATATTTACATGTGAAGCTGGAGTTCCTCACAGAGAAGTGTTAGTGTTACCCCAAAAATGAATTGTGGGGTTAGGTGGTTTTGAGTAGGCTAAAAAATTGCTCCCAATGTACTTGCTTTGAGCAAGGACACATCATAAAGTTAGAAGTTCAAAAAATGTGCTTCCATTTTCCTTTTTCTTCAACACCTCTGTTCCTGAAACATGGCATGACTGTTTCCTTATATTTGTGAGACTTCCTCTGTTAATATTTAAAAGTTAACTTTAACACTTCTGCAGTTGCGAGTGGTTGGTGAAGAGAGAAAAAAGTGTCTTGAAAGCAGTATATTTCTGGTGAAAAGTGTGACTTTTTGTTCCTGGAAAGAATGCTCTGATTATTTTTGGAGCAAGATGCATATGACTTATCACAGTACTATTCCAGAATGCTAATTTAATTCTGTATTTTGTGGTTCTTTATTTTTTTGTGGTATGCTCTTTGCAAACCCTGAAGCCCAAATCACTATTTTAGTGTTTTGTATATGGAAAACTGGAAATACTTGATATGTGTTGTGGTTCATGTGTATAAGGATCAGCTTGGTAGTTTATTCTTCAGAGCAGTGTAGTGAAAGCACAGGAATTTATGTTAGTTACTTCAATTATTTATCAGCTTGATGACTACTGTTTGCCAGTGAGTATGCAAGTTACAGGTTTGAATATAAAGGAAAATAAAAGCCAAACATTAGAAGCTAAGATTAATTGTAGGTTTGTTTCATTACAAGAAAAGTAACACAGAGGTAATCTTCGTTGAGATGGTAATGTGAGGGTGAAATGGGAAAATTTGAAATCTGAAAATATGAATACGTAGAGTAGCCACTTTTCTCTCTTTGGCTTCTGCAGTCTTACCATATCTTCATAGATACTCTGCTAACATGAAGAAAAGTTCTGAGCTCTTAGTTGGTTTTATGCATTTCTCCAATGGCTTTACCAGAACTCTGCTTTCTAGTAGTAGTATGTGCTTTGATTCAGCAGTAGGATTATGCGTTCAACTCAACTGTTTTCTGCTCATACAAATCTGTTTATACATTGAGCTTGAACATAGAATTCTATCTTAATTTGCCTGATGATGTTTTGATGTTCCATGAATGGTATACTGAGAATTGCATAGAGAGATTGATGTTAATATCTGTCTTTGAACTAGGTTTTGTTCGGTCTGTCCTTACGGATGAGATGAGTAGATAGGACAAGTCTGTCTGTTTAGCTTTTGTCTGCCAACTCAGTGTGAGTGAAATAAATACTTCAACCATCTTACTGTTGTGGAAGTGCTTATTTACCATGAAATCTAGAGCTTTTCTCCCTTTTTATTTGTTTGTTTGTTTAAGGTGTAATGTTATTTGTAGATAAATAGCTGATTTTTATGTTTTACAGTTTGTGAAAATATTATCCCTTTTGAAAGAGGAATGATTTGGTGGTGATGGAGTGCTGCCACTGACAGATGGATGCCCAGGAAAGAAGGTGAGAATGGGCAGCTAGGTGAAGCCACAGAGAGGCTTCCTAAAATAGCCTGCTCGTGATCATCCTGTAAGATTAGGTGATGTCAGCATACTTTATATGTCATTTAGGCTAAAGGGAAGAAGAGGAACAACTTAACTTTAGTTTCAATTATATTTGGAATATTCAACTTGTTACAGCAGCAGTTTTAAGTCTATTACTGTAACTTCTAGCCTTAGGCTAGAAACTTGAAAGTAACATTTTCTGGTGAACAGTAAATCCTTCTGTGTTATCTGCACCTGTGAATTTTGATTCTGGATCAGTAGCTCTGCAACAGACTACTCTCTTGCTCCTTGTTTCCTTTGCTAAGATACCTGACAGGTCAGATGTTCATGAGAGGGAAAAATTAATGTCTTGTAATGAATCCTGGTATGTGAATGTCCAAATCTGTCTTAGGCTGTTCTCTGAAGGCTTAAATGGATAGAAGCCCAAATATCAGGCTTTGGACTGAATATAATGCTCAATATTTTGATGAAAACTCTCTCTATTACTGTGTCTTTGGTGTTCTTTGCCTATCCAAATAAAATTTGTATTTTGGTTTTATATAAATGTCCTGACTGTGATGTTGGACTTTTTTTCTGGCCTATAACTTGATTGGTTTATTTTTAATTTACTTCTAATTTAGACACAAGTCCTATGTATTTAAAATGCAAGATGAACTCTGTGCTTTAATATGTTGTGTGTTTGGATTTAATTGCTTATCTGCATTCTAAGAAGAGTTCCTGACTGTTGCCCTATTCTTGGTTGGTGTGGTGCTTTGTTGTTGTTGTTTTTTTTTAATTTTTCCCTTCTCTTAATATTATAAAGGAATAATAGGGATTTGGAATGGGCACAGGAACTAAGAGACATAATTCCATTTCTTGATTTTTCTGATCTTCAATGTTTCAGTGGGAAAATACTTAATTAAAAAAAATCAGTAGCCTGCCTGAATAAGGCCTTACAGCTTTTGAATGTGCTACTTGCATAAGTTGTCCACAGTGCAGCATGTCAGACTGGGTTTGCTTTGGTTTTGGAATACACTTGGTATTTTAAAAAATTATTATTATTGGTTTAATTTTTTAAACATTTTCTTTTTGTTGGTGCCCTTTCTTCGAGACAAACATTGTTAGTCTGTCAAAGCGTTCTTTGCTACCTTATGTACTTGCTTTCACAAGTTTGTGTAAAGCTGCAAGAACTGATTTGTATGAGGAGTAAATGTCTGTTGGCAAATAAGAAGCTAAAGCTACTTTTTATTGCAGGATAGGTAACAAAATTCTCTGTAAACTTTTAAATAAATTTAAAGACAACTCTTAATTTAATTGAAATGCTGCCAGTGTATACTGATGTTTAAAATTACTTTTTGAGTTTAAATCAAATGATTATGCAAATTGTGAAAACTCTGCTTCTTGTTAAAGTTCTGAAGAATTTTCTGCTGAATGGGAGAAGCTGCTGACTGAGCATTCAAACCAGACAATGTGGAAGTATGAAATCAACAAGTTCCAGTCACTCCTTCAACCCCAGATTCCTCTGTTGTGTTTCAGGATATATTTTTTGTTCTTGGTTCAATTGATTTAAATGACTGGCTCATTTCAATCTGAGAAACTTGTTAAGAATTTAAAGAGAAAAAAAAAAAACCAAACAAACTTCATTTTCTCTCTCAAGGTGGAAGTGAATGTATATGAAGGATGAGCTCTTAGATGTGTAATGTTTTTGAAGACATTGTGAATGGGAATAATCTGTTCACAGTAACATCTGCACAAAGTGCATCCTTGACTTAATTACTTTTAAAGCAGATGTTGTTTGAGATGTTTATATGTAATTCCAGCATACTTGATGTTCTGTGTTACTGATAGAAACATGATTATAAGGCTGATTTTCCTGTATTTTGTTTTCTGGAAGCTGAGCAACACAGAACATTAATAACACTTAATAAACCAGAAATGTTCCTTTTGCTTTTGAAATCTCACTGTTGCGGTAGGAAGAGAGTTGTTCACATGTGGGTAGAACTGATGCAATAATACCAGCACACAATGACAAAGTTGTGTGTTGCTGTGAGCAACAAATACAGTATATAATACGAAGGCTGTATGTGTTGTGAATTAATGTATTTTTAAGTTTACTAGTGACAAGAGCAGCTCCTTTTCAGACAGTAAAGCACAAGCAAAAGGGAAAGCTAGCAATTTCAAATAGAAGATTCTTGTTTTTCATTTAAATAACATTAAGGTGATTAAATTATAAATCAAATATGTTGACTTCCTGAACCTAAAACTAATGCCTGAACTACTAAGCCTTTCCGACATATGTGAAAAGCTAACTATGCATTACTGAAGTACTTCAAGCTGGCTAATTCACCATTTCTTACAATCTTCCTGTAGTTCAGAAGAGGCAGAAGGAGCCAAAGAGAGGGGCCTGGTCTACATTTGGAAGGCTGGTTCTTGTTCTGTAACTCCAGAAAGGCTTCCAGGCCTCAGTGGAAAGACTGTATTACAGGCATCCCTTGGAATACATCATGGGTTACTTCTAACAGAAGGTAATAAACATCTTTACAATTAAGATTTGAGGTAATAATAAGTTTAAGTTAGTGACAAGTTTTCTTCTTTCAGTTGGTTTTTTTTTTCATTCTATATGCCTCCTTCACAAGTTCTAAACAGTTAGATTTTGAACTTTGCCAGTATTTATTTATTAATTATAGTTTAGTTAAAACTGTGTTGGAATAGAAATTGTATGTGTATAATTTTTTGATTTTTTTTTTTTTTTAAATTGCTTTAACAATGGCTCTGGATTTCCTATTTAAAGATGGCAATGTAATCTGAACCTTGCTAACTCAAAATGACATTTCTTGTGATGTCTTTCACTCAAAGAAAGAGTGAGGCAGTTCTACTGATGTGCAAGAGCTTTGTTTTCTGTTTGCTTCTGGAAGAACACGTAGCTAGCATTAGATTGAGTCTTGGTTTGTGAGCAGTTTGGTAGTGTGTATAAAAAGGATTGCTAAAAGCTAGTCCCTTTAAATGTTTGCATAGCTTGGTCCTTATTTGTACTGATCAGTGGGAATACAGTTGTAAAGACTGAACTGCAAGTTCTCTGAAGATTTTTCAGGAAAGATTCCAGGTTATTGGTGAGCCTGCCCTAAGTACCTTTACTGTAGTTGTTACAGAGTTCCACTGTTCTAGAACATGTTTCTTTCATAATTAAAAGGGCTTTTTGTTCGCGTGCTCTTGACCTATGAATGCCGTTATTTACGGATTTGTTTTCACAGAGTGGAAAATGGCAAATCATACATAGATTTAAAAATTACAGATTTCTACTTTTATTTAAAATTGTCTAACTAACTTGAACTGCCATTGCTGCAATCCTTTGAGGTGAAGGTAATGAAATTTTGAAGAGTAGCAAGATACATTTATACACATCCCATACCACCTTCCTGATTTCCTCCTGATAGGGCAATTGTATTTTACTGTGGGGTGACAAACAGTACAGTTTGATACTAGATCTCACAAAGATGAGCGCTGTACTTTGGCATGTTCTTCAGGCATGGATATATGGTCTTAATGTATTGTATGTTCCTCAAATGGAAAGGACCAATAAGTACACTTAACTGGAGTATAGTAGAACTTTTATCAGAAAAGCAGTACTTAGTGCACCAATGCATGCATGTGGAAGATAATGTGGGGTGTAGAACTTAACAGCGGCACTAGCAGAGAACAACCAGCAGTTTTCATGTGTCAGTAGGTATACTTTTTCTGACCCTGAAGCAAGCTAGAAATTGGTATGTTTATCTGAAACTCTCTCCAAATTTATGTTGGGTTGGGTTTTTTTGTTGGTTTTTTTTTTTTCTTCACTTCATTAAACTCAAGGTTTTGGGTTTTGGTTAGTGGGGTTCTTTGTGTGCTTGCTTGTTTGTTTTTGTTTTTTTTTTATTTTGTGCTTGTTATTCTCTCACAGGTGGAGAGGTCTACAGTTTTGGAAAACTGCCCTGGAGATCAGGACCAGAAGAGTTGTGTGCTAGTACTCCTATCTTAGAGAACACTTTGCTTGGACATCATGTTATTACAGTGGCAGCTGGCAGCTTCCATAATGGAGCCGTGACAGAAAGTGGTGTGGTTTATATGTGGGGGAACAATTCTGCTGGCCAGTGTGCAGTTGCTGATCAGCCGTGTGTGCCAGAGCCACAACCCATCAGTATTTCTGATTCTGAAACCAGTCCTCTGTTATCAGTAAGGATTTTGCAGCTAGCATGTGGAGAGGAACACACACTGGCACTATCTCTAAGCAGAGAGATATGGGCATGGGGAAGTGGGTGCCAGCTTGGTCTCATAACAACAACTTTCCCAGTGACAAAGCCACAGAAGGTAGAGCACCTGGCAGGACGTGTTGTGCTCCAGATTGCTTGTGGAGCCTACCACAGCCTGGCTCTGGTACAATGTCTCCCAGTACAGGAAATGAAGCCTATCCCAGAGAGATGCAATCATTGCAGTCAACTCCTCATTACCATGACAGACAAAGAAGATCATGTAATCATTTCAGATAGTCACTGTTGCCCACTGGGTATAGCACTGTCTGGTAAACAAACAGAAAACAATGTCTTCTATCCCTCGCTGGAGACCTTAGAAGGAAAAAGTGTAGCAGGTAGCCAAAGTGAAGACTCTCAGAAACCACTTGTGGAAGATCATACACTTGTAGCTTTAGAATCTGATGGAGCAAGTGCTCTTTCCAGCAATGATGGACAGGAGGACAGTGGAATTTCTAGTCCTGGAAATACTCTGTTCCCAGACAAAAAAGAAATGAAGGAGTATGTGGTTGGTCTACCAGACCACTCGTTAAATGAGAGCCTGGAGAAAAACATCAGCACAGAACCTGAGCAGGTTGGTACCTGGTAATTAGCTCTTAATTTTCTACAGTTCCTTTGGTGTCTGTGACAATGTTATTCTTCTTACAAATTAAATACTATGTTAATATAGCTGTGATATTCCTATATTTTCAAAATGTTTCTTCTCTGTGATGGTTCTCAACTTCTAAATGGAAGGGCTTTTTTTGTCCCTCATCCTTGTACAAAGGTGAGCCTTCAGTGTGAGCACAGTGCTCACAGTGCTGTAGTCTGTCCTTTCCATGGTTCACAGTACCAGAACCATGTAAGTCAGTTTCCCACTCTCTTGCTATTTTATGATTGTATAGTTTTTCCATTTGTGTAGGGCAGTAAGCTAGTAAATGTCTAATTTACCTTTAAGGTAAAACTTTCTTTTCTGTACGTGGGAGGAATCCCTCACAAATTTAATTTCTCAATCAGTTAAAAATTCTAGGTTGCAATTAAAGATCGTAAAGGTTATTGTCTTTTACCTTAAAGCATTGACCAAAAGGCTTTTAATGTTAATCTTATAGGGATGGCTCAAATACCTAAGTATTACTGTGTGGTGTTCAACACCATAGTTTGATGCTATAGCAGAACAGTAAAGTAATAATTTCCTAATAAGCATCAGAAGATGCTTGATATGAAGGTTCAGGATCTGTTCCCAGCTGCTGGCCAAAATAGTATTTTATACTTAAAAAAAAAAAAGAAATCTTACTTGGCGTGTTGGAAAGAAGATACAGCTGAAACCTGAATCCAAAATCTTGAAGTGCAGCCTGTCAGTCCCTATTTACATTGTCCTACTGACTAGTTTATGATAAAGTTAATATCCGGAAATGTCTTTTGTCATTCCAAGTGCTGAGCACACATCTTAATAATTTAAAAAATTTTTTGTAGTTGCAGTAAGAATTTTTTTTACAGTGGTTTTGGGAGTTAAATGTTGCAGTGTCTAATAACTAGTTTATTTGTGATTGCTGTGTCTGGGGGTGGGGGGCAGAAATGTAGTATTAAAGCCAAACCAAACTGTCCAGTCACTCAATGATTCAAACTATTTGGCAAGTGCCATCTTGTGCATTATTGTTTATTTGCTGGGTAAATTGATAGCTATTACAGGTAACCGTGTGCTGGTATTAATAACTGTCTTTAGTCATTTTGTCCCTAGTGTGACTTGATTACTAATTAAGCTTTATATGGACAACACAGTAGTGTAGGGGGACACATAGCCCATGCTGCTTTTAAGATCAATCCTGCAAAATAAGACATGAGTCACTGTTTTCCTTTAAACTCATCAAAGAGAGAATTTACCTATCTGAACATGAGCCAGCAGTGTGCCTAGGTGGTCAGGAGAGCCAATGGCATCCTGGCCTGTATCAGGAATAGTGTGGCCAGCAGGACAAGTGAGGTTATTCTTCCCTTGTACTCAGCACTGGTCAGGCCACACCTTGAATACTGTGTCCAGTTCTGGGCCCCTCAATTCAAGAGAGATGCTGAGGTACTGGAACATGTCCAGAGAAGGGCGATGAAACTGGTGAGGAGCCTGGAACAGAAGCCCTATGAGGAGAGGCTGAGGGAGCTGGGGTTGTTTAGCCTGGAGAAGAGGAGGCTCAGGGGAGACCTCTTTGCTGTCTACAACTACCTGAAAGGAGGTTGTAGCCAGGTGGGGATCGGTCTGTTCCCCCAGGCAACCAGCCACAGAATGAGGAGAGACAGTCTCAAATGGTGCCAGGGGAGGTTCAGGCTGGATATTAGGAAGAAGTTCTTCACAGAGAGAGTGATTTTCCATTGGAATGGGCTGCCCAGGGTGGTGTTGGAGTTGCCGTCCCTGGAGAGCTTCAAGAAAAGACTGGATCAGACACTTAGTGCCATGGTCTAGTTGATTGGATAGGGCTGGGTGATAGGTTGGACTGGATGATCTTGGAGGTCTCTTCCAACCTGGTTGATTCTATGAAATACAGCATGCTCACTGATGCACTTTAGTTGGTGATAATTAAATATTAATATTAATTGGTAATGAGCCTGAAATGAAATATTTTTTATATTTGCTTGCAAAGATTTTTTAATTTTTGGTATTTGAAAGAGACAGAGGCCCACAGTCTCTTATGGATGAGCTACAACACAAGTGCAGCAGACAAAGCGTAGTACATTTAGAAAAGGTGTTTGATCCTACCTTAAACGATTCTGTGGAACAGATGTACACCTAAGTATAAAAAACTTCCTCTTAATGTCCTGTTCAGTATAGCACATTTTTTTGAAGACTGAATGTGTACATCATCATCCTGCTGTTACATGCTGTCTTGTATTATGGTCTTCAATTTTTCTTCGGTTTTAGCCTTCTCAAGAAGAACAAATCAGTGCTTGCATCCCTGGCCCTCCAGGTACCAGCACATCTGCCTTGAACAGCTTGGTGGCCTCTTGTGCATCAGCAGTTGGTGTGAGAGTAGCTGCTACATACGAAGCTGGAGCATTGTCTCTGAAGAAAGTAATGAACTTCTATGGCACACCTTCAAGTGAAACAGGATCTCAATCTGGTGGTGGTTCCCCAGGGCCTGAAGCTCTGAGAGACAGTCGAGAAGAGCAGGTCAGACTGGAATCCATGCAGGGGAAGAAGAGTTCCAGTTTAGTAGATATTAGAGAGGAGGAATCTGAAGGAGGGAGCCGAAGACTTTCCCTGCCTGGTTTGCTGTCACAAGGTAAAAGAACATGTTGGGGAAAACCAACTGGAAAAGTTATAATTTCTAACTGAAAATAAAACTTGGTTGAGTACAAATCTAATAATTTACCAAAGGTGTTATGAATTATAAACTGTCTCTTAGGATTTGAAAATAGTGGAGGGAGTGAAGGCTAGCAGATACTGCATGCTAAGAAAACCAAGAGCATGGTGAATTTAGGAATGTTTCTTTTTTGGTTAAGTAACATAAGTCATAGAATAACAATCATTAAAGGTTAGAAAAAACCTCTAAGATCATCAAGTCCAACTGTCAACCCAACACCTCCGTGCCCACTAAACCATGTCCTAAAGTGCCATGTTTATACATTTCTAGAACATCTCCAGGCATGGTGAGTCCACCTCCCTGTGCAGCCTGTTCCAATGCCTGTCCACTCTGGCAGTAAAGAAATTTTTCCTAATCTCCAATCTAAACCTCCTCTGGCATTGTTTCAGGCCATTTCCTCTTATCCTGTTGCTAGTTTCTTGTGAGAAGAGACTTGACACCATCTCACTACAACCTCCATTCAGGTCTCCCCTCAGCCTTCTCTTCTTCAGACTAAACAATCCCAGGTCCCTCAGCTGCTCCTCATAAGACTTGTCCTCTAGCCCCTTCACCTTCTTTGGCCATTCTCCAGTAACTCGGTGTCAATGTGACATGGGTGCATAGTGGTAGCTTGAGCACATTACTACAAAATGATGGCAAACTGTCATTTATGTAGGTTGTGTAGCAGATAAAAACCTGGGGCCTGTAATCACTACTGCACTGAGCTAGGAATCTAGAGGTGTTACAGTTCCCACTGTCTAACTTTAAAGCTAATGACTTTTCTTCCCTCCGATTTTGGTGTTGTTGATTGCTCTGGATGAATACACTGTTTAGTACTATACTGATCTTGGATTTGAGGGGAGATTTTAGGAAATACTGTAAGCTTTACTTCTTTGCAGGATATATTTTCTTTCAAAAGATAGTTTTTAATGTGTAGTTTGTTTAGGTTCATTTGCTTCAGTATAATCATGTAGGTCTGGTATGCCTCTTTTAATAGCTGGTAAAAATCAGTTGATCTGTTATCTTTTGGCACATGTTACTTCTGTGGATCAGTATTCTTGTCAGCCTTTTTTCTCAATCTTAAGACCTCATTGATCAGTATTGGTCAGCTGTCTCAGATAGTACTGTTACTGTGTAACACACAATCCAAGTGATGTATTTGCCTAAAATAATGAGCAACTTTTATATATCAGGGCCTGTTTTCAGTTTCTCCTAGGCTCTTAAGGAAGGTAGGACGAGCAAAAATGAGGACTGTAGCTCTGACTCCAACCTACAGTGGTGAGGCCGATGCTCTTTTACCCTCTCTAAGAACAGAAGTGTGGAGCTGGGGAAAGGGGAAAGAAGGACAGCTAGGGCACGGTGATGTCCTGCCAAGGTGAGATTTCTCTGGTAATTTTTTTTTTTCCATGAGGTTACCAGGAAATTTTCAGCATTCAGTTTTCTCCAATTCAGGCAACTGCCTTGCATTGTGTACTTGTTCTATTAAGTGTTGTGACTTCAATTTGTTCAAGTAACATGCTGTGTGATGCTCTATTGTTACTGAAGAGAAATTGGTTACAACTTTCCCCCTTACAATCAATAGGGGTTTTTATGATGTGTTGACTTTGTCCACCGTTGGGTGAGGTTCAGCATCAGCATTGGCCCTTCATGACATTTTTGACTAAGTTGGTTTACTGCCAAAGGACTCCATGTGTGCTTGTTTTTCTCTGTTTTGGGGAAAAAGATAAAAAAACAACTTGGAGTTTATTTTTGTGTTAAGAATACTTCTGATTATTATTTTTCCCTCCCCTCTGGGTTCTGGGGTTTGACAGGCTTCAGCCACTATGCGTGAAAAGTTTAGATGGTAAAGAAGTGATTCATCTCTCTGCTGGAGGCCATCATTCCTTAGCACTCACTGCCAAATCCCAGGTACAAATGATTGCTGTCATTCATTGCTTATCTGTGAGGTAATTGTCATGTTTGGTGTTTTCTGGGCTTTTGTATCTTCTGCTTCTAAATTTTTGTTCCTGTTTGTGAGAGCAACTTGGAAGTAGTGTGGAATTTGAATTCTGTTTCCACCAAAGTTGTGCATGTACTATTGACATGGGTTTAAAGATTTCCATGATTTGATTTGGTGCATTCCATTTCTGAACATGAGAAGACAATTTGAGAACACAAGAAGATGGTGGAAACTAGGAAATTGATTCACATACAAAGAAGTTTAACTTTGGCTTATGTGTTTTTACACTCAATGTGCTGGACTGCTACAATTCAGTATGTACTCAGGCATACAAAATTCCGTTCTGATGATTAGCCATGTTTCTTACAGGTGTATTCATGGGGCAGTAATATCTCTGGTCAGCTTGGTCACTTGAGCTCTCCAACAACAGTCCCTCGCCTCGCAAAGGTACTTCCTGTTATCTGCATTTTTCTTTCATTTCAGGTTTTCATATGAGTGCAACGTAATTTCTATGGCTTATACTGTGAATGTGAGCCTTAGATGAGCTTGTGAAAATGTACCCAAGAAATCCTTTAATCAGACATCCAGTGGATTTTTGACTACATTGAAGTTCTAAAATTGAGCAATGTGACTGGCTGTATCTTCTTAGGAAATTTCAGTTCTACTTTATATATTATTTCTCAGTGTTGCAGTGCTGAAACTTGTCAATACTTTGGAAAACTGCTTTTATTCAAAGATTGCTTCTAGCCTTTTCAGCTTTGCTAGATCATGATCATAGTTGTTTATGTACTTCCAGGGCTGGTTTGGTAGCAGGTTTTCTGGTAGCTTTGAGCTTTCATCACATTGAATGAATAGTCAAATGACCTTTTTTAGGTTAGACCAGACCCTTTCCTAGGTTTCCTAGTGCTTGTCTTAGCGGAAAACTAGATGTGGAGTTTTCTTGCTTAAGTCTTATGCAAATTAATGTCTCCCAAATTTATTTTTTTTCCAGTAAATGTAGAGGGCAGAATAGTGTTCCAAGCTCACCTGATGCCCATTTAGAAATTACTATATATAATTCAATAATTATAATTTAAAAGCAAAAAATCAGCCATTAGGAAGAGAGACAATCTTCAGTATGCATGCAAGGAATGTATTTGTTATGAGATGCTGACGTTGAAAAATTACCAGTTACTGCAATATTGCTTTTTGTCTTTGTGCATATGTGCTCCTTCTGGTTTTGAGTGATGATTTCTAATGCCTCTTCCTTGTGAACTTCAGGTGTGTGGTAACGGTGTTTGGAGTACAGCAGCAGGACTAGATTATTCCCTCTTTTTAGCAGATGAAGATGACTTCCAACCTGGATTATATTACAGTGGCCAGGAGACAACAACAGAAAATACTTTGTATGAAAATAGCTGTACTAAAAGTCCAATTTTGTTAGTATCCTGTAGTAAGGTAAGTGATACTTCCTTTAAGTTAATGCAAATCATACTGATGCTTCTTGGAAAAAGATAGTGTTGGTTGTTCAACTAGTTGTAAGGGTGTCAAGGCAAGCAACTGGTTCCTAGCGGTCAAATCAGGAGCACAACTTATGGAGGACAGAGAGGAGGTCTAATTAGTATTGTTCTCTTCCCTGCCTATTTATTGTTTGGTTTTTTTTCTTTTTCTGATTGAGGGATAAGGAAGTGTTTCAAATCTATGTAATGCTTTTCATTCTGTATCTGCATGCTGCAGAAGTGCCCCCTTACACTGTGCTGTTTTCATCAGTCTTCATGCTCTCTTCCAAGTTATTTGTATGATTTCAGGCTGACTTGAGTTTAAGGTAACAAAAAGGAAATGGTGAGGGTAGAAAGTAGCTCTTTGTCTCAGCTTTTCTGGTCTCATTGTCACTTTAAGAAGGACATTGAGACACTTGAACGTGTCCAGAGAAGAGCAACGAGACTGGTGAGAGGCCTCGAGCACAAGCCCTATGAGGAGATGCTGGCGGAGCTGGGATTGTGTAGCCTGGAGAAGAGGAGGCTCAGGGGAGACCTTATTGCTCTCTACAACTACCTGAAGGGTGGTTGTAGCTAGGAGAGAGTTGGTCTCTTCTCCCAGGCAACCAGCACCAGAACAAGAGGACAGAGTCTCAAGCTGTGCCAGCAGAAGTTTAGGCTCAAGGTGAGGAGAAAGTTCTTCAGAGAGAGAGTTGTTAGCTGCTGGAATGGGCTGCCCAGGGAGGTGGTGTAGTCACCATCCCTGGAGGTGTTCAAGAGGGGACTGGATGTGGCACTTGGTGCCATGGTTTAGTAGTCCTGAGGTCTTGGGGTGACAGGTTGGACTTGATGACCTTTGAAGTCTTTTCCAACCTTATTGATTCTATGACTTTCTAGATTAAGCAGAATATGAGCTGGAGAGGGGTTTTAAGGAGGGACAGGGATTGAAATAGTCTGTGCATTCATGTGCACATACACATTTACTTACATTCCTTCTGTCAGTTTTTTTTGCTAGCCACTCCCTTCTCTTGCAGGCTGACTTGTAGGCTCTTGCATAGCAGAATTGGCCTGTGGGTAGCTTGTTGAACAAAACTCAGTGTTTCTAAGGTATCCTCTATTTAACAACAAAGGAAATAGAAGTAGAGCTCAAACACTGAGTTACTTGTATGGTATTGCATGTGAGCCTGAATTAGTGAGAAGACAGAATGCATCCATGGCATTTTTGCTGACCCTAGAAAAGAATTTTGCTTCCAGGTGCTGTGGGACTGAAATGCCTATTATTACTTACACTAATACCACTTGTGGTGTTAGTGTAGTTATTGGTATTAATCCAGTTAATTGCTACTATCATACTGTTCTTACCAATAAATTGTCAGGACGAAATCCAGCGGCGAGGCACGGTGAGGAAAGACTCACAGCAATCATCTTTTCAGCACAGTCATAATACTGAACCCTTGTTATTCTTATTTTCTAACCAATGGAGGAATTGCTGATGATATTTATACACTTAATATCAATATTGTTGATAAAAGCACAAAGCATCAACTGTCTCTTAAACATGCAATGATTATGTAAATCAGCTTAAAAGGTCGTCTATAATACTGTCTTCTATGCACTGTCAGTACCAGGAAAATGAACAGCATTGACTATAAATGTTTGTTACAACTTCTATCATTCTTGCATTAAGACATTATTGAAGGGATTTTGTCACTGTAGATAACAAACTATCTTTAGGAGCAGTAAGTGTTAATAATACATGCTATATCCTTCATTGCCCTATTTCTAAATTGAAGAATAAGAAAAATGTTAAAGCTCCTGTTTTTCCTTCTCTCTTTCATCTTTCAGATGGGGTACATAAGCAATGTGATAGCTGGTGGTGACAACTGTTTGGTCTTAGTAGACAAAAACGTAATGGGATATATTGCCAGTTTGCATGAGTTGGCTTCTACGGAGAGAAGGTTTTATTGCAAACTGAGTGAGATTAAATCTCAGGTTCTTAGACCTCTTTTGGGTTTAGGTAAGATTTTTAAATTTTTTTTTTTATACTGTTTATCCTGTGTTCTACAAAAAAAGTTTCTCTATGCAAAATTTAAATTTTATATATTTTTTAAATTTTTTTTTTTTAAAGATAAAGCTAAGGTCGTACTTTTCTGCCCTGTTATGATGAACTGGTGTAGTACAGCTGTACTTTGAGATCTGTATTAGTTATTAGTGTTTGCAGTGTCTTGACTGTTTTGCCTGAAATAACAATTACTTGAACTGTGTTTAGTCTACAATTGTTGAATTTCTGGATAATGAGGTGAAATTGCCAATAGAACATCTGAACAGCACCTTGTGGTAATTCTTTTTGTTAACAGATGCTGCTCTTCTGTAAGGTAAGCAAAATTGCTTTTTTTCTGTTACAGATAATTTGGGCAGTGCAAGTACAATCCAGTTATTGCAGGAAATGGCAAGCAGGTTCAGCAAGCTATGCTATCTCATTGGTCAACATGGAGCTTCTTTAAGTAGCTTTCTTCATGGAGTAAAAGAAGCAAGGAGCTTGGCCATCCTGAAGCATTCCAGTCTCTTTTTGGATAGTTACACCGAGCAAGTATCCAGTTCCCTGTCATCTTGAGTCTCTGCAGGTTTCATCTACTGACCAGAAGCAGCCCTGAGTTAGGGGAAAGGAGATCATAAGAAAAGCTGCATAAGGGACTTGTGAAAAGTGCCGTCTTGAAATTTAAAATATACAGAGTTTTACACAAAATTCATTTCATAGTGAGTTTTGCATTTCAAAGCCTTCACCAGTGGAGCATGCTGGACAGCTTCACCTTTCCTAGTGTAAAACTCTACGCATAAATTCTTCTTTCATTGCTGCATATATACCTGTAAAAAAAGTGATATGTTTGTACATAATAGTTAAGGGTCTTGTAATATAACAGTGTTACCATGGCTAGGCTGCTTAGTAAAGCTACCTTTGGGGGTTCATTGTGGTTACAAAATGCCTTTTTGGTAGTCATTAACTAAACTTTGGCTCCCAGAAGACCGATTCTGTCCTGATACCTGCGAATAGCTAGCATCTCACCTTTTAACACAGAAGACTAATCTCATCTAAATGTAGCAGAAGTCATATTTGACACCTACAGGCCTGTGTGAAAAATGCTAGCTAGAGGGAAGAGTCTAAAAATGTCATACCTGAATGTAGTGTTGGTCAGTGGACAGCTGAAAATCTTTAAGGGAACAAAATTTCAAAGTCATCAACTTGTTACGCAGTAGCATTGTGAATGTGCAGCTAATTGCACTTTTTTCTAATGCAGGCACAACAGTTACTGGGTGGGTGATAAATCATATCACCCTAAAAGAAGCTTTCTTCTCTGTGTATCACATGGGTTGTTCAAAATTGTAAATATCTGTTTTCTTCCTTTCTTAATATTTCAGTTTTTCTTTTAACCTGGATTTCCAGTTGAAACCTGGACTTCCAAATTAGAAATGTTTCTTCTTCAGTCCTGTCAAAGGCTGAAATACCTGATTCCCGTTCTCATTGTTCCTGCCTGTCTTCTGCTTTCTCCCTTTACTTTCTGATGCTGTACACATTTCTCTTTGGACGGCATCAGACTGTATCCAGGGACATTAGTATAGTGCATAGTGCCTTCAGCATCTTCCAAAGATCCATTAAGTGACAGAAGTGTATATATATATATTCCAATAAGATGAGACCTTTTCCCTCAGTGAAAGATGGATTATTTTTTTTCAATGGTTTTCTTTTTTTTATGGGGAGAGGTGAAAAGTAGAATGCCAAATAGCAGGAAAAGAGAAATTCTCATCTTGAATATAATTAGAAGCTAGCTGTATTAAGCTATTGAAAGAGACGATCTGTTCTGTACAGGCCCAAATTTTAGGGGCCAGAAAAAAATACTAAAAACCCCAAAGGTTTAATTTGCAAAGTAAACCCTCTACATTGTGCTAATGACAGTGAAAATGTGGAATAAGGATGTATGTCCTCTCCTCTGTGTGCAGAATGAATACTAAGTGTGTCAGTAATACTGAACGATTCACCTTTCTAGTGTTTTCTCAAGTACATAAATTACTTTTTCAGTAGAAGATCTCGTTAGTAACTACAACAGCTGCCATTTCCATGGATGTCCTTATTCTGTAACTGAGGCTCTTTTTCTTCCCTATTTTAGGTATTGTACTTCAGTAACAAACTTCCTTGTAATGGGAGGATTTATGCTCCTTGCAAAGCCAGCAATGTAAGTAAGCCTTTACCATTTTCTAGAGTTTTTGATCAACTCCCAAAGAACTGTACTTTAAAGAATTGTATGTGTAGTAATGAACATGGAGAGACTTAGTCTCAGCTTGCTTGAGTACACTTACTCCTTTTTCATAAGATGAAGAAAACATTACTTCTGACCTGTGATAAAAATGTAGGTTAAAAGGCTGTTGAATGGGTTTGGTTGCTTTATCTTGAAGGTGGAGAAGGGAGGGAAAAAGCATATATTCCTTGAAAGAGGTGTAAATAGATTTCAGATAATGATCTTTTTGGAAAGCCTAGTCTTAGGTTAAGTTTTCATTGTCTGTTCATTGCTTGTTAGCATTTTATTCTTTCAAACATTGCTTTGAAGAGAATAGAGAACAGAAAACTTTCCTTTAAGAGTTAGTAAGAGTAGATAATGTGAATTCGCTTTGGTCTGAATTGTTTAACTTCATGGAAGTGTTCTAAAATGATGCAAAACTAGCATTTCTGCACATATATCGTTGCCTCAAGGCTTTCTGACTTTATTTCATGCATAAATGCTCTGGAATGTAGGAGGAATACTACTGTAAGAACTCGGTATATTTGGAGTTTATAGATGATAAAGTGAAGGGGTTTTTTCCTCAGTTCAGTAGTATTGTAATACTGAAATAAAGTTAATGCCACTGCGTCTTACAGTCTAGTGCTCTGAAGTTGTTGCAGTAAGGGTATTTTTCAACTCACCTGAAGAATTGCCAGCTTTCCTTCTATCACAAACTCTGTAATCTGGGAGTGGTTCTGTTTATGGAGCGCTTTGAATGTAGCATAAATGATGGTATTGGAAGCTCTTGGAAGCACCAGGATACCTAATGCAAAGAATATTCTGCTCCTTAGAAACTGTGCTAAGATCTAAATACAAAATCCTACTGCAGAGAGACAGTGAGAATCTTTCTGCATTGGTCAAGATTTTTTCAGTTGACTTACAGGAAATCTTAGTTCAAGAGTTTCTAATTAGTACTGGAAAGCTCTGGATGCTAACATCACTTGTACTGAATTCATCACATCAGTTGTCAGTCAGGTGTCATAGCTTCTACTGCAACCCAGGTCTCATTAAGTGAGTAACACTTCTTCAGATTATGAAACTTCAGAGAGGCTATGTCTTAAAAGTTTTGGCCTGTTACTTGCAAAGGGAAGTCAAGAAAATCTCTGCCAATAACGATGAATTCCCCCCCTCTCCAAGGAATACTGTCTTGAGTCAGTGGTTAACAGTGTCAGCCTGTCTTTTACAGATGCTGTGCAGTAGGGAGTACATAAGAAATATAGCCCAAACTTTAAAAAAAAGAAGGTGCTGGCTTCAATAGAAGTCTCCATTGCTGTCAGGTTTTTGAGCGTGTTCCCTGAAACATTGTGAGCTATATTCAGTGTTACAAGTCTGTTATTATTTGACACTTCTACAGAGAGACCTCTGTGTGAGGATCTCAAACACTTTAAAGATATAAGCCATCCATATGGTTAAGAAATAAGATCTCTCTAAGGAAGACCTTATTCCTAAGGCTTGTGACCACGAGAGTTCTTAACTATAATTAGCAGACCCAGACAAGGTACATTACTTTGGTGTATGAAATGGCACCTTACTAAATCATGCAGAATTCCTAGAGACCCTCTTGTGCAATTCTCTGATCTGTTTTGCTGTTCCTGGGGCCTTCTTTCTCAGCCTCACCTGATTCTTGCACCTTGTGGCTTAAGTGCTTCCCAGCTGGATGTGACTTAATGCAGATGTGTCATGTGCCTGCATGTGTGCGCACATATGGTGAAGGAGAGGGAAAAGTAGGTTTGTTTTACGTTTAATGAGGAACTCCTGGGTTTATGTGCTAATGCATTGTCTTCAGAATCATTTCCCTCTTCTTCTCTGAACTAGATTAGTTCTCCCTCTTGGAAGTCAGACTGAGGATTGAACAGATTTCCTGCCTTTCCTTGAGGTAGGATGTAATTTTTATAGTTAGGGGAAAGACTGGCCAGCTGCCTTCAAGCGGCAGGGGTGGGATTGTTTGGATATATATAGGGAAGTTCACTGGAGCAAAGTTAAGATTCTTTTAGGCCTTCTTGTATGTGAATCAACAGTATTAGAAGCTGGCTACTGCAACCAGTAATGGGAAAGTCATTCCACCTGTTAGATCTTTCACTGATCAAGCATTAAAGGGGCTAAAAGGCAATTACTTACTTTCCAAGTAGGGCAGCTTAGTTGGCTTTCTTCAGGCAGTTTAATGACAGCACATGAGAGCATACATAAATCAAGTCCTGTGTTGCAGTTAGTAGAGAGCTACATCTCTGTGTGACTGTACTTCCTTATTGGGAACAAATTAATAAGAAGCATGCATTTGCGTTTATATTTTTTATTGTTTTATAATAATCCAAAGTGTGTCATTCTGAGCTCATTTATATAAAATGTCACTGATGTCTTGCTGTCTTTTTTATCCTTTCCTCCCTCTGTTCCCTGATGCTCCCATCATTTAGAGGCTTTTTGAGTAAAAACCAGGAGCTGTTACAGAAACTGTCTGAGAAGAATGAGGAAAACCTCCAGCTAGTTGAAGTTCTGAATGCTCTGTTTTTCATGCCATTTGGACGACTTCATAGTTACGCTAGGACTTTGCTAAAGCTTGCCACATGTTTTGAAGTGGTAAGCTTGCTTTGTTATCTGTGTCTGAATAAGTGCACACACGTGAAACTTTAGGCTCAGAAATAAATGTCGAGATAATTACAAATAGCTTAGTCCTCAGAGAGGTTACCTTTGACTTGTGCTTGCTGCAGGGACAATGATGCAAGTTCATTTGCACAGTCTCACACCACACCTGCACAGATCACATGACAGGTAGAAACTTGGTACCCTTACAGAACTGGTTTGTGTGCCCAAGCAATTAATTGAAAATACAGTATTTTGATGTTTGCCTCTTGCTTTCCAGTTCCATCTGTCATCATTCCTGTAGCTATCCTTGGCTGTAATACACTACTGAAAGTACTGTATGCATATTAGGTAGCCTTTTGCTACCCATTTAGATGTACATAATTGCATTCTTTTGAAATAACCAATGACTAAACAGGAACAGTAACTGTTGTCTTGGTATAAACGTGCATTTCAAGTATTACTCCTGCAATTACTGGCACTGCCGCTACAGCTTGTTAAGCTGCAAGAAGGTAGATCATGTAAGTGGGTATTAATTACTCTCCTCTTAACATTCATAGAAGTTTTGTGATTTTTTTTTTTTTTAAAACTGCTAGCACACTTAACAGAACACAGGACCAAGAAAATAACATAGTTTCTGCTGTTACTTTAATAACCAGACCACCTGTTATGCATTTGGTGCTGATTTAACAAAATTAATAGTTGCATTGCAGCTTGGTTACTGTTGTTGGTACAAGTGTTCAGATACACTCTCAGGTCTGTCTTACCTTGTGCCTTACAGGCATCTCCAGAATATCAGAAACTACAGGATTCTAGCTCTTGTTATGAGAGCCTTGCTGTCCATCTCAGCAGAAAAAGGAAAGAAGCAGAATACACGCTTGGCTTCTGGAAGACCTTTCCTGGCAAAATGACGGTATAATGGCATTTGTCAATCCTTTAGCAGCTTGAATCTCGTGCTGTTAGTGTTATGCCCTGTGTCTGTTACTGATGCTATTGTCACAGTTGTGCTTCTCATTTTTCTAATTTGTGTTGCTGTAGTTCTCTTTAATGTTAGAAAGGTTCAGTCAGTGCTCTTTGTATTTCACAGCAAAGACCTTAAGTTACAGTGAGAAGGAAGCTGCTGTAATACTTATTTTTATTGTTTAACCCTTCCTGTAGGATTCCCTGAGAAAGCCAGAGAGGCGTCTGATCTGTGAAAGCAGCAATCGTGGGCTCTCCCTACAGCATGCTGGAAGATTCTCTGTGAACTGGTTCATTCTCTTTAATGATGCTCTGGTGCATGCTCAGGTAAGCCACCATGTGTCCAGAAACAGAACCAAACTCTGCATCAAACAACACAACATATTTTTCATATAGTGAAAATAAGTTTGTTGTGTGTAGTATTGCTTGAACACTTAAAAGAGGCATTTTTTTCATGTTTACACATAAGCTTGCAAGTTTGTACTTTTGGTGGTGTTTGATTGCTCTTGCCCTGTGGCTGGCATGGTTTTTATTGGCTATTTTTTGGGAAGGAGCATACAAGAAACTTGCAGTGCTCAGTTTTCCTTAGTCTTCAAAGAAGGAAAAAAACCACAACAAACAAAACAAAACAAACCCAACAAATCCCACTGAATAGTTTGAGGTCAAAAAGCACGGGGCAAGCGTAATGGTTCAGTACCTGATGAAGTTTTCTTTCTCCTTTTCCTTGCCTACAGTTCTCAACACACCATATATTTTCCTTGTCCACACTGTGGGTAGAAGCTCTTTCAGAAGAAGCTGGTAATGTGTGAGTATTCTTGCTTGTGATGTTTGGGAGGGTGGATGAGCATTTTATAACAAATTATTGTAAACTGGGAGCAGAATAGGATGGATGCAGTAATTCCTACTCCTCTTCCTTGTTTCAGAAAAATTATTAGTTCTGTCATAGTTCTGTCGCCATCATTGGAGGTTTTCAGGAGAAGACTTGATGGGGTGCTTGGTGCCATGGGTTAGTTGTTTAGGTGGTGTTGGATTGGTTGATGGGTTGGATGCGATGATACTGAAGGTCTCTTCCAACCTGGTTTATTCTATGTATAAAAATATAGTTGTATAATTATCAGAATAAGGGAGGCAAGAGGGAAGTTAGTAATCTTTCCTGCTGCTTACTTTCACTGCTGACTTCAATATTGGTGAATACCAGCTGGGGTAGGGAAGATACAGTATTTATGCTCTGAGCAATTTTGCCTTTTTCAGGATGAAACTTCACTAGATTAAAATATTTCTCCTCCCCCAATGTAGGAATGGGTTGAAGATTACAACACCAGAAGAACAGCTTGTTCTTGTTTCTTCATCACCACAGGAAAAGGTAAGCATGGCCTCAGTGATATAGATGAGTTGTTTTCCCCTTCTGTGAAACCAAAAAGGGAGAAGTATTGCCTAAATACTCACCTACATCATTCTGTGACTTGGTGTGCCGGGTGACTGTACATTGTGCTTGACTGTAGCGCTGCTCCAATTTACAACACTGCACTGAGGAGTGCAGAGGTGACTATTGCACTTGTAAAGCTGTGATTCCATGAGGAAACATGTTAGCTAAATTCTGAGATGAAACACTTTCTGTTTCAGAACAAGTGGCTGAGGGCAATAAGCCAAGCAGTGGATCAGGCACTTAGAGGGACTTCTGACTTAATTCTATATGGAGCTGGTGGGAATGTGCAAAGACAGGAACCTCCTATTTCTCGCAGTGCCAAATACACATTCTATAAGGACCCTCGATTTAAGGATGCTGTTTATGATGGGAGATGGCTTTCAGGAAAACCCCATGGCAGGTAACATCATTTAATAAACATAGCTGTTGGAAACAGATTGGCTGCTGTACCAATAAGAAGGCTCATTCACAGAAGTTATTTGGGAAGCATGAAGTGAACTGATTTTCTTACATGTGTGTATGGCTTTGTATTTTATCCCAGAGGGATCCTTAAGTGGGCAGATGGAAGAATGTACTCTGGATCTTTTCGGACGGGGCTGGAGGATGGGTAAGATCCCACTATTTGTGTAGCCGGAGGCCAAGAAATACCTCAGAGACAATAACAAAGAGAAAATTAAAGATTTTGCAGTGAATTTTACTGACTCGGGGTTATGTTAACAAGGTATATGTTGATATATAGATAGTCTGTCATTTATCCAAGAGGGGATTGGACGTGGCACTTGGTGCCATGGTCTAGTCATGAGGTCTGTGGTGACAGGTTGGACTTGATCTTTGAGGTCTCTTCCAACCTTGGTGATAACTGTGATCCACAGGTATGCTAGTTGTCTTCACAGACTCTACAACTGTATGATAAAAAACTTGATCTTTCATAAAACCCAAAACTAATTTGGGTGATCACCTGTAGGATGGAGGAGTGTTCTGATTTTAGAATGGGTCTGTGATAAATAAATGTATCTGCTCCTGTTACTAATAAAGTGTCTCGGGTTTGTAACTGTGCTCCATTTCCATGTGTTGACAGGTTTGGTGAATACAGAGTGCCAAACAAAGTGCTGAATAAGGATGACCATTATGTGGGGTACTGGAAGGAAGGCAAAATGTGTGGACATGGAGTCTACAGGTAATGTGTAACACTTGCTGATGCTCTGACCCTGCTTACCGAGCCTCTGTATATAGTTTTCTTGTTAAATTACAAGATTAAATTCTTGGTATTATAGTTAGCTTGGCTTATTTTCTGCTTTGCTTTTGGTGACTTGCTTGCAATGTATACTTGTATGATGTTCTGTTATTAGTATCTATTCTAATGTTGCTATCACCTTTCAATAATAGAGGATTTTTTTTTTTTCTGAGAGATACATAAAACCTCTCATGACCTTTTGGGGATAGAGTGGCTGCAAAACAAAACATCGAAAGACTTCAATTAAAGGCTCACTTTTATCCCAAATACGCTTTTACTATAGTTCCTGATTGGTGTAGCCGTAGTGTAATATCTAACAGGAAAAATAGTTGATCTGTTCTGGGGGGAAAAAAATTAAAACAAAAAAACCCCAAACCCCCAAACAAACAAAAACACAAAGAGAGAAAAGCAAACACAAACCAAAGAAACAACATACCAAACCCAAACAAAACCCAAGCAAACAGAAAACGCACCCAAAGAATCCCAAACCCAGCAACAAAAAAGCCAAAGCACAACAGAGAGTTAGATTATAGGAATTTAACTTTTTTTCCTTTATAGCTATGCTACTGGTGAGGTGTATGAAGGGTGTTTTCAGGATAACATGCGTCACGGTCATGGTCTGCTACGCAGTGGAAAGTTGACCTCTTCCTCTCCCAGTATGTTTATTGGCCAGTGGACAATGGATAAGAAGAGTGGCTATGGAGTTTTTGATGATATTACAAGGTAATGCTTCAGTTCTACAGATCTTTAAAACACTGGCAGGATGTACAATTGTAAAAATAGGAGGGAAGGGTTATTGCTAACTGGTCATTTGGGAAAATGAGACTTGACCCTGTTACATTTCTGTCCTGGTAACTTGTGTGCTGCATTGGTCTCTCAAGAAACCTTCACCAGGCAGACATGCTTGCAGTTGGCATGATGAATCAGACCAGCATCCTGTTTGAATATGGATCCAATCAGCTGGAAGATACCCCTGAATTTATATGGATGGCTGGACTTGTTCTCTTTATTAAGACCATAATTTTTCCATGGTAGTAGAAGGAAAATACTCTCTGTAAGCAGCATTCTATTAAATTGGTCATTAGTTTCCCTCTAAAAGCAAGCAAAAAAAGGTACTTGACAAGTTAATATTAATTTATTACCTGTAGAGTGAAAACTTCTTGTTATTTCAGAACAAGGGGAAAATAGATGATTTCAAAATATTTCAGACTTGTTTGTAGTTTCAAACACTCTAGCATGACAAGTGTTTAAAATAATACTCTGAAAGGGCCTGGTGTTCACTTGTGAGCAGTCTTGTCATTTTTCTTTTCTTTTTTTTTTTTTTTGTTCTCCCAACATGACCTTTGTTAGGCTGTTATCAAAGGTCTTTCTGCAACATGATCTGTTTCTTTAAAATTTTCAAAGTGTTATGCATGGCTTTCAGCTCTCCCTTCTATTCCTTGAGTGGAACAGATTGATTTCTTTCATTTATTAACCTCTCAATTGGAGTCATCTGAGTTTAGGTTAAAAAAAATAAAAGCCTTGGTGAAAAATAAGCCTAAAATAAGCTTCTTGCTTCTTTTCTAAATAACTGTTAAATACATCAAGTAGATACTTGAAAAGGGCAAAGATCCCCTTTTTATGCAATTTAGATCTTGAATAAACCAGATCCAGACCAGATAACAAGATCCTTGTTTCTATTGCATTGTAGCTACTACTCAGGTTTCATTGGATTGGAATTGGCTTTAGCAGGGCTTCAGCATCTGGAAGCTTGCTTGGATGGGGCCAGTTTGTAATGTGAATTGTGAAAGGAAGTGCATTATAGTTATGTCTATCAAAAAGAGTCTTTATTTCCATGAATCTAGTGAATCTTGATTGACAGACCTGAAGCAAGTGCTGTATGAATCTCTCCTAATGGTTTCTATGATGGTCAAATACTGCAGTAAAGCCAACAAAAGGATTTAAATGTAATACTAGTATTCTTCCTACTTCATTTTTCTTCAGAGGAGAAAAGTATATGGGAATGTGGCAAGATGATCTTTGCCAAGGCAATGGTGTTGTGGTTACTCAGTTTGGACTGTATTATGAAGGAGCCTTCAGCACCAACAAAATGATGGTGAGCTGAACATTGATCTCTGTGCTACAGTGACTTTTTGTCTGTGTGGTGTCTTTCTGGGGTGGATGAGCGTATGTAGTGCTGTGTAAACCTGTGCTTCTCACCTTCTGTTTTCCTGGCTTTTTAAAACTATCTTCTTTACCCTGCTCAGTTTTACCTAGGGCTCCTTCAGAAACTGCTTTAAAAGATTATTTGCTAGGGATTTTTAACAGCTTTTAACAGTGTACCTTTAGATCTGCAGTCTGGCCTTCTGTTGTATTTACCACTTTCTGCTCTTTCTGATTCTTTTTTAGGGGACTGGAATTCTGCTTTCGGAGGATGACACAGTCTATGAGGGGGAATTTTCAGATAACTGGACTCTGAATGGAAAGGTTGGTATTATGGTTGTCATTTGTAAATTGTTACTATCTTAAAGTCTCCTTCTTTGTAGTTTGGTTCCTGGTGGATTTTAGTTAAATGTTTTTTATTATCTTCTCTCAAGGGAACACTGACCTTGCCCAATGGAGATTATATTGAAGGTCTCTTCAGTGGCGAATGGGGATCCGGAATAAAAATCACAGGGACCTACTTCAAACCTAGCTTGTATGAGAATGAGAAGGACAAACCTAAAGCATTGTGAGTGTTGAATAAGAAGTAATTTCTCATATGGTTCAGTAATACTTAAGAACATAACTAATGTCCTTTTCCAAAGGACATACAATCTTATACATGTAAACCTATTTATAACAGATGCATTAGGTCAATTTGCTTAATTATCTCTGGGGAAAAACATGTTCTATTTAAGTCATAACTAAGATACTTTTAAGTAGAAGCAATTTAAATTTAAAGAGTAGTTGGTGAAATGTCAGTATTTGGTAGCGTACATAGGTTTATAGTACTAATGATAGTTGTATGGGTTTTGGTATCTTTGAAGCATACTCAAATTTCGGATTAAAATGGAAAACACAACTCTAATGTTTTTACATTGATTACTTCTCAGTGTGCTTCCTGAAGCATTCACTGGTAATTTTTGGCAGTGCTGACACCTGCAACAAGATGCAAACTTAAACAGACTTCTGCTGAACTGAACACTTGCAACCTTAGCAGCTGTCTGCTTTTTATCCCAGTAGGGAGTCTATGAAGAAATGTCAGTACATGTTTGTGAAGACTGCTTGCGAAATAAGAGTTTCATCTACCCGCTTCAGGCTCTCTTGAAGTTGAAAATCTCCTGGTATAATCTGTGAAAAACCTTAGATCCAACTTTTTCTTTGTGAAACTAGAAGCAGTCTTGCTGGTTATCTCAAACATGGTGGAAAGGAATATTAAAGAAAAGTTTGACCATTTCTGACATTTGATTTAAATCAAGCTGAAACTGTTAAGTCTGACAGCATTTATTTGCTTTACAAAAGCTTTTCAAAGCTCTACGTTTCATTGTCTGAGAAAACTGTTCCTCTATAGGAAGAACAACAGTTCTTGGTTTTCTTTTGGCCATAGAGAATCCCTGAGCACTGGCTGTCAGTGAACAGATGGCTGAGCTGTTTACTCTCTACTTGCACATCCCTAACATGTCATTCAGCATCATCTATAGATACTGGTTTAGGGGCAAATATCATGTCTATCCTTGGTATTTATTTGTGTACCTATGCTATTCCAGGACAGTCAGATATTTGGGACATAATTTTCCTATGTCTTTGTTACATGAATGTGTCCTGAGCCTTCTGAATGAATATGAATGGTGAAGATAAGCCCAGTCAAGTGCAGTATGTCCTGACGTTTTTAAAATAAACCCAATCATTCTGTGTTTAAACAAACATCTCCTGGAAGAGTACAAGAAAGATTAAGATTGACTTGTTGAATTAATAAGGTTCATAGTTGTTCCCACATGTAGGTATGTAAACATTTTAATCTTGTAATGTTGTAATATGTTATATAAATTATGTTAGTTAACAAGGAGAAAAATAAGTGTAGCTTCTTGGAAGTTCTTTTAAAAAGAAGGTGAGAAATGACAAGTAGTAAGTTTTAGCTTTAGTCTTATTGATAAACTGGGTCCACAGTAGAGACTCTTAAGTATATTAGCTGAAATCAACATGAGCTGTAGGTGGTCTTCCTAGCTGAATGTTCTGTTTCTTCACTGCCCATTTTAACAGACTAACTGGTCATTTTGTTAGGCGCAAGCTTGGGATCCTGGCAGTACCTCCTGATGAGAAATGGAAGGCAGTATTTGAAGAATGCTGGAACCAGCTTGGTTGTGAGAGCCCGGGCCAAGGGGACAGGTGGAAGGCTTGGGACAACATTGCAGTGGCTTTGACTACCAACCGGCGGCATCACAAAGACAGGTTGGTTCCAAGAGAGTGTTGTCAGTAAGACAAGGGAAGCGTTGAGAAAACCTGGAATTGCACACTAGTTGGAAGTAGAAAACCAAAAGTTCAGTTACAACAATAAATCCTAAACAAAATCAGAGCTCTTAGTAGTTTGCACTATAACCCTTCTGAGGTATACTGATGCTTAGTTTAGTTGCTGGCTTCAAAGTGTTTTTCCTGTTATATGACTTGAATAATCTGTACAATGTCTCTGTCATTTTTATAACTGCAGCCCAGAAGTATTGAGCCGCTCGCATACTCAGACACTGGAAAGTTTGGAATTCATTCCACAACATATTGGTGCCTTCACACTGGAAAAATATGAAAATATAAAGAAATATTTGATAAAGGTCAAGCTTGTTTTGTAGTGTCTTTCCTTAATTCCTTCCTTATTTGCACTCTTGTGACTTATGTTATATTCATTCATGCTTGCTTACGACTTCCTAATTTATTGAATTAAAATCTACAGCTAGGACTAAAATCACTACATAAGTAATGGAATACTACCATAAAGTCAGTTTCTGCTGAGTTACTGTTTTAATTCTTGTATGTTGGATCCCAGCAAAATATCTTGAAATACTCATTAATTATTGCAAGTTAATATTACTGCACAGATGACTATTCCAAGTAGCACCATAGGTTTTTGTATTTTCTTGACTCCTCTTTGAGCTGTATTCAGCTAATACAGAATTTTTCTACACATGGCAATTTGTTAAATACAGCCCACTAAAACAATTGATTTGTACTGTTTAATTTTTTTCAAAGCCTATTGTTGGATCTCTAACCCATCTGTCTTGACCTGACTGGCCAATTCATGTCTTTCATCTCAGGCTTGTGATACTCCTCTCCATCCATTGGGCAAGCTGGTAGAAACACTAGTAGCTGTCTACAGAATGACCTATGTTGGAGTAGGAGCTAATCGACGCTTACTGCAGGAGGCTGTAAGAGAGATAAAGTCCTACCTCAAACGCATCTTCCAGTTGGTTAGGTAATGAGACTCCAATTTTCAAGTCAAACTACTGCGGAATTAATGAGAGCTGTCTCGTGAACTCAAACTGTCCAGTGTTTATATGCAGTCCAAGTGTGCCAGGATCTTTACTCTGTTTTCAGTTGCTTATATTTCCTTAACCTTTTTAAGGAGACTTGAATATTCTGTCCAAATAGAAGTCTACACCACAGTGTATTGCATACCACAGTGTACTTCAAAATGTGTCTGTAAGATACTTGCCTTGAATGTGGATATCCATGCTCTGAAAAGCCTGCTCAAAGGGTGCAGAAGATGGGGAATGAGGACTTGCAGCATATTCTCCTGAAGTTCTTATCAATGGATTAGCAGTGTTCCCATGATGTGTTTGCTTAATTCTTGAGAGCAATTACAGCTTTGATTTGGTCTTGCCAATCTGAAAGAAGACCTACTCCAAATTCTTTAACTGTTAATAGCCTTGTTGGGAGGAAAGATATCTTTGGCATTGGAGAGGTTGGCACCACCATGTATTATTTCCGTTGACTCTTCTCTCCAATCTGGCTTTGTAGAAACTTACTGAAATGAAATTCTGTTCTGTGTATTGCCATTTTAGGTTCTTGTTTCCTGATCTTCCGGATGAGGGCAGCACAATTCCATTTCAGCCAACAGAGACAAAAGGAAGGCGATCATTTTGCAGTGGGAAATCTGACTCCAGATCAGAATCTCCTGAGCCAGGGTACATAAAATCAACAAATAAATAAGAAGAAATGAAGGATTAATTTTATTTCAACTTGCAGCTTTTTGTTGAGTGGGGAAAGAAAGATAAGCACATTTAACTTAGGGATCTAAGTAGATCTTTCGGGTTTGTTTCCTTTTTAGGTGTGGGAGTTCTTTTGGGGGTGGTGGTTTTGGTTTTTTGTTTGGTTGTTCTTTGGTTTGGGGATTTTGGGGTTTTGTTGGTGGGCTTGGCTTTTTTGTTTGGTTGGGGTTTTTTTGTTTTGTTTTTTTTAATCCCTTTGATTTTGTTGTGGGTAAAAAAGTTCAGGCTTCAGTGTAGGCTTGAGAAAACTATTTGGGATATAAGCACTGGGTGTAATGCAGGTCCAATGCACATACACTGTGTCACAAATAGCCAGTCACATGGAGCTCACCCTTGAGGTCATCCTTGTCCTGTCCACAGCAGTCCCAGGTGTGATCAAAACAAGCAAGAGGGATCAGCAGAGGTAGTCTACTGAGAAAGGATCCAATGACCTGTGTAGATGGCATTAGTAGGCACCTCAATTTCAGGTTTCCCTACTAGGATTGCAGCTTGATCGTATGTAACTACTGAGTTTATGGAGCCCAAAATGTGAGTGGATCTAGTCAGGTAACTTGGTGATTTTTAGCCTATTTTCTAGACAGTGCTTTTGAAGGTAAAAATCAGTTTTAAGCAGAGTGGCTCAGAATGGGGGCCAAATGATCAGCATGAGGATACAGGTAAAGCTTTAGTGTAGTACAGTATTCAGCTTTCACATTAACAAGGAAGAGAGGCAATGTTCTGTTTAAAACACTTGTACCACAAAACCCTTGCACTGTTACCACTCCCTCCACCCCAAATCTATCTGTGGGTGGACTATAAATGAAAATTACTCTTTTTTTTTAACACAGATAATATTTGATGAATTATTATTCAGTGATAAGCTTACACTAAACAAAATATTTGCTCCAATGATTCTTTTTCTTTGTTATAAATAATTAGGTTTTTAAAAAGTCTTCCTCTTCAAACCACCTTCCTCTGTTCTGTTTGGGTTTTGGTTTTTGTTATAGCTATGTAGTAACCAGTTTTGGTTTGCTGCTCCCTGTGTTACTGCCACGACTCTATCCTCCCCTGTTTATGCTGTATGCATTGGACAATGAGCGTGAGGAAGATACCTACTGGGAATGTGTTTTACGTCTAAACAAACAAACTGATCTGGCTCTTCTGGGTTTTCTTGGAGTGCAAGTGTGAGTATGCTTCAGCAACAAAACAGAACTTACATTGTGGCATATCATTTATAAAGCAACTGAAAGACCTCCTATTGACTTAAGTGATTTTGTTGATTAAAATGTATCAAAACATATCCTCAAGCTAGTTAGTATGCTTGAAAGTCTGAGTTAAAACTTCCCTCTTCCTTTGGAAGAGGGAGTTGAGGGAGTAATGGTGGAAATTTGCATTACTGCAGAACCAGAGTGAGACATTTCAAATTAGGGAATTTTCCATCTCTGTGCTAGATGTAGTAGATCCCAGAGAAAGAGTTGTATCTCATAGATGATGATGACTCATTTCAGAAGGTGAAAAATGCCTTAAGAATATGCTTTCTCAATAGACTGTGTTGGATTTATTTTTTTTTTTGCAGGAAATTTTGGCCAGAAACTGTATCCATCCTTGGAGAGAGTAGAAAGGTATGTATGTTGGGCCTTGAAATGCTTTTCTCAGAGCTTCTTTCAAGAAGCTGAGATCATGAAGTGGTCAAAGAAGTTTTGACCAATCTTTTTGCTTAAAAGATGCTCTTTTATCTTGTTTCCTTAAAATTTCTCTTCTATTTAAGAACTACATGAGGGATTTCTTCCAGTCACTGTCAGTCCCGCTTTGTCACTTACTGTCTTGCTCTGTGATGAATTTTACTTCAAGAAAATATATGCTTTGTCTCTGTTTATGAAAAGTGTGAGAATAAAAGTCTAACAAGGAAATTTTCAAGCTGCTTGGGAGTTACTGTTGTATGCTGTCTGGTTAGAAGAGTTGTGTTGTTAATCATTATCTTACTAAAAGTAGCTGAAGGCTCAGATGATAGTAGTATAGTACTCAACCTTTGTGGTCCAATAAAAGTGGTTTAATAATCACCTATTTGAACAATTTTAATGTTTACAGTGTACTTCAACTCATTTCTGTTTATGTCAGTGTACTGTTATTTGAAATGTTCCATTGTAGTCATTCAGATACTCCTGCCTTCAGGTCACCTCTTCCATGTGTATAACTGTGGTCTGTGCATATTCTGTAATAATCAGAAACACAGTTTTCATCCTAGTAGTTGCTGCACACAGATGAGATGATCTTTGATAAGAGATTGAGTGCTGCTGCAGAATCCCACCCCTGAGCATGTGGGTTCACAGCAAAACAAGTCCCTTTTTTCCCAAGTTACGGAGATTCACCTGATAAAACATGATGCAAACCTTCACTCAGACTGGAAATGTTTTTAGGTACAAGGCAAAATACTTACCAGCTGAATCCTTCACACTTCTGATTATTATTGGTTTTGGCTATAGAGCTGAGCCCTTCCACTGTGAAGTATGATGTGGCATGGATCTTCTCTGAATTATGCAGTATGTGCTGATCTCTGCAGCCATTTACCACATTTGCTAGGTCACTTCTTCAGTTAAACAGGATGGATTTTAGCCAAGACATCACATGTATCTGCTTCTTTCCTCTGTCCAGTTTCCTAATTTCTATGAATTTCTCTTTTTCCATTCATCTGTTCTCTACTGGCTTCATTCAGGAAGACTTAGACTCTCTATATATTCTTTTGCATTTGCTCAGACCTGAGTCTTTGATTGTTAACTGCTATGGCATTTTAGGTTTCAACCATTCCAGGTCTTAAAGTTCCCTCTTGATTGTTAACCATTCAGCTTTAATAATTCTTAGTCTTACTTTACCTGAAAGATACCCAAAAATCTGATTCTCATAACATACCCAAGAATTCAGTACAAGCTTTTCTGAATTTTAAATGGAACTCTTAAAAATTACACATAGGGAGATTTCCTGGATGATTTTCTTTGCTCTGGAAAACTGAAGGGAAAGGGAAAATATTTTATGTCCATGTCACATGATGCTCTGCTTTTCTGCTGAATAGGGGGGGTTTTAAACCTGAGTGATTAAATCTTCTTATGGTTACACAGGTATCATCAAATACAAAAGATGCCTGCTTTGCCTCTGCAATTGAGTGTTTACAGCAAATCAGGTAATTCTCTGAAATTTGTCTTCTAGCATTTTGCTGTTCCTGCTACAATCAAGTTTGCTTGATTTCAATCCTTCACCCATCACCTTTTCTATGTTCCCCATCAGAAGACAGGCCACCAAGACATTTCAGAGTTCCCGCTAAAAATATTGGCAAATTCTGCTAATAAGGATTTTTAAAAGGGATTTTCCCTCTTTTCCACCATGTTAAAATATCTTAAAACTGTGGAGACAGTCTCACTTGCAGTATTGTGACTCAATCCCCTCATTATAGCCTGGGGTACTACACAGGCTTGATAGCCATGGCTGGTTTGGTGTGAATGATCTGGCTTGGCTTCCTAAACACAGGCATGCTATAGCTAGCAAATTGTCTTCCTAATTTTTTTCCATCTGTATCTTCTTGCTGTTACTCTATTCTGCTTCTGCTCTCCAAATAGTACCACGTTTACCCCAGCTGACAAGTTGAAGGTGATCCAGCAAACTTTTGAAGAGATCTCTCAGAATGTACTTAAGAGTCTTCAGGAAGATTTTCTGTGGTCCATGGATGACTTACTTCCTATTTTTCTCTATGTGGTGCTACGAGCCAGGTAGGTACTATGAGCAGCATCAGTCATAAGCTGAGCATAGGGAGTAGGAGTGTTTTTACCTGTATTAAACATTGCTGCTTCTCATTACAGGACTAATTGCAAGCTTCTTGTAACTTAGCAAATTTTCTATTGTGGATGTTTGTATTGGCCTTAAAAAATTTTGAGCAGTTAACAGGGAAATTGCTGACCTAGAGAAAAGCATATTTTTTCCACAGCATTGTGTACAAAAAGCAAGAATATTCTACCATCTTTTGTTCACCTGTTCTCTTTCCTTCTCCCCCACGTGACAGGATAAGGAATTTGGGATCCGAAGTGCACTTAATTGAAGACCTGATGGATCCATATCTGCAGCATGGGGAGCAAGGCATCATGTTCACTACCTTGAAGGTATGACAATTATTCAGGGTTATTTAAAGTTTTCTCTGGACATTTATCAGTTTAGGCCACTGTATGAACATCAGGTTGCAACTTCTTTGACTTAACTTTTTTTAGCTAGGATTAACAAGGAAACTTAAATTAGAGCTTATGATAACTCAGCAATTGCAGGCACTGCTAATAAAATCATGCAATGTGCAAGTGTACTTTATTCAAATGTAACATTGGTCCTTGGTGACTGATCTGAATGCTCGCCTGGAGTTGTCATTGCCTTGCAATGTAACAAACCTGAAGTGCTGCTTTGGAGATTAGCTGTTCCAGTAACATTTAATCTAACATTGCATCATAGAATCAATAAGGTTGGAAAAGACCTCAAAGGTCATCAAGTCCAACCTGTCACCCCAAGACCTCAGGACTACTAAACCATGGCACCAAGTGCCACATCCAATCCCCTCTTGAACACCTCCAGGGACGGTGACTCCACCACCTCCCTGGGCAGCCTATTCTAATGGCTAACAACTCTCTTATTTTCTGTCTGTGTAAACTGGAAACAGTTGCAGAGGTTTTTCTCAGACCTATTAATTTTGTAGTGCTGCAAAAAGGGAAAGTTTGAGTTGTTCAAAATTTATCAACAAAATAAGCAGAATCTTATTTTCTGCGAGTGGAAGCGTTGTCTGAGGTGTTTGTATTAAGTTTGTGCTCATAGAATCATAGAATTGTCAGGGTTGGAAGGGACCTCAAAGATCATCTGGTTCAAATTCCCCTGCCATGGGCAGGGACACTTTCTGCTAGATCAGGCTGCCCAGAGCCACATCCAGCCTGGCCTTAAAAACTTCCAGGGATAGGGCTTCCACCGCCTCCCTGAGCAACCTGTTCCAGTGCCTTACCACCCTCATAGTGAAAAACTTCCTCATAACATCTAATCTAAATCTCCCCTCCTCTAGCTTGGATCCATTCCCCCTAGTCCTGTCACTACCCGACATCCTAAAAAGTCCCTCACCAGTTTTCTTGTAGGCTTCCTTCAGATACTGGAAGGCCACAATAAGGTCTGCTTGGAGACTTCTCTCCAGACTGAATGACCCCTACTCTCTCAGCTTGTCCTCATAATAGAGGTGCTCCAGCCCTCTGATCATCCTTGTGACCCTTCTCTGGACATGTTCCAGTACATCCATATCTTTCTTGTAATAGGGACTCCAGAACTGGACACAGTACTCCAGGTGGGGTCTCGCCAGAGCTGAATAGAGGGGGAGAATCACCTCCCTTGACCTGCTGGCCACACTTCTCTTGATGCAGCCCAGGATCTGATTGGCTTTCTGGGCTGCAAGTGCACATTGAGAGCTCATGTTGAGCTTCTCATCCACCAGCACCCCCAAGTCCTTTTCTTCAGGGCTGCTCTCAAGCCAGTCACTCCCCAGCCTGTATCAGTGCCTGGGATTGCCCCAACCCAGATGCAAGACCTCACACTTGGTCTTGTTGGACTTCATGAGGTTGTCATGGGCCCACCTCTCCAGCCTGTCAAGGTCCCACTGGATGGATCCCTTTCTTCTAGCATGTCAGAGACACCTCACAGCTTGGTGTCATCAGCAAACCTGCTGAGGGTGCACTCAATGCCACTGTCCATGTTACCAACAAAAATGTTAAGACTGGTTTCAGTACTGGTCCCTGAGGGACTCCACTTGTCACTGGCCTCCACTTGGACATGGACCCACTGACAGACGTTCTTTGGGTGCAGCTGTCAAGCCAGTTCTTTATCTGTTGAGTGGTCCATCCATCAACCTCATATTTTACCAGTTTGGAGATCAGGATGTCGTGCAAGAGTGCTGGACCTGATGCATATTTGAATCAGTGCTGAATGAAAAACTGGAAAAACTGTCAGCAACAGGTCAGGGTATTTATCTAGGTGTTAGAAACCTTTACTTTTCAGTTTGAGTGCTTTTAAGATGCTTAATCTTTGCACCTCTGTCCTGTAAGACAATACTTTCTTTTTTGGGTCCTTTTGTTACAGGACAAAGAAAGACTTGTGAGCAAAAACAGGTACTTCATCTTGGCAAAGCTGGAGCCTGTGAAAAGTATTCAGAGTCCCAAATCATGCTATCTTGTTTCATTAGGATTTGGACATAACTTGGAATTCAAAAACATGTTTCATTGGTCTTTAGTGAGTTTCCATGCTGGAAGATTCATGTGTTGTGTGTCACTGTGTGATCACTGCTTGTAGAAAGCCTAGTTCTTTTTCTTGGATAGAATTAACCTTTTTGTGTATGATGCTTTACCCGCTCCTGAGAACAGGTATCAATGCTAAACTGAACTTTTTTTTTTTTTTTTCCAATCCAGGCTTGTTACTACCAGATTCAACATGAAAAGCTTACATAGACCATTTACAACTGGGTTCTGTGGGATATTTGACTTAGTGAATTTCCACTAATACCCACTTCCTTCTCTGAAACGGCGCTTAGAAAATACTCCGTTACAGTTCTGTGGTTACAGATGAAAATGCTCAGTTGTTTCATCTGAATTTTCAGTTCTAAGATTGGGAAACTGCAGCCAGAGGCTATCTGTGAAGTGGTAACGAAGCGAGAGGCTTGGTTTGTCAAGTACTTACCAAGAAGAAATACTAACAGAAAGATTATTTACTCCTCCTGAAAGAACAATGCTGCAAAAAGGCATGGCATCTACATCGAGTACATGTGAGAGTCTGGACCGCATGGCTTCTAAAGCAGTGGGTTTGTTTTTATTACTCTTGGTTTGTCCACAGAGACTTTTGAAGAGATTTAATTGCACCACTGAACCATTCAGTCTTCCTGAATTAAGCTATTAAGTTTGTTTATTTAAAAAATAGAAATATGTTATTATTTATAATGGATAACCTACTTGTGTGTTTGGCTGTAAAGGTTTTGAAGCATCTGTATTGAACAATATTGCTGAGTGCAAATTATTCATGCGCTGTTGTGGAAATAATCCCACTGTTGCGGATTTCCCCAGTTCCTGGAATTATAAATATGCAGGTATTCACCATTCTTTCTAGTTATGAAATGAATGAAAGGCACTGACCACTTCAAATTTTGGCACTGAATTAAAGACTTGAAATCCATAGCGTTCAGTTTCGTTACGCTGAGGTTAGAGGACAAACACTTACACTGGAAGCCCGTGGGAGAACGGTAAAAGTATTCTTGAATAAGCTGACAATGGATTAAGTATGAGACTTTTGGCTGTTAACCTATGTGTCAGAGTGAATAAAAGCTGATCTTGTTGCATTTTTGAACATGTAGAGAACAAGCAATTTCTCTGGGGTGTGTTTGTGTGTATGTGTTCTGTGGTTTGTGGTTAACTTTATTTATACCAATGACACTAGTGGATATCTTGGATCTTGTGGATGCTGTTCCTTACCATGGCTAACTTAAAAAAAGGGGAGTGAAGTATAGATTATAAAATGTTATAATGGCTTAAATTATGTCAAAACTACCATAGATGATGCTAATCATATTTTTTAAGTAGTAGTCATGGCTAGTGTATTGGCACCAAAATGGAAAGAAAATATATGTCAAAATACTGTTTTGAACAGTGACTGTAATGTAGCAGTTTTCATAATAAAGTAAAAATGATTGGTCTTTCTGTAATTAATTATTTTTAGTTTTATGACAATCAGAGAAGGGGAAAGAGTAATTCTGGTAAGATGATGTTTAAAACTATTGTTATATTTGCAACAAAATACAGAGATAATAGATAATACGCTTCAAGTTTGCGAACAATTTTGTTAGCTTAGTCTTGGGTTTTATATTATACTGAATAATTTGAGGAGAGATAATAGTATCATTAAAAGGGAAGCTATAAAAAGACATTAATTGAAAAGGGAGGGGAAAAAAAAAAAACAGCTAAGGGTGGAGTGTATAATGAAGGAACTTCAGCACAGACTTTTTTGCTAGGTACTGTCTTCCCATGCAATCATCTCTTAGAATTTAATGTTTCTTCACTGTGAATTACGCAAAGTTGAGAACTAACACTGCAAATAATACATCTGCCTTTATGTATGCACACACACCCTCTTACAAAAAGTAGTGGTATTGCACATGAATTTAGCTTGCAGATTAATGTTACTAGAAAATCTGGGCTGGATGACTTTTTTTTTTTCTTTCTGATATATAACTCGGTTATTAGCTGAAAGAAAATCCTAGGATTAAATGTGCTTCTGACACAGATTCCATTTCGCATCCTGTGTGGGCTGTGATGCCTTAGGAATTTGGTATAGGCCAGACGTGATTTGTGTAGGAGTTAACTTGCAGAATTTCTCCAGCCGTTTCTTTTTCTTTTTCTTTCCTTCCCCGCCCCACCCCCCCTCACCCCCCCTTCTTCTTGAATTGGAAGCTGAAAATTTCTTATGCTATAGCAGAAATCCTGAAACCAGTAACCGAAGATCAGTGATCACGGATTCACATTGTCATTGCAGGCACAGCAACTGAAGACAGACCTGAAGAAATGAGTGAGTTGCTGAGAACAAAACTGTTAAAGTGAGAGAGAAAAACTGTTCAAGTGAGAGAGAACTTAAAGTAGGCTTTTTATGCAAGAAAAGGGTTAAGGGGATTTGTTCTCTTCTTCTTGGTAATGAGTAGTTCTAAGGTTAGGTTTCTGCGGATTAGAAAGCAGAGGATGTCCATAGATTAGCTAGGGCAGTGAGGTTACTTGCTCTGGAGCATCCAGCAAGTACTCTTCCTCTCTGGAAATTCTGCATGAGCTGAACATAGTGTATTCAGTGGTGTTTGCAGGTAAGAAAATACGTGCTCTACTAAATCCATTGTACTACACAGATGCATTTCCCCTGTGCAACTGTAAAATTAGTTTCTACTCATAGCTACAGCAAAGCTAATTAAACTATATCATACCCATCTAATTTCCACTACCTAAATCTTAGAGGTTTATATGAACAGGGAGCAGGAGATCAGAAGGTAATTTTTCCCTCACTCCTAAGCTTCCCAATATATTCTGACTTGAATGGCAAGTGCTATACATCAGTGATTTATTCTGCCAAAAGTAGGTTTGCTTCCTAACTGTATTTGTTTCTAGAAGCAGTTTAAGGAGCTACCTGTTCTGTTATGTTGAGATCTAAGTAAAGGAATGTGACTGATACAGAATTGTAAAACAAATCCTTTCTTTGAACTACCTAGCCAGGTATTTCTAAGCTGATTTAATATCAATGTGTTGATTTTGTCAGGTGTTTGTTGCATGGTTTGGTGGGATTTTTTTCTTAGTAAGCCAAATTTGGTTTCAGTAAAGTGCTGGAAGTGAATCTTACTGCCTCACATGATTACATGCAGTGCACCCAAGTATTCTTCTCTGAATGTGTTGCTCTGTGGTGGCATTTACTCCTATGTAAACAAGGTACTCACACCACCGCTATAGCTGTAAGTTCTTGCCTCAGAGAAAGGCAGCATGAATCATCACTGAATGTATCTGATTATGAAGAGTAATAGCATAATTGCTCCATCAACAACCTTTTAATATGTAGGTGTGATTATCTAAATGTCACAGAATGCCTTATCTGAACATACTCAAGTTTTTTGAAGGAATATGGTTTCAAAGGACAGATCTCTACCTTTGTTAAAATGCATCAATTCCACTAGTATTTTGGGTGGTTTGGGGGATTTTTGGATTTGGTTTTTTCTTTTGAGTTGAAACACTTTTGATCTTAAAGCATGCAAAAAGCAAGACAATTTTTCACACTGACTAGAAAAAAAGAAGCTGGCAGACTTTAGTGATGACACTAACCTAATTAAGCAAATTGAATGCAGGAAAAAGTCCTGAATAAGGCATGTCACTTGAGATGGGCTGAACATCTCTTACTACCATTTTGTTGCCTGCTCAGTTTGCTGGTTTATAGTGGCTTGCAACAAAAGCTTTCTTGGTGTGTTCCTAATTTGTAGTCTTCAATCTGACAAATCATTAATTTGGACAAATTTCAAGATAAATGAGTGGTTTCCCTTGTTAAAAGTGCTCAATAACCTGGTCAAGCATGTTAACCAAAGTGGCTTATGACAGCAATGGAGTTCTGAATGCCAGGTTTTAGAGGCATCCAAAATTGTTCATTTCAAGCCAACTGTATTAAAAATGGGGGTTTGGTTCCCTTACGACTCTGGCTTTGTATCAAGACCCTCTGGTATGTCTGAAAACTAGGGTCAAAGAATTGCATATTCTGCTACTGAAGGAAGAAAGCCATGTAGACCAAATTTAGAGCTGATGTTCATAGGCATGAGGTGATTAACTCACTTTGACTCTAAATTCTGGCATGCTCAGGTAAAGAAATTTTTTCTGTTGATGAGCTGCCGTAATTATGTGCAATACACGTGAATGGCAAGAACCTTACGCTGGCTGGGAGATTAGTCAGGTAAGCCTTTTAGTGAGAATTTCCATCTAATTTAGTTAGGTCCTCTCATGAGGAGACCCTGAGCCTCTGGCCTTCTAGTCTGTGTAGACTGAAATCTTGGGAAATGAAAGCACAGTGGTAGTTACACAAGTTTGTTTGAACTCCAACCTTTCCCCTTAAGCAAGCAGTTTAGTAGATCTTTTCCTAAAGAATTTCACAGAAGCCAGATACTCTTTCATTCTTCTGGTAATGACTTATTCATCATCTATTGCTGCTGGCAGTGTTGAAGCCAGGCTTCACAGTTGGAAGCTGCTTTGCTTTTGTTGTGTGAATGTTCGAAACAGCTACTAGTTTGTGAATGAGGTGAGCTGTCTTGTGAAGAATATGACAGATTGTGATGCTTGAATGCTAATTGCATCAGTGTGAGCATAAACCCTGTCGTTTCAAAATGCAACAGTGGATGGAAGGATTGCTAACTCTGTGTTTATTATTAAACCTAACAGCTCTCTGATAGCTATACTTGAGGATTTCACCCAAAAGTGCCATCAATCAACATTCAGTAGCTTTCCTAGACAAACTGTCCAAAACTTCTAAACACACTTAATTCCAGATATGTTTTCTATGGAAGCAGTGGTGATGCTAGAAGCTACAAGGCTCCATGGGAGAAAAAAAAGAATGAATTAGTCTCTCAAGTATTTTCAGGGGGTAGGAATATTGTTAGTATTGTAGCAGATTCAGAAATACTACTGCAAATGTTCCTAGTTTCTGTTTGCAGGAAGATCCTCAGTGGCTTACATTAAAATGAAATAACTGTTCAGTAGAAAGACTGTAGAATATTCTTTCTTTGACAGCAACAGGGTACCACCCTTGCTTTGGTTTAGTTCTTCCCCATTTTGAATCACTCTGCTGAATAGCTAAGAAGAAATAAATATGATCCAGCTTGCAAAGACTTTAAAAGAGACCTTGATGAAGGTATTCCTAAGACCATACTGAAGATGGTTGTGGGTTGTGTTTTGAACTCTCCTCACTTAAAATTCTTTGCTTTGTGATCATTTGTAAGAAATGCTGATTGTCAGTATGGTGACTGCCAGTGTGGTAGACATTACTTAACCAAAGCAGGTCTTAAGGTTGTGGTGCAATTTCAGTATGGTTATCACAAGAGGAAAAAACAGTCTTCTATAAAAGATGTGAGGATTTTTCCTTGCCTGTTTTAAGGTTAAGGTGTCCTCAAAATTTTCTTTTATCTAGTTAAGCCAAAAAGCTTTTGGAAATATTCCTTATATGTGTTTGCAGGGTCCCCCCTGTACTTAAAAGGCATACAGTCTGATGCTTCGAAGTTAAATAGGACAAAACCATAGGAAAAGCCAGATTTAGACTTGGAATAACTGGAGTTTTATTCTGGAGAGGATTGGGCTTTGGATGGGACATTACCATAAGTACATTTGGTTGAGAGTCATCAGGGCAGCAGAATATAGATAAAAGTTGTGTATACCTTCAGTGAACAGACTGCTCTAACATCATGCATCTGGTAACAGGCGTATAGTAACCAGTAAAGCTGATCAAAGCTGAAAACCAGAATTAGACGTGAGTTGGCCAAACATTCAGCTAGGTTACGAGAGTTGTCCTAGCTAGCCCAGCTATATCTAATAGGGTTTTTACTAATTTAGTCTTTTTGAGAGAAAAAAGATGGGCTGTTTGGAGGCTTGGGGGGGGGGGAATATATGTGATGAGATTTTGAAATCTGGATTTTTCAGTATGTGAAATATAAAATTAGGGATCAGGAGCTGGCTCCCTTGTCTGAATGTTTGGACGTGATCTATTCTTTCGTCTTGGAACTTGCTTCACTACAAAATTGTCATCTGGATTCTGACTTGGGAGTGTGCAGTTTGGTATCTGTGTAGACTATAAAGCAAAATACACATACTGCTCTACGTGGGAACCAACGATGTCAGCAGGGTCTGTCTTTAGCTCTTGAAAAACCTAGCGGGGGGGGGAAAGCTAGAGAAGCTTTGGAATTAGTAGTAACAATAGGGAATGGGGCTTGTGAAATGTAGCTAGGAAACTCCTTTTTAGGACCTAACTTGCAGATTGAGTACCCTCTGTTTGCAAATGCTTCTGCAACTGAATCAGGAGATAGGGATTTTTAGTTTCCAAAACGAGGGAGGGACAGAGATCAGGCAAGCTGAGGGTTACCTGTTTTCACATTACTGTTAAGTGAAAACTAGGAGCACCACTGTCCTTGATACACTTTGCAACATAGATCTTCCTCTTTCCTGTGTCTATATTACCCCACGGCAAAGATTTCAGTCCTGCTGCTAATGTCTTCAGTAATTAAGAAACAGGTATTCGTGACTAGATTTCTATGGCCTGCTTTGTTAAATCCATCATTAGGCAGATCAGCTCAGCTTCTTAACAAAGGGGAAGTCAAACCCTTAAAGGAAAATAACACAGACTATTGGAAATAGTTAAATAATTTCAGCTCAAAATTTAGTTGCAGTAAGGGAAGATCAAACTAATTTTGTTGGTCTTCAAAAGAAGAAATTCATAATTTTAAAAGCAATCTTTGGATTAGAATTTTGGTAAGATGTATCAGTGAGTATCCTGCAGAGGTAACTTGAAATTAATTACCAATACTCAGTAATAAAGTGTTTGAATCGTAATTTCATAGTTTCTGATATTTTTCTCTTAATTTCCACTGCCTTTTGAAAGTACTTTTATGATTTCACCAGAGAGAGGAAGCAACTTCTAAAAAGAAGTATTAAGTGCAGTAAAAGTGACAGTAATGCCTTCTGCTTTCATAAGCAGATCAAGATAATAGTTCTCCTGCTTGTGCCTTTGATGTTTTCTGCAACAGGACAATATAGAGAAAATGGCTGTCTTTTTGCTTTGCTAACTTAGGAGATAAACTGCTGTGTACTTAACAGAATTTGGTGTCACTCTGTAGATCACTGTTGCCTGAGGTAGTCAGATAGTTGATGTTACATGGTTTTTTTTTAATTTGCACTCTGAATCATCTCTTGCATGACCAGTTAAATATTTAAATCTTAAGTATAATCTTACAATACTGGTAATCATGACAATAGCTTCAAACTTGGGTTAAACGTGATTTGAAGTTATATCAGATAGGATGTAATGAAGATTTTGAATTACTTCAGAGATTCCTCATGCTTTGGACAATGCACCATATGGTGTTCCCTGGGGAATTTCCATACCTGATTGCAAAGAAGAGTTCTGAGAATTCTCTGAAGCAACCTTGTACTGCATTGTTTCCTGTTGATTGGAGAGCTTCTCCCATTTTACTCTGAGAACATTATAGGTTAGGGATAGACTGTCACAGAATTCTAAGGGAGGGAAGGAATTTGGAGATGTTTAGGTTTATTTTTTGTATGTGAAAAGCTCAGTGTGAGATGAATACAGATTAATTAGTCTAAGCTTTGGCTTCCTGCTTTGCTTAAAAATTCCTATTTAATAGTGAAAAAAAGACTATATTCTGCTTTTTATAATGAAAGCTAGTATAGGAGAGGAGTTAGATTAGAAAATAATTTACAGTCATGGAGTCATAGAATCATTTATGCTGGGAAAACCCACCCATTAGCCTGACACTACTAAATCTGCCACTCAACCTTGTCCCTAAGAACCATGTCTACATGTCTTTCAGATACCTACTCAACTACTTCCCTGTTCCAGGGCCTGACAACCCTTTCAGTGAAGAAATTGTTCCTAATGCCCAACCCAAGTCAGCACAGGATGCAGAGGTGACAGCAGCTACTGCCACAGCTTAGCACTAGATGGAGATGAACAGAGAGGTCCCACAGCCCAAGCCATTAGAAAAAGCTCAACTAAACCCACATAGTGCCAGCAGCTCTCATGAGAGCATCTCATGTGGATGGACATAACCTGGAGCAACTACAGCTCATTTTGACTCCTTCCTGGAGCACAGCAACTCCGATGGGCAGGCTGAGCATGGCATGGCAGTAGCTGCTTGCATGGGGGTCACTGTTTATGCAACAAGTGGCTTGTAGGCTTATATAAAAGGGAAGCACTGGAGGTCTCTGCCAAAATGGTGGGCACTCACCTCTGAGCCAAGACCAGTGCTTCCACACAGAGCACCCCTGGGATGTCTGATGCTCCCACCCAGACAGACCTAATGAAGAAAGAGACTTCAGGACAGACAGGAGCTTGTAATGGGAGCACAGTCTCTTTCCCTGGAGATAAGGGATGCACCTGCACAAGGTATAGAGAGTGATGTTCTCTTAAGTCAGGTAACTGTGCTGCAGGAAACAGGTACAAAGGTTGCACAGCAACTCTGTCATTAGAAGGAGATCAGGTTTGCCAGGCAGGACCTACCTCTCATGAACCCATGGTGACTGGGCTTGATCATCTGGTTGCCCTGTACATGCTGCATAACGGCACCCAAGATGACCTGCTCCATGACCTTCCCTGGCACCAAGGTCAGACTGACAGGTCTGTAATTCCCCAGATCCTCCCTCCAGCCATGGTAGATGGGTATCACATTTGCCAATCTCCAGTCAGCTGGGACCTCCCCACTTAGCCAGGACTGCAGGTCAATAATGGAAAGTGGCTTGGTGAACACTTCTGCCAGCTCCTTCAGTACCCTTGGATGCCTGCCATCTGGCCCCTTGAGTGATATGAGAGAACAAGTGGAATGTGCTGAGCTTTGCAACAGAGAGTGAGTTGAGAGTTTGTGGGCAAGAATTAAGGAGCAGGCTAATATAGGAGACAGGTTGTGGCTGTCTATTACAGGCCACCAGATCAGTATGAAGATGATGACACCTTCTAAGACAGCTGAAAGTAGCCTCATAATCACAGGCCCTGATGCTCATGGGGTATTTCAATTACCCTGACATTTGCTGGAAAGGCTACCCAGCCAGGCATACAGAGTCCAGAAGGTTCTTACAGTGCAGTGATAATTTCTTGACACAGGTGGTAGAGGAGCCAACAAGTAGAGAAGTACAGCTGGACCTTGTACTGACACACGAGGAGGGACTGCTTGAGAATGTGAAGGTTAGGGGCAGCCTTGGCCGTAGTGACCATGAGATGGTGGAGTTCAGGATCATGTGCAGTAAGCCCAGAACAACAAGCAGGATCACAACTCTGAACTTCAGAAGTGCTAACTTTAACATCAAGGAACTGCTTGGGCTTATTATTTGCTCTTGGATTTTTTTTATGTTTTAATTCACTGTGAGGAAAATTATGAAAATCTAAACATCTTCATGGAACAAATCCTTCAAAGACCTTAAATTCTAACAGTAATAGAAACAGGGATTCCTGCAAAATCATGTCTTTGTGAAAATTCAGTAGAAATTCTAGAGTTTTTCAATATAATATAGTGTCAGTAAGGAATCAAATATACTATGTTGTTCAATATGATTGTTTTCCTAGCTGTGTTGGTGCAAATCAAGTTTTAAAACTCTTTGGGGGGGAAAAAACCATAACCTCTCCATGGTAGTGCACTTAAAAAGCTGGGGAACAGAGTATGTACCAAATAGCATGTTATTTTAGATGACTTAATGAAGCAAGCTAATGATAGTTCCATGAAAGAAATAAAATGTTGCAGTTGAGGTTTGCCTGTCTACATTTTCACAGTATCACAGTATAACTAAGGTTGGAAGAGACCCCAAGGATCATTGAGTCCAACCTGTCTCCACAGACCACACAACTAGACCATGGCACCAAGTGCCACGTCCAATGTCCTCTTAAACACCTCCAGGGACGGTGATTCCACCACCTCCCTGGGCAGCCCATTCCAATGATGAACGATTCGCTCAGTGAAGAACTTTCTCCTCACTTCGAGTCTAAACCTCCCCTGGCACAGCTTGAGACTGTGTCCCCTTGTTCTGGTGCTGGTTGCCTGGGAGAAGAGACCAACCCCTTCCTGGCTACAACAACCTTTCAGGTAGCTGTAGAGGGCAATTAGGTCACCCCTGAGCCTTCTCCAGGCTAAACAATCCCAGCTCCCTCAGCCTCTCCTCACAGAGCTTGTGCTCAAGGCCTCTCACCAGTCTTTTTGCCGGTCTCTGGACACATTCAAGTGTCTCGATGTCCTTCTTAAACTGAGGGGCCCAGAACTGGACACAGTACTCAAGGTGCGGCCTAACCAATGCAGAGTACAGGGGCACAATGACCTCTCTGCTCCTGCTGGCCACACTATTCCTAATGCAGGCCAGGATGCCATTGGCCCTCTTGGCCACCTGGGCACACTGCTGGCTCATGTTTAGGCAGCTGTCAATCAGTACCCCCAGGTCCCTTTCTGTTTGGGAGCTCTCCAGCCACTCTGACCCCAGCCTGTAGCTCTGAATGGGGTGCAGCACCCGGCACTTGTTAAATGCCATGCCATTGGACTCTGCCCATCTGTCCAGTCAGTTGAGGTCCCTCTGCAGAGCCTTTCTACCCTCTGACTGACCAGCATCTGCTCCTAATTTGGTGTCATCTGCAAACTTGCTGATGACTGACTCATCAGTCATGGATGCTAGTGGGTAACTGAATTTATAGGTGAGGCTCATGTATTTAATTTATGCTTGCAATCTGTTGTGCACTTCAGATAGGATTATTTGCCCCCTTCTCTTAAATTCTTCTCTATTTCTAATCTAAAATACCTGACAGTATTCTGATATGGTGTATTTTTTTTCCCTAGTTCAGCATCTGTCTGTGAAACCTACTCGGTGTGAATGCAGTACTCGGAGAAGTGGGTGGAATCTCCTTGAGTAAACAAAAAGATGGAAGTGCCAACACTCTGCAGTCAAGATAATGGTACTCATAATTTATGCATCTTTTTTTCAAAGAGAAAGAAAACTGACAAAAAAGTTTTATTTCTTGGTTTCTTCAGCTCTTCTTCCACTGAGTCATGAGAGAGATGAACACATCTATAAGTACTACTACTACTTAGTAATTGGATTCATTCCTGATGTTTAATGGGGGTATGAAGTTTATTTAGAGAGCAACAGAAGAGGACACCTGGCATTTGTTTCTGGCTTATAAAAGGGTCTTGGCAGCTGTATAAAGAATGGCTGGTAACTGTAAGAGAAGATTTTTTGCTTAAGAAAATTATTCTCTGTAGTTTGAAGGTTTGTGCTTCTACATGGGACATCTTGTTCTATTTGAGCTCAGTTTGATGTAGGAATAGCATTCTAGGAAATAATTAGTACCAGTCATCTCAAAAAGAGGCAACCAATAATGAGGGAAAGATCTTAAGAAGTACTTACACCAAAGTTAATGTCCTGTTAGGTTCTAGGAGGTAGAAGAGAATCTTTTCAAGAGAATGGTGGGGCTCGCAATCAGGGTTCACTTCTATAATTCTTAGATGTCTGCTTTCCAGAAACAGATCATTCATTTGATAATGATAATTTCCAGTGTTCCCCAATTTGGAAACGTAATAATTCTGCCTGGTATTTGAGGCAAAACTCCTGTCCGCAGAAACTTGGCAGGCAAGTACACATCTAAATTCATGAATATGGAGAATATGTCAATGAAAGTGAAGCAGAAGATTGATCTCACAGAAGTGTTGGTCTAGAGCTGATATGGGAAACAACTGTCAATGAATTTAAAAATTATGCTTAGGAGAGAAATAAATAAAGAAGGGCTTCCATGTTTATGTTAGCTGTGGTAACTGGATGATAGCAGCTCATGATACTGCCTACGCAGAGAGGACTTGGCTGTTCTGGGTCTTATGGATGAGATTTAGTTTTAAGAGATTATTATTTTGACTTTGGCCAGTGCAGCTTCACAAACTTGCAGTGTTTTGGGTTTATTTCAACATTTTTCTTAGATTAGAATGTTGCTCATTGAAACATGACAAGTTTAATTTTGTGAACAAATCAATACAAAGGAAAGTTTCCAGTTACAATTGTTCTGTGTGATTACTTTGACACTAAAAAGCAAAGAGACAGTTTCACCTACCAAATTACACAGGAGTTGAGAACTTGCGTTCCTTTGACATGTAGTGAGAGTTAGGCATCCAACTCTTATTGTCACCTTAAGAACACTTATGAGCTTAATAAATCCAACTTCTGCTATTTGGTATGGTATTGTATTAGCACTGTTATAAGTATTGTGTTTCTTGGGAACAGTGTCACATATTAGACATGATTTGTTATTATTTCTGAGGTAACATTAAATTCCACGCTCTGACAAAAATCCACTATGTGTCTAGGCCTGACTTTGTCTAACATTTTATCTATTTGTCACCTCTTACTTTCTGCCTCCTTGAGATTTTAGAAAGACACTGGATTTTTCTGTTTTCCACTGTATTAGGATACTGTTTTAACAGATCAAGGGCTCCTTCCAAATAGACAGAATGGTTCTCCCCTTTTCCTTGGATGTGTTGTGGGTGTCTGTGACAATGGTATGTATTTGTTAGGAATTCCTTTTCACTAGCCATGTTCTCAAATGTCTGCACTTCTCAAGAGTGGAGAAGAGTGTATGGTCCCTGGCCCCAAACAGTGGGTCATTCAAAAGGAAAACCTATACAATGAACAAGCAAAATTTTGTTTACCTCTTTTCAGTAGGGGGTATGAGCTTGGACCTACACTGGTATGTGAGTGAGTCCCTGTGTGTTTTTCTTACATGTCATTTAACCTGTGCTTTTGTTGACCTATTGAGTGCAGGAAACAAGCAAAGCAGACAGGAATTAAGTGCATTTCTTGGAAGTACAAATTGAGGAAAGGTGCTTTTCAAAAGCCTGGGTCACTGTTTGGCTTTGGTTGGTCTTCTAGTCATGCTGAAGTGTCTTGCGCTTTTCTGTTTCTTGGGCTCAGGTGTATCTCATGTTCTGACTCTAGTGCTACAAGAACTCAGTTTGCTCTGTAAAAGAGATGTCAATGGTGTTGGCATGTTATATGACCTGCTCAGATCTCGCTGGCTGCAAGCACTTTTAAAGGTACAGTGACATTCAGCTGTGAAAGCAAAGGTTTCCTAGAGGACAATTTTTAGGGCATGATAGCTACTTTATTTTACTCTATCAAGACAATAAATGCTTATTTACACTGGGAGCTGGTAGTCATAACATCAGCAGTCAAGGTGAACAAAACCACTTTTGCTTTAAAGGGAAAAGGAGAGTATTTTGTTTCATAATCTCCTAGACATTAATGCTCTTATAATTCACACGTCCATATTAAGGCCAGGAGGTGTGGAAGCATAGGCTGAGCACAGCCCTGCTCAGCTGTGTTTTCTATGCTTAAATCTCTATGGCTATACATCCCACTTTTTTGCATGGATCCTTGAAAAATTCTGGTTTTCTGATTTTTGTTTACGTTGATCTGAAGACTATTTGTTGTTATACAACAGAGTTTTGGCTGATGTTCTTTGCTTGTGCAGAATTCTATCTCTGAGGCAAATTCTGAACAAATTATGTTTTTCCTGTAAAGAGGATTTTCAAAAGTCTTCCATTTTTAAAGAATTAAAACTTGCAGTGGATAAGAATGTCCATAAGGTAACTTTAAATACAGCATTTTGTTTTGTTTTGAATCAGATTTACATTATTAATCATTCCTGCAACTAAAGGAAGCAAGCAAGCTGCAAGTCAGAGAACTGGTGCTATCAGGCTATTAATAGTCCCGTGTAATCACCCTATCTTACTGGAAAATTCAACCCAGCATAACTGGCTAGTTGGATGCTGTTATGGAAAGACAATGAATTACAGACGTGTTGAGGACTGAGATTGCAAGCTCTTTTGGCTCTAGTTGGGGTGAAAAATTCCTAGAAATACAATTTTGTGTGTTCTGTATGGATCTATATTATCATGTGAACTGACCGTATCACCATTGCACTGTCTTTTCTGTCATGGCATGCCATAGATTTATGAATGCCTCCAACACTATCTTGGAAAAAGACCAGTTCCTGTCACACCACAGGCACACTCATTGAACCGTGAGGTAAGGCTGTGTATAAGTGTGTTGCTTTAATTGCTCCTAACAGATTCTCTTCTCCCACAACTTCTAACTCTTACAATATTTAGAGAGGGGAGGGTGAGAAATGCATACAGCTGTGGTCAGTGGAATGCATGAGCCCTGGCCTGCAGTGAACACTGAAATAATTTGTTTTAACCACTGGCCATACGTTATTCTGGCCATGCAACAGTGTGGTTCAGCATTATGACTGCAATCAAAGTGTCTGACATGAGGATTTTGAGAAGGTGTTTTTTAATCTTTCTGGTCACAATAGCTGATTAATTCTTAGATTTCTGAATTAGTGGGAGTTAATGACTAGGTGGGGAAACAGACACTAGAGATGAAATTGGTTGAAGCATAGGAGAAAAAAAAAAAAATAGAGCACACAACACTGCCTGAACTAAATTAAGCCAATCTGAGTGACACTATCCAATTCTAGAGCAAACCACATACATATGCTCTGAGTCATACAATGTGGGGGGCTTAAAACTCACCATACCATAGTCCTCTAAATTCAGTTTAGAGCTTTCTGAATTAATTCTCCTCCAGAACCAGTCTCTGCGCTTTCTCTCTTACATTTATTAGGTGATAGAGTTACTGCGTGAAGCCCCTCAGTTTGGAGAGATCAAAGAGCTAAGACGACTACTGCGTACTCCACATTTAAAGGCAAGTCCTGTGTATGGAAAGAAAGTTTGCTCAAAAAGCTGCCTGAAATGGAAACAAGAACTGGTGAAGGAGTTGGAGGAGACATAGATTCTACTCAGGAACTAACCTAGCTATGGAATCAAATGTGGCCTGTGTATCTGAAGTGCCTGCATTCAGCTGCATTTTTGAAGTACTGTGCTTGAGAGATGTTTTTTACATAAGTACATTCAGAAGTACAGTTGCTGCAGATGCAAATACAAGGGAATACAGAATTTATAAAATCTACATTCTTTACCCTGGAGCTCCAAAGAGAAATCCTTCAGATTCTGTAAGTTTTCTAGAAGAGGCAGGGAGAGGAAGTGTTCTTACAACTTTATTTCACAATTTAAATTTCCACACAGAAAGAAGAAAATGCCAGTGTCTGAACGGGCATCTATATTCACAAAGGAACTAACTCATTGATGATCTATTTTGTGACCTCTTTAAAGCTGTTCTAGTGTATGATCTTTGCTTATAGTTGGTTTGCTTGCTTTTGTTTGTAACAGGCCTTGCTATCTGCTCATGATACTGTGGCCCAGAAAGATTTTGAACCAACCCTTCCACCACTGCCAGACACCATACCTGAAAACGAGGAAGCTATGAGGATTGTCTGCTTAGTGAAAAACAACCAGCCTCTGGTGAGGGAGCTTTCTAACGCCTGTCAAACTCTTTGAACTTACACAAGTATTGATAAACGCATCTCATGCATACTGGTTTCTTTCCAGGAATGTCATAGAGCTTGTGTGCTTTTTTGTCCAGTTTTTACAGAATCAGAGGAGTTGGGGAGGTTGGGAAGGGCTTTAGGAGACCATCTAGCCCTGTTCAGTGTGGGTACAACTAGAGCACGTTGTTCAGTGCCTTGTCCGCTTGCCATTTGAATATTTGCCAGATGTTTTTTATCTTTTATAATGGAAATGCAAATTGGATTGAGAGCTATTCTATTGAGCAAAGTAGTAAGGAAAGGAGGAGAGACTGAAAGAGTCTTTTAAAGTAATTTTTGCCTATAAGCAGAAAATACTGTATAGCTTAACTAATCTGGTGTAGGAAAAGATAGCTGCAATAGTTAGATTTCTTACAGTTAGTGAAGTTTCTTTAGGATGATGGACGTTGAAGACATTGAAGGACTTAGTACTAATCATGATGCATTATTTCTAGATCTATGCAGGGTTAAGGTGCGTGTATGTTTGTCATTGAAAAGATGAGACTTGTGATGTGAAAGGAAACTACTGAAGATCTTCAATGCTTGGTGTGTTTTTATTTTATTTGCCAGGGTGCCACCATTAAACGCCACGAGATAACAGGTGACATAACAGTTGCCCGTGTGATCCATGGTGGGCTAGCAGACAGAAGTGGTATGTGTAACTTGAAACAAAGTGATACAAGAAAGTGAACTTGGTGTTTGAAGTGAGAAAATAGCTTAGCCTCTACAATTTGTCATCCATTGGAGAGAAAGAAGATACGTACATTGGACAGCACTGTGAATAGCAATACTTTGCAATGACATTCATGTGAATGTGCTATGCTTGAGACTGAGCTGAAGAACAAATTCACTTTTCACTAGGTATTATTGGCACCAAGATAAATCTGTCATGAGACTGATCAGGAATATCCCAAGCTACAGTGTAGTATGAATACTAGTAGCTTATTCCTTAATGAAGAAATGGAAAACATTGGTAATCTGCGATTCTCTAAAATAATGGGCTTTAAGGAACATGTAGCAGTATTTTTTTGGCACTAGTCTACTAACCACTTTGGTAGTATTAGTTGCTAAGCAATCTTCCAAGGAGTTTTCTTGGAAATGTAATTACTTAGTAATGGTAGAATAGAATGTGTTCCATGTTCCTTTGGAATTGTAACTAAAATGTAAAGCATCAGAAGTAAAATTGAACTGCAATCATTATAAAACAGTTCCTTTTAGTATTCTCTGGCCTATGTATAGAGAAGAATACCCAAACTAGACAATAGCTGATTGAGCTCCTACTTTGATGTTTTAATTGAGATGAAAGAAAATTTTTAAAATAGTGTGAAGACATTATAAAGGACCGAGTGGAGTCCCAAGACCTCCCACTGTACCTGGAATGTTGAAAGGTCTCATTCCAAATCTCATAGTCTATTATTAATATGAGCTTAGATAGACTAAGTTAAAAAATTACTTTGGTAAAGGGACTGCATTAAAAGCTCTCTGATAGTTTTAAGGCAATTAATTGATAGACTGTAAACATGTTGTATGGGAGAGGTGAAAGGAAATAAAACTAAAGCATGCAAGCTTCTTGCAACTCTCAGAAGTCTGCAGGCCTATCCAGGGCAATATAGCATAAATTCAAACTGCCTTCAGGTATACCTGGTGTATGGGAATTTTTAACACTGACTTCCAAGCCTGTGATATATCCACCTCATCTACCCAAGATAATCCATGATAAAACTTCCGCTGCTTTCATCCTCGTTTTCACTGTAGGGTTGCTGTATGCTGGAGACAAACTGGTGGAAGTAAATGGAGTTCCTATTGAGGGACTTGAGCCTGAGCAAGTTATTAACATTCTGGTATTGAATCTTTTTTTGAATATACCTCCCTTCCCCTTCATTGAATGATAGGAATCTTTCTGGAAGCTCCATTCAATTAATATTCCACAAGAAAGTAGTGGAATGGTGCTGTTCTAATCAGAGTCTGTGTTACAAAGCGCACCAAAGCGGAGTGCATGAGCTTGTAAACCATATACCTTGCCTTGCAAAAAAAAAAGGGCAGTGGTCTTACTGTTACCAGAATTCTGATAAGAAATCCCTATTACTTACTCCTCATTTTGCCCACAATCCTTCAACACTCATCACTGCAAACTCTTTAAGTGTCCACCAGTAACGTATTGCTACATTTAACCAGTATCATGTGCTTCTCTGTGTTATTTCCCTGTCTGTACTATTTCTAGCTATAAGAAATACAAATACTATTGGAATGGTGAATTCTTAAATGTTTGTATTTTTTCCTCCCCCCTTTACATCTCTTAGCTAACCAGACCCTTCTGCTAATTTATATTAAATTTCAGTTTAAAAGTTTATATTAATGTTGTCATAATATATATTTATAATAAAACCTAGGTTTTGTTGAATTAATAATACTTAGCAAAACTCAATTCTTGAGTTTCCTTTTGAAAACGATACAGTATTTTCACACTGACCGCCTACATTCTGTGTGTAATGTAGACATTACAGTGACCTCAAAGCCATGCTGTGTTAGGCTTGTGCTGCCAGTGTGTGGTTGGTTGTGTTGAATATAGTTGCATTTTAATCTTTTTCTAATCCTTTAGGCACTGTCTCAGGGGACAATTATGTTCAAACTAATTCCAGTTTCAGATCGGCCTGTCAGCAACCAAACAACAGTAAGGGAGATTCTTTTTTCTGCATTGGTACTGCAGTTACCCCAGAAATGTCTCATGGTGTGATGCAGAGAAGTGGTGTTGCTTAGTTTATTGCAGTTCTTGAGGTTTTACTTGCCTTTATGGCTGCTTCCCAGCTGACATCAATATATTGCTGCTGAAGCAGTAAAGACAGGGAGATGAAATACAGTTTTGCTAAAGGTAATGGAGACATTTTCAGAGTGATCTGCAGGTTGAAGTCAATTCTTTTCACACTATATGTAAAACCTTTTTTTTTTTTCTTTTCTGCCTTAATGAACTGATAGGGTTGAGGGGTTGATCTGTTTTTTAAAATATTACTTCATCCATGAATTGACCTAAGTAGCAGCAATATCTGGTCTGGTGATTATAAAATTTGTTCTTAACATGGCTTCCACTGAACTCTATTTTCTTTGCCAGCTCTATGTGCGAGCAATGGCAGATTACTGGCCATTGCAAGATCCTGCCATACCATGTGCTGATGCAGGTTTGCCTTTTAAGAAGGGTGAAATACTCCAGATTGTGGACCAGAATGATGCTTTCTGGTGGCAAGCCAGGAAAGTTTCAGATCTCAGTGCCTGTGCTGGACTTATACCCTCAAACCATCTTCTTAAAAGGTAAAGAAACTGTAATTTTTTCAATTTCATTTAAAAAAGTAGCTTGTTATTCAGACTTTGCTACTTAGAATTTTCAGACATTGTATAGCAGTATGATTCAGAGTGACACCTGACAGACATCATTCCTCTTTCTGTTCTCCAACTTCCTGCTTTCCTTCCTTTGTACCTCAGTGAGAAGTGTCCTATATCATCTTAAATTGACATCTAAGAAGTTTACAGCAGTTGCCTAGTGTCTATGCTAGTTGCTAAGACATCTAGCAAAGTGTAACACCTGAGTGTAAATTAAGGGCCCTGACTGCTTAAGGACCATCAGCTATGATTTTTTGGTGGTGGTGTTTATTGTTGGTTGGGTTTGGTTTTGGTGTTGTGTTTTTGTTGTTGTTGTGTTTTCCTGTTGAGTGGTGGTGGGGTTTTGTTGGTGGTTTGGTTGGGGGTTTTGTGTGTGTGTGTGTGTGGTTTTGGGGTTTGTTTGTTTGGTGGGGGGAGGGGATGTTGGTTTGGTTTGGTTTTACAAAATGGGGGAAGGGAGGCAGGTGGGGAAGAGTGGGATACTAAATGTATATTATAATGTCATAGCTGTACCAAGAAACAGTTTGAGTTTTTTAAAGATGTCTTGTGAGGCATGATTGACATCTTTGTCTTTGGTCAAAATTGAATAGATCAGACAAAAAAAAGGAATGGAACACCCCTCTATCTGCCAAAAAATGACCATGCTTAAGGAAGAAAAGGATCCCTTGCCTGTACTTCAACTGCTGTAGCATACTTCAGTTTGATCCTCTAAACACATGTCCTGTCTGTTACACTCAGGAAAACATAAGGCCACACAGCTGTAGATGATATGCTTCAGTTTTACAATATGTCAACCTAACTAGGATCCATATAATAAAAGTTGAAACCAAACTCAGTTGTGATTAAGGCTGCAAGCAAGAGGCTCAGTGTATTAACAGAGGGAGTAGTACTACTACCCACAGCAGAAGTACACTTTTCTTCTTCCAGGTGTCTGTACCACCATGTGTCTTATCTTCCTGCCTTTAGGTATAAACCCAAAATAATCTGCATCTGGGTGGCTTATTTGGAAGTTGCCTTTAAATAGTTCTGATAGCATGCAAGCTTTCTTTCAGGACTTTGCAGTGGGCTAAAACATTAGTAATGTTTCCATTCTTGGTGTCTTCTGGTCAGCTCAGAACTGCTGATCTAATGTGTAAAGCAGTGAACCTGACTGGAGCATAATGTGCTTGTGGACTGCTCTGTTTCTTGTAATTGTGGTAACATTTATTTCTATGTAGGAAGCAGCGAGAATTCTGGTGGTCTCAACCTTTCCAGCCTCATCTCTGTTTCAAATCATCAATGCGTGAGTGAAAAATTTACTTGAATGGTAGGATGGGAAAGAAAGATATTGACTCTGTTTCTACAGGTATTAAAATAGATGCTCATGCAATCCAGCATAATTCAAAGACACAGTCTCTAGAGCCATATTGTAACCTCAGAAGTGTGTTAACTGTGTCCAGAAAAAAACATATTCTTGATTGTAGTTGTACCTGGAGTACTGCTGGTGGAGGCTGTCTCCAGTGCACTTGGAATCTGACTGTGAAAGAAAGTGTGACTTTGTCTCCTGAAGTCTGTAAGATCTAGTAGCTCTCTCTGAGAACAAATTCCCTCTAAAATAATTAGATGTGAGTAAGTCTTGAGGCGGGAATTGCACTAACCTAGCTTTCCAGGGACACTGATCATAGTTCTGCACTGGAAAATACCATGCCATGTATTTAGAATGTTTCTTTGTCATCAAAACTGTTGAGAAAATGATAGATTTTTTTTTTCCCCCCCTCCTTCCCTTGAGATGTAAGATGAGCTATACTGCCCATAAGTTTGTGGTGACAATCCAGAAATTCTCTGCCAACTGTAATTTTCTGTAAACATGCAATTATTTCCACACAAAGTTTTCTTCCTGTTTTCTTTCTCCCCATTTTTCCTATGTTTCTTTACACTAGCATAAAATTAACTTTTATCTTGTGATAACTCCTAGATTGAGTGTGTTTCATTGCCTAGGTTTCTTCTTGCATTAATTAATTGCTTTGATCATTAGAACTGGGACTCTCTTTCACCATAGTTTTATTGCATTTTAACTGCTTCAATGGGTATGCTGTGGCAGTAAGCACTGTGGAAGAAGGTAGGAGATCATACCTAGACAATGTTGCCTTCCTGTAGTTAGAATCAGTATAGCACATGCTTTTACAGGCTTTTTTAAAAGTTAGAAATGAGGCAATTCAGTAAATATATGCAAAAAAAACCCAAGTTCTTGATGTTTTGTGTGATTAGCATAACTTAAATCAAGTGTTTTTTCACTTGAAACAGTAGAAGCTTATATTGTTTTAAAGTGGAAACTAAAGTTATGCATTATCTGCTAGGGAGTACCAGTTTGGATAAGTTGCTTTGAGGAAGGAAAGACTATATTTCCTATATTTTTCTCCATCTTTCTGTTTCATCTTCAGCAGCTGACTCAAGCAGCTCCAACAGAAAATTTCTTTAAAGTATGCATATGGGAAGAATATGGTTGACAGATGCCCTGACAATTGCCTGTTAACTGGAAAATAGCTTCTACTGGACCTCATATCTGGAGGGGCTCACAAGAACAGGGCACACAGTGCAGTATTGTGAGCCCATAAGATTTCCCAAGCCCACAGGATAGCATTTCAGGGAATTGATGTGGTCCAGGGCTGCAGAGAGATCTGAATCACTCTTTTCCTTATGTTCTTTGTAAAATATATAATAATAAAAGCAAGCAAACAGAACACTTCCCATGAGTGAATCATATTGGGAATATATGCATTTTTAAAAGTTACAGGAAAGAAGGAAGTGAGTGGAAAATTATTTTATATCCTAGTAATAATTATTAAGATATATATACAGCAACAGCCATTTTAAACCTTTCATTATTTCAAAAGGAGAATTCAAGTTAGACGTATTTGCTCACTAAAGACAGGGAAAATCAGTAAGTTGAAGTTAACAGTTAAAATCTTTAAAGATCCAAAGCTGATTTTATCGTCAGATAATTTTTCTGATGTCTGAGTTCAGTCTTGTAAGATCAGGAAGGGTTTTTTTTTTTTTTTTCTCCCCATGTTTTTCTGATTCAGATGATGTTGGTTTTTTTTCCCCCTTGTGTTGATCTGTAGAGGATGACATGCAGATTGATGAGAAGTGTGTGGAAACAGGTAACCAAATTCACAAATTCACATCCATTTGTTTCAAGGCAGTAGTTAGTTAAAGCCTTATTTTGTTTCCCAGATATAACTACTCATTCTGCTAGTGAACTTAATGGTAGAAAATTGTGGGTTTTGTACTCTGGAAACCTCATCCTGTATTAGTGTAATAAAATGAGCTGTTTGCAGTTCCGGTGTAGTGTTTATAGTGAAGTGTTGTACTTAAAAGAGCGACCATTGCAAAAATATCTACATGAATGAGATTTGCCTTTGATTTTGGCTTTGGGCTGTGGCTGTGATCTTACCACAGTTTTTGTGTATTGTATATTTAGTGCCATAGATGATTGTAGTTTTGGAGAACCTACTCAATTAATTGTCAAGACTTCAGAACAATACATTTTCAGTCTCTGAGCAAGAATAGGGGTTTTATACATAAATACATATACATAAATATGAAGACTGTTAGCTTGACTTGCTTCCTAAAGCAGCACAGCTAATTCTTCCTTCTCCTGAGGTAATTCAGAAAGCTTTTAAGGAGTGATGTGATCCTGCAGGACTGGGTGGAGAAAGACTAGACAAGTTAATTTAAGTATAGTGAGCTGTATTATGCCACCTTAGTGTAGAGGGAATTGGAGAAAGTATGTATGAGACAGACTGATAGAAGCTGGAAAATTGATTTCTGATTTTGAAATTCTATGGAAGGAAAATAAATTAATTTCAATTTATTTTAATATCTTTGCCATCTGGATCACTAAACAAGATGAAGAAACATTTGAGTCTGGTAAGTTCTTCTGACCTAACTCCAGATTCCTTGCTATTGTTCTGCTGCAAGAAATGTGTCCAAAGATAAGCAAGCAGATGTTAAAAACCAGAATGCTATTTTAGCTTCAGAAGCCATTCTGGCTTGAAAACCCATTACGTAAGATCCCATTGCCTTAAGTCTTCCTCTTGCTCTCTGATTTTTACTTTAATAGTAAGGTATTTGTCATGTTATGCCACAAGTGTGTTTCTTCTTCTGCATCAGTACCAGATCTGTTTATCAAATCCTAATCACTTATACCCATGCAAGCTGTGACAGGTATGGTCTGCACTGATGTCAGCAGATAATTGGATTACCATAGGGTAATGAAGGCCTGAATTCCCCCGTGCCTGTGGAGTTGATGTGGTAAAGCAGAGATCCGTTCTGGATTTCTAATAGTGTGCACGGCTGGCATTCAAGAAATAAAAATGCTTTTATAAAATCAATTATTTATGTATTAAGATATACAATCAGTGCTTTTTTTAACCAAATAGTTTTTGGGGTTGTTGGGTTGGTGTTGGTTGGGGTTTTGTTGTTTTTTTTTAAAGGAACAGCTATCTATTTGCAGCATATTCAGAGTTCTGCCAAACTTAAGTCTTCTAAACAAATAATTTTTCCACTGAAACAAATCTACTACTGCTAAACTTCTTGTTTATTTAGTAATCTTGTGAGGAAAATGTCATTCCACATTAGCCTTGCTTTTCTTGACAAGGTTCCTAATTGCCAGTTAGATCTTCTCCTTTTATCACAGGTGGTTCATTCTCTTCTACCTCTCAAGCAATATCCAAACCTTTAATGAGAGAACCCTCAGGTCTGCAGGGGAGCCCCTTGTTTTGGGGCTAGGACGTTTCTGATAACTGCACTTATGGATTACTCCTGCAAATCCTATTCAGTGCTGATTCAGCTCTCTGCTGTCTTCAGACAGAGGAATAAAGGTGCTATCCTACATTTTAAATTAACCAGTAATTGAGTACAGCAGTTACACAGATGCTGTAGCTGAGTTTCTCATTCTTTGGGAACTGAGAATTCATGCTCAAACAGGAATATTTTAGATGTGAAGCCCGCAGTAGTTGTTTCCTAGCTGTCCTAAATACAATGGACAATGTTAGTTTGATTTTTTTTTATTGTTTTCTTTTAATCTTAGTATAGACTGTCTGCTCAAAACTAATTGGTTTGTATCTCTCTACCTGAATGTGCAGAGGAACTTAAAGAAGGTAACACTAACTTTTTTTCTCCTTGTCTTCTGTAAGCAGTAATCCCTTAAAATTTATCTGTTGTTTATTACATTACCAGAAGCTCCCACTCATCTTACAGTATTCAGTAGCTGAATTGCTTGTTCCTTGTAGTATTACATGCTGCACTCAATACCACAGAACAGAAGATTTAAATAATGGCCTAAGAGACCTTATGATGGAAATGATACAGGCATATGTCGGCTGCATGGTACTCTGAACTTTGCCCTAAACGAGCAATTTTGTGACAAGTATTTTTTTATACAATCATAAAGAAGGGAGTTGTTAGTACATCTGAAAATGTAAGAATAAAACTGTATTTTAAAGGCACAAGTAATGAAGGGTGTATAGATGGGAAAGATGTTTATGAGATACCTGTGAGTCAAAGAATCTAGAGCTAAAAGATTATATAGTCCATGCTTTGCAAATGAAAATGATGTTCACACCTTGAAAAAAGTATTGGCTTCAAAGATATGCCTATGCCTTCTGTATCTTATCTTACTTTAACAAGGCCTAGCTAAAGGAAATGCACAGAGTGGGTAGCTACATGCATGATTAGGAGAAAATTAGGAGTCTTTTTTAAAGACAAATCTAAATGCTGCTGGAATTGGAGTTTTTTCCTTAGTTATTTGCTTTCAAATCATCTTTATAAAATAGTTTCTAAACTGTTAAGAGTATTCATCTATTGGGAAATAGATATTTTTGACCCTTATAGGAGAGATTTACAGAAAATACAAATAAAGATTTAGAAGGCTTACCTGAATGGTTAAGCCTCTAGAAAGAACAGCATAAGAATAGGAACAAAAAGAATTGGAGGGAACAGATTAGTATGGGATGTTGGAACACAGATATCTCTGATCCAAAGATGATTAAAAAGAAACAATGAAATCAGGTTGTCATTCTGTCTGAAAGATCTGAGCCAAAACATGTTGCATTTTTCCAGCATGCTATTATTAGGTAGAAACTGAGTTATAAACTTTTCTGTTCTGATTCTGAACTGCTGACATCTTAGTTACTGTAATATTGTAACAAAAGAATTCTTTAAGCTAGGTTTCACCAGAAAAGTTTAAATTACATGGTTGAACTATAAGCATTTCCCAACATTGTTTAGCATCTAGTTACCTTAGGAATGAAACAAACACAATTTTGGCTTTCAAATATAATTTAGCAAATACCAAGACTTTCTAAATTTAATCTTTCTCTAACATAAATATTGGTCCTTTTAATGGGTCATCTGAAATATTTGAGTATTTCATATCATGGAGTAATGTGCTTTTTTATTATATTAGTTATGCTACTTCCATATGTTTACGGAAACACTGTTTTTCATTTAGGATCAGCAATAATTGTTAGCTGTCTAGCTCTTCAGCTTTCACTGTTATTTCCTGAGTATTTGTTCTTTGTATTCTAGAAGAGGAAGAATTTGGTGAATTTGGTCAACGGGTCTTTATTGGTATGCAATAACTAAAGTAAGATGTTTGCAACTTGCGTGCTTGTCTGAGGTTAAATACAATGCTTTGCTCTTAAAGCCTTATTGAATTGAATTCTGCATCTCTGTTTTCCATACTTCAAGAAGTCACTGTCCTCCTTCTAATGCTTGTTTTCTCCATTTAAATCTCTCTTCCTGTTGGGTTGCTACTGAGGCTTGGCCACCACTAGTTTAACTTGATTAGCTGTTAAGATTTCCCTTACTACACATTAATGTTGCTAGAGCATAATGTTGTCTGTCATCCATTGTGAATAATTATGAGGACTTTCATTAGAAAAGTAGACCTAAATATCAATGGAGCAACAAACTGATACCTATTACTAAACCATAGTGACCTTTAAAATATTTGGATTCATTCTGGAAGCTAGAGCAAATGTTCCAGATTTGCTTCAAGAGAGTGAACTTATTTAAAAACAGTTCACCTGTTCTCTAGTGATGCTTTATGTGGAGAAAAACTCCTTTGGCTTGTTTTGGGGATCATTTGGGGTGTGTGGGGGGGGTGTCTTTTTAATTCCAGATTGTCAGATGACTTTCAGTCCTCTTTAGCTGTCTTTTAATGCTCAGAGTTTCTAACAAGAAATTCAGCACCCTGCAAAAAGCTCAAAATCTCAGTATGTTGTGTGACATGGACATGCTAGATTGAAAAACTAGCTGCCCAGGGTGTATTTTCCAATACTGATGTCTTTGCCCCTTACAGCTGGTTTCCGTAGAAGTATGCGCCTGTGTCGCAGGAAAGCCAGGACCAACCAGCAGTCATGTTACTCTCAGTGCCCCAGCAGCTGTTACAGCACTCTCGCAGCTCCTTATGAAGAGGTGGTTAGGTACCAGCGGCACCCAACAGACCGGAACAGGCTCATTATACTAGTGGGTAAGAGGTTAATTACTTTCTCATGCAAATTTCACTACCTGTAACAAAGGGAAGGAAGCAGTCATAGTCTGATCCACTGAGGTTTCTCGCTGCTGACTGCAGTGGTTGCAGACTGTGCAGGTAGCTCTCAAAACCTTGTCTGAAATGTGACCTCATTGTTGGTTTTGAAGTGTAATCTATGTATCATCTTATTTAAGATAGTGAATATTTTTTTTAATGAAGTCCTTAGAAGAAGCCATACAGTTATGAATGCTGGTTGATAATGGATTTTATTAGGGAAATGGTCCCAGTTTATATTCAGTTTGGGCCAGAACAGAAAACTAGGAGAACACTTTTGTAACTTACTAGAAAACATCTTTATGTGAAGATATTTCTACAGCAAGAATTAGATGTATGCATATGGCAACGTGTTTAAACCCCAGACTAGAAAGTTAAAAAAAATGCCTTTAATAATGCTTGCTATAGGAAATACTGCATTAGGTGGGCTGCAGGCTTTCAAGTAGTCTTTAATGATAGTGACTGAAAGAAATTGTTTTGCTGTGGTCCATGATCTTGATAAAGCAAATTGGGTAAAGGCAAATCCTTTCTCAGTCGGAAAGTATTTGATGATTTTTATTTTTAAGTGGTTTTGCTGGCTTGCCTCCTGGGTATGACTATAGTACTGGGAAGTGCTTTGCAGTCTGAATCAATGAAGATGCTTCAGTCACTTCTGGTACACTTTTGGGAAACTTAATTCCATTTCATTGGCATGTGTGCAGTATGCTAGAAAATGGGGGGCATGCATACAAAACCTGCCAGTCAGTACTATCAGTAGCTTTTCCAACTTTTCAGGTCCTTCAGGTGTTGGTGTGAACGAACTAAGGCGAAGGCTTATTGCAAGTAACCCACGAGAGTTTCAAAGTGCCATACCTCGTACGTAATGTTCTCCTTTCCCCCACTACCTCCTTCAAATGTGCTTCCTTTTGCCTTAGTGTATTCATACATTCTTTCCTGTATGACTTCACCCCCCCCCCGCCCCCCCAGCTCTACTGTAAACCAAAGTAACTTGGTTTTATTAGTTTAAAATATGATCCTTCTCCTTATTTGGCATATCAACCAAAGGTATTTTCAAGTTAACCTCCTGAAACCCCTAAAGCTTTATGTAGCTGTAGATCAGCATGATTTTGTTTAATCGTGATGTCTGCTTTTTTCTGGATTTAAAAATAAGACTATTTCTTGGGGATATTGTAAGTTGGGGATATTGCAGTGGTTTAAGTGATCAGGTAGGAGAATGAAAGCAACAGAATTTGGTGCTAAATAGGCATTGCAGCTTTCCATTGTAGCCTTCAATGAGACTCAGATCAATTTATGATGCAATAACCGACATTGTTTGTACCTGTGCTTATTTGGTTCTTTTGATTTGGATAAACAAATAGGAAATATATGAATCTGAAGCTGGTGCAAAATTCAGGAATTATTTTGTGCTAAAGATCCCAGATATGGGGAAGGCATGAGTATAGAAAGGCTTGTGGGATATTTCCAAATGAACTTCAATTAATTTTGCCTTGGAGAAGTAAAACATTGTGCAACTAATTCCAAAGCAGTTCCTGACTGATTTGAGTCACAGATAATTGGATTAAATGATTCTTCTCCCAATCCAAGAAATACAGATCTGCTTTAATATTTTTCAAGGACTTGCCACTGGACAACCAGTAGTCAAAGCTTTTGCTCTGGAATAACAAATTGCAACAACTAATTTATTATAAAGTTGACATATTTTCATCTACAACATTACATGAATTTATATGCAGTCGATGTTTTTAAATTTTTGTGAGTTGATGCTTGTGTGTATTACCTTTCAGACACCACTCGTGTTCAGAAGAGTTATGAAATGAATGGTCGTGAGTATCACTACGTATCGAAGGAAACTTTTGAAAACATGGTGTATAGCCACAGGTAAGTAGGAGAGACACTTTATATTTTTGTTATTTAAAGTGTAACGTGATCCAAGACAAGATGGTTTTGTACTTAGGTCCCAAGTCTGGGCTTCTTTGCTTGTACTTTTTATGTATGTTTGGTGTACTTGGGCCCCTTGCTTCAAAACCTATTTATGCAGTTACAAATAAAATCCTCTACAATCTATCTCGGAATCCTAGAAGAAAGTGGGATCTCCAGTCTTGAGTTCATTTGATGTGCTTGCAAGTTATGAGTAAGCTAGACTGCTTTCTTAAACTCTGCAGTGAGTCAGACTTGTTCTGGGTCTACAACTCCATTGCAGAATCACATAAGCAACTGAACTGTAAGGGCTAAACTTTCCGAAGTTTCTGCTCTTTTCTATGCATCAATAATCCCTCTAAGAAAGACCAACTCAACACCAGAAATTACACTCTTTGAGCTGTACCAAATGCTTTGAGATCTTCTGGTTTATGAAGTTATTTGTACTATATAAATGGCAAATATTTTATCATTAGAATCACAAACTCTAAACACATAATTTGTAACATTTTTTTTTGTGAAACGTGCATGCTTTGGAGGTGTCAAACTGGTGTGGTTCTGATTTTTGTGCCCAGTGGAGCAGGCAAGAGCAAAGGTTCATCAGTGTTCACTAAGTGTTATGATTGTTCAGTCTTGATCACTGGAGTACATTGGAAAACGTCGCCCTAAAATGGAATCTGAGACTCAAGTGCTCTTTCCTTTTCCTTCTTCCTCATTGCTGCTGCAGGATGCTGGAGTATGGGGAGTACAAAGGGTACCTATATGGTACCAGTATTGATGCAGTGAGAACAGTCCTCGATGAAGGGAAAATCTGTGTAATAGATTTAGAACCACAGGTGAGTTGTAAAGGGGCAGGAAATATGGAGTTTGTATCTCCTGGAAGACAAATAATTCTTTGCATGTCCTTGAGCTATTGCAAAGTGTTAGTTATTTTGTCTTGGTTTTAACTTTAGCTCATGGTGCTTATTAAAAATAGACTCGTCTCTGCATGGGTATTGTGGGGGATGCTACAGTGACAAGTAAGTACAGATCAGTATAGTTCATTTGTTTTCTAGTCAGCAGCTGCATTATCAGGTGGAGGTGCAGAAGTTAAGTTTTCGTATTTGCTTAAAACAAGGGTGATTATTCAAGTGGAGACTTGTATATGGGATTTCTTTCTCCTCCAAGCCCTGTTAGTTGAGACCAATCTCTAAACGTCCTTCGGTAAAAGTAGCAACTATTAAAGTAATAAAACAAAAGCAGGGAATTATATGTTGCATTTATTTTTCTTCAGAAGTAACTTAACAGCTGGGAGTAAGTTGCTGGCATACACAGCCAAACAGTGTTCTGGAAGAACCTGTAGCAAGTGCTTGTTGTGCAGACCACCACTAATCCTAGGGAACACAATTTGAAAATGTTTACTTATGTGAGAAAGGACAGCTTGCACATATGCCCTTGAAGATACTAGTAAGATGTGCTTCAAATATTAGGGCGATTACCACGTTTCTATGCTGAACATTGCAAAAAATGTTTTGGATGCAATCCTTACATTCTTATGTGTTGTTCGGGGTTTTTTTCTTAATTATTTGTAGCACCTTTAATACTTTTAGAACTATTTACCATGTTGATCTTTTCACTTAGATGCTCTTCACTTCTTTTTTCCCATCTGTCTTTGAGTTGAATTTGCCAGTGAATTTAAGACTAATAAATGCCTGAGCCTGTAAATATCTAAGAGACTTAAAGCTGTGTTCAGCCAAATCTTCTCTAAATTTCTGGCATATTTATTACTTAGGAGCTGTTTAGGCTGCTGGATTTCAGTATCTTTTCTGAGAGACACCATAACTCTGTAACTTGTAGAGATAAAAAGCTGGTGTGTCAGACTCAGGTTAGCAGTGGTTTGTGCTGTGTAAAATAGAAGTTACGTGATCTGTGCAGTTCCACTTAAAATCCAAACTGCTGTAAGGGGCAGATGAGGCCACATTATAGTCTTCATTTCAGATCTATAAACATCCTTGTTTTTTTTCTGCTACATTTCTAAACAAAAGGAAGAAGAGTGGGGCAGGAAATGTAATCTTGCTACTTTGAAAAGATGTGCCACTATCAGTTTTTCAGACTGTAAATTTAAAGGACAAGTTTTTGGGAAGGATACGAAGTAACAGCACATAACTGCTATTCAGTAACTGCTGTGAGGTGAAATAGATTTACTGCTTCTTACTTGTATTTTAAATCTGGCAGCTTGGCCAACTGTCCCTGTTGTGCTTTTTCTTCTTTTTTTTTATTTTTTTCCTATTTCTTTCCCCTGCTCTGCAGTACTTCAGAAATGCTACACAATGTAAACATTACACAGCATGAAGATTTCTGAAAGCAGGATATGTTCTTCCTGTATGGAGCAATAAAGGTGTACTTTTTCCAAAAGTAGCTTTCCAGCAGTTAAAAAAAATAAAAAATAAACATTTCAAATTTATCTTTAATGTTAATTGTAGAGATCTGCTAATGACAATGTCCAGTCACTCGCTGGAGCTGAAAGCAATTCCTAATAAGGTTACCAAGCAGAATTAAGTAATTGGTATGCTACAGCTGCTTAACAATGTCTGGTCCAGGGATTATTAGTGAGGTCATTTTAAAGTAGGTGCTTCTGAAAGTGGTCTGGAGGTAAGAGCATGCTGTAAACATTTGGCTTTTTATGAGAGTAAAACTGGGTTGAAATACTTAACTTCTTTTTACGCTTAATTTGCAGGGCATACAAGTAGCCCGGACTCATGAATTAAAGCCCTACGTTATATTCATCAAGCCATCTAGCATAAGCTGCATGAGACAGACTCGTAAAAATGCCAGGATCATTACAGATTATTATGTGAACATGAAATTCAAGGTGAGACCTTGGAATAGAAGAGGCTGAATAGACATATGCAATTCTGTGTTCAGAACATAATGCATTCTACTTTGTTACTATGTTAACTCTTTAAAAAACCTTATTGTGTCTTCAGGATCAAATCTAAGTTACTGTCTTTTTTTGTTTGGTTCATTAGGATTTTTTCCCCCCTCTAGATTCGCTTTGAAGCTGAAGCGTTGTAATTTGTACCTAGGGGATTTTGAGACATTTTGCTTCAAAATGTCTACATGAGAGTCTATTCTATATATTTTGAACCAACTGCCTTATGAAAAGATGTGAGTCAACACTTAAATTTACAGTTTTCACTGAAATAACTGGAATACACTTCATTCAGCAATTTAATAATTTTTTTCATGTATTCCTAAGAATGTATTGCTATTTCATATATGCTTAATGATAGTATCAATATAAATTCTATACTAAGTTCTATAGATAAAGCACAAATCCTCCTCATAGGAATTGCATATATTCTATTTACAGTGTGTCTAGTGCATTGTCACAATTTTTCCCATGCAAAACATAATCAAGTTTAGCATCTCAAAATTTTTGAGACCTCAGTCCATAACTGCATAAAGAAATGAGTCATGATTGCTATACAGAAAGAAACATAAATGGTGGGGAAATAAACTAAAATGTGGAATGAGAACAGTAGTGGATTTGCCTTCCAGTCCCTAACATCATCTGCCAGTGTTCATGAGTAGAGTAACATTTTGGGGGCAAATGGAGCATACTGAGAGATAGGGTACTTCCTTGGGAGTCAGCTCTGTTTCAGTGACTTGGAACTGACTATAGCATGCATAGTTTACTGTAGCAAACTGTAAAAGTACACTGGCACTATCTCTTCATCCCTTGTTTACAAGGCCCAAGGTGTTCTGCATATGTCATGCAAATACGTTTCTCAAAACCACACTGAAGCTTTATAGTCTTATTTGTGTCTTGCAGGAAGAAGACTTACAGGAGATGGAAGAAACGGCTAAGAAAATGGAAGCTCAGTTTGGTCAGTTCTTTGATCAAGTGATTGTGAATGACAATTTACAAGAAGCATCTGCACAGCTGCTGTCTGCAGTCCATCGTGCACAGGACGAGCCCCAGTGGGTGCCTGCAGTATGGATATGTTCAGATACTCAGCCATAATTCTGAGCAGCTGGCAGCTTCAGCAGGATTAGAGTTTATGTTTTCAAGAATAATCCTAATATCAGGATTACAAGAATTTATCTTTCTATGTGAGGGATTTGGAAGAGGATTAGGAACAAAGCTGATACAGCAGATATAATCATACTATGTTTTGTGTAGCTCTTCAGCTTTTTATGTTACAGTTGCATCCACTTTTGTACAAAAAAAAAAGGGGGGGGGGGGCAAAAAAATTATGCGTGTCCAATTACAAGAATAAAGAAAAATCTATTTTGTTGCATATATCTGTGTAATTTACTCATACACAGTATGGGTATGCTTCTTACGCTCATTCTGATACTATGATAGCTGGACATTCTGGAAGCCTTACTGACAAATGATATTCAGTTAATATTCAGTCCAGAGCTCTTTTCACATGCATTATGAAGCTATCTTGTTTGCTGCTTATACTTTTTATCTTTTAAGACAGACGCAAAGTGCCAGTGTCACAATAAAAGTTACTCTGAAAACCATAGTTACCTTCAAAATACCAGTAGTATTTTCTTTTGTTCCATCAACTCGAGTGAAAACTGAGAGGAAATGGACTTACCAAAGAGGGAAACAGCAGCCCATTTTCCTATTGGTTTGCTCTGTAGCAGCATGCTCTTCTCATCAGTTTTTCACTTTTTTCACTTTGCACTGCATCTGCGTCGACTCTGAAAAATGCAGAGAATTACACTGTTGGCCTATCTTGCCTTGCGGAAAAATCAACAAAAGCAGTTTAAATAGTCTAGAAAGAGATTGTTCAAAGTGAAGTATTGCAGCTACCACACTGCAGCTACCACAGTGCCAGTCAGAGCTAGTATTCTTTATTCACAGGGAAAAATGGAGAAAGGAAGAGTCTCAACGTGTCACGGATGTGGGGTATGTACCATAGACACTTCTGCCTAGTCCAGCATTTGTCTGTTTTTGATGTGTCTGCTTAAAGACAGATCTGCTTTCACTATTAGAAAAAGATGTTCCCAGTATAATTGCATTGCTTTGTGGCTATTTGTGCTGTAGCAGAACTTCATCACATTTATTTTCTACATTCCGGTAACTGGGACTTTTGCAAGTCGTGTTCATGGGTACAGACTGAAGTCTTAGAAACCTTGTTTTCCTACTAACGTGCAATTAATTTTGCTTGCCCACGGCCCGAAGGACAAATTACTTCCTCCGCCGCAGCGAACCCAAATGAGAAACTCACCCTCCCGTCCGCTGGGGGGGCCGCAACCTCAGCCTGCCTCAATCTCGCAGCTCCGGTGCAGAGCGGAAGCGAGCTCCAGCTCCTCCTCGCGGTGCCGGGGAGACCGGCGGCGGGCGCGGCATGGCGTCCCGGCGGGCGGACTCTGGCGGGGTGAGGGCGCACCGGGACCGGGGTGTACGCGGGGCGGTTCTGCAGGTCCGTCTCGGGCGGGGAGCGGGCGACAAAATGCTGGTGGCCGAAGCAGTGGGGCTGCAGCCTGGCACGCTAGGTTGTAAGCACCAGCCGAAGCTTTGTACGTCTTGAGCACTGCTGCTGAAGGGTTGTACCGAGGCTGTCAGCAACAGCAGTTGCTGCTGAGGAAACGGAGCTGAAGCACGACGCGGAACCAGGGCATTTTGAGACCGCGGTTCCTGCATCCCGGCTCCCGGGGTGGCCGCCCTGCCGCTGCCCGCGGGAGGTGGGATGTAGACAGCCGTAGAGCAGCACGGTTTTGCTCATTTGTTGCTGGGGGGGCAAGCATCTTCATATTTTCGTCCATATATAGCTATCTCTGGAAAGAAAAATAGCAAAGCTTTAAATCTGTGAAGTGTAAACAGTTGAGTTGTGTGTAACTGCCTTCATGATACCACCTCTCAGATCGCGTGGTGTCAGATTAGCTCACTGCATGCTGGCAGTGCGGTTTTGTACCACTGTCAACCCAGTTTCAGCGGCACTGTAGCTACATTAGCACTCAGCAGCTCTTTTGTCAGGAGCGAAATATCTCTGGAAACCTATGCTCGAACTCCTCCTATGGCGCTTGGAGTTCCTTCAGACTCGGCGAAACTGTACACTAATAAAGTTGGTATTTGTTGGTGACAGATAGGACAGATCGCGTATTCACCACCACCTGCTTGCATGTGATTTACTTTGTTGTAAGGAGTAAACAGTACAGAAAAATTACTTCACTTTTCAGGTGTTTTGTAGAAGACAGAGAGTACTACAAAACAGGGATACTACTGCGCAGGCAGTCAATGCTGTATACAAAGTTAGGGGGTTAAAATTTTAACAAAACTACTGTCTATATTTAATAATGACTGCCACAAGATTGTAGGAAGCAATAAATTAATGAGCTCTGCCCTTGATCAGTACTTTTTGCTCCTTTACAGAGCATGTGTATAGTGCGACCAGTCCTGACCAGCTTGCCGGATGCAAGCCGGTCGGGGGGGATGTTGTGCCCCACCTGTGTGAATAGCGCTTGCTGTCAGTCTTCAGCATGGCCAGAATCCAAGTGAGAGTTCCTGAAAACCATTCTTTGTGCAAAGTGTTTAATTTGTTTTAGGTAAAGGAACCCAAGTCAAATTTGCTGACTGCAGTCTGTATCAGCGTTTGGAGTTTCGGGGTTTTCAGTGCGGGGAAACAAACTGCTGCTCTTTCAAATGGGAGTAGTAGTGGGCCCTAACCCCGGGGGCAGGAAGGTTCACATCCAGCTAATCCTGGCTGTTAGAAGCTTATTTTTAGTTCAGAATTAGCTGAGGTTCAGCGTGAGCAGCGTGAAGGAGTATAGAGTGTTTCACAGTGCCTCTTTCAGGGAACTGCTTCAAATGATATGGGAAAAAAACAAGTGGTAAGTTTGTGGATCATTCACTCTTGCCAGTCTTATGGCCATTCTCATTTCTATTATCGACTGAATTTTTGGGCTGTGAAGAATTGTTATTTGTGTATAGTCTTGCAATATAATTATATAATAGAAAATCTGAAAGTAAACTGCATTCCTTTTTCTAGATGAGAGAAATTACAAGGGCTCAATTTCAGATTGTTAACAGAAGATCTTTAGATTTTAATTGTGTTTGACCTGCTGGTAAATATTTTCAAAATTATATGAAAATGAACTATCACATTTAAGAGTATTTTGCATAAATAAGCTTATTTCCTTTTATTGCTTTTACTATTTGTCTGAATTTACATCTTGATTAATAGAAAATATTCAGCTCACAGTGTATTCTGTGCAAGAATACTGAATGCGTCATTTTTGTTTTTAAACAGAATGGCTAATCGGCTTTCCAATGAAAGCAGTACCTTACATGAAAAGTGAAAATTACTCAAGTAAAGTTGAAACACAGGTTATGCTTCACACAGCTGTTAGGTATATGTCCCTAATGAGTCCTGTCAGAGCTATGGTAAAATCATATTATTCCTGTATCTTTTACATATTACTTTCAGATAACCTCTCCATCAGGAGTCCCTAGCTATTTAAGAGGCATACGAGCAAAACAGACTTAGTGTATTCTGACCTTATGTGGAAACACCTGTTTTCTGAGAAGTGGTTTCACAGTGACAGAAGTTGACTTTTTGTCTCTCTCTTTTAGTGCCCACCTCGTGCCCTCCCTCCAGTGCCAAGGTAAAAATCAGTTCTTTATATGGAATCGATCATTGTTCTGTACAGCAGTGTTACAAGTAATGAAATTAGTAAGTTGAATAAACATCTAAGTAGTTAAGGGCTTCAATATAATTGACTTTCTTGCTAGCCTGCTGTCCTAGAATGCCTTACAAGCATTTTAAGGTATTACAGAGGCCCAGAAATTTTACTGTGTTACCTCAGTTTTAATACTCTGATGAGAGAGAAACTCTTTAAAAAAGTCTTAAATAGCTACTTTAGTTTTATTAACATTTACTTTAGATTGGTGTCCTTCTTTCCAATCTCTTCTTTCTTTTGTTTCATATTCTTTAGTTTGATTCACAAATCTTTCAGAACAATAATTTCTGAAATTAGACCAGATATTCTTGAATACAAATGTAGATATCTAATACTTTGACATAGTGTGGGGAGAAATATAGTTTGTGGGGGGTTTTGTGTGGAAGGAAAGATAGGTTTTATGGCATGATACTTCAGAATTCCTTCAAAGTATACCTAATAGCAAATGTGATGTTCCCAACTTAAAACATGTAAAGATGGTGTCCCTTTAGTAACCTCTGTGCTCAAATGTTTCGTAACTTTTGTTGGCTTGTTACATATAACGCAGGAAGACAAGTTTTAATAGCCAGGTGATTAAAGCTTTTAATCTGATCCACAGATAGGCAATTAAGAAACTCTGCATAGTCATGACCAGTGTTGAGCCTTGGGGATTGCTTCCCTTCCTGCTGTTTACAACTGTTCATAAAGAGAACTAGGAGCGGGGATAAGGAAATGAATCACAAAAGCAGCAGTGTGAATGTCACCGTTGTGAATTCTAATTGATTGAAAATCAACTTTTTTTATCATCTTTGTTCCTTTTACACTGCTCTTCAACACCTTTTCTCCTTAAATGTGAAGTGGAAACCAAGGTGAGTTATTCTGGCATTCCTGAGAATCATAAATACTGGTAGCTCCTTTTGGCATCACTTCATCTCTCTTTAAAGATAAAGCCTTGTAACTTTCCTAAATGTAGGCTGATTATTTGAATTGTATGGATACCTGTGCTGCCATTGCTATAGCTGTCTGTTATTCTTTGTTCTCTTTACTCTTTGCTATTTCTGAATCAAGGTAATTGAAATGTTGTCACTCTGCTCTAAACAAGAAGTTTATTCTTCAGAACACTATTCAGAATTTCAATTTTTTGCTTAACATAAGTGCATGTACCTATTTAGCCTCTCTTGCACTTAACAACAGATTTCTTATCCTGTTTTCTTGCCATTTTCTGTACTCCTGCTTATGTGAAATGGTGAATTGTCAAGTTAATTATAAAAGGTGAAGGATGTTTTCACTTCTAAAAGGGAATCCCTTTCTTAACTAGCAATAGAAAACAGCTGTTGGAAAAAAAAAAAGTGGACGTTTCTTCATATCATGCACCTATACTTCTTTTTTATGTTGTACAGATGAAATTCCACTCAGTCGTCCCAAAAAAAGGAAACCCAAAGGAAAGACTCCATTAGGTAATGTCTGGCCAAGAATAAAAACTGTTTATAATCCTGAGTGAAAGCTGTGCTGTAGCTGAGCTCCTGACAGACAGATGTATTCTATTCTTCAGTAGTGTTCTCAGATGATTTTTTATAATATATTATGTATTGAATGGCTGCAGTCTTTTTCCCCAAAGTGGTGGTGTCATTTTATAACAAGCCTGTAATGCTAGCTGGGGCTGGGGTCAGAGTGGCTGGAGAGCTGCCAAACAGAGAGGGACCTGGGCGTGCTGATTGACAGCCACCTAAACATGAGCCAGCAGTGTACCCAGGTGGCCAAGAAGGCCAATGGCGTCCTGGGATGCATCAAGAATAGTGTGGTCAGTAGGAGCAGGGAAGTCATTCTGTCCCTGTACTCAGCACTGGTTAGGCCACACCTTGAGTACTGTGTCCAGTTCTGGGCCCCTCATTTTAAGAAGGACATTGAGACACTTGAACGTGTCCAGAGAAGGGCAACAAGGCTGGTGAGAGGCATCAAGCACAAGCCCTATGAGGAGATGCTGAGGGAGCTGGGATTGTTTAGCCTGGAGAAGAGGAGGCTCAGGGGAGACCTTACTGCTGTCTACAACTACCTGAAGGGTGGTTGTAGCCAGAAGGGGGTTGGTCTCTTCTCCCAGGCAACCAGCACCAGAACAAGGGGACACAGTCTCAAGCTGTGCCAGGGGAAGTTTAGGCTCGAGGTGAGGAGAAAGTTCTTCACTGAGAGAGTCATTAGCCATTGGAATGGGCTGCCCAGGGAGGTGGTGGAGTCCCCTTCCCTGGAGGTGTTCAAGAGGGGACAGGACGTGGCACTTGGTGCCATGGTTCAGTCATGAGGTCTCTGGTGACAGGTTGGACTTGATGATCTTTGAGGTCTCTTCCAAACTTGGTGATTCTGATTCTGTGAAATGGCTTGTTCCATCCTCTTGTGTTTTCTCCCTAGGTTCATTCCCTGTATTGCTAATATTGCATGACTCGATACTGAACTGAAAGAGTTCCTTTATTCCTGCTATTTTTAACTGTCTAAAATTTGTTGACACTTCACTGAATAGTCATTTCCAGCTGTAAGCTGCTTGTTATATAAGTTCTTGAATTTTTGAATTAACAAAGGTCTCTTCTCCCAGGCAAGCAGTACCAGAACAAGAGGACACAGTCTCAGGCTGCACCAGGGGAGGTTCAGGCTGGATGTTAGAAAAAAGTTCTATACAGAAAGAGTGATTGCCCATTGGAATGGGCTGCCTGGGGAGGTGGTGGAGTCGCCATCACTGGAGGTTTTTAGGAGAAGACTTGACGGGGTGCTTGGTGCCGTGGGTTAGTTGTTTGGGCGGTGTTGGATTGGTTGATGGGTTGGACGCGATGATCTTGAAGGTCTCTTCCAACCTGGTTTATTCTATGTATTCTATGTATTCTATTCTAAAGATAAAACTTATTTAACAAATCTAATTTTTGCCTGTAGAATGACAAAATACAGAGGTATTGTTCTTTTCTGTGGTAGATTTCTTTCAATCAGTCCTCTGTAGTTTGCCCAAATGGAATTGTGCTACTTCTTGGATATTTAAATTTCCTTCTGGGCATATAACTGCCAGGGGGAAAGGAGAGTTGTCAGCTATCACCTTTGCATATTCTTACTTAAAATGTTTCCTAACTCTTATACTTCCTAGCCAATACATTTTCATCTCAGCTGTAAGATGGGCAAATACAGATACTCTGCACAGTGCAGCAAAAGGCATTTTTTTCTTTCCCATTTCTCAGCAGCTCTGAATTAAGGTTGCTGGATCTTTTAATCTGTTTTTTAGATGGCATCGTCCAAGCAGCAGTTCGTAGGCAGTCTGAAAGCAGTGAGCCTCTAACTCCTGAACCTCATGATGTCCCTCAGAGGAAACGCAAGAAAAAGAAAGTACCTACTGGTATGTGAAATGATTGTAGATTGGAAAGAGCACCAAATAAAACTTGGTAACACAGAAATACAATTGGCCAATTTGTATTTTGTTTTAAGACTTTTCATATGCTTCTGTACTTCAAACAGTTGAAAGTAATCGCTGAGTAAGACTACTGGTACTTCAGTTTCAGTTACTGATGGCAGATTCCATAAGGTACAAACATCCACGCAGATAATGGCAATACAGCAATAGATCCTTAGTCTTACTCAAAGCTCAGATCATCATCAGGTTTTGCCAGTGTGTTTATATAATAACCACTTATGTAAGTGAATGTATTTCCATTTTTATGAAAGCTGTAAAAATTTAATATGGTTTATTTTAAATCTTCAGATTCTGAGACCTCTTTTACCCAGCAAAATGTTGCATCCTTATTTCAGAATGGGAATGGCATGGATGTCCCTGAAGCTGAAGAAACAGTGATCCGCAAACAGAAAAAAAGAACAAAGTGAGACAAAAATAAAAATTTGGAATAACTGATAATGAATGTGACTGAGTAGTATTTTACATTGTCACACTACAAAAATGTAAAACCTTGAAGCCCACACAACCATTCAGCTTGTACAATAAATACTATGCATGCAGTTCTTACCAGGGTTAAGATCTAACCTTACTCCCTTGTTTGTTTTATGCATAGCTGGATGAATTATAGTTTTGAGCCTATTTCAAGTCGCATGTAACTGCTTTCTTTCATTCTTACTATCTTTTTATTGGGAGTTCCGTTTCACGTAAAACTTTCTTATCCTTTTTATTTGGCTTTCTCCCAGAACTATGCCTTTAAAGCATTTTAGTTGCCTTTCTACCAAAAGCATCCACTTTCTTGCCTCATATTTAGTTTGTGCTGTTGGGCTTCTTTTCTAAATAGTTTTATCTCTTGATAGATATTTCTTCCTACATTAGTGAAACAGGAAAGAATTTAAATAGGGAGAAAAAAAAAATCAAAATCAAGGACTAGCCTAATAGATTTAGTTAACTAACTCCATGAGAACTTTAATACTTATAAATGGGGTTAATATTACACACTTCAGTAGCCTGGTTCTTATGAGTCAAGTTAGACATGTAAAATATTCGTAAGTGTCTTAGAATTATAGGATCATTAAGACTCGAAAAGACCTCTCAGATCACCATGTCCAACCTCCTACCCAGCATCTCCGTGACCACTAGACCATGCCCCAAAGTGCCACATAGTCAACTCCCCGCATTTCAAATTCCCCTCCTGAACCCGCACAGATGAGAAGAAAGCTACAAGCAGAGTCTTCAGGTTTTCCATTTTATTTCCTATTCTTTCTCTGGCTCATTGTATGTTTTGTGCTGACAGGAAATCTCGGCCAGCTGAAACACACTGTTCCAATGAGCTGGAAGTGGAGGAGGAAGACATTCTTGAAGATGAGCAGAGAAAGAGCCTAGATCAGCACCCTGTGTTTGCTGCTCCCACTGGAATTAGCCAGCCTGTCAGCAAAGTGTTTGTTGAAAAAAATCGTGAGTACATCTTGTGATTTATCTCACAATTAAAGGAAACATTATTGTATTTAAAATTCAAATATTGCAGTATTGAGAAGGACTTTTAAAAAAAGTTTTCTAGAACAAAAAATTGTTGGGGAAAAATAAAACATTAACAGTGAATGTTAGTGTTACTGTGCTGGCCTGTTTGGTTGAATTTTTTAATTCTGTGGCATGGGTGAAATAGGCTGTTTCTTAGTACCCAGCCGAGCTTATTTGACCTGGTATCATTATAGGTTATCACACTATCCTGAGAAGAGGCTATCATTCACTATATTATAGAAAGTCTTTCAAGTGGAAGTTTTTTGGGCTGTCTGGGTTTTTTGGATTGTTTGGTAATTTTGCGAAGTGCTTTGCACATTCTTAAATCCATAGCCTCACCCACCAGGATGTACCACACTGAGAAGAGGCATCCTGGCATGAAAGTAAGCTGGCAAAGGGTAGGAAGTGGGGAGAAGAATGGAACTTCTGGTGTTCACAGCTTTTTAACATTACTAAGTATTAATGCAGAAATGCTGATGGAAGGTAACAGTAGTCTCTTAACATCCTCATCATTTCAGGGCGTTTTCAGGCAGCTGACCGTGCAGAATTGATTAAAACCACTGAAAATATCAATGTACTTATGGATGTGAAGGCTTCATGGACAACCAGAGATGTTGCACTCTCAGTGCACCGAAGTTTCAGGTGAAAGATAAATGTTTTGATGTAAATAAGCAGATAACAGGGTTTTGTGGGGTGGGTTTTTTTTTCCCTTCTCCCTGAAAATTAGCACCTTTAGTAATAAATGGTGGTTTGGGATGTAGCAGGTGTACATTTTCTCAGATATTTAGCTTTTGATATTTGTTGTCAAGAATATCTTTTTCTAGTCTAGACACCACAAGTGAAATGCAGCTTACAAAGAGGGTAACGAAGGAAGTCGTATTACAAAGATTCAGACAAAATCTGAATCAAGAAATTAATCTGGTAACAAAAATATTAGAGACCTACAGAAAAAACATGTTAAAAAGCAAGATTTGCCCATCAGCTGTATGACCAGAATAAAAAAAAAAGTTCAGATAATTCTGAAAGAAAATGGTTGGTGAAAAAGGAGTGAAATTGGACTGGGGCATACTGTTGTACACGACAGAAAAAAAGATACTATTTTCTTCATACGGGATCATGATGTGGTAAGAATGGGAAGATGTCAGACATTTTCTTCTCTGTGTATTTTATCTGGAAGCCTGCATTTCCTTCTCAGCTTTTTCTTAGCAAGGAAGATAATAAGAAAAATTACAAGAGGACACGTTTAAAGAGCTTTATGTTAAGTGTAAAGGGCAGAGGTCTTGGGAAGCCACAGGTAGTGCCTGAAATTATTTGATTTCTGTAGCAGTAATGAAGTAGTGATAGGATCAGTTTAAGTGCCCAGCCTATCAAGGGAGGAATCAGAAATTCTGTTGCTTAAAATTTTTAAAACTAGATCAGAAAAAACAGTATGGGAAAGGCTAGAGCAGCAAGGTTGAACAGATGGATTCATATGCCTTTTCTGTCTGTAGTTTGTCACAAATTCAAGATGTGAAACTTTGATTTTTTTTCTTTCTTTTTCCTTCCAGGGTGATAGGACTCTTTACCCATGGCTTCCTTGCTGGATATGCCGTATGGAACATTATTATTATCTACATCTTGGCAGGAAATCAGTTTTCCACTGTTTCTAACCTGCTCGAGCAGTATAAGACACTGGCATACCCAGCTCAAAGTTTGTTCTATTTGTTGCTGTCTATCAGTACAGTATCAGCCTTTGACAGGTAAAATATGTTTGCATTTCAAAGGTGTATGTAAATTGTGTGCAACATGTTCCATTCTTGTTACTATGGCACATTTTCATCTGCTCTTGATGATTTAATGTGATACGCTTCATGATTTTACACATGTCTGGCTCTACAGATAAAATGTGTATTTGGGCATTCAGACCTTTATTACTCATTTCTGTCCAATGCCTGTGTCTTTACTTCAATGTTGGTGGTGTTGGTGTGATCATGAGGTGAACCAGATGGAAGAGCTGAATTTTTTTTTTCTTCTTCTTCTTTTTTTTTTTTTTCCTTGTGAGGGAAAGGAGTGGAAAACTACTAATGTTTCTGTCAGGTTACTTTTTGTGTGAATCTATTCCCCAGGCAGTTTTGCAGCACAGATGTGTAAACAGTTCTCCTGTCTTAGCTTAGGTGTCTGCATTACATATTAAGAGTGGAATGAACAGAAAGAGGACCCAAAAAAGAACAGAGTAGATGCTATAGACATTTCTCTTACTTACAGATAGTGCTGTGGAAAAAATGGTGACTTCTTTTTCATAGAGTGGTGGCAAGGAGGAGGCCTGAGTTACTCTTCATCGCTCCTGTACTGATGTAAGCTATGTGAGCAGTTAAAATAGTGTAACTCAGTTGGTGGTATGGACACTGAAATGTATGGTAAGGATTAGAAAGGGGAAAGATCACTTCATATTCTTCTTGCCAGAAAGGATCGTGGTGTGAAAGCTGCAAATCTCATGGAACAACCTCTTTAGTTTTGGACTTTCTTGGATTTGACATAATAAGGACCATTGCCATGTGTGTAGGATATAGTTGTGTGTTAAGGTACCGTAACAGAAGCAGAAGAACGTATCTTGCAAAAAAGAGAAAGAACAACAGAATATTGTTAGAGGAACAGTACAGTTGTTTTACTGGGCTGTGTTTTGTTACCAGGATTGATTTGGCAAAAGCATCAATTGCACTGAGGGGCTTTCTGACCCTAGACCCAGCAGCTGTAGCCTCTTTCTGTAAGTATTTTTAAGTGGATAAGAAGTTGTCTAGACAAGTCAGTAAATGAAAAAAAATTTCCATATTTTTTTGTGAAATCTTCCTCCCTGGTTATTTTCTGATTCAGAAGAAGTGACTTGCTTGGCAGCTGAAAACAGCATTCAAAAGCTATGAACACTTTGCTACATATTTTTTTAAGCATTTGCAATAATAGCATTAGTGGGCCTGTTAGTTTCCCACTTCTCAATACAAAACACTGACAAAACGAAAAACATGATCACAAGAGGCCATCTTTGATGTAGCTGACCATTTGCAAAAGGGCAGAAATGAGATTTTGATGAGTCAGGGAATCTTGAAGAAGAGAGAATGAATTAAAAGACTATATAATTTGAGTCAGTGGATTGAAAGGAAAGAAAATGTAGTGATTGTGTCATGATGAAACAGTATTTGGGGAGTTTATATCTGACACTACTAATTCCATTTCTTCCAGTGTACTTTGCCGCCCTTATCTTATCCTTAAGCCAGCAGATGACATGTGACAGAATTAATCTCTACACACCACCTTCGGAAAATGGCAGCATCTGGTAGGAAACTTAAGAAATCACTTCTGTGAATTATAACATAGCTCACTTAGGAACCTTAGTCAAACTAGTGGATTAAAAAGGTTATACAGCATACATAAGGTATTAATGAATAATTTTAATACTAAACCTGCCTCTGTCTGAGCTTGTCCTGAATCATTGATAATTTCACAGAAAAAAGGCAACTCAGAGATTGGTTCAGTCATGTTGGTCAAAAATCCATTATACCTCAAACAAGAGCCTGATGGAATGATGCTGAAAATGTAACCTGTCAGAAACCTCAAGAGTGTCTTTTGCCAGAGAAATGGGACCCCGCTGAGGTCACCTTTTTGTGTTTAAGGGCAGGATATTCTGTAGCAGGTCAACACTGGTTTTGAAGGAAACAGTCTTATCTGTCCAAGAAATGAATGTCATGGTGTTACGAAAAAGATGTCTGCCACGGGATGCAAGGGCTTAACAGATACAGCTGGCATTAAATACAAAGCATTGTTTCATGCTAGAAAATTCCATACAAAACTTACTTTCTGAAGTTTGGACTTAAACTCTTGTAGCATGAGTTTTTAAAATAGACCAGAAGTAGTAGAACAAAAGCATTTACATGAAAACTTGGTTTGGCTTATTAAAGCCCTATATCATCCACTTCACGGTATCTGTACAGAAGTCCTTGCATTGGCTTCCAGACAGACTTCACTGAGTTGCTGTTCAATTGCCTTGCTGCCACATGAGGAAGTACTTTCAAGATAAGACTGACAACATCGTGCAGTGTCTTTCACTACAATAAAATTTAACCATGCATTTTGATTGTTGTTTTCTGTTTCTTGGCTAAGAAAAGAATCTGCTGTTGAAAGCTACAAATGGATATTCTGTATGAGATAATAGGGTTTCCCTGTTGAGTCACTGTCTTTGGTAGTTGTGCGCTTTACTGGGCCTTTGCAACATCACGATTGTATGAGTAGTTCTGTTTGTTTTCACATCTGTCTTAGCAAGCTTGTTGTCAAGATACTCTGCTGAAATTATTATTGTAACCTGTATGTGCTAGCAAACCCCTAACTGATAGGTTGATGTGCTTTTCCCAGGACGGCAGGTACAGAGGAAGAAATTGTTAAGCCGTGGATTGTGGTGAATCTGGTAGTGTCTATTCTAGTTGGGACAAGTTGGATCTTCTTGTCTTACCGACCAGACCTAGACCACAGTGAAGGTAAGAAACATCAATAGGCAAAATGTTGTTTGTCCAGACTGCATGCTCTGCACTTGGTGTTACAGATTAGTGCTCAGGAAAGAAAAAATCTCCTAAAAAGTTACCAAAGCAGGTACTTCTTAGGATGTTAGTGTATTTGGCTTTATGAAGAAAAAACCACAGTAATTTAATAAAGAAAGAAAAGCCTTGTTTGTCCTGGCCAAAGTAGCATGAATTTTGAAACATAAGTGTATCTCTTCTTCATTGAAAAAACAAATTAACAGTATTTTGAATATTTGTATTTATTCTGCTTATGTATTAGAAATTGTCCTTTTGTAAATGCTGAATACATTTCAAGTTCAGCTACCTCATCAGTTGCTTAGCATGCCTAGCTGAGTTTCTCTGCAAGGAGCTCTTCACTGCTCACCTCAGGCTATCTCCCATGCCTGAGCTGCTGAGGTGATGGCAAGTGGTCAACAATGGTGTGAGCAATATAGTTCACAATTCTTTATATTCCAGGTTCTAGTGTTGCTAACTTAAGCAGTGATACATAGGGCAGATACATCCATAAATTGGTGACACTCTAAACAGAAATCTTTCTTCTTGAGTCTGACACTCTCAAAACTTCAATAACCTCAGTCTTCATTAGAATTCCGTTTTAGTGTCCAGGTCAAATGCAGAATGATACTGCATATGATCAGCTGCCAACACTGTCACTAATTTTTGGGAGCCTGCAATAGTTTTCTAAAGACAGGGGGTGGCCCATTGTATTGCTGAACTGTTATGATTTGAAAGAAAAGCAGGAGGCTTGGGGGAATGCTAGAGCACTTATTGGGAATATTGAAATTGTATTCAGGTGAATTTTTTACAAGAAAATACCATTCTTGTATTTCTCCTTTAGAACTGATGTTTCATGCTGAAATTGAGGAATATCCCCAAGGAGATATCATACCCAGAGTCCAGCCATAGTGTGGAACAAGCATCTGCAAATACAGCTGTGATTGATGTCTCAACATATATTTCAGTCTTGTATTATAACTTTCATAAAGAAAATAACAAACTTATTTTTATATTGTATATATTTGATTTTGATCTTTTTATGTGTGCAACAAATCTGAATGTGATTGAAAAGTTTTATACTTTTTATTTTACAGAGTAAGATTATCTCTAGTATATAAAGTTGAGGTGATTTTATAAATATTACTACCTATATAAGCCAAAGAAACTAGGTGGACGCAGAAGATCAGGTATTTGGTGCTTTTTTGAATACTGTACAATCTTCAACAATCTGCTTTTGTCACTAATGCTGATAGCTGGTTAAATATTCTTGATAGATTTAAACAAACCTTAGGAGGAAAGTAATGTAAGGAAGATGATAACAAAACAGTTAGGAAACATAAAACCCACAAAGTCAGTAAGGATAAAATAATTTGGGGTTAGTTGCCATAAAAGTTATTTGCCTGAATAAACAATTGAGTTATAAGGGATTTTGTATTAAAAGGGGACAATTCGTTTTTCTTCATTTTCATTTAGTTCTCTTGACATGTATCTTGATAAAAAGTTCTTGTAAGCTGATGTAGATACAAGAAACAGAAGTTTTAATGTTGCAAGAGTTTGCTTAGGTAACAAATATCTAAACAGAGGGTGGTTTTTGGGTTGCTAATGGGATATATGTGCATCTTGTAATTTCTTGACATTCAAGATACGTAACTGTTACAAAGCCATTCACAGGAATTGCATTCCAAGTTCTCCTTATCTCCTGAGGCAAGATCAATAGTGTTATCCAATGTTCTTTCTAAAGAAACTTTTATTTCACAGATGTTGGAGATATTCCTACTTGTACATGTTTTGATGGAGATCGATTTCCCCCAAAAGGATGATAGTTGTTTTGTGTTAGGATGGAATGAGAAAGTTCTTCCTAAAATTACAAGAAAATGCTTATTAAAGCAAAACAAAAACTCTGCACAACCCACCTTCTATTCAGTGATATTGCAGTAATAGTGCAGATGATGGGTTTTGGCAACATTTTTTTTCTATTACAGTGGTAGACTGAAAGCACTGTAGATGTGAGTAAATACAGATGTACTACAAGATGAAAGTCTGCTTAGTAGACATAGACAGGACCTAGTTTGAAAACCATTTCTCAAGAAGGCATCACCTGAAGCCACAAACCTATTACTGTATTTTTCTAGTAGTGAAGTTACAGTTACCCAGATAAAAGTCTTGAAGGGGAATGTTTAAGAGCTAGTAACTTTCTGTGCCATTACCTCAGTTGCTTTAAAGCAAAGATGGGAACATGCATAACTGCTGTGGCCCTGTTGAGGACTTAAGTTCTGTTATGCTCATCCAGCAAATTTAACTAATTCAGAAGTTCAACGTGCATGACATTTTTAAAATGCTCTGGTAATCTTGCGGGGAGGGAGGCATCCAGCCACAGCTGTTGGTTGTTCTGTGGCATTCACTTTGTCGCAGGAAGAAGCTGTTAACCCTGTTTGTAAATTGTTATGGCTATTGTGCGTCTAATTTAGCCCTGAAGTTTTGTGAAAATATGCCTGATGCTCTGTTATTGTACATTAAAATGGAGAGATGCAGGGTGCCACTCCCTTTCAGTGTTGCACTGAATTTGACTATCAGAGATGGAAGAACACTACTCAGTGTTCCCATGTAAGCTGCCGCCACATTTTCTCCAGATGTAATGTGTCTGATTTACAGAGTTGTTGAGTTCCTGGGATTGATAATGGCTTTTCTTATACTGTCATCAGTATAATTTTGTTCATGAAGTATAGAGATCAGGCAAAACTGTGCTAAGGCATCACATCAGTATGGAGAAAACTTGAGTAATATCATGGCTTGATTTCTGACATTATTACTACAAATTTGCTTTCCAAATGTCCCTTGGGCCAACTGCTGCTAGCCAAGAGCCAGATTCCTTCTCATTGTGAAGTACAGTAGTCTGTTTAGATGGGTGAGCAGAGATTAATTAATGAACCTAATGGCATCAATTTTTCAAACCAGTTTTGCCTTTCCAGTGCATCTTTTTGGGAGGGTCCAAGTATATGCATATTTAAATTACTGTGGTTTGACGTTGCCATAAATAACATTTAACAAACAACTTGATGGCTAATTATCTAGTTTACAAAGTATTTTTCCATTCATCTTCACAATAGAATGACTTTAACTGAGCTTTTTTGTTTAGTTACTTGGCAAGTTTTAGAAAGTATTAGAAAGAATTTACAAAGCAGATGTTTCATTACAGAACATGGCAATATGTGTCAAAGCCTTAACCAAAATGCCTTTCTGCATTTCTATACCATTGTCTTTAATGCAGTATTCTTGTTAATGAAAACAAATGTTAGTACCAATTTATTGGTTTTACATACATGAAACAAATAACTTCTCTAAACTAGTTAGAAATTATTATACTACTTTGCCCTGTTTCCAAAGGATTAATCTGTATAAAATACATCAGTCTAACTTTTTTCCCTAATGCTAATATTATGTATAATACACAAGCTCTGAACAGGGGTTTATGGAAAGCCACCTTTTATTTGTCATAGTGGTGTAAATAATTACCTTGCTTTCTCTTCATCAGATTCCTGCTGCTGTACTGGTCTTTTGTGCAAACAGAAATGGTACTGTAAACAAGTTTTCAGAGTGCCTTACAAGCTAAATTGTTCTTATTTTGCCTCTTAAAACACAGTGACTTAAAATTTGGATAAATTCTAGTTGGTTTCTGTTTGTTTTGTTGTAACTTGTCTCAGATTTCAAAATGTCAAGCCAGGTGGAATTAATTTGAAAGTGTCTTTAAAAGGTTGTTTTGGTATTGCTCAGGCAAACTTCACGTGGGTCGGAATTATTTGCTTGCATATTTGCAACAGAACTCATTTAAATTGTTTAAGTCTTTGGGAGAATAGATACCAGATACATATTTACTGATAAGCCTTACCTTTTTCATCCTTCTTCCTCATGGCGGTGTGGAAGGTACTGTTGTATTCCTCAATGTAGCTATGCTTCATCTTGATCTGTAAGTTTCCAGAGACTTAAAGAAACTCACTGCTTTCCCCCCACTTCCCTCTCTGGGTGTCATTAGTGCTCCGTGTCGCTCGCTGTCTTCACGGAGGGCGGGGAGGAGAGCTCCCCCATCTGGGCAAGGCCCGTTGCCCTGCCTCATGAAAGTCGCCGGCTGATACTTCTCGGGGAGGTGTTGGGGATGTCTGGTTTGGTTTTTTTCCCTGACACCCAGCCGGTCGTATCGCCCTCTCCTCAGTCCATTTATTTGGTGATCGAGGGTGACCATTCCGCACCCCTACCCTGAAGCTCAGATTGCAGACGTCGCCCGCCGCCTCTTCAGGCCTCCCGTCAGGAGGCACCCCTCGCGCGGAGCGCGTGACGACCGTTGGGGGCCCTCCAGCTCAGCCTGGAGCCGTTGCCCGTCGCGCCGGCAGGAGGCGCCCCGCGCGCGGAGCGCGGGAAGGCCGTTCGCCATGTCAGGCTCGCCGGAGGATGTAGGGCCTCTCGCTTCTCCTCCGAGCCCTGGTGCTCCCCGCTCTGCGATCCTGTGCCCCAGAGAGCCGGCGTGGCAGTCCCTCCACCTGCAGCAGGAGGAAGTTGAGCAGAAGGATGCATAGGAATCCTGCAAAATCTGTTCGTAATGTATTTCCTATCCTTACGTGCTAGTATGTTACATCTTATTAATAGAATGAACCTGATTAGTAAGTTAGGAGATATATCAAGATATATCAAGAGGGCAGTAGGTTCTAGCTAAAGTATTTTAGAGCAAATACTTTTGGGCATACATACACTGCCATGTAATGTGAAATCTGAATATTCTTTCCTACTGATAAAATTAAGAAAAAATTACATGATGTAGGAGAACTTCAGGAGCACAAGTCACCCACTGTATTCTGACCATAGGGTTTCCCATATTCGTAAGTCAACTAAAACCTCCAGTTTGCCAATTCTTACGTTGCATCAACAGATTCCTCTGTTAGTAGAGGACTCTTGATACTACCACCTTGAAATCTAAGAATCAAAACATTCAGGCACAGCAAATGGAAATCAATCCTAAGAAAAGGGTGAATTTTGTGAAATACACCAAGAATTTTTACAAGGAATTGTGACATCCCAAAATACATGTGAATCCAGAATATCCTTCCAGAGAAAAGTGAGAGGGAGAGGAAAATCTTACTTTGAATCTCACTTGGGATAATAATGTTCCCAGGCTGTGATGAGAAAACAATAACAACAGAAAGTAGAATAAATGAAGTAATTGAAGCAGTAGTTATGATGATGAGAAGCTGAACATGAGCCAACAGTGTGCACTTGCAGCCCAGAGGGCCAATCGCATCCTAGGCTGCATCAAAAGAAGTGGGTCCAGTGGATCAAGAAAGGTAATTCTGGCACTTTGCTCTGGTACATTTAAATTGGATGTTAGCAACAAATTCTTTTCCCATGGGCAAGTTGCCCAGGGAGGTAAAGGCTCCATCCCTGGAGTTACTCAAGGTCAGGCTCAACAAGGCTCTGAACAACCTGCTCAAGTGGAGGATGTACCTGATCACTGTATGGGGGTTGGACTAGATGATCTCTGGAGGTCCCTTCCAACCCAAACCCTTTGATTATTCTATGTTTCTATGATAGTGTGCTTACAATATCTGTATTGCATCTTTCACTTCAATGTGTTAACCAAGATTGTGTACGTTCTCAGTGGAACCAGTGTTCTATAGCTTTTCAGGCTTTGGTAATTTACAAAACAAGGTGTTGCATGCTGTAATCTTAATCTGAATTGTAACTAACTGATGCGATAGTCTAGTCGATTAGGCAAAGATACCAGACTGTTGCAAGAGAAAATAATTATCTTAGTGGAAAATGTGTTTTGTTAACAGAATAATGAGAATGTCTTGCATTTTAAGGGGGGGGGGGGGGGAGGGAAATGTGTGGGAAAAGACAAAATCTGTAGTAGTTAAAAAAATGGAAATATTTTCAAGTGGATTTTTTCTCCTGAGGTTAATCAACTACAGTATTACTACCACAGTGAAAAAAAACAGCCACGATGAAGGTCCAGAGTTCTTTTCTAGGAAGATTTCACCTCAGCATGACAAACTTCTTTAGAGTGAGGGTGATTGAGCACTAGAACAGGCTGCCTAGTGAGGTTGTGGAGTCTCCTCTGCAGACTTTCAAAACCCACCTGGATGCATTCCTGTGCAGACTACCCTAGCTAATCCTGCTTTGGCAGGACATCGATGATCTCTGGAGGTCCTTTCCAATCACTAATACTATGACACTGTGACTATTTTATGTAATATTCCTTCGATTATTAATTTATGAATGTGCCAATATGTTTTGCCATAACCTAAACTTCTGAAGCCCTGTTAAAACTGTTTGGTAGGCCAGATTTCAGCCTGTATTAGTGGTCTCCTCTATTACAGGTGGATTTCATGATAGGCCAAATCTAGATTCCATGAATCCAGATTTGTAGGTAAATCCCATAGTAATGAACGTTTTTTAATCATGCCTAAAAATAAAACCACCAGTCAATTGCAGATAATTTCATATGGACTTCTCTGGCATTTTTCAGGAATTTTATAGGACTTTCGGTTAAGTAACACATTTACATAAGAAATTTATGGAGTAGAATCAGTTTTTTTCAGGTGGGAGTGATGAAGTTTTCCACAAGAACACATTTAAACCCAATATTCTTTCCCTCATCATGTCTCAAGTTTCTGGATAGGTTTAATTGTGTGGAATACCAAATGCTGTTCTGATAGCTGGTTAGTAGTAGACCACCTGAAATTTTCAGTGCTTTCTTCTTTAAAGTCTTAAGTCTTTACTGGTTTGTTGTATCAAATAGCTTATAGTGTGGTGTTTAGTCAAAGGCTATTGAAGTCTGTCTCACTGGATGTTTTGTGTAGTATCCCTGAATTTTAGCAGTTTTCCCTCATTCATACAGGACATAGATAATAATCATCAGGACAAATCCTTACAGCTGGCTGTTTTAGAGACATTAATTAGACAACCTAATATACTAAAGCAAAGCTACTTACTAGCATTAAAGGCAGGATCTGTAAGTCACCTGGTTAGGTATCTCATGTCAGAGACAGTCAGAACATAGTTTTCAAATGCTTTCCCAAGATTTTACCTATCCCTTAGGCTAAAAAATGCTTTATAGCAGTTGAAGAAAAGGAGGAAGTAGGGAAAAGAGAGAGGTAACTAGTATGTTTACTTTAATGTTTACTTTTGTTCCTTAATAGCATCAAGTGGAAGAAATTATCTCTTCAGTGGGTATTTGTTATATTGAGACTTTTTAATGTTAGTAGTTCATATAGCCGATCAAATTGATTGAGTAAATCACACATTTTTCTTGTGTTTGTTCATTCATTCATAATCTGCTTTTGGTATCAGAACAAGACAGTAAGGAGCTCAACAGCCTTGCACATATATTTAGGATAATGTTTAATAGTAGTATTCTGTTGTTACAGCTATTTCATTATGTAGTGTTAAATGCTACCACAAAGGGTGACAGAAAAAAACAACCCCTATTGTCAACAGTAATCAAGCTAAACATTTGTGTTTCAGTGGCCATGAGATTTTGTAAACTTATAAAAGTTTTATAAACTCCTTTGAAAATACCTCACATTGAGCCTAAATGGTACATGAAAATTTCAAGTCCAGGTTCAGTTCTAGTGTTCTAGGCCATATACTGATGACACATATCAGTGGTATGGGTGAAAGGGAAGAACCAAGTGCTCTAAAAAAAAAGAAAGAAAAATTACTGTGCTTAGAGCTATGTCACCTTGGAATAGAAAGCCTCTGCAGCTTCAATCTTGGCAATGCATATCATGAGCCTCAAATAAATAGTACCTGTGTGCAAGAACTTCAGATTTTTATTAGAACATAGTTGTTTCTAAGAACTTTTCAGTGACCAGTAGCTGAAACCTCTTTAACAGTAATGGTTATTGATTATTTTTTTTAAACTTGTATTTCTTGTTTTTCATTATTCCTTAATAGAAAGTATCACCTTTAATAAGCAAAACTGTAGCATACCTTTCAGCAAAGATAATCATCCATGGACTAGTTTCAAGTATTTCTGGTTAAGAATTATTAGAAGTCACACTGCCACTTAAGTGCTTTTGTTTGAAAAAAAGACTTAGAAGCATTTTAACATACAAAACTTTATTTAAATTTTAAAAAAGTTATGGCAGTACAGAAGATGGAGTGGTGTTTACAAATTATTTTAATTTTTCCACAGGAAAAGACCACAGTAAAGTAACTTCACTGTAACACATGGTTGTTTAAATCAATTTATACTATTATTAATATGCAAATTCATTTTCATGAAGTATGCAGGGCACTGTTGTATCAAGAGAAGTTTGCAAATACTGGCAGTTCAGCTGCCTGAAATTTTCTGCAGTTGTTTTCTTTTTAAAATAAAATACTAATGTTTATTCAGAGAGTCTCTAATTAAAGTATGTACAACTTCAGCTCTAGTCTCACTTTTTGGGCTTGTGTTTACACGTACTGTTAGCCAAAAGCTACTTGTAGATGCTATATAATGCATTTATTTTGAAAACAGTAAACATTTGCGGTGGTTAAGAATTAACAACATGGTGTTCACATGAAAATAGTGTTTTCCATTAGAGCATGTAAGTTAGTAGTATTTTTATGACCAGAGAAATTTTCTAATTTAGACAACTATTTGCTTACCTAATGACTGACAAATACAAAACTTTCATGCAGTTACAAGAAGCTGTTAGTATGACTCAACCACGGTGAAAATAGAAGTACAAGAATTAAAGAAGTAAGTGGAGACAGATAGGGTACACATATTGAAATATTTTTAAGTTTCAAGTATTAGGTTTTGAAATATAGAGCTCTCTTCACAGTATAATGAGTAATACTAGCTTTTTTTTGTTAATACATAAAATTCTAAATGCCCACATAAGTCTGCCTTAGGCTTGTGTTTTGATCATTTAGGCTTTGTAGTAAAGCTGCTGGCAAAACTAACGTTCTCAAGGCTGGTTGCAGGCTGGCTCAGCTATGGAAGACCTAATGTGAAATACTGTTTAGGTTGAAAATTTAACATGTTTCCGTGTGATGCCTATTTACATACTTTTACTACAGTCAGAACTTATGTCAGTAAAGTACTAGTAACTTTGGGACATAACTTTTTCTAAAACAGGATTAAAAATATGCAGCTTATTTTAAAAGCTGCTTTTGTTCATCTTGAGTTGCCTGACACATTATGAGAGATGAGAACTTACTAAATTGAGGAGAGAAGAAAGGCAGTTTTTCATGGGACTTAGAAAAGAAGTATTCACTGGGATGATCCTAGAGGGTTTATTATGCTTGCTTTATGGCTGAAACTATCCATTTAACTATGGCTTGCAGAAGAGGCTTGTTTGCCAGCAGCAGTACCAGTGAAGCTTGAAGCACATTGCCTGTTCTTTTAAGAAAATAGTATTAGGCTCTGGTAGGTTCTGGTGGTGAATAGGAATACAGTGGAAATATGTACAGTAACTTCAGATTATTTAATACAATTCTTTGAAATTAACCCGTACCTGTTATAACTTGAGACTTTGCATAGCTCTTCAGGTTAATTGCTTAAAATGCCACAACAATAAAATGGAGATGGCAAAAGCACAAATTTGTACTAAGACTGCAGACAAATGTAAGAGCACAAATCAATTTTCAAGTAGTGTAACTTTGGGAAACACACAGTATTGAAACTGCATGAAAAATTATGCATAGCTAACTTTTGGCAAGTATGACTGTGTTAAGTGAGAAAAATACCTTTTGGGATGTATGAAAAGAGAAAAATGTTTATTTGCACAAGAAGCTAATTCATGCAGTTTCAAATTCAAACTTAGAAGATTTCTTCTTACTAAAATAATCTGTATGATAATGAAAAAACAAATAAGATCATTTAATTAAGGTCACAGACAAATCCTAAGATTGAATTGAGAAACTCACATGGACTGCATATATAAGCTCAAAATACAGTATAGACTGAGATTACAGCAGAAACTCTCTTGTTAAGTATTTTGAAAGAGGGAGACAAGCATTCAGGCATTCTCTATATAGTTTCCCTATGGTCAGAAAGTGAGGCACACTGTGCTTTGTGATGCCAACAGATAAAGTAGTTAATGAAATATGGCCACTTCAAGGGCATTTTCAAGTATACTTTGTCTAATTGTATTTCAACCATAAAAACTAAAGCAGCAAATACAAGTCACATTTTCCTTCTTTGAAGCACAAGAGAGGTATGATTTTTTTTCCCCCCTATTTATTTAGAATTCCCAATCTGTATCATTGTGATTTGCGGTAGTCTGTCCAAGTTCGGTCCCAGCTACAGTTGAGGGTAGTGGCAAAAACTCGGATCTGTTATTTTGAATAGGTGGTAAGAGAGATAGTAGAGAATTCTGTGTTTGTTCTTTTATCTAGAAAGGAAAAAAAAGTTAAAACAGGACTGCACTAAAGGCCCCATAACTTTGCATTTGACTTAATTAAAAGCATGTGAAATCAGAGCCATATTCTTGCATGCTAACAGTATTGAAAATAACCTGATAAAAGCTTTAGAATAGTCCTTCAAGACTAATTACATTAGCTATACAGTTATTCTGCTTGAAGGTGATATTTTAAACCATTATTCTTACACTGACTTAAGTTAAACTAACTTTATCAAAGTGGAAATAGGTTACTGTTATGATTCCTATACTCTATCAATACCATTTTGTTACAAAAAACAAACCAATCCTGCTGTTACTGGATGTTTTAACTTAATTATTTTGTAATCCAACTCTAATATTTTGTAGCTTATGTATAGTTGTGTCATTTAACAAAATATCATAAACTCACCTCTTTGAAGAAAGTATGCGAAAGCAAACTGCTCGCTGATGGCCTGTATCACAAAATGAACAATATAATTATGCTGTAGATAGCAAAATACTGCTCTTGGTAAATGGGCCAGACTGACAAATCAATTCAAACTCTGTGGTATTTCATCCACAGATGTGAAGCGTGAGAAAAGCAGCATAGACTTCCCAGTTCTATGACTCAGACTTATTTAGTAGCATCTTCCCTACAAATTATTTTTAAAGTGCTTTTTTCCACTTTTCTGCTCAACAAGGAATTTAATTCCTTATTCAGAAGAGACATAATACTGAAAAAAAATATTCTTCAGATTTTTGTGGGTTTGGTTTGTTTTTTTTTCCTTTCACAAAGTGCACATTTAAAAATTAATTTTACTTGTTACAAAGTATATTCATATTACAAAAAAAATCAGGCGTCAGACAACTTTAAAAGTATGGTTCCTTTAACAGACAAGATAATTGTTACATTATAAACTCAAAGATAAGTGTAGTGTTTTGCATAGTACATCTGGTCTGAGATACTGTATTTAACAGTGTTCAAGTAATTACTGTAACCTAAATTGTGGACTACACTTGGTCTTACATTGAAGCAACAGAAAATTAGTTTTGACCAGGTTACCTTTTCTCAGGGTCCTGCTGCAAGCACAGTTCTACCAAGTTGTGGAAAGCAGGAGAAAATGTTTTGGAAAATGGAATTTGTAGCCTTTCACTGGTCATTGTTCGTGTCATGCTCTCACCAATTCCAGAATCAACACCTGATTGGGAATTCTTCATCCTGGATTCCCCATGGGAAAAAGTATTTATATCCCAAGGACAATGTGTGGGACCTTTCAGCTTTTGCAGCAACATCTAGTAGAAAGGAATAGCAGTATAAGAGCTCAATAGCTATCCAGACCTGTTCAGGCTAATCTGTGAAACTCCAGAAATGGAAGGAAAATTTGGTCTAGATTTCAGCAGTAATAGCATTGGTTTATCCATGTAAAACAAAAAAGCACAGAGTGTGTTAAAGAGTTTAGCTTCATACCTGAGTGCGAGGCATATCTTGAAATGGAACATGTCCATTGGCTAATTCACATGCTGTAATTCCCACACTATAGATGTCAGACTTCATGTTATACCCAGACAAATCCTGTGAGAAAAAGAAAACTAACTGGATCACTGATGTCATTGAGCAGTGCTGACAAAAATACAAGCATTTGCTTCAAGGCAAGATTCTAATACCCTGTAATCTAGATGAGATTGAAGCAATTAAATTGTGAAACCTCAGGCTTTGTGCAGAAATCTGATGTTTGTACTGAAGAGAAGTTTTAGAATCTGCAGGAGTTTCCAGGAAGATCAGGTAAAGAGGTTTAGTACAGCACCACTTTACTAACAGCTGTAAAACCAGTTTTACAAATTCAGTACATCTATGTCTTCTTAGAAGCTGCAGTTCAATAGCGTCCATTGCTTCTACAAATACCTTTAAGTTAGAAGTTGAATACTTAACTTTGAACAGGAAAAATGAAGTGTAATTTACACTAACCTGTCTCAGTAGTTCAGGACTCAGCCAAGGAAGCACGGATGTACTAAACTGGGGGAAATCATATACTACCTTTGATTTTTGTCCATTGTTAACTAAACTGTAGAGGTTGTTTAAGCCAGAGAGGGAAACCAGCCCATCCCCTGAAATCAGAATGTGGCTAGCTTTAATATTCCTGTAACATAAAGCGGTAAATTTTAGTTACAAAAATTACCCAAAGAACAACTAGACTAGAAAGGCTTTTGTATTTCATTAACATAGCAAGATGTTAGTGTGCAGTTCTATTTAGCAGGTTTTCATGTTCTTCACTTACTATGGGTTGACTTTTTAATACAGGCCCAAGAGAGAGGAGGGATGACCAGCAAAAAAAAAAATTCCAGAAACTGGAGAAGGGCCTTCCTTCCCTCCAAAGCAGGTAAAGTAAGGAAACCCTTTGTACACCTGATTCTCTTCTGCTTCAATGAGACAAAGCCAGATGTGTAATCCCTGTAACAACTAGCTTTAAATAATGTATCAATGCTGGTTTTGTTAAGCTTCTACAGACTTGGTTCTGCTCTATTACTGAAGAACAATGCATGTGCACTGTCTGATATAACGTATATAGAAACAGGGAAGAGATAACACTTAAGCTGAAAATTAGTTTTGAAGTAAAACTAAATTCTTAAACTGGATGCTGTAATCTGATTCTTACCTGTGAACATAGCCATTCTGGTGCATGTAATTTAATCCTCTGATTGCACCAAACAGAATGTTCCCTATTAAAGCTTCACTCATTCCTTCAGGAAAGTAAGTCTTCAGCAGGTGTCTAGCTGAACCTGAAAGTGAAAAAATAAATTGCCAAGCCTAACAGGTCTTGTTAAATTACTTGTCTATGCTTGCTTCATTGTATACCTTCCTCAAGAGCAGTGCTCTCATCTTTATATTGACCATGGTACATCAAAACAGTTACATGGATGGAACTGATAACATCCATTAGGCAAAAAATCGTAGTCAAGTTATGCTTCTGTTAACTGAAAATGTATGCCAAACCTGTATTCAACCTAGATAAGTTTTCTGTTGGTGAACTTAAAAGCTGTAAAAAGTCAAGTTCATCCCCCAGTTACCATTCCTTGCTTGGTGGGTGTTAGGACAAAGCACAATTTAATGCAGTTTGAATACAATTCTTCACTGGGGAGGAAGCTTATGTACAGAAAACTTCTCTCAACAAACAAGAAGGTTTGTTTTTTCTACAAGACAGGAGATGCCTAAAATAAAACCTCTAATGGACCATGTGGCCCAAATTGTATCAGCACTTTTTCCCTAGTCCAAAATTGTAGTTACCAGTTCTTACCGTAAGCCATGAATGGAGAGATGACCCAAAGCCAACTACCAGCTGTAAACACTGTCCAAAGTGTCATTATGTTGGGATGCTGGAAAAAGTGGGATAAAACCACCTCATTCTATGGAATGAAATTAAAGTGGATGTGTTAACCACAAGACAACAGTTTTAAGTCAGTAATCAGTAGAAAGAACTGTTCTCTCTATATTTATACAAAGTTACAGGTTACATGTCTATAATTACATTTGTCGAAAGCAAATCTAAATTGATCGAAGTCCATTGTTTTGGTGTTAAATACAGAGTACAGAACAAGTTTCCACGAAAAAATTACAGAAGTATCTCTAAAACACTTGTCAGCTATTTTCTTCAGAAAGCAATTCTCAAATTTACACATGCCTTTTATTTGCATTCTACTCCTTTAGAGGAGTATCATGAATGAAATGACTCACTACAAAGACAAAAGTTACCTCTATTTAGTAACCTCATATGTATTCATCACCATCTTGTGCATAACTGCTGTTTCTTTACCTGCAAAGCTTTCAGATGCTCTTCAGAGCAATCTTCTAGGTCTGTGATCCTTACAGCAACTTGCATGCCTGTAGGTGTATGCCGTGCAAGGTAGACTGAAGTCAAGTTGTTGAACTTCCTTCCTGAACCCATTAACATTACCAATTATTAATTAATTTTTTTCTTTTACAGAGATAATTTTACAGATTTAAAATTGCAGTTGATACCAGTATGTTTCTTTAAGAATGTCAAGAACTTAAAATAGTTGCAGCAAAATACAGTAAATTATCTAAAGAATAGCTCTGCTAATTTCAGAACAACTAAAAAGGTTTAAACATTTGCCCTTATCAATTATACATATAAACAAACAACACTTTTAACAAGCATATTAACACACACAGGCGCATACAAAGTAGGATTTAGTGCAGCCATCCTTAGAACAACCAATTCAGGTGGCTAAGTGACATAATGTTACTTAATGTTGTATTTATTGCACCATACCACATTTGTCTTATCCATTCAAGTAAGTGATTAGTGAAACACGAACAATGTTCTGCACATTTCTCAACTAGCACAAGAATAATTCTAGTCAGCTGAAAATACGTTTTCCAAACTCAATATTTACTGCAGTTAGCAATAACCTATTGAGAGCATGCATCTGCAGGAACAAGAAATATTTTAAGGTAGACTTAGGTTACCTATTTCCAGTTGGAGTTCATAGTGAGAGACATCAGAAGTGCACAATACCATTTCATTCTTTCCTGTAGATGGGGGAATCCAGGCTAGATCAGAATCAGCCTAACAGTGAGAAAAAACAGTTCTCAAAATGACTAATTTAAAAATATTTATATATTTTAAGAAGTTACAGGTTTAAAATTAACACAGCAATATAATTAATTAGAAGATCAAGTACTTGCATCAAGTACTCAAGCTGGTGCTTTTACCATTGCACTGCAAATTACTTATATGAGTTACTGATTTTGTGTGTGTGTGTTTAAAAAATGGTATGCAATTAAAAGTAACAGTTACCTATAGCCTAATTTCCAAACGGGAAGCCTCTAAGTGCTGTGGTTATTTTTGCTGTTAACATTTTAAGAAGTACCCTCTGATGAAATTATTTTGAATATGTATCAGCTTTGTGTTTTACACTGCCAGATAATGTTTCTATACTATTCTTACCAGATGTTCATGAATGCTACTCTGAGATAGTTCTTCTGGCCCAATTGGTTCAACTGGTGTACGTAGAATGCAGGAACAGTCCTTGACAACAGAAACCAGTGAATGTTAGTGACATCGCAGCAATTTATTACACATGGCAGTGGGGAAACATCAAAAGTAGCCCCTATAAGCAGGAGTTCAGAAAGTTTTCTGATACAAGTCAGTGAAGCAAGAGGTTAAAAAAACAGAACAGAACACATACGCGGCAAGAGAAGGGATACTAAACAGCCTCTTTCACTGAAAGTTGATACAGCAAAGTTTAAACATGTCAGTACTGTGGAAATCAAGAAACAGGTTTCATCAGAAGGTATGACTGAGTAACAAGGTACAACTGCTGAAGATTTTTAAATACAAACTTACCAAACAAGACATGGATCCACTTTCGATCAAAGAAAAAGTTACATACACCCATTTATCCTAGAGAAATTAAAGTAGAAATGTGAGATTATACATAAACCTGTGATAAATAGAAGTCTCTTTGCTCACAAATGTGAGGCATTCCTCTGAACTCACACACACAAAAAGAAACCCCCAAACTACAGCTCTGGGAAAGTCTGCTTCTGTTCAGCCTTTAAACAGCATGTGGATTTCTAAGTCTATTCTGAGGACATGCAATATACATTCCAACTCAAGTTTTCTTTTTTTTTTGATTCATGGGTTTAGAGATCTTATTACCACTTTTGAACAAGCAATTTAATTCCAAGTTAACTAAGTGCAGAATGTAAAAAGAAACACATTCATAAACCTCTGTCAGTTTGTAGGAAAAGAAGTAATTGTCGGTTTTAAAGGAGCACAGCTGTGTGCAGCTTAACTAGCTCACAAAAAAAGCCAGAAGTGCACTGTACATTTCACAACTGAGAGGGGAAAAACTATTGTGAAAGATTAGAGTAAAAAAATAAACCAACCAACCCACCCCCACAAAACCAAACCAAGAAAAAAACCACAACAAACCCACCAACAAACCCAAACAAAATAACCCAAAGGAGCAGAACCAACTCAGATAATTTTCATTTTACTTAGGCTACAGAATCAGCAAACTCCCTCACAGGTGAGCCAATCTGAAAGACAGTGAGGAAAGAGACATCACTGTTTATAGAAGCATATGTCTAAGTCTTTAGAAGCATATCAAAGCTTCTAAAGCATAGAGTGGTACTAGCTAATTTACTTTAGCTACAAGCAAGTCTTCTTAGGCTGGCTTATGTCAACCACATAAGGTAGTTAAGGATTTTAACATCACATATTGCTTGAAAGTTAAAAAGGGTGAAGCACTGTATTAGGAGCTGATTATTTATCAAGGAGCCTGACTGTATGCCATGTTTAAATTATGCATGCTGTTTTATCAAGCTCCCACCACCCTATCCACTACTATATCTGAAGCCACTCCCAATCCTTAATATTTCTACCCTGAAAATCTGCTCGAAGAAATACTGCAATTCCTTATTAAAGATTAAAAACTCAGACAAAAGAAGATTTTTAGAAGGTACTGGGCACCTTCAGAGGATCAGGACTTGACTTACCCAACTTCACCAAGGAAGTCTGTGGCAGAGTAGGGAAAAAAGAAAACCCAGCAGGTGCTTCAAGATTCTGGCCAGCACTGTAACGGGTACAGCATCCTGCTCCTACCTGGAAAGGAGACACTTCGTTCTGTTATACAAGATAATTTATTCTGTTGCATGAAATATGAAACCACAAAAGCTAAGCTGAAGAATAATGCCTTAATAACTATGCTACACTGAAGTCAGACCATCGTAGAATTTTTTCAAAAATTCAGCCAACAGAAACATCCATGCTCCACATTTGTTCAAATAACATTACAAACATAAGATTTTTTTTCTTACGTAGTTTAACATCTCCCCACTTTTGCATCATGTCCCTACATACTTTTTTCTGTTTCCACATTTTTTTCCTTCTGTACCGCAGTTGGTTCTTTTGTACTTCAGTGACAGTGTTGCACAGCTGAACTGACACGTTCATTCCAGCTTAACTATAGCTTCGGATGCAGCGAGCAATGGAGGGAAGATAAACAGAAAAACGTGCCTGTGACCTGGGAGAAGCCCAGGTACCACGAAAGCACGATGCAGTGCTTTTACTGCCGCTGGGCTGCAGGTCCTGCTTCAGTGCTTGAAGTGGTTCTCAAACACGTATCTCGAGTTAAATGATGCATCCGTGACAGGTAATGGAATAGCAGAAAACGACGCCCCACAGGCTGTCCCTCACTTCTCCGTTAAACTTGTACCTTGCCTTTCCCGGTGCCCCCGCCTCCTTGCGCGCCAGACAGCGGTTACCAGAGTCCCCGCCTCCCTCTGGCCCCCGCGACCGCAAGGGCAAAGCTGCGCCCCTGCCAGAGCGACGGCTTCGGCACCGATTCCCTACTGCCGACTCCCGAGCTCAGCGTGCGTCGTTCTCCACTCCCCGGCCTGCCTGGCTTCGCCCGCAGCGAAGCTAAGGGCACAGCTGACCCAGAACCCCGACCACCCAGGCACGGCCAGGAAACCTTGCAGGGAGGCAGCGCGCGTTCCCACCTCCCGCTGCTTGAGATCAGGGTCAGGGCCGGCGCGGCCGCCGAGCCGCCAGCCCCGCCCCCAACCCCTACGGAGCTGTAAGGGGGTGGTGGAGGCGGCCCAGCGCATTGTGGGGCATGTCATTAGAGCGGGTGGCCCCCTTGGCGCCGCGCAGCGAGCTGGGGGCTGTAGTTCTTGGGCGGGAGCTGGGCGGATACGATTGGGGTCCTTCCTCAGTCGAGGCTGCATTAGATGCAGGGCTGCTGCCTGTCCGCTTTGGGCGGCGGTGGCAAGGAGGAGGGCCGGAGGAAGCGCGGGGCGGGTAAGAGGAGCTGTTCGTTGAATCGGGGTGGTTCTGTCTCCTCGGGTTACTTAGCGAGCGCCCCATCTCTGCCCCTCACTTTAACCATTTAGCGGCCGTGTCTTTTCTTCCTTGGGGCTGGTCCCTACTGAGGCGCGGCGCCACGCAGACTCTTCTGGGGCACCCGCTATGTCTGGCGCAGACTGCTGAGGCGCACCGGGCCGCGGCGGGCGTGTGGCGGCCTCCGTGTGGTTGGCTGGCGCGGAAGCGCGGGCTTAGCATGAGGCGCTGCCCTGGGCCGACTGCGGGGGCTGTCTTGTCCCGTGCGGCGTACCCTGAGCGGAAGGGAGACAGTCATTTCGCCTGCCTTTCTTGTGCTGCAGCAGACAATGCTGTCTTCGCGATGATAATGTTGATAGATACTGTGCTAAGCTTTATCCGTTCGGTGTATGTGCTTATATTGCAGTAAAGCGCTAGGCTCTGGCTGCGAATGGTGTCTGTCTGCAGGCTTGGTGGTTGGTGTGACCTTCAGCGTGCTCGAGAGTTCCTTCCTGCGTTATAAGTACCCATAATCGTATGGGCTGTCCTGGGAGGCTTCTGTCACTGCTCTTAGAAAGAGAAGCTTGATGCGTTTCAGTTGTGGCCCTGCTTGTGTATGGATTTCAGACCAAGGAGGTTTGGACTTATGTCAGCATTTAAATCACATTACAATTTTGATCAGATGATTAAATTGTAGTAAGAGTGTCAGCAAATGACTAACATTCTTTCAGCTGTCATAGTGAGAAAGTGTTATGTGGAGTTGTATTAATATATTTTTATTTATTTAATGCAATCTTCAATTGTAGGCTGTTGCATGGGTGCGTATTTTTGGCTATGTTTCAAATTGTTGGCTGATTGTGAGAGTCTAATGCAAATAGTAAATACAACTTTTCACACAAGATTACAAAGCAAGACAATTTTAGGATTGCTTTAGGATACTCTATCTTTCAAAAGATGTGTTTCTGAGTAAAAATAGGTAGACTCTAATTACAATTATAACACTGAAGCTAATATTCTAGTAGTTGAAATTTTCAATTTGCTAGTAGTGGTGTCGTCAGAGAGGTATCAGTTTATCAAATTTCTATATAAATATCTGAAAGGGTAACAAAGAGAATATGGAAAATGATGGATGTCTATCGGTTTGCCTCTAACAGAGGGCATGTTGGAATGAATATTGCGCAGTATGCGTGCTGTCTTTTAGGAAGAATAAACCTGATTCACTGGGTTTCCAAGAAGAAGCAAAAATAGCATTTTCACTGAGATGCTTATCAAAGAGATGACATATTCTTTTATCAAGTTAGTTTGCTAGTGATACTTGGGAGACTGAATCATATAGATCAGTTTGGTTTATTCTAAAATATACAAAATTGTAACTCTTAAAATGGGATATATATTAAACCATTTCCTTAAATGGATTCAGTTATGCATTAGCTTGAAAGCCTGAGATTTCAGTTACGTTCTCTTCAAGTACGCTTTATAGAGAACAAGCTTCAATTCTAAAAGAAGCCTCTAACAACCGTAATAGTGAAGTAGCAGCACAGTACTTTCCTCGAGCATATATCACATTTTTGTACTCTCTAACCAACAAATAGCCAATTCTGGACAGTTCTTTTACTCTCTGAAAACAAATTATTTGCTCTCTGATCATAACAATGCTTAGATGTAGACATTATTTCTTGCATGTACACATGTAGACTTTTTTTCCTTCTGAAAAAGTCTGTGCATTTGCAGAAAATAATTGGGAAATAATAAAATTTTATATGAGTATTTAGGTAGCACTTACAGTTTCAGATGAAGTTTGACCTCATTCAAGCACATGCTATTTTCACACCGTGTGCTAGGGATGATATAGACAACCGCCAAGCATGCAGAACTTAAAATCTTAATTATCAAACTGTGATATTTAATAGTGTATGGGTATATGTATATTGTGTCTTAAGTACATGTGTGTGTATATATATGTTTATACATGTACATATATATGTATACATATATATGCATTTGCTTAAGAGGTAATTTTGCTACTTAAGGAAAGTATGGGTTATTATAAATGTCAAGGAGAAAAAAATTAGTCTAGCTTGGTGTAGCTCTGGATAATTAGGATGAGGAAACCATTGTGGTTAGTTCTATGACTCCCTTGGTATTCATCATCCTTTAAGAGATGTCTTCCATCTTCCTCTCTGAAGCCTTACCCCCATCCCAAATTTAACACAATCCAGGAAATGTGTGTGGGGGGGTTGATTTTATTTCCTTGCGATTCCTTTCTTATGCTGTAATATTTATGGTTGAAAGTCTGAGGCAGGTTTGCTTATGATTATTACACTTGTTATAAGGATTATGTTGGCATACTCTGAGATTTATTTTTTTCCTCACATGAGAGAAACATGAGCACTAAGTAGGTTTCTGTAGGGATAGTAATGGCTGAAAATAGCAGGTGTTAGGTACACAGCAAGCGTGTTTGTGTTTGCATAGATTTAGTTTTCCGTATATAGTCCTTTGTTGTTCATCTCATGCTATGCACTGTTGAATGGTTTGGCCTCTGCCTCTGAGCAGTAGTCCCAGGAATGTTTTGGCAGCAATTCAGCATAGTCATGTTTGCTATAAGAATAGAACTGTTTCCTTAACTTTGAAATGGAAAATATGTGTATTGTTATGAGATGGCTTGACACCATTCTGATTTTAGTGATGACAAAAGTACTGTGTTAACGACTTGATGTAATTTTTGTAATTGTTATTAAGTCGTGTATTTACATAACAATACAGTTCATCACCCCAGAATAATTCAGTTTGCTTCCTTCTGGAAAACGAGCCTTAACTTCTCTTTTAATCAAATTAGAATATTATTTGTTGAAATTCTGTTTGTTGTGGTCTGCTATCTTGCATCCTGTAATTGTACAGAGGAGCAGATCTAGTTTAGTCTTTCCAAGTGCTTGTGAGGAGTCAACTGCTCTCACCAAGAAGGAAAACAGCAAGCACAACAGGATATTTACATTTGAGTTTGAATGTCAAAATAGATGCCAGTATTTTGGAAAAGTTTTAAACTTCTAATGTATATAATTTCTTTGTGCATTAATTTGTGGTTTCCAGTTGTAAAAGCAACTAATTTCACCTTTCTGATAATTAAAATTTGAATTTGAGTTCTCTAGTAGTAGACTGTTTTCAGAATTATATTCAGAGTAAGATGGCACAACTGTCTTTTTGCATCCATCTTGAACTGTTAAAAGTAGTAGTTCCAAAGATAAGAACAGTTAATATGTTATAGCTGTTACAACTCTTCTAAGGCTTTGCAAATTAAACTTAGTTGAGATCTACTGACTCATTGATGGAAAAAATTTAATAAAATCTCCTGTTGTGTAGTCAGAAGAACCCTCTTTTATCTCTCTGCTGAATGTGTTTCCTCTTTTAGTTTTTGTGTTTTTAAGCTATGCACTGTGACATCTTATCACTTAAAAGAAATACACATCAAGTGTCTTCTAATGCTTTTAACATATTTTTCTAGCTTTTCCTTTTTTTTTTTGTTGGTTATGCTTCAATTTTTATACAGTTTATAACCTTGATAAGCAGTAAGACTGTTGCTTGGGTCCTGAGAGATAGCCCTCCACACCTCTTAGAATATTTCTTGGTATGAATGGGCTCCAGCATTGCCTTTTCTTCCTGAGTTTCATTTTCCCGGCAGGTGATGCAGCAAACCTCAGAGCAATTTGGATTCTGGGGGCAGATGCAAAAGGCCTAGGAGTAGTTCTCACTTCTACAAGAGGTCTTTTCTGAAGTGTGCTATATGCACTCCTGTTTTTAGCTTACTATTTCAAGCCATGTGATAGCTGAAATATGAAACTGACATAGTGGAATAAAATGTAATTTATGGAGCACAGAAATACACAGATTGAAGTAGATAGGTTTTAATTCTCCTTGGTTTTTCCATATTCAATTAACCTATTTGTAAGGGAGTCAAATATCAATGGCAAATTATCACGAGGGACAAAACCGGTAAGGAGTGCATCTGTGTGGCATTAATACAGTAAATTGAAAATGGAAATAATCTTTATAAATAAAGATTAAAAATAATAGCTGATAAAGTTCTAACTTTAGATGTGGACATTCTGCATGGTTTTACAACTTTCATTTCTGGACCATCTTTTTATAACATGGTCATGTATTTTAAGGCCATGTTGTAAACTTTATGGGTTTTATCCAAGTGTATTGAATTATAGTTACAACTATCTGAAAAACTGTCTGAAATTGTTTTATAGCTGCAGAACAAGAGAGTTATGGGGTGACTTGTAGGGCATTAGCTGGTTAAATTTTTCCAGAGAAGTTCCCCATGGCACATTAAGCACCGGAAATGTGAGCATTAAATTTTATGCTGTTTGCTCACATAGCAGGCTTGTCAAAGGTTTTACAAATGAGGTTGCCCTTTTGATTGGATATCTTGATGTTGGCCTGATGCTCTAGAAAACTTTGATCCAAATTTTTTTGGTAGTTGATTGGTTTGGTTGGGTTTTTTTCATTTTGTTGGCTGAACTGAGCCTGACCCTCAATGAATAGTGTTCAGCTTGGCACTGCTTAGAAGAGAGAGGAAGTAGTATTAATTTTTACATTATTAATGCTGGAAGGAAAAAGATACAATCAGAGCTGTGAAGAAACTGTCCAATGCTGCTGAATTTTGTCTCACTCTATAGTGACTCTTATTACAAGATAAAATCATCTTGTTTAGGTGGATCTCCAGCAGTCTTATGTGTCTTTTGCTGCTGTATTGAGTTGTTTGAGAGGGGATGGAGGGTATGTATGTGTGTGTAGTTAATGCTTTTCAGCAATCCATTGAAAAAAACAGCTTCTTGAAAAAAAAAAAAATGCAGACTAGTCTTAGATGCAGCTATACATTCAGGTAGAAATGTTTCCGGAATCTGTTTTATTGTTTTTTACTGTGTGCCCAACGTAGATGATAATTAAAGCTGGTAAATAAGTACATGCTTAAAGAATTAAGTGACAAAGCAAGAAGATACTGCTCACAAGTATAAGCTGACATTAATGGAAGAATGTTCTCTTTCTGATCTACTGCCGAGGTCTACAAGCAGATGAACTGGCAGGCTCTAGGCTTTCATTAAAAAGCCCCTGCACTGTCCATTTTGATCTCATCAAATGAGAAGTTGCTACAGACTGTGAGACATATCTGTGGTTGTTGTGTGGTGATGGGAGGTCTTAAGTAAAGTCCAGTGCAAATTTGATTTCAATAGAATTTTGTTTTTACTGAGTGGAAGGAGGAGGGAAAATGAGACTTTTGTTCTTTTTCACTTCATATTTCTCTGTCATCTTGTATTTCATATAAAAGATAATAGAATAGTTTAGGCAAGGAAACAACAGAGTTTTTACTTTATTAAACTGTTTTGATATGCTAATTAGTTCATGGTAGTTTCATTTATGGTTTAAACGTGTCTCGAGCGAAGACGAAGCAGATTTTGTCATGACCCACAAAGTAAAGCTCAGATGTATCCAATTTTTAATGAACTGACTTCTAAAAGGGAAAAAGATTAAAGCAGTCTTATAAAACATTTTAACAACCAAAATGCTAAAAAAGATGGCTTTGAAATCCTTTGGAAGCCTTTATAATCTATTGCGTTAAATGTAGTAGCTGCTGTCTTTTAGAGTAAAAGGGAAATGCCTCAATTCAGTGAATGAAACTGTCATAAGCTAAATATTCTATGGAAGAGGTGGAATGGTAGAGATGACTAATTGACAGAGTGAGTGCTGAAGGTGAGATGTCTGCAGGGAAAAGGCATGTCTTGAATGCTATGTTTTACATGTAGTGTGTAAATTTTGGTTTAAAATGTTTTAATGATAGTACAGGGGAGAAATTCAGACTGAAAGAGACAAGTCGCATTAACTTACCTGTCTCATTTGAAAGAGTGACATCTGTTAAACTTTGACATTCTTTTTCTTTTTATTTCCAGATGATGCCTGAGCTGAGAAGCTGGTGAATCTTACATGGAATGCCTATAGCTGCTTATCCTGATCAGTAGTAGCCCAGATGAAATAAACATGTCCTAAGATGGAAATTGATACAAAGAATGAGCCACTCTACAGAAAACAGTTCATCCCAAATTTGTTAGTGTCTTGGTGGTTTGATGGGTCTCGCTTTCTGTGTCTCCAAACCAAAGCCATCTTTCTACCAAAGCAATAAAGGGACGGTGCACAATCTGACTACAGAATGCTATTTCCAAAGAAGTGAGCTGCAAAGAAAGGACTCATGAATTTTGATCACGGGGGCTTGGAGAGCATCTCTGGTAAGTTGAAGAATTAAATTCTGACTTTTTGAAACTATCTTAATGTTATAGAACACCAACCTGAAGACAGCCTTACGTTTCACATACTTTATATTGTTTGTCTGATATTGTGGATGAACAAAAATAGCTTGTGCAAGCTTAACTGGCTCTTAAAATCAGCTTGTGCTGTAAAAGGTTGGCTGTAAAATTCTCAGTGTCAGTAATCAACATTGGCATTTTTGCCACTGAATGATAATGAAGATAAACTTCATTGAGTGGAAATGATGCAAAGGTAATCATTGTACACTCTTGATGTATAATATTTTAGCAATGTAGAACTAATGATTCTTTTTCATTTTTTTTCCCCTTCCCCAATAATTATGAAGAGATTAAGGTGGGTGGGGCAAAATAGGAAGAGGATGAACTTCCTTTCCAGGATTTTGAGTATTGTGTTTCTCAGAGCATGTTTCTGTGTGGATGATAATGGAATTTTATATTTGTTCACTGCTGTTAAGGCAGCATTCTGTTAATTATTGTAATGACTTTGAGATTATTTACATCTATGTTTATTACCAAATGAAAAGATAAACAGAAGAGCAAGAGAAATGTGAATTTCCTTCAGAAAAGGGAAGTGTAACAGTACTAAAGCCAGTGAAACCTTTCAAAATCGGTAGCTGATAAAATGTAGGTTTGTGTTTGGGCTTAATGAAGAGGAAAAGATAGAAATTGAAACTAAAGACACACATACTCAAGAAGTTGGAGGGAATCATGGCTGAACCAGCTTTCTAGGAAGCTGTGGAGTTGTTTGGGCTGAGGAACTTAAAATTAAGTATTGATTCAGTAAGTAATCTGGCAATTTGTCCAATATAAAATAATTATCTTTAAATCTACTGAAAGTTTTTATAAAGTAGTTTATAGTATATAGAATGTATACTACTGTAGCAATATATGTCTTATTTAATAGTAGTGTGCTATTACTGGCTTTCATTCATTTTTCAGATGTCTGCTCCAATGAGGACCTTCCTGAGGTAGAGTTGGTGAGCATGCTAGAAGAACAGTTGCCAGATTACAAGTTACGAGTGGACTCTCTGTATCTGTATGAAAATCAAGACTGGATTCAGTCTCCAGCCCGCCATGGCCATCTTCCTAAAATCACTTCTCCTGCTCATGATGAGGAGCCCTTCCATTACATGAGTGAGTATATCTGGGCCTAGGATATGGTTGGGATTTTTGCTTTTGTTTTTAATTATTGAAGAAAAACATTGTAAATATAAAATTAATATTGTTAACATTATGAAGTGCTAAAATCTGACAAACTTTGTACAGGTGGAAGAAAAAACTGAGTTCAAGCAAAGTGCTTGTAGTTCAGCACCAGAATTCTAGGGCTGACCCAGAACATTCCGTGGCTGCCTGATCATTAGATTTCACATAGAAAAAGCAATTGCAACACAAGATATTGAAAAAGATAAAGGAACCTAGAATTGTGCTGGATTAGATACAGAGGTATGAAGTATGCAGCTGCTCTGCTTTCAGGATTGTTAATGATGCTGTGGTTCTTTTTGCTAGTGTTTGCCCTGAGCTAGCAATGTACACCGTCTCAGTGCAGAAGGCTGACCCTATCCTGGACTGCACCAAAAAGATGTGGTCAGCAGGTTGAGGGAAGGGATTCTGCCTCTCTGTTCTGCTCCTGTGAGACCCCACCTGCAGTGCCGTGTCCAGCTCTGGAGTCCTGAACACAAGAAAGACATGGACCTACTGGATTTGAGTACAGAGGAGGGTCTCTGAAATGTTCAGAGGGCTGGAACATTTCTCCTATGAGACAGACTGAGAGGGTTGGTTGTGCTCAGCCTGGAGAAGAAAAAACTCCAGGGACATCTTGTTGCAGCCTTTCAGTACTTAAAGGGGCCTATAAGAAAGATGGGGACAGTTTTTTTTTTAGAGTGTCATTTTGTGACAGGAAAAGTAGTGATGATTTTAAACAAAAGGTTTAGATAAAATATAAGGAAATTTTTTTATGGTTAGAGTGGTGAAACACTGTTACAGGTTGCCAGGAGAAGTGGTAGATGCCCCGTATGTGGAAACACTCAAGGTCAGGCTGAACAGGGCTCTAAGCAAGCTTGATCTAGTTGAAGAAGATGCCCTTGATCAGTGCTGGGGGACGCACTAGATGACATTTAAAGGTCCTTTCTGACTCCAGACATTCTATGGTTCAATGGTTTGTGTCAATATTGCTTTTTAAATGCAGTTAATAGTTTTTTCTGGAAATAGAAATTAAGTGAATGCCATGTAGGTGGGTCCTAAATCAGAATTGATCACTGCCTTCCAATTCTGAAGCTACTAAGTAACTTAACCCTTAATGTGATAAGGAAGAGAACAGACAGCTTCTAATCACATGAAGAAACCTATAATGTGTTAAAAATTAAATACATAGAGGGCTGCCAATAGAACTGAAGACTTTACTTGCCTTTAGTTTCAAGTTGGTTTATGTGTAAAGAAGAGAATACACTATGATCACTTCAGAGAAATGGGGAAGTCCTTTTTCCTCTGTATATTAGAAGTATCAGAAAAAATTGCGTGGGAGAATGAAGTTGTAGTCATTGCAGATTCCTATATAAATACCTCTCCCTTGTACATGCCACCACTGAAAGGTATTTGGTTTTGTTTGTGCTTTAAGCCTCCACCCAGGGCATATACAAATGAGTAAGTAAAATTAAAATGCTACCTCTTAGTGCAGTGCTCAGCAGTTTAAACTAATCTTATTATCAGTTAAAAGCTGGGACTCTCTTTAACTGTGGAAAGTAGTTGGAAAGTCACTTAATGTTTATGGCTTGGTCTGTTTCTAATAAAAGTATTGCAAGCATAAATGATTTTATTAGTGGAGTGAACAGTTCACTGGAAGCAGTTGTGTAGTCAGTGGGTGTGGATTTTCCTCTGAGTTTGAATTATAAAGAGGTGAGATCAGAGTCTGTCCATGATGGAAGAACTTTACATAAATGCAGTTCTGCTGAAGCTCTTTGGTCAACACCTGTACTTCCAGTGTAATGAAGCACAGAGCTCTCAGATCAGGGACCTTCAGTCAGTGTGAGCCTGCATCTCCAAACCACAGTGAGAGGGAAGGGCTTTATCAACAATGTTTTAGTGAAGCCAGCCATGCATTATTTGTCTATCAAGGTACTGCAGAAGGTGGTCCCTTTCTCTTTTACCCAGTGAGAAGTTCTTTTTAACTGTAGCACGTGTCCTGTGAAAATAATTAACTGCTGGTGAGAGGAGTGTTTGTTTTTGGTTTTTTTCAAAAGCTGCCATAGCTGCTTTCTTGAAAATGAGCTGTAACAGTGACTGACATTAAGTTAAAAGATAACTGTTAGGCATAACATAAAAAGCTCATTCTATAATTTAAGAGCTTTGTCATAACTGCTGGGTAACAAACTCAAATACAATTTGTTTCCTAGAAGAAGAGATGTTCAACTCCTGGTTTGAATAGATTGGTAGTTAATACCTAAGAGAAAGCAAACAAACAAACCAGGGCAACATTTATTGCACTTAAGCTCCTCCTCTTTTTATGGATGCTGTTGCCTAGTAGGTTTATCGAATGATCAGTTGATTCCCACTGACGGTTTTCACTGAGGTGGAAGAATATTTTCTGCTTCAGCTGTGGTAGCCTAAGAAACCCTGGATTGCACTGTCTGTCTTCAGAATTATTTTGTATGTGTGAGTAAAGGGACATGGCACAACATTGCAAGAATATTAACCAAAATGAAGAATTGCTTGCGGCTTTTGCTTGGCAAGGTGGGTGAGGAGAGATTGCACATGTGCGTATTTGCCAGAGGGAGTTATAACAAACTATCAGTTTGATCCTGTACTGTGAGAAAATAAGAAAAGACGTGTAGAACTAAGTTTCACAGCTGTTAGTTCTGTGATTTCATTTATCAAAGTAAATATATTTGCTTTTGATTTTAGGAACTTACCTATCTGAATAACCTTGTATGCAATTAGCGTAAAGCTTTATTAAGGTGACTTAGAGAATGGAAACGTTTACCTTGAAATAACCTGATGAGAATACTTAGCACAGGAGAACTGGCTATAAGAATCTGCCTATAGTGGCTGAAACTTGCTCATGCATGTGGTGTGAACTTTCAAATACTAGTAAGCTGGGTGAGTTTGGAGTCCCCTCTTGGTAACCAACATCAGCAACTAAGTGCTATAAAAACTGATCTCCCAAATGCATACTATGCTATGCTTCTGATAAATAGATACTTTACATTTTGTGAAGAACTTCTAATTTTGCTTCGAAATGCAATTTGTAAGTGTCACTGTTGTAAGTTCAATACTCTAAGTACTTGACAGCATATGTTGGGTTTTCATGCTTACTGATCTACTTGCTGAAAAATGTTTGGTTTGTTAGATTGAGTTATATTTCTGTTAAGCTCCAGGAGAAACTGTTCATAAACATTTTTCTTCTATATTGTTCTTTCTGTTCTCCTGTCTTTCAAGACTCCAAGATAAGTTTCTTTATATACAAAAATGCAACTTGTTTTTGTCCATAGCATAGCCTTAGTGTTACGTTTTAATAGACATTATGTAACATGCATAAACTTTTGTGTGCACTTCAGCTTGGCACTTGGCTATCTCATAAGTACATGTGCAGTACTCAATAAGAACAAACAGGAAAAACTGAGGACCAATACCAGTGTGTATTCAGAGTATGAATCAGATTTATACAAGGCAGAAGAGTTAAGCAAATCTTCAGAAACAGATTTAGACCAAATCCATAGTAACCTCATTTTTCAGTGCAGTGATGATATAAATTAGTTTCAAAACAGGGTAACTTAGACCCTCAATTGAAGCAGATACTTCTGTATTTGTTAAATTTATATTACTACCTTCTTTACTTTTGTGATCTTAATTTCATAAAGCAAAAATAGTACCTTTCTGTTGAATTTGGGCAAGCGCAAGTATCTGCCACCTCCAGGGATGATCTAACTTTGCTCCAGAAGGGGAATCATATTTAAATGGTTCTTTAAAAGTTACAAGAATGTTTTAATAATGTAAAAAGTGTATTTACACATTTTTGTGGTGGTGGTGGATGTATACAAAAAGTTACCCACTTCCTTACATTCTAATTCTTTCTCATCTTTCCTTTTCCCCACCTGTATCTTTAATTTTCTGTCATTAGCTCTTCTTGAACTTCCTTCCTCCTCCTTGGCTGGATCTCACAAATTTGAACAAGGTAATTAAGGTGTGTTCTTCACTTGCATGTGCTATTCCTGAGGACAAGAACTAGAGCAGAGGAACACTTTGTGTTTCAGCAATGTATTTTCCTCAGAGTTGTCACAAATTCTTCATGCTTGCTTTGTTCTTGACTCAGTCCTGGTTTTCAAATCCTTCTTTTTCTGAGTAGTTTTACAAACTTTTCAAATGTAGAAGTCACTTGATCAGTAAAATAGGATTTACTACTACATCTAAATTGCAGACATGTGTGATCCTATTTCTTTTTAATTGTTGCTAGGATGATTGAGCACTTAAATATATTTTCATAACTAGTCTCTGGAGTCTCCATACTTTCTGTGTATAGCCCTCAGAAGCACACTTATGGGAATTTCTTCCAAGTATAATGTCTGCAGATGTGTTCAGCTGTATTTGGGTATGCTCAAATAGACTCTTCCATCCCTCTGCAGAGGCTGGATGGTTTAATAGCTTAGTCATATTCAAAAAGTTGATCTTAAGAGATTTTTTTTTTCCCTTTGTCTAAATTTGAAGGATGTATGAGCACCTCAAGCTTTAGCTAATATTGCTGGAAGTTGTAAATGTTCAACACCTCATTGTATCAGTCTCCCAAATGTGTATTATTTCATACTTTTGAAGTTAGCATGCATTTTCATAGCCTCTCCTACTTTTATCAACTTGTCTCAGTACAGAGAGGATAAGAGACTCAGTTCTTTTGAATATTCCTGTCTTATGAAATTAGAGGCACAAATGAGGCCAAAATATCGACAGCAAGGCTATTTATTAACAGAATAAAGTGGACGGATCAGAAGGGGGGAGAGAGAGAGAAAACAGAGAGAGGGAAAGAGAAGAGGAAAGGAATTATATTACCACCTCCCAGGACAGTTTGGGTCTGTGGAGGAAAGGTACTGCCTTGTTGGCTGTGCTGTCCTCTGCTGGAGGAGGGAAGGGAGCAGCCTCTTCAGCTCCATGAGTTGCAGCAGGTGGAACTTAGGACATGGAGAGAGGGTTCCTGCTGGTCTGGTGATGTGTCTGCCCTTTTCTCTCCTGGTATTTTCTTAGTTTTTCTTCAGAGCGGCATTGCCCAGGTCTTTTCCTTCTTCTGAGCCAGTATTACTCCAGTCTTTTATACAGTTTTTTAGGTATGTGTCCAGGTGGTGAAACCATTGTCCTTTTCACCATTCTCCCTTTCTGGTTTAGCTGATGGGTAGAGATGGTCTTGTCTATGCACATTCCAGAGAAGTTGTTATCTAGTGGTGTCTGCCCACTACACATCAGCGACTATCTGGTCAAGGAGCAAAGGTGATTTTATTTTTGTTGATTCACATCAAGAGAGACAAGATTTAGTCTCTTATACAGCTAAATACTATATTTGTATGTAAACAACATCTTCAAGTGCCAGTTCTCTCTTTTCCCAGCACTTGGCTTGTACTTAACCTACTTCACTGTGTTTTTCTCTTCTCAGTTGTTGGCACAGATAATATGGAGCAGAAAACCTACGGTGATGCTGACGTGATTAAACATGTGATAGCTGAGGTATGCTCATCTCTAATGCTCTGTTAATATATTTATGGACATGTATTTGAGGAAGGATTTTATTTAGCTACCTCAGATTTTGGCTCAGTTTCCTTTAGGAGCTGCATATCAAACACACAATGAGAAACTGCTCAGGTAGTTGCACTATTGTGGAAACAAGATTTAGCAAAACTGGGGGCACCTGTGAGGTAAGTGAGGTGTAAGAAAAAAACAGCTTTCCTTCTGCTGTCCTCTTGCTCCCTTCTACCCTCTCATCACTATTCAAGTTAAATGGTCTCTTCTGGAGAGTCACTTGAAAGACCACAGGCCTAAGTACATGTGGTTTCTTGTATGATCAGCAGAGCTCATAGAACTTCTGCAGTACTCTGCAAACCCAAAACTGTTTCCGGGTTTGGTGCTTTTGCCTCCACCTTTTACTGCAGGTGACTATGGAATAGGATGCACTGTATCAAGAAACAGTTACAGATGTGTTCTGCAGCAGCCATTCAGCAACCATTGTTCTAACAATGTTGAATCCATTTGTGAGTGAAGTGGATCTCAGAGTAGTGATGCATTAAAAAATATCTAGGAAAATCTAAAAGTGCTCTAAATTTAAAACTTACCTGATCAAAAGTAGACATTTCTTCTCATTTTGTGAACAGAAAGATCGGGATTTGGAGCTGGCAGCTCGAATTGGACAAGCTCTTCTTAAGAGAAACCATCTGTTGACAGAACAGAACGAAGCACTAGAAGAACAACTAGGACAAACTCTAGATCGAGTGAGTGACTTTTCTTCCTTTATTTTTTTTGTGTTTTATGATGACAGCAAGAGGGTTAATGTAAATATACATTGTGATTTTTGCTGTTAAATTACAGAATTATACTCAAATGTCATTCTTCCAGTTGTCATTGTTCAGTCAGCTTTCTCAGTCCAAGAACTGGCTGTGAAGATTCTGTATTTTAATTACTGAAAAATCTTGAGAATGTTAAGTATTACCATCATATATGTACAGTAGGATGGCATTTTGAAATAGCTTGGTTTGGCCATCATTCTGATATTTCACCATTAAACTTGGACTCTAATAATCTAAGTCAAAATGAATAGCTGGTATCTGACATGACCTGCTATGGAATGGCTTCAATGGTGAAGAAACAGCCAGAAAATGAGTTAACTTAATAGAGTGCTTACACTAATGAATAAAAAATATTTAGTTATTTTTTAAAATAAAATGTAATGAGAACTGAATTCTGCTCAAGGTTTTAACTCCTTCTCTTCCTTGAAGTACACATTCCTTATCTAAGTGCAAGGTCCTGCATCTGGGTCGGGACAATCCCAGGCACCAATATAGGCTGGACAGTGATTGGCTTGAGAGCAGCCCTGAGGAAGAGGACCTGGGGCTGCTGGTGGATGAGAAGCTCAACATGAGCCACCAGTATGCACTTGCAGCCCAGAAAGCCAATCACATCCTGGGCTGCATCAAGGGATGCATAGCCAGCAGGTTGAGGGAGGTGATTCTCCCCCTCTACTCTGCTCTGGTGAGACCCCACCTGGAGTACTGTGTCAAGTTGTGGAGCCCCTATTACAGGAAGGATCTGGACCTGCTGGAACACGTCCAGAGAAGGGCCATGAGGATGATCAGAGGGCTGGAGCACCTCTCCTGTGAGGACAGACTGAGGGAGTTGGGGCTATTCAGTCTGGAGAAGAGAAGGCTCTGAGAAAACCCAGTTGTGGCCTTCCAGTATCTTAAGGGAGCCTACAGAGAGCTGGTGAGGGACTTTTTAGGGTGTCAGGTAGTGATAGGACTAGGGGGAATGGAGCAAAACTAGAAGTGAGTAGATTCAGATTGGATGTTAGGAAGAAGTTCTTCACCATGAGGATGGTGAGACACCGGCACAGGTTGCCCAGGGAGGTGGTGGAAGCCCCATCCCTGGAGCTTCTTAAGGCCAGGCTGGATGTGGCTCTGGGCAACCTGATCCAGTGTGAGGGGTTCCTGCGTATGGCAGGGGGGTTGGAACTAGATGATCTTTGAGGTCCCTTCCTACTCTAACAATTCTATGATTCTACTAGTCTATACCTTTGAATGGCCATCTGTCTGTCTTTTTCTCCAGGAAGCTGGAGTTCAGAAAAATGCTTATAGTCAAAATGCTAGCCAGCATATTAAAATGTAAACCTCTATCAAGGCAGATGGAAAATTATGTTGAAGTAAACTATTTAAACAGTAGTTTCTGTTGGCCATTCTTGTGTTACCTTGAATCCTCAGTCTCCCTTACAGTGTTAAAATTACAACCTGATGAACTTCCTATAAAACAGAGGTTGAATCTTCTGTGCAAATATCAATAAATGGATCATGACCTGTGAGCTGGTTTTTAAATCTTGCTTTATACTGGAACAGGGATATTCCAAGAGGCTCCTTAAATAATACATAAAGTGAAATATTTTATAGCTGAAGTACATTTCACAAGCTGGTCATCTTCTTTTGCCATAGGTTAACCAGCTGCAGCATGAACTGTCAAAGAAGGATGACCTTCTTCGTGTTGTTTCGATTGCTTCTGAGGAGAGTGAAACAGATTCCAGCTGTTCCACTCCGCTTCGTTTCAATGAGTCTTTCAATGTATCACATGATCTGTTGCAACTGGATGTCTTGCAAGATAAGCTCAGAGAGCTGGAAGAGGAGAACCTTGCTCTCCGATCGAAGGTATATCAGGCTTAAAGCGTATACCATATATGCTGGATATTAAATAAAATAGGATATTTTAAAAAATCCACCATCTGGGTTTCTCTTGAAGCTTATGATTATTTTGTATGACCTCCGCACATCTCTTGGTTTCTTTCACTGCTCATTATATCTGGAGTCCTCTGGTAGCCCTTCCTCAATGCCTCTAGGGTACATGAAGGAAGTTGGGAACATCTATGAGCATCTACAGAAGTACTTGGACCCATCAGGCTCTCAAGCTTTTGCAGTCTGTTTTGATTTAAATCTGACAGCCCTTTGAAATTGTATTTTGGGAATTCTGTTGTGTTGCCATTACGTTTTTGGCAATCTATATTCAATACTGAGGGTTATTAAGCTTCAGCTCAGTTTCTTTTAAAGGTACAGTTAGTTTTGGCTATGTGATTAGTCCCTGTACTTTCATTGGTCTCTCTTGTGCATAGAGCAGGAATATAGGCACTGTGCCATTACAAGGATAGAGATTAAATGGACAAAATAATGGCTGTAAAAATCATGGAACCAACAGTGAAGATTACAAGAATTAGAATCTCTAAATGTGGTGTCTCTTCTGTGGAAGTGGAGAGTGTAAAATAGGAGATTAGTTAAAAGTAGGTTCTTTAGTTTTTAAGAACAGGGCAATGTTGATTGTCAGATTTGGCTAACATTGTTCAGTTTTCAAGATTTCCTTTGCCTTAAGAAGATTTGAAGCAAATTCAATTTCTTGCTTCTGATTGCTGTGTTGTTTTACTTTCCTTACCAAATTACATACTTCTGCAACAAGTTTCTACTGGAGGCGAGAGATGAGGTATTTTTCATGTCTCTCTGTCTTCCACTCAAAAGACCTACAAAATTCAGGGAAACAGGTGATGGTGGAAAAAATGGTTAGGAAGTATGACAAGATGCATGGAAGTTGTAGAGATTGAGGGAAGATTTTTCAATTGCAAGAATTTCAGAAATAAAAATTTATTAACATTAATACTGAGATTGAAATACCAGTAATTTCTTGAAGGCTTGCCACCTGAAGACAGAAACCATTACATATGAAGAGAAGGAACAGCAGCTGGTCAATGACTGTGTCAAGGAGCTCCGTGAGTATCCAGGCTGGTTCGTGCAATGGTAAAATGGTATTTGAAATACTTAGTGCCTTGAATCAAAAGAATGAGCTTCAGTAATTTATGGTGATTATTCAAGTCTTGCTCTTTACCCAAGTGCAAAATTATTTCAAAATTATTTCTGTTTCATCAAGTGCCACTATGGCATTCAACTTAGGTATGTTACATGTACTGTGTTCAGAAAGAAAATCAATGCGAAATCTAATGTTCATAAAGCAAACCGAAGCCTACAGACACTGGAGAATCAACAAAATAATCTTGCACGGAGTATTCAGCACACTTGATGCTGAAGTGTATCAGTGCTTTCTAAATTACACGTTCAGTTATCTTTGAAATACATATTCTGAACCGAAGCATTGAAATGGGCAAGAGTTTTAATCTGTTTGGAACAGGTGTCTGTATTTGCTTTGGGAACTTCTATTTGCAAAGCATTTCAGATGCATGCTACGTGTTCTGAAACAGTCAAAATCCTTTTTGTGTCTGTGGTGATTGTATAACCTGGTGGTACAATTTTGTTATCTGTAGTCATTTGATGTATGCTACTGCCTGTGTGTATAAGCTTATGTACCTGATTGTGAGCTTAAATGTTTACAGGCCCAATGGCAGGACCTTGTTCTGCTGTAAATCTGTGAGATAAAACAGTCGCTTTGTTTGTAGTCTGACCTTTATGCAAGACTGATCAGGCTTTATTATAATTTTGCTGTGCTTTCAGGGCAAGTATACAAGCAAGGCTAACTGCTTAAAAACACTTCAGGTTTTTTGAGTTGCTTTGTCATCTCACTTGATGAAGTGCTTGCTCAAAGAAAGAAACTGGAAATTGCATGCAGTGGTTGTTTGGGGAATAGATACTGACTAATCAGGAGCTATATAGCTGTTATGTTATGCTTGACAAGGTCTGACAAAAGGCTTTTGCTTACAGAGAAAGGAGGTTAATAAAAAGATAATTCAGAGCCCGACTTGTTCAGCATATTCCAAGTCTGGCCTTTCTCCTGGGTCAGTGTGTCATTTGAAATTGTTTATAGCAGCTTACAGTACTTCACATGACTCCAATATGTATTTCAAGTTCTGCATACTTGGCTCTTCATGTATTACACCTGCATTTGAAGTTAACTCTCTTTCTCCTCCTCCTCCCCACCATTATTCTTTTGCTTATGGATGTTCTAAGGTACCTACTCTTACGTATTACGACTTGACCTCTTAAGAGCATTCATCATTTTGCAGATTGTTGTTGATTTTCACTGGTCTTTTCTGGCTTATTGGTTTGGTTTGGGGTTTTTTTTGTCATGTGTTGGGAAAAGCTGTCTTCTAAGTTCCTTTTGTGTTTTGTAGGACAAACAAATGCTCACATTTCCAGAATAACAGAGGAGTTGTCAGAGAAGAGTGAGGAGGTGGTTCGCTACCAGGAGGAGATCTCATCCCTCTTGTCTCAGATTGTTGATCTTCAACATAAACTCAAAGAAGTAAGGGAATGCTTGTGAGGAGCATGTCTCTGTGTGTGTGTGTCTGTGTACGCCAGCTTTATATAGCAGGTAAAAGCTGACTTGCAAGCCAGGGAGTTACACTGCAGGACAGTGGTTGTTTGAGGAAGAAAGTGTGGCAGAGGATCAACTTTCTTAGGGAAATTGACTGAGAGAATGACAAGCACCCTTTTTTGATTTCAGCACGTGATTGAAAAGGAGGAGCTGAAGCTTCACTTACAGGCTTCCAAAGATGCTCAGAGGCAACTGACAGCAGAGGTACTTATGGCATATATATACACACATACACATTTTTTGTATAAATGTTTGGAATAGAATACCAGAGAAGGAAAAAAAAAAGAGAGAGTAGGAACTATCGCTTTCATTTATATTTGTCTAAACAAATATTCTTGTTGGAAAGTGTATGGAAGGTAAGGAAGGTGTTGCAAGTAGAGAGTCCTACTACTCTTAATAGGAGTAAAAGAATGGTTTAGTGTAAACATTACTGATTTTTATCAACATGGACTTTATGCTTCACTGCTAAAATCAGTGCTGTGCTGACCATTGTGCATTCTAGATACTGGTATGTACCGTGCAGTTGGAAAAATTGCATCAGTTGATGCAGGTTTCTGTAAAAGTCAGATCAGTTTCATTCTGTCTTTTCTTTGAAGCTTACTGGTATTGTGGTTGGCCTCTTCTCTTTCAGCTACATGAGTTGCAGGATCGGAATGCAGAGTGTCTGGGGATGTTGCACGAATCGCAAGAAGAAGTGAAGTTGCTGCGCAGCAAAGCTAGTGCTGTTGCTTGTCTCTGCCACCCCCAGTCATGTGGAGCATTTCCTGTGGTAATAAATACTGCTAGCACGGCATGCACCTGCTAGCACATAAGGCATAAAACTATGAGTAAAACTGCATTCACTTGACACCTTGTGATGGTAAAATGATTTTTTTTTCTTTGTGTGTGACTTTTCTGTTAAATAAGGGAATTTTCATGTTCTACAGCTAGTGGCCAGTGGTGCTAGTGTATTTGTTCAGTGTTGATGTGAATTTTATAACTTGACTGTTTCTTTAAGAAACAAAGCTTTTTTTCAGAAGTTCAAATAGTTGTTTTTTTCCTTTTATGTAGTTTCTGATGTAACTTTATGTCCTTGTTCTGGAAGATTAAATTTTAATCATCCTCAGAAATAATCATTTTAGAATTACCATAGGTGACTGCATTAACAGAAAAGGGTTAAAGGCATTTATTTTCTCCTTCATACTTAATATCAGGTATGTTCTGATTACTCTCCAAAATTTCTGGCCTATACTGAGAACTTGAAGGTTTTGGATGCTTCTGTGTATTACAGAATCCCTCACGTGCATATTTGGCTTTTATAAGAAATGCTTTTACAATCGTAGCTTAACTTAAAACACTAACATAAAGAGCATCAAGGAAAAACTGATGTTGCTAATGAAAACTGAACCTATACTGGTTATACATAGGGGTAGTTAAGGTGGCAGACTCACCCTGAATGCCCTTTCCTCAGAAACCAAAGGGTTTGTCAGAAACATACTGATACTGGAGAAACAAGTGGAAGTGTTAAAAGTATTTTTTGTTTTAGAGATGTTTTCTGCTAAAATCAGTAGGAGGAATATTTGACTCTAATTTGTCAACTTTCTTGGTTTCTGTTTTTCACTAGGATTCCCTTGCAGCAGAAATTGAAGGGACAATGCGGAGGGAGTTGAGTCAGGGTGATGAATCTGTTCTCTCCAAGCAAAAGTATGTTTTCAGATCTTCCTGTGCTATTTTGATATGTTTAAGTGAGGCAAAACTGGTTTCTGTAAATGTGGATGAGTGTTCCCTCAGTAAGAAGTCTTCTGCACAACTTAATAAAAGAAGCTTTGGTAGTATTTGGTAATCTTTTCAACTCTGAAACTCACTGTTCTTATTTGATCATATGAAGAAGTTGGGAGTTACTAAAAGGGTGTTATTTCCTTCTTTAATTTGTGAGATTTTTGATGCAAATTCTCTGATGTACAGCACTAGTTTTAGCCTTTCTAATGCATATAGAAAAATTCTCAGGTGAATGAAGTTATAACTGAAAGAGTGGGTTTCCAAAGCCCTGAAAACCTGTTCTTGGATCTCTTACTTCAGAGCAAGGAGTAGTAAGTGAAATACATGTTTCTGAAAGCATATATAAATTAACTAAATAAAACACATGCTTCTGAATGTTCCTATGTGGTTATTAATAGAGGATCAGGTCTTTAAGGTCCAAGTAAGGTAGTAATTGTAATATTTAATAGTAGTCCTGAAAACTTGAGTGTCTTAGGAAAATCCTGGTTTTCTGTTCTTAAATCTTTTTAGTCGGGTTTCTGCAGACCTGAAAGTCTGTTGTTCAAAGCTTTACCTTTTTCAAAACTTATAAAGAAATCTGAAAACCACATTTGTTGGGTTATCTTTTCTCCAGGAGTCAACAGAAACGAGTGTTTGACACTGTCAAGGTTGCTAACGTCACTCGTGGCCGCTGCTTTTCCTTTCCTGCCCCATTGCCAATCCCTGGATCTAATCGGTCAAGTGTTGTTATGACAGCAAAGCCCTTCCAGTCTGGTGTGTGCCATGTGGAGAGTCGTGCATGGAGCAGCTCTGAGAAGAACTTGAAGTAGGAAGCAGCCTATTATTTTCTTTCTAAACTAATGGATTCAAAATTAAATCCAGACTGGACCTTTGCTGTGTAAGAGAGAAATAGTTTATTCTGTGGTCTTAATAGCAGTTGTTATTTGATGTTTTTCACAGAGACACTCATAGTCCTGGCCAGCTGGGAAGCCTTGGAGACGATGATTTAGTTGCAGCTCTGCACAGGCTTTCCCTCCGTCGTCAGAACTACCTCAGTGAGAAGCAGTTCTTTGAAGAGGAATGGGAGCGAAAAATGCATTCACTGGCTGAGCAGAAAGAAGGGGCTAGCAGCTGCAGTACACCGACGGAAAGCTGTTTCTCCCTGGGTACACACTCAGAATTCACTGATCTCTCTGCCAGCTCTAGCAATCTACGTGTCCTCCTACCGGAAAAATTGCAAATTGTTAAACCCATTGAAGGTAAGAGATGATCTTCCTTCTCTTGTCATCATTTTACATTAATTTGCCAACTCAATAATTGTTGGTTTGTGTGTGGCTAGATGTGTAGTGAGAGGAAGCAGTACTATTTGGTGTAAGCTACAAGCCAACTACCTCATCAGCATCATTTTCTACTTGGCTTTCTTACGCAGTACTAAGTTTTGATGAATTCTTGTGACTTGCTGCAATAGTAGATATTGGCTCTCTGAGACTCTTCTCTTGTGTCACACCAGGATCTCAGACCCTTTTTCATTGGCAGCAGCTTGCTCAGCCAAACCTAGGCACTATTCTTGACCCAAGACCAGGTGTTGTTACAAAGGGTTTTACTCCTCTATCTGATGATGCTGTGCACCACATCTCTGACTTGGAAGAGGATGATGAAGAAGAAGGTGAAGGAGGTATTACATTTCAAGTGCAAATGTCCTTCCCAGAGGAAAAGAAATGTACAGTGGCACAGCCAGTGGCAGGGATTTTCCTACCAGCTGTCACTTCAGCAGCAGTACCACTCACTGGTAAGAAGTATGGCTAAGTTTTTAATTGTTTTGTTGGGGTTTTTTGTGCCCCTTTTTTTTCGCCTCCAGTGTCTTTTTTCAATATAAAGTATTTGATGTTGTGATAATGCTGTCTTTGCTGTCTTTTTTTTTGTTAGTGAAGAACAAAAAAGGACAAAACTGAAAAAAATCAGCAGTGACAACAACATTATCTTAAACTTTGCTTTGATTAGTCCTTGTCTGTCCTTATTTTTACCCTTAATGGATATAAATTCTCCACATTGCAGCCTCAAATCCAGGGAAGTGCCTGTCTTCCACAAATTCCACATTTACTTTCACTACCTGTAGAATCCTTCACCCATCTGATGTCACTCAAGTAACTTCCAGGTATGATGACTGTTGACATCCTGAATGTTGCTGCATAGGATTAAACCATTGCTGTCTGGCTTCCGATATAGGTGCCCATTTTAAAATCAAGGCACTAAACAGCACAGAGGGTTTTGCTTGTACAGACAGTTGTAATTAAAAAAGGGAAACCTGACATTCTCTAGAGTTAGAGTTTAAAACAAATTAGGGTGACTTAAAGGAAGTAAATTTATACTGTTAAATAGCAAACACCTTGTATCATGTAACTATTGTAAAAAAACATTCTATGATTTATTTTTTTCTGATTCTATCATAATTTTTTTTTAACTGTGTTACTACAATGCAGTGTAGGTGTCTACAGAAGGTGAATTCATTGGTACTTCATACCAAAACCTCTGTCAGCCTAAAATGTTCTAAATGTTTTGCAGCACAATTAGTGCTGCAACTGTCCCAGCTAATAGCAATAGTTTACATTTTCTTGAGCCTTCTGTATACTAAAAAGCAAATGCAGAGCAGGTATAAAAATGTCTGACGTGCATCTTCTTTCATTTTATTTTATTTCAGCTCCATGGGTGCCCCATCTTCATTTGGAAACAGTGGTAGCAGTATTGGAAACACAGCGGTGAGCACTTCAGCTCTGTCTTACCGACTCAGTACTGGAGAATTTCTCACCAACAGAAGAGATTCAACTACTACCTTCAGCAGCACAAGCAGTCTGGCCAAACTGCTGCAAGAACGAGGCATCTCTGCCAAGGTTTACGATAGCCCCATGTTAGAAAAACTGCCTTTGCTGCAGCACCCTCGAACTCTCCCTATTCCTTCTACTCCACCGAATTCTCCTTTGCCTTCACCTTGTCCTTCCCCTCCACCATTTGAGCCTCGAGTGCATCACTCAGAAAATTTCCTGGCTTCTCGTCCAGCAGAAACATTCTTGCAAGAAATGTATGGCCTAAAGCCGTCCCGTAACACTCCAGATGTAGGCCAAATGAAGATGAACCTAGTGGACAGACTGAAGAGGCTGGGTATTGCCAGGGTGATCAAGCCCCCCGAGACACAGGACCACAGCAAGAATCAGGGGCCAGAAATTAGCTTGCAGAGGAAGGACTCAGCTGTGTTTCTAAATGCAGGTAGCAACTTGATGGCAGGCCTGAGAAGAAACCACAGTCTTCCAGTCATGATTGGAGCATTAGGAGCTCCAGTTTGCATACAGTCATCAAAAATAGATACCTTGAAGGAGGACTGACTGCTCTGAAAAACAATTGGCGTCTAGCATAAAACATACATGAGGGATAAACATCCAGTAGAGGCATCATTAGATGTGTCACAGGAGAGTTGCAGAAGGCAGGAGCATGTTAAAGATGTGGGAGAGAGAAGTGTCGGGATGAAGGAAGAAAAGACCATTGCTTGGGTCTAATGAAGAAGGCTTTTGTGGCAGACAAGAAGAAACCAAAGCTTAGTTTTGACAGCCCCTTTAGCATCTGTCTGAACTGAAGCAAAAATAAAAGGCCATTGTAGACATTCTCAGCATTTCAACCTTTTAACCCGTATGGTCTTGCAGGGGCCGTTTGATTTATTCCCACTATACAACCATAGTATTTTACTAGTTGTTAGTAGTCAGGCTGTATCATTTTAATATAGTACTGAAAGAACAGTCAGTCCAGCTAGCATTATTGGTCCAAGTTCTGTAGCTAACAAATATGAAAACTTGGATTTATTTTTTATTCTTGTATTTTCCATTTAGGAAACTGTACTCTTTTGAACTCCCTATTTTCAGAAGCAGGGAAGAGAACCTTTAGAAAACAATACTTCTGTTTACAAACGCAGCAGCTGGTGGCCAGGATTTATATTTTGAAAGAGTGCAATTGTGGTAGTGACGTATTAACAGAAGTTAATTTCTATCAAGAGTTCCTGAAGCACACAAAGGAAGGTGCAATGAATAAGAACTAAGAAGCAGGAAAGCAGCATGTGTATTGGGGTGAAAAATTCCAGCTAAGAAATCCTCCAGGGTGTGCTGTGTGTCTTTCTAAATGAGGGCATTTTTGCATGTGCACATACCACACACAAAATCTCAGGTACATAAGTGTTGCAAAAGGAGTAAAATACAGGTGCTTGATTCAGGGTTTCTGTTTGACATAAGTGGAGAGTTTTTATTTCAAGACAAGTGTCAAAAAATCAGTAACCTGACTTTAGGTAGATATTCTGTGTATTTGAAAGCTCTGCAGTAAAATTCATGCCTTTCATTACTAATTTCTGATTTTAGGCAGGAATTTGTTTAGAATATTTCATTAAGAGCAAAATTTACCAGACTGTATTTAGAAACAGGAAGATGAAAGCTAGTGTTCTTGTAGCATTCTGAACCGATTTTGTTTGCATTGGAATCCTATGTTTTGATGATGGAGAGTGGTTCTGAACTGGATTCTGAACAAAGCTGAGGCAGACTTTGTGTCTCAGAAGTCCATTTTAAAAATCTGATTTCTGAGTGGTAATAAGCAAAATATTTCTGCTCATGCTGCTTTTTTGATTTCTTCCTGTCCAAGGCTCTAGTCTTTCCTAAATAATCTACAATAGATTTCTAGTGTAACTCAAAGGAAAAAAAAAAGGCTGCCCGAATTTCCTTGGAGGAATGGGTCCTCACTAGTGACCTGAATGGAAACAGGTTCTTTATGTAATTTTTCACTGTACCTATCAACATTAAAAAATTATATCAAAGTTTAGTTTCCATACAATTAGGTAAAAGAGAGTTTACTTTACTTGTTACTGTGCATGTGGGACATAGCTGGTACCTGCCGGGGTGCATGGTGTGAAGCAGCAATGTTCATGCTGGTTTGCATTTGCCATAAGGCATGAGCACCAGAATCATACCCTTGATGCTGCAGGGATGAGTGAAGTAGGGCAGGAAAAGAAAGCTACTTAACCAGGTTTATAAGAAATTTGTAAGGTGGCCTTTCTGCTTTCACACTTCTGTAAATGTTGTGATGACTCTTTGCTGTAACAGTCTTTTGTAAAAGGAAAGGGAGTAACCACTTCAGACTTGCACAGGGATTCATAGCAGAAGCTTGCCTGTCAGCAGCGCACAGAAATATTCAGGAACTCCTGGAGTTGCCTTTTGCTGTTGAAGCAAAACCTTGCCCTTATAAAAGGTGAATTTTATTTAAAATACTATATACGGGTTAATTTTGGTTGCCCTTTTTTAATTAGAAATATTTAATTTCTTCATGTAACTATTGGTAGCTGTGCATGAGGTCTAGCCTAGCTATGTAGGGGAAGAGTGAAAGGAGCAGGGGGTGGTAATTTTGCTCTCCAGTGAACTGAGACAGGTATGTCTGCTGCATACTTTTAACATCTAGGGAAACAACAGGAATGAGTTAACAAAGGATTAGATAGTTTGGTATCAACAGAGAACTCTATCATGTGTCAAAATATGTCTATTTCCTGTGTGTTTGTTACAGGAATATGGGTAAGTTACAGATAAACATTATTATACTGTTTTTCTAACTAGCTTCCTTAGAGAACTCCAGCCATTGGATCATTCTTTTATAAACGGAAGCAGCAAATCAACTACATCAGAATTCCTTTGGCAGACCATGATTCAGTTAAGTCATCTAAAATAACATTCATTAAATGATATTTCTCTGTGGGAGACTTCCATATTTCATAGCTCAAACAATATACACTGGTTCAGTTCAAACAAGACTATGGTAATGTGGAGAGGTTCTGTTTGCTTGATTGTGTCATCAGATACTTTACACAAGGTGAGAAGGAAATGGAAGCATCTGTATGCCAACGTGTGTGTGTGTTGTCTGGTTCATTGATGTGTACTGCAGTGTTGTTGAACCTCTGTTATGCATTTATACTTAGGGATGGCCACACACATTTTGTATATATGTGCCCAGCTTGCAGCAGCAGAGAAAACTGGTACTTTATCTTCTGGGGTTTGGCACAAAAGATTTTAACTTTTTGAGTATCGTACTTGTTTTGAAGAACACACTAAAAGTCGCCATTTTTCTAGGAACTGATTCAGCTTCTGTTGCATCCTGTAAGAGATGAGACAGACTTGTGTGACTGTGATAGCTGAGACATTATTGCACAATGTCTTTTGATCCTCCACAAGTGTGATTAGGTTGAGTGGGAGGAAGAACTAGAAGGAAAGAGAGAATTACATTTCAGAAAAGTTATCTAATCTTTGAGACAAAACCAGAAAGGACTTGGGAAGGTTTCAAGAGATAGAAATGTAGTATTTACTTGTATTAAGATTGGCTTAAACCAAGCACAATTTTATACCTTTCTAGTTTCACTGTTTTTGATAAACTCAGTGATAACCTACATGCTCAAAGTACGTGTGGTCAAAATTAAAAGTCTACTGGAGTCAAACAGCAGCAGAAAGGGAAGGTGAGTGCTGGGCTGGAGCCTCATTCAGCTGGAGGGGCATTAGACAAAAAGTTTGAAAGGTCTGGGAACTTCATGGTGTTTTTTCATCTGCTTTTTGCACTTACTGTTGTTTAATAGTTGAGTGTAAATTTTATAATAAATATGCATAACAAACCATTTTTCAGTATCTTGGTTATCTTGTGGGGCTTGTTCCAGATGTCATCTTCTATACTACAGTGTTCTATAGCAAACCTAAAATTAGGCCTTTTTTGGCTAAAATTTATTTGTTATACTGTACACAAGCTTAATGAGTTGCTATCTGCACAAATGATGTCTGTAAAAGCTAAGAAATTGATGTAAAGGCTTAATTAGGCTGTAGTGGGCTGTTTGCTGTTGTCTTTATGCTCCAGCTGTTAGAGGTGGCAGATGACTTTGCATGGTAAACATACCTGCTAATAGTGCTGCTGTTTTCCCATCTCAGTAGCTGATGTTACGTTAACCCTCTGTAGTTATGATAATACGGAGAGAGAGACTGAAACCAAGCTACTTGTTAGAATCCTCCCTTTGTGTAAGTCTCACTGAATCTCTTGGCACAGAGGTGCCACATTCCTGCCTGTGGCTGTGCATGCCACCTTCAGCACAAGCCCCTGCGTTCACATTTCAGGCTGAAAGGTCCTGATCATTTTGCCCAGAACATCCAATTTCCTTCAGCAGTAGAGAATGGGAACAACATAGATTTGCAGTTAACAGACTCTTACCTGAATTAGTCAAAGTTACTGACACTGGTTCCTCTAGAACTCTACGCATGACATCTCAAAGAACAGAACCACTGTTCTCCTGTGGGTAAGTATCCTGTATTTATGTAGCTTATTTTTCTGATGTGAGAAGAAGAGGAGCTTTCAATCTGAGGTTGAATTTTCTCCTCAAATTTTCATGAATTGGACATAGAATTGTTTCCTTGGAGAAGACCTCTAAGGTCATCAAGTCCAACACATTAAGGAAACACTCTCTTCCCACTGTTCTCTGTTAATTGTCACACTTATAAATGATCCTGGTGCAAGCTCAAACACCAATACTTGGGTTGCAAGAGGTGTTGACCAAATTGCCTTAACTAGCAAGTAGGTAACTTACTAGGAAACAGTGTATTAAATGTATTTATGCATCAATACTTAACATCTTTGCATTCGTGTTTGTATGTCCTCAGAACACAGGCCACTTGCTCTCTAGCATTTCAGGTGTAGTAAGCTGTAAGCCCTTTGAAGTTGCAGGAAGAGAGCTAGAACTAACTACAAAAGTGCAGACGTGCCTGAAGAAGGTGCAGGTAAGAGCTTCCTGGAGAAAATAGGTTTATTAAGCCACCTAAATCAGTGGGACTTTGGCAAGTCTGAAAATAAATTCTGAAGTAATTCTTCAGATGAAACTTGGAAGCACCTTGAGCTCCTTTCTTGTCTTCCTCTTAGTTGGTCACACTGCTAGATTTCTGCAAATCTCCCAGGAACAAGGGTGTTTAAAGAGCATTTTATACAGTGGAGAAGTGAATACAAATAAGGCATTTTCCATGGGCTGGAACCTTCACTTGAAAGTATCTAGCTCTTGCAGTTGAACTCTCAGTGCCTAGGTTTGGATATCCTAAGAGAAGTTGTGCTCTTAGAAGAAGCAGAGAAGTTGTGTGCTGATTTTGGCTGGGGCAGTGAATTTTCTTTATAGTCACTGGTGTGGTGCTGTTTTGGGTTTCTGATGAAAACAGTGTAGATAATACAGATTAGTGAGCAGTGCTTCCAGTGGCTGGGGCAGCCTTTTTTGCTTATCACACTGCCCAGTGAGTAGGCTAGGGATGTGCAAGGAATTGGGAGGGGACGCAGCTGGGACGGCTGACTCCAACTGAACAAAGGGATATTCCATACCCTATAACATCACGCTCATCAATAAAACTGGAGGAAGAATGAAGGGGAGATGTTTGGAGTGATGGTGTTTGTCTTTAACCATTACGTGCGATGGAGCTTTCTTTCCTGGAGATAGCTGAACACTCTTTCTGCCCATGAAGAATGGTGAATTAATTCCTTGCTTTGCTTGTGTGTAGAACCATAGAATTACCTAGGTTGGAAGGTACCTCTAATGGTCTTCTCGTCCAGTGCTCCTGCATTGAGCAGTGACATCCTCAACCAGATCACCCCCAGAGCCTGGTCAAACCTCACCGAACATTACCTCCAGGGATGGGGCCTCAAACCACCTCACTGGGCAACCTCTGCCAGTGCTCAAGCACTCTCACTGTAAAGATCTTCTTCTAAATCTACTCTTCTCTAATTTAAAACCACTTGTGCTATCACTGCAGGCCTTTGTAACAGTCCCTCTCCAGCCGCCTTGTAGGCCCCCTTCAGGTACTGGAAGGTCATTATTCAGTCTCCCCACAGCCTCCTCTTCTCCAGGCTGAACAGCCCCAGCTCTCTCAGCCTTTCCTTTCCAGTGCTCCAGCCCCATGATCATTTTTGTGGCCCTCCTCTGGACCTGCTGTATCAGGTCTATGGCTTCCCTCTGTTGAGTGGTGCAGAGTTGAACACAGTACTCCAAATGAGGTCTCACCAGACCAGAGTAAAGTGACAGAATCACCTCTCTAGATCTGCTGGCCATGCATCTTTTGATGCGGCCCAGGAGGTGATTTGCCTTCTGGGCTGCAAGCGCACACTATCTGCTCCTGTACAACTTCTTGTCTACCAGCCCCCTCGCGTTCTTTAGCTCAGGGCTGCTTTCTCTCACCTCCTTCCCCTGGCCTGTTACCAAGGCTGGTACCAAAGAGAGAATTACTCCCCACAGGAGGCTAGGGAGGGACTTAGGCTACAGTGAAGATCTGTTTAGGTAATGGTATCAGTGTAGATGATTATTTAAGGCTGAAAGTTGTAACAAGAGTGTAAAAGAATGAACAGCTCGTTTCAAGCAAAGCAGAGTAACAAAGCTTTACCTTCTGTTCAGAGCTTGTGAAGCTCCTGTTCTGTGTGCTTATTAATCACGTGAGGCAATACCAAAATTGATTCTAAGGACTTGAGTACTTACCTAGCAACTTCTCCTTTTGCTGTGCTTAGAACTGAGACGTGAAGATCAGCCAGGTAAGTGAACACAGGATAACTGGATATCTTCAAACATAAAGCAGTACCAGAGCAACTGATTTGCACTATTAAAAGTACTCTATGTAGAGGACACTCTGAAACGCAGGTCACAGCCACATCTCGCTGAGGATGCTGGGGGACAAGTGCTCAACGTTTCCCCAAGTTGTACCAAAACACTAAGAAGTATTTTAAGTGGTGAGGAAAAGTAACAAAACACACAGATGAGAACTGATGCTATCCTATAAAACGTGCGTTGCTCCTCCCTTTATTTTGTAAAAGTTACACATAAAATACACAAGGCTTCGTAACAGCTGTCCTCAAAATCTGCAGTGGGAAGATACCACTGCAAAAGCAGTGTGGTACAGCTGATAGAGGGCACGGAACGTATTTGAAGAAACCACACCTCTGAGAGCAGCTCAGAGATGCTCTCAAATATAAAGTATCATGTGTTTTAACACAAATTTCTTAAGGCTTTTGCTCCTTGGTTGTATTTTTAGTTAAAACATTTGCCCTGAAAAGTGTTAGCTTTCTTAGCTAATAGGTTCTTAAAAGTTTTTAATTCTGATATGTTCTAAAGTTCTTAGCTGACAGTAGGTAACTCCAGCTGCTGCAGCTCCCTCTGCTATGTAGTTCGTTCCCATTTAGTTGACAGGAAAGATGAGCTTTTTCCTCAGTGTGAAACTGGGCTGTGGCATCTGCTTCTGTACATTTTGACTGCAACTCTTTTTGCTCACCTCTTGATTGACTGCTGTCAGGATGGTGAGAATATCTTCTCCTCTGCAAGAAGAAAAGTATGTTTTGTATTAGGGAAGCACTTAATAGCAGAAAAATTGCCACATTCTCACATACCTTGTTCTATACCAGTACTAACAGCTCCTGTTTTAAACAGGCTTCACAGCAGTTAGGTAAACTGCTTTGAACAATCTCCGTGGTGCTGCTCTGTGCTACATTACTATGCACTCCCAACACCCATCATCTACCTCTGCATCGAAACCACACTTGTCATTTGGATGGAAAAAACATAGGTGTTGCTTATGGAAACATAGTTACCGAGGACAGCTGTACTCCAGGTGCTGGCATAATGCCTGTATGTACCAGGTCCCCTCCCTTTGGTTTCTGTAGGAAACATAATCTTGCAGGGTAGCCATGCCCAAGAGGAAGTCTGCCTCTGAAGGGATGCAGTCAAATTGCGGCCTTGCATCTGTTTCTGCAGAAGAATCTTGCTCTAACGAGTCTGTTTCAATGGGCACACCTTTCTGGAAGGATTCACCTTGGCAGGCCTGAATAAAAAAGACTTTTGGTTTTCCAGCAAGTGAGTGGCAATTGTGTCCAGTGAAAGAAGTAGTCAGTTCCTGGATAGGTACTTCCTGCCCATCAACACCATATACGCTGCCTTTTTTCCCATGAGATAGGATACAGCAAACAAAACAGTCTTTGTCCTTGTGGTCCTCACAGCGGTAGATGTCCACAGTCTTGCGCATTCCCTCTGCAGTGAGGTCTCTGTGTTCTACTACTGCAAAGTGAAGCTTGCTAAAGACTCTTCTTAGAGCCGCTGGAAAGTAAATAGAAAAGGGAATTGGAGCTGTTTCATTATATGAAGGTTGGACTCTGCAATTGCAAACTGCACTGCTAGAGACAAATCATATTTTTTAAGTCCTGCTACAATACTATCCAGCAGTTACATTCCTGCTCTGAAAATAATTTAGTAGTCTGAACATTATATGTGTACTGAGTTCCCTTAACTCATTAGGGAAGTCATTCTGCCCCTGTACTCAGTACTGGTTAGGCCACACCCTGAGTACTGTGTCCATTTCTGGGCCTCTCAGCTTAAGAAGGATATTGAGACACTTGAACATGTCCAGAGAAGAGCAACGAGGCTGGTGAGAGGTCTCGAGTACAAGCCCTGTGAGGAGAGACTAAGGGAGCTGGGGTTGTTTAGCCTGGAGAAGAGGAGGCTCAGGGGAGACCTTACTGCTGTCTACAACTACCTGAAAGGAGGTTGTAGCCAGGTGGGGGTCGGTCTCTTCTCCCAGGCAACCAGCACCAGAACAAGAAGACACAGTCTCAAGCTGTGCCAGGGGAGGTTTAGGCTTGAGGTGAGGATAAAGTTCTTCACAGAAGGAGTAATTTGCCATTGGAATGTGCTGCCCAGGGAGGCGGTGGAGTCACCATCCCTGGAGGTACTCAAAAAAGGATTGGACATGGCACTTGAAGCCATGGTTTAGTTAGTCATGAGGTGTTGGGTGACAGGTTGGACTTGATGGTCTCTGGTGTCTTTTCCAACCTTGTTGATTCTATGATTAAAAGGCTTCCTTGAAATCTTGCTATCTAGTACTGCCTGGAAAGCCTGCAGAGCTCTTTAAGCAAGATGTATCTCTTCTCCCCCACCTACTGCACAGCTGCTCCATCTCAGAAGGTGCTGAACAGTGCAGCTGCTATACCCAAAAGAACAGGACACTAGCCCTTGGGGAAGTACCTGTGTCACAAACTGCATTCTGACACCAGTTAAGTTCAACTCAATGAGGTAAGGTCCATTGATGGATTGCATCTCTTGGCACAGAGAATGCAGACTGCACAACTACACTCATCTCACAGGCTCTAGGACCTGCACTGAACTATGCTGCTGCAGGACAGCCTGTTTAAAGCAAGGCCCCAGGAGAGCAGCATAATTGAGTCCCCCACCCAACCCTTTTTTTTTAAGTTGGATGTTAAACAACTCCCACCCAATTTTGGCTCAGCAGCAAACCCATTTCTGGTTCTGCATATTTGAATGGTAGGATGCATAAAGCTGATGGAAAGCTAGCCTAGCCTATAAAGTTCAGGCCAAGTTTGCTGCTTCATGTTGCAGTAAACTCAGTAAACCAGTGAAACGCTCGTGAATTGTTCTGAGTCAGCCAGTAAAAGCTTGGTAAGTTGATGTGTTGCCAGCACAAGATACAGAGCCAACTCAGCCACTACAACACAAACATCCTAGGAAGGGAAGATTGAAATGCAAACTTTTAGTAGAGAGTACTGTACCTGCATCCATGTCTGTCCCATGCCGATCCCTCAGGTTCCTGAGTTCTGGCACTGCCTCCCTGGCTTTTGCAAAATCGTGATTGTTGAGGATCAGGCACACTCCCCGGGGCCGGCTAGTCATTTTATAAGCTTCAAGCTGCTGAAAACAAAGAATATTGCTGCCTCACTGGCTTTCTCAGCCTGTGCTAGTGGCACAGGAGGGTAAAGTGCCAATTGGCTTTCTAGGCAGCTCTCTCTATATAGCATTGCTGGCAAAGTGCCACCCCACCACCTTTGGGACTCTGTACCCAGTATGACAGCACACCCCCACACCCTCTCCAGCCCACATAATCATCACAGGGTGCTGCATTCACACACTTCTCCATGCCTATCAATCTGCTGTACCACACTCAGCCTGTCTTGCTACCCCTGCAAATTTTTCCAAAGTTTTAACCTTGCAGGAGCTGGTGCCTGTGCCTCAGCTTCAGAATAAAGCATGTTACAAAGCGGTGCATCTTAATTTTTCAGAACAGTGCTATTAAACTGGGCTTACAATTAACTGTTCACCTCACAGAGGGATGGTCTTTTCTAAGACAAAATTATGATGTTTCTAAGAAATACACAGACTTACCTGAGAATATTCTTTATAGCTACCAGGAGAATTTCTTTTACCAAATAGGTTTAATTCATACTCTTCAATTCTCTTCAACAGGCTGATGTTAACTTCTGCACAGAGACTCTTCAGCATACTTAGGTTGTCTTCTCCCAAAATCCCCTTCTTCTCCATGCCAATGAAAATGTCCAGCATCATCTGGGTAATCAGAAAGGTAGGTTGCTCTTAGGGAAGCTCCATGCTGCCACTGAGAGGGAAGCTGCAATGTGCACTTAAATACAGATGCACCTCACTTGCACCCCACAGAGCCAGTCCAGCTGGCCCTCGGCTGAGTTAATGCAACCTAGTTCAACAAAACCTGCTAGCACTGTGAGTGCAAACATCATCTCAAAATAGACTCACTTCCCAGCCACAGCTCAGAGATGCTGAGATCTGCAAAAATTAAATTCAGGACATCTAATGATTATCATAATGAATATATGATATTACTTGCAGTAACTTCTTTGACTTTCAGGGGCGATCTTGTGCACTTAACTGCAACATGAGAATCGCTGTAGTGACCATCTTGAACAATGGCAAAAATGGGAACATGTAAGCATGGAATTATGCTGTAGAGATTTCTCTGAAGCAATCAGGTAAGAGGTAGACTGGTAGAGCCAGGTTCTGCCCTCCTTGAAACACAAATGGGAGTGCACCTGTCAGAAAGCACACAGGATCAAGTGGTTCCTGTATCCTGCCCCTGTCAGTCCAAAGGCAGAAACCAAAATTAAAAGAGGGAATGGAGACACGTTCGTGGTCAGGGAAGCAGGTAAACTCCCTCCTTACTCACCTTGCCCCTCCAGCCATCTCTGAACAACACATACGAGGCTCTGATTCAGAAAGACCAGTCAAATCAGGATGTGGATGGTGGGTAATCTATACTGGAAGTGTCTCTGCAGTCAGAAAAGCCTACCCCCTGTACCATGACCACATCCACAAGGAAGGAGGGTTAAAGTTATAGGTAACTCCCTTCTGAGGGGAAGAGAGGGTCCAATATGCTGGGTAGACCCTTCTCATAGGGAAGTTTGCTGCCTCCCTGGAGCCAGAGCTAAGGCCATCACTAAAACTTCCTATCTCAGTACAGGCCTCAGACTATTACCCATTACTGATCCTGTGAAATTCTGTAAGGGAGTAAAGGGGTGTTTGGCGAAGAAGGTGACACAGCCAACAGTCCAGATGAAATGCTTCTGCATGAACACATGCAGCATGGGCAACAAACAGGAGGAGTTGGAAACTATTCTGCTGCTGGAAAGCTACAGTGCAGTGCCCATTACTGAAACTTGATGAATCCTGTGACAGGAGTGAGGCTGTCAATAGCTACACACTGTTCAGAAGAGTCAGGAGAGGTTGTCCTCTATGTTAAGAAATGGACAATGTGAAGAGATGTCCCTAAAGAATGGCTAAGTCAAAAGTTTAGGGGTAGGTATAAGAGACCAAGGCAACAAGGGGAACCTTGTGGTTGGTGTCTACTACAGGACTCCTGATCAAGGGGAGCCTATGGATGAAGCCTTATTCCAGCTACAGGCGCCATCATGCTTGAAGGCTCCTGTCCTGGGATTTTAACCACCCCAGCATTTGCTGGAAAAATAACACAGCAAGCTGTAAGCAATCCAGGAGACTCCTGAGGTGTCTCAGTGATAACTTAAGACAGGAAACAGCCCTACTTGAGGGGATGTAATACTGGATCTGAGGGTCACCAATGCAGGGAAGCTCATCAGGGATGTCAAGAGTGAAGGCAGTCTGGGCTGCAGCGATTACACACTGCTGAAGTTCACAGTACTAAGAGATATGAAATGGAGTACAGTCAGGATCCTGAATTTTAGGAAAGAAAACTTCCAGCTCTTCAAGGAGTTAGTCAATGAGACTCCTGGGAAAATGGTTCTCAGGGACAAGGGAGCAGGAAAAGTGCTGGTAGACCTTTAAGGACACTTTCCATAGAGTGCAAGAACTCTCAATCCCCAGGTGTAAGAAATAAGGCAAGGAAGAGAAGAGACCAGCATGGCTAAGTCAAGACCTGCAGGTCAAACTAAAATGCAAGAAGGAACGGCACAGGCAGTTCAAGTAGGGACAAGTATCTTGGGAGGAGTAGAGGGATGCTGCCTGGCTGTGTAAGGATGAGGTCAGGAAGACCAGGGCATGGTTGGAACTGAACTTAGCAAGGGATACAAAAAATAACAAGGTCTTCTACAGGTATGTCAACCAGAAAAGGAAAGTTGAAGAAAATGCACCCCTACTGCTAGGCAAGAAATGACAAACTAGAAACAACAGATAGGGAGAAAGCTGAGATTCTTAACAACCTTTTTGCTTTGGTCTTCACTGCCAACCTCTCTCCTCACACCTACCAGGCTGAAGGACCGCAAGACAAGGGACAAGGTGGGATAAACACTGTAAGTGAAGACAAGGTTTGTGAACACTGAGGAATCTGACTATGGGACCCAATGAGATGCATCAGAGTCCTGAGGGAATTGGCTGATGTAGTTACCAAGCCACTCTCCATATCTGAAATGTCATGGCAGTCAAGTATGTTCCTGGTGACTGGAAGAAAGGAAACATTACACCCATTTTAAGACAGGATAAAACAGAGGACTCTGGAGATGAGTGACCTGTCAGCCTCACCTCCATGTCTGGAAAAAATCAAGGAACACATACTTCTAGAAACTCTGATAAGGTGCAGGGCTGGTGGCCCTGTGCTCTCTGGACTATGACACTGACGCAAAAGTTGTGCATAAACACCAGTACATACAAGTCCCATGAGCACCAGAGCCTACAATCCCTTTCTAGATGCACCCTTTTCCTTATGGTGTTCCACCAGAAGACAAGTGATGCTCATTCCTCTTGTAACAACCCAAATGCCTCAATGGATTATAATACTTTTAAGAAACAAAACCCCACACCAAAACAAACAAACAAACAAAACCACAAAAAAACCCACCAAACCACCAAACACAACACAAACCAACCCAAACAAAAAAAAAAACAACAACCAAAAACAAATTAAGTAATTCTTACAGTTATTGTCTCAGGGCTTTGCCTGCACTTTGGCAATTCGTTCTCCAAAAGCAACTTGAAATAATTCAGCTCATCTTTGGTGACATCTTCTGACAGCTGAAAGAGCAGGTATCTGCAAAGAGGATGACACTGTTTCAGGACAGCCTGAATTCAAAGTATTTAACCGCAATTAAAAGGAAATTAGTCTTCTTAAAATCGTAACAGCACTGAAACTTTCTAGAGTTGAGAACAAAGACACCGCACCACGCAGCACCCTGGCAGGGAGGCCTTCGGGGGCTGTTCAGCGTTTCAGAAAGGTGTGGCTTTAATTTTCTCCCTTTTACTGCCCAGAAATTTAAGCTTTCCGTACGGCTGTACTTGGCTTTCACCTGCAACAGGTTTATGCGCTTCCAAACCTTAGTCAGGTGTTCAGATCACCGTTAAAAGCTTATACAGACCACAGGAGATGTGCAGCCGATGTAAGAGCAAGCTCCTAGCCGCCGGCGCTGCGCGCTCCCCACCCCAAGCCGCCCGATGATCCGCGCCGCTGGTAACTCGCCTGTACGCCGACACCCGGGCCCTGCCTGGGATCTTCAGCTCTCTCTCCATCTCCTCACGGCTGGAGCCCAGGTGGGCAACCAGGAGGTCGATCCGACTGATCCGATAGAGCAGCTCCTTCAGGAAGAATAGGTTTCCCGCCTCGATCATGCCTTTCTCCCGCAGCGCTTCAAAAAAGTCCTGTGCATTCTGGATGGCTTCCAGCTTCCTCATAGGGACATACTCCAGGCTGAGGAACTTCAGAGACGCCACCTCGGACTCAACCAGCTCCTCGCTAACCGCCAGCAGCCGTGGCCTGAGCAGCTCCATGGCCCCACAGCGGCGCCCCCGCAGTGAGGGCAGAGGGCGCTGCGCCGCCGTGCTTCCGCCCGCCGCAGGGCCGCGGCGCTTGGGCCGCCGGGAACTGTAGTTCTTTGATCTGTACCAACCAAACCCCCTCGCTTAAAACTGCCCATCCGCCAGGACGGACTGCTCTCAGGCGCATTTGAGGCCCTCTCCTCGCGTAGTTGCGAAGCATTGACTATTCTTGAATCCATTCTTGAAAAAAATGCACCTACTCGTGCCTGTGCTTTTGATGCAATCACATCTCTCTAAGGGCACTCACAATTCATTGCCACTTTATTGCAAACATAAAAGATCTTGTGACACCACTGGCCTTCACCCTTGTGAGGCTTTTCCAAAAAAGGCAAACTCAAGAAAGGGTAGCTTATAAGGTCTCTGAAATCTATCCTTATCTTGTTACAAACTTAGGAGGACTGCAGCTGCAAGAATGCCACACACCACCTAGACGTTGCTGAGGATGCAAGGTAACAACAGCCTCACTGGCATCAACTGCCATTATCATTAGTCCTGAACTTAAACTTAGTCCTTCCTACCATCTCTGCAGCTGCTAATGAAGGGAGAACACTATGCTACCACACAGGTGGCTGCCAATGAATACATCAATGAGAGCAAAGTAACTTTTGCTGAAGTGTTTGTCATGCTGACTGACTCTCAGTCAGCTCCTCCAAAAGAGGAACTCGCCACAAACAAAGGTGGTGTGAAAACCAAGAGAGTATTTATTAAAGCAAAACCTAGAGTCCACAAGAGCTAATGTCAGTTGCCAGAAGAAGGCACCTTGGAGTAGTGGATCTAATGGAGTTAACCTTCCTACCAGTGGTCAACAACAATTTAAACCTGACTGTCCCTTAAGAGCTCTAAGAACAAAACACAATTACAACTCTTTACTATTAAAAAAATATAAACAGCAGTATTGTTTAGCCAAGTAAATTGACACTATGATGCAAAGAAACACATCTGGAGAAAAAGAACCAAACTTTTATTACCATGATCATCTTTTTCTTCATTCTTCTTGACAGGGACATTATTTTTCAAGAAAAATTATGTGTCTTCCAGAGACAGCAAACAATTCACCTCTGAGTAAATCAATTATAATCTTATACACCCTCCCTGGGAAGGGATCTAACATTCTGAATCCATCCATTCTTTTCTTCATATATCAGGGACTTCTAACTCAGAAATGGGACTTCCATTACCATTTCCAGTAACTCTTAAAAATCATACAAGTATTTCCTTCTTACTTACAAGTATTTCCTCACCTGTAATTCAGACTGTGCAGATTCCACTGCTTCTGCAGGACAGAATGTCAGGTCTCTACTCCTCCATGGCCTTACCAGACTGCTACAGATTAAACATGGAAATTTGAAAATTTATGTCCCACAGCCCCTTGAAGAAGCGGTTTGTTAATACACAGATTCAAACAATTTCTCGTGAAAATTCTCTTTCCTGTGTAAGCCCATTCTAACCCCTAACTGAGTGTATTTTCCTGTTTTTCAGTTGATGGACATTGTGGAATTGGAAAGATCAATTGCTTCCGTAGAGTTGACGTTATCTTTGGCATCTGCTTCTTTTGTTTTATTACTCTTCTTCCCACTTCCTTGTTCACTTCAGTCAGGATGGTTATGAGATCCTTGGAGCTTGAATAAAAATGAAATAGAATTACATTGACATACATGGTACTTGCATTGAGGCCAAGAATCTGAGCTATGTTTGCTCTGGTAAAGTGGTATCTCAAGGAAGGCTAGTATCTTCCTCTCCCTCTGCTTTTCATAGGCACAGTCTGTTGTGCAAACACAGAATTCAGCATGTTTAGGGGAATAAAAACAACCTCCATGTATGTTTACCAGCAAATGTATTCCTCCTCTTTGGTTACAGGCATTAGAGCACATGAAAATGAAGCACTCCCCATGGATGAGAAAGTGATGTCTCAAGGGGAGTTCTATTTTCTAAATCGAGTTTAGAATGGGGACGGGAAGGAGGCAACAATGAAAATTGTGAGTAAAGAACACTGGTTTGGTTTTGGGTTTTTTTGTCTGTGCAATCTCTCATCAAATTTTCCTCTCATTAGGTGTCACTTGAAAAAAAAATAATCATGAGTCAAAAAATATTAAAACCCATGCACACACATACATATGCTCATGTAGATGTAATGCTCCAGCATTAGATCCCTGGTTCTGTCACAAGCAAACTAGGGGAATTCACTTGTACTTTAGTTCATCTGTATGAAAATAATGCCCAGTACCAGAGTTAACTATTGTTTTGCACTGTCCTGCAGATGAAAAAGCATTATACAGCACAAATGCAAACCAATGATGTCTCAGCCCAACATCCCTAAGTATGGTACATGGATTAAAAATAGCACTTACAGTGGGCAAAGCAGCTCCATCTTCTCACAGAGGCACTGAATGTAAATGCTGCCAGTTTCTGTACAGCGGTAGCACTCGTAGTCTTCCACTGTAGCCATGCCAACAAGAATATCAGCCTGATCAGGAATTGAAATCTGAGGGGTAGCATCAGTCTCAAAATGGCCAGAAAAGTCTTCTTTTACTATGACAGCTGGATGGCCTACAAAACCTTGGCAAGCCTGGATGAAAAACAGCTTGGGTTTGCCAGCAAGAGAAGGACAATTAGATCCACTGAAGCAGGAAAGTAAATCTTTAATATTAACCAGCTCATTATCAACACCTTTTATTTTGTCTTTTTCACCATGGGAAAAAATGAAGCAAACAAAACAGTCCATGTTACTATGATCTTTTTTGCTGTATTCTTTAACTTTTGCATACATTTGGTTTGCTTCTAGATCCATGTACTCAACTGTCTCAAACTGAAGCCACTTAAAGACTCTCTTTACAGCCTCTGGAAAAAAAAAAGTCAGAAGGCACCTGTTATAAATAGTGACAGAGATGCTGCTGAAACCTTAGTGTCTGTGTGGTATGTCAGATAGTAGCATAAGTGTTCAGATCCCACCAATAAACTCACCTGTCTGACTTTTTGCCAGCCAAATCTAGTTAGAAAATCTCAAATGACTAATTTGTTGTTTGTTTGTTTTTTAAATAAAACTGGGTCAAGCATCAAGCTGTGTAAAACCAAACCAAGTTTCAGACTGATTAATTGGTACAAATTAGTGAGGCTTACTGTGTTAAACCAAGTTTTATCTGTGCATTGCATAGTAATCTCAGATGCTTAAGAACACCACTAGGAAATAAGAGGTCTCTCTTTAGAATGACAAATTCTGCCACTCTTAAATTAAGTAGTTCCCTCATTGTGTGAGAATGATCGATGCAAGAAGAAAGAAGGCAGGGTAGCCAGCTAACAAATGCTATGCTAACTTCTCAGTAAATGTTGACTTTGTTGCTGTGCTGGGGAGTAAGCAGCCTGTAGACAGGCTGGATTCAGTTAAAATACCTCTTATGCCTGCTTTCAGAAGACAGGTTCTACATGTTTTAGATAAAAAGTTTAAAGTTACTCTTGCAGAAAGACAGGAGTTAAGAACAATTATAAACCAGTAGCATGTACTTGAGCATTAAAAAGAATTTAAGGACTTAAAAATATTACTCCATGACAGTTAAGAATGAAAACCAATCAAAAAGTGAAAAAGCGGAAGAGTAATTCCTCCCTCATTATTTGGGACATATGACCAACTATTCCTTTTGCTTAGAAGAGAAAATGGTTCCTTCTTTAAGGCATCAGCTAAACTGTTGGAAGTAGTATATTTCAAATTTCTACAGTGACTGTCATTACAGAGGAGCTCAGTGGACATAATTCTTCCTCACACAAAAGATAATTCTTTCAGAAAATTATCAGAAAGCAAAACAAATCAGTATTTGGATTAAAAAAAATAGATTTACCTCCATCTTTCACTGTTCCTTCTCTAGATTCATCTGGATTTCTAAAATTGTAGTTGTTAAGAATCACACAGTAACCATGTGGGTTATTTTTCATTTTATATGATTCCACAAGCTGTAGAAATGAAGAAAACAGTTAAGAAAGCAGTGCCAAGCATCCATAAGAGAAATCTGCTATACACATATTGTTGGTCCTCCACCACCAAGCACAAAAAAACCCATGAGGGCAAAGACACAAGAAAGGAAAAGTCTGACATAGCTACAGGGAATAGGAATCTGCTTTGCCTCCCTGAGTTACTCCTCCCCTCTCTCTGTGGTTAGGATACGATTTTGTCATGGGAGAAAGCAAGTAGCCAGCAACAAAAATTTGCATGTACAGACAATAATGTTCCTGCACCCCACCATTCCCTCTGAGAGTCCTATGGGCTTCAAGTGAGGTAGCAGATTTTGGTTTTCCCTTCACATTAGTCCAGGAGTATCCTGGCTAGAACTTTGGTATCCCAGTCTTCTTTATTGTTAAGATTGCTTTTCTTCATGCAACAGCTACTCTTTCATTTCTTGCCTAAAGAGTTGCTGACAGCCAGGCTTGGTTTTGTGTTGAAAGTAAGAATTGTTTAAAGGCTTACATATAAAGACAGAACCCCTCCCTTTCAGCTCTTCCACCTGCTAAGTCTTAAGAATCTATCCCTCCAAGGAGCTGAACAAATACTTTAAAGGTAGTCTTGAGGAATTTCTCACCAGGTGTGGTGTCTCCCCCTCTGCTCCTTGTCCTGCTGGATGTACTGACACAGACACTGGGTAGTGGAGTTTTTTCTTAGAATAATTTTCTAAGACAAAAATGATAAACAGAAAATGTTAGGACTACAAAGATAAATCTTCCGCTATGCCTATTTCAACACTCAGAAAACTTGTGCAAGGAGTAAGTGGAAGGTGGCTTTCACATCACTGAGATACCATTATTTTGTAGAGCTAGGCCAAGCAGGATTCCCAGTTTCACAGACAGTTGGCTACTGAAGCTGTGTATACCGGTGCTCCAATTCTTTTCTGCTCTTTTATCAGCAGCAAAATCCAGGTAATAAAAGTCCAATTGTGAGTAGTCACCCCAGGGAAGCCATTCACTAGCATCTCCACTATGGGATGAGTGTGTTTAAATAGAAATGTCAAGGCAACAAGATCTATAAGACATGCTCTTCTTATTACCAAGAGTGACAAAACAACAATACTACTAAAAAGCCATTCCCCTTGCTTGCTTACATTAGCCACCTTTGGCAATTTTCTTCTGCTCTTTTAGGAACATCAGCACAGATCAGCAGCACAAAGACACACTGGAGAAACTAGTCAGTATCTCTACAGGGAACTGCACAGGCTGTAGAGATGTGTCTAAGGAAACACATGTCCAAAAGGAGGTTCTGGGGAAAAATTTAATAGGTCTTAGTTGTTGCTGGTTGACATACCATGTTTCCCCAAGAGTAAGGCCCAGCTGTGGTGTCAGAAGTCACCACCTCAGCTGCGACAGCCCAGAAATACTGCAGTCCAGAAAGCTAATGGCTATGCTTTAGCCAAGTACCTGGCCTCCAGGGACATTTTCTTTAACTGAGAGCAAACAGCCTGGCTAACAGAAAGCATTACTGACAATCTCCCAGTACAAATTTCCAGAAGGCAATTGTCACTTCAGTCTCTGATTGACTGAAAAGCTGTGCTAGTTCAAAACCAGTACTGCACTATTTCCTGAAGAGAAAAATTGCATTTAAGGCAAAGGGTACCATTTACAAAGTACAAATGTACTTCAAAGAGATACATCCTAAAGTATGGTGTGATAATGAAGCAGCAGGAAACTTCAGAAACCACAGATACCAAGAGCTGTTCTGCCTATCCCAGGATACTGTAAGGTCTCTTATCTCTGGACTCCTAAGTTGCCAAGGTTGGAGCCACAAAAAAAACCCAGCTCTATTCTTAAACAGCAAATTAAATAATTTACCTTTTTTTTCTTCATAGGTATCAATTTTTTTCTTTATGTCAGCTCTAAATCCCTTTAATATATCTTTCAGCATTGTCAGGTCATCTTCGTTAATTATCCCATTTCTTTCCATTTCCAGTAACACCTTCAACATTGACTGGTGAAACAAAAATATGTAACTCAAACTCATACAGTGACCTGCAATAACTGCAGTATCAGGCATTTCTGGACAAAACAGAAGACAAGATTCTCACTCCCAGACACTGAACAGCTAAAGATCAGTTTCTTTTTCCTCCAAACCTCATTAAAACAAAGATCAGAATGCAACACAAATGAAGAAACACATTACTAAGCTTAAGACATGATCACTGGAAGATGCTTATGGCTAGGTTATCCTGCTTTGTCTCAGCAGTGCAAAGCACTGACATGGATAACAAGATCAAAGAGCGTGATGGATTTTACAAGAAGAAAACAGGAACAGGAGAGCAAAAAAGGACAAAGAAAAGAGAGTGAGGAAAAAAAAGAAAAAAGAGATCCATTCCTCCAAACAGCAGCTATCAGCTAATACCACAATTCTTTCAACAGAGTCTAGTGAGAGTAGACTGTTCTCTCTTTCCTCACTTCTTACAAGAACTAGCAGACTCGGAACTAGCCTTGGAAGAAACTTATGGAGATCACTTTGCGTACATTATCCTGGAGCTTGCTCTTTGGTATTTGTTCTTGGAGCAGGTACTTCACGCTCTGGACATCTTTTTGAGTCAAGTCCTCTGCAATTCCATATAGCAGTTGCCTGGCAACAAAGAATAGAGAAAAACTGATGAAGAAAGTTAAGAGAAGTATATGCTACAATTACACATTTGAACTGCAAAAATGTGAAATTGGCAATGGCTGGCAGTCATGCTGTAGCAAACTTAATTATGCTGTGATATTCATAAGACAACAGTGCAGACAGAAAACAAGACAGCACACAACAGAACTGGTGTACATTTTGCATGCAAAGGTTTACAACTTTTGTGCTTACCTGTAGGCTGACACCTGTGCCCTGCCTGGGATCTTCAGCTCTCTCTCCATCTCCTCACGGCTGGAGCCCAGGTGGGCAGCCAGGAGGTCAATCCGACTGATTCGGTAGAGCAGCTCCTTCAGGAAGAATAGGTTTCCCACCTCGATCATGCCTTTCTCCCGCAGCGCTTCGAAAAAGTCCTGTGCATTCTGGATGGCTTCCAGCTTCCTCATAGGGACATACTCCAGGCTGAGGAACTTCAGAGATGCCAGTTCAGTTGTGCCCAAAGCCTCAGAAATGTCAAAAAGGAGTTTCTGCAAGTCTGTACTCATTTCACATCAGGATTTGGATCTAAACATAAACACAAGTTGATTTAATTTGTAAGCAACAGTAATGCATGTTTCCTGTAGAACAAGACACGGAGCACTTGAGCAGACCTTACTTCTCTGTAGGTAAAAAAAGTTGTGCTCAGTAAAGGCTATCTGGAAAGCAGCTGGTGGGGGGGTGTTTCTCAGGTATGGTCCTGCTCTGGCAGGGGAGGTAGACTCGATCTCCAGAGGTCCCTTTCAACCCCTAACATCCTGTCATCCTGTAAACACAATTATAAAAGGTACAACATCAAGTAGACTAGCCCAAAGTAAATACAAAACTACTTCAGTAGTGACAGACTGTCTTGCTCTCATAGCTTTAATGCTCAGTATCTTCCTTGCAGCAGGAAACACATGATCAGCACTCAGTACAATACCAGACTTTCTGAAGCTTGTGCCGTCAGCATTGTGAAGGAAGACGGTTAGGAGGGCTGAAATTTGTTACAAATTTTGCAATTAAAACAATGAATAATTGATTTCAACCTACCTACCTTTATAAACTCAAAATTACAACATACCCTTTGATAGAATGAGACATCCAAATTCCTCCCAAAAGTCACACATTAGTAACAGTTCAGAAAATGTGTGTGACTTATCTCATTGCCAGGAGTTGTCCTTTTATCCAAAGACTGTGAGCAGCACAGAGGTACAAGATCTGATCCTCAGGTACAAAATGGTTCTGCCTCCATCCTGTATTTTAGCGTCTTTCTCCCTGCATTTCTCCCTGTATTTTAACTGAATCAAGACTTCAGTTGCAGTTTGAAAGAGGAAGTATGACGTCTGCACTGTGTGGCAAATGCTTGTGGACAAGACCAATCCCCAATCTGCTCTTGCCAGATAAGGGCATGTCCCATCATGCAGCAGTTTCAAGGACAACGCCTCCTAGCACTGTTCTTCCTCATTGCCTTTACTGTTTCACTTCTTATTTTTAACTCTCACCCTTCCCCAAAACATTCCTGTGCTTTTGTTAGCTTACTATCTCTCCAATCTCCCTCAGCTCCCCTGCACACTGATTTTGTCCCTCTGTCTTCCTCTAGACTCATCCCAATCTATTACTTGCCAAAAATGAATCTCTCCCAGAGAAGCTAGTCTTGAGAAATTGAAAATGCTGAGGCAACTGACGCCAAGGCAACTGTTGTGACTGTGGCCTCTACTGACAAAGCAGGATGCACAGCTCCTGCACAAAAGCTTTCAGGAGGGGTAGGATACCAGACATTTGTGGATGTTTCAAACTCCACTGAAGATCATCTTCCCAAGATCCAAAGTTCCCCAATGGTTCCAACTTAAATCTGTCTAAACAACAGTTGCACAAGTTAGAGCCCTTCTTTAGTTTTGTCGGTGGAGTGCACGTGCGTATGCTTCTGTATGCCACCAGAAAGCCTCGACAGAAATCAACAATTTTGTTAGTTTTAGGCTGATTTCTTTCTGGCACAGCTCTGTATTACTGGAGAAACACTGAAGGCATACAGTGTGGACAGCAAGAAAAGATGAATATAAAACACACCCCACAGGACTTTCAAACTGCTATCTCACAATATGTCACTGGACATGACGAAGAAACGACCTTACTGAATCTTACTGAGTGGCAGCTGTGGTTATAGTGCTGGGCCTACCCAGCTTTGGGGCTTGTGCTGACAGACTACTACTGCATGCACCCAAGTATCACAGTGTGCAGCCATCTAAATACAATCCTCAGCACACAGGGGATCACAGACTGTATCTGGCTGGAAGAGACCTCAAAGAGCATCCAGTCCAATCCTTGACCCAGCACTGGAGGGTCAACACTAAACCATGTCCCCAAGTGCCAGGTCCACACACCATTTGAACATCCCCAGGGACAGCAACTTTACCACTGCCCTGAGCAGGCCATTCCAATGTTTGATAATCATCCCAGTGAAGAAATATTTCCTAATATCCAGCCTGAACCTGTCCTGGTGCAGCTTGTAGCCATTTCCTCTAGTCCTGTCTCTTGCCATCAAGGAGAAGAAGCTGCCCCCTCCTCCAGCTTCCTTTCAGGTAGTTGTAGAGAGCAGTAAGGTCTCCCCTCAGCCTCCTCTCTATACTGAACAACCCCAGCTCCCTCAGCTGCTCCTTGTAGCTCATGCTCTCCAGGCCCTTCATGAGCCTGACTGCCCTTCTTTGGACATGCTCCAGCTCCTCAGTATCCTTCCCATAATGAGGGATGCAGAACTGAACACAATACTCAAAGTGTGGCTTCACCAGTGCTGAGTACGGGGAGATGATCACCTCCCTGTTCCTGCTGGCCAGAGTGTTTCTAATACAAACCAGGATGCCACATGGGCAAAATACTTGCACTGAATAGTTGGTATAAATCATGGCAGTACAAAATGTGTTTGAAAAGAACTTATGATGAGCAAAGAAGACTTTACTAGCCTTTTATACTTCACAAGTGCAGATCCCTCTCTCCAGGGTACTCAAGGTGGATATCACCTTAGACTCTTCTGACTGCCTTTACCTGCCTATGATTTAACTGGAGATTACCCAGGCAGAAGTCTTTATGGAGAAATAAACATAACATGATTTAAGAATTGAAATAAGATCCCACTGCTTAAGGTCAAAATTGTTGCCAGTGTTTACTCTGCATTGATAAAAACTAAATTGTTACTTAAACATACAAAACCAGTGCACCAAGTCCAAACATCAACTGGAAACTGCATGATGCTGTTACAGCACGTTATATATTCTAACAGACAAAACATTTCCTGTCCATGGCACAGAACTGACTTCAAGTGTGGCAGCTGTACTAACTCAGAAGACTCAAAATGTGATGGAAAACACAACTATCAATTCATCGTGATGAAAACTGACCATAATGGCTGCTCTCAATGCATATGATGAAAAACTTCCCTTGTCAAAAGCTGGGAAAGAATCATAGAATAGCTTAGGTTGTTAAGGGACCTTAGAGACCGTCTACTCCAACCTCCCCACCATGAGCAAAGACGCTTCTCAACTAGACTCGGCTGCTCAAGGCTTCATCCAACCTGGCCTTGAACACTCCCAACAATACTTGACAATACCCTGTGAAATTATGGCCAGCAGTGTTTTGCTGAAAGACACTAAGTTTCACTTCAACTTAAACTCTAAGGTACTTAAAACCACACTGATTCATGCAGCACAACAAAGTGCAGGGGCCAGTCAGAAACAAGGATGAGCCTTACACCAGCACATAATTTTTCTCTCATCAAGCTCTTTAAAAGTGGTACGAATTTAATGCAGTAACAAACAGGAAGCACCCAGACATATACAGCAAAAGCTCATAACAAAACAACATGATGTTATTTCAGTTAACTCATAAAATGCTGTTATAAGAAAGAGGTCTCCTTGTTTTGAGCTTCTGTGTCTGCATTTTAGATTTTAAAACAAGAAATGACAGTGAGACAATGTAATGCTTAACAAAGTTAATCAATCTGATAAATCTATACATACAGACTGCTGAATGCTGCATCTCATAGGATGCAAATCCTCTACCCTAATTTTTCTTCCCAGAAGTGATGTTGAAATTACAGTTCACATGTGAATAGATGGCACATTAATTGTTTTCATTGTCTCCTCCAGTTTCACAGTTGATTTGGCAGAAAATTCACGAGGCCTTGCCCTGAAGATAACAGTTCTTCAGGATTCTGGGTAACTGCCTTAAAACAGGTAGCGTGGTGAATTGCATTTAAATGAGATGCTGCTAAAAGGATGTATATTTAAAAGCCTCCATGTTGCTGTGAAGGAGGAGGGTCTTTAGGTATTGGGAATATAAATTTTCTTCTTAAGGTATATGCTGGTTGGGGCATCTGCTTCTTTGTCCCCAAGCGATCAACACGTCTGCCCACATCTTCATTAACTTCTGTAAGAATTGACAAAATATCTTCACCCCTATGGCCAGGAGAGCAAAAATAAAAGCACGACTTGTTAAGTGAGCAGATGGTACTCCATTTAACACCTCCTAGATCATCTAGAAAATACAGTATAAACATTTAAACCACATCCTTTTCTCCAAATGTATCCTCTTTTCTTCTCATCTGAGTCATATTAAAAATGGCTTTTCTTACTGCTTGATTCAATTGGTAAATAAGAAATGGAATAAAATATTTTTACCTATATCTACTTCATAAACAAACAGTTCTGCCTTAGAGATCGGAGGGTTAATTTTTCTTTTACTTTTATGCAATAAACTTTACAATCTCCAGATTCTCTCTGCAGTACTAGCAGCGTTCATGCGAATTCATCATCGGCAAGCAAGCGAATCATCGGTTTTACTAATTTTGTCCACCTCAGAACGTGGGTTGGTGTTCCTATGGGAACTTGCCTTTAGAGAAAAAAACAACAAAGATAATTTCCTCCAATTTTCTCCATGGAAGAGCTAGACAAAGTACTTACCTTGGTACTAACAACTGTAGCTTGCTGCACAGGGCCTGAATATACCAAGTACCCTGTTGAACATGCCGGAAGGAGACATATCCATCAATAGTGGCCATGCCTAGGAGGAAATCAGCCTCTTCAGGAATACTTTCAGAAGGAGATACGCTGTGCTGCATGAAAGACAAGCCAGGAACTCGTGCATCAGGTTCAACATAGACTGGACACTGTACGGCTTTACCTTGGCAAGCTTGGATAAAGAAGAGCTTAGGTTTTTCAGCCAGTTGTGGACACTGTCTGGCAGTGAAGTAGGACATGATCGTGCGGATTGACACAAGTTCCTCGTCTTTCCCATAAACTGCTCCTGATTCTCCGTGAGACAGAATACAACATATAAAACAGTCTCTGTCTTTATGATCTGGGAAGTGCTGCCAAGTTTGCATGAGATTCATAATCTGCTGAGCTGTCTGGTCTTTGTAAGTCCTCACATCCAGACCAAGCCATGTGAACACTCGCTTCAGTTCCTCTGTAAACAAATGAAAGGTAAAAGGATAAATTGAGGCAGTAGAAAACCACTGTGTGAAGTCACCGTGCAAACTAATCTGAACTGGGAAAACCTTATACTCTTGACACTTCTGCAGATTCATCCTTATACCAGTATCACCTGAAGGTTAATTGGAATAAAAATAAATGGCATCAGCTCAAATAATAAGAGTTGCTGGAGTTTTTTTAGTCAAGAGCATTGGCCAAAAGCTTGTGAAGGGCCTGGAGCACATGTTCTGCAAAGAGCAGATGAGGGAGCTGGGGTTGTTCAGTTTGGAGAAAAGGAGGCTGAGAGGAGACATTATTGCTCTCTACAACTACTTGAAAAGAGGCTGGAGTGAGGAGGGGGCCAGCCTCTTCTTGGTGGCAAACAACAGGACCAGAGATGGATAGAAGCTGCACCAGGAGAGGTTTAGGATGGGTACATTAAGAAGTATTTCTGCATTGAAAGGGTTATCAAACATTGGCATGGTCTGCCCAGGGCAGTGGTGGAGTCACCATCCCTGGACATGTTTAAGCAATGTGTGGACCGGGCGTTTAGGGACATGGTTTAGTGTTGACCCTTCAGTGCTGGGTGGAGGGCTAGCCTGGATGATCCTGAAGGTCCCTTCCAACCAAATATATTTTGTGATTCTCTAAATATGAGATGGCCCAGCACCCTGTCCAGCTGTATCTCAAAGCGTTCAATACTGGGGATTCTACCACTTCCCTGGGAAGGTAATTCCAAAGGTTGTTTTTTCTCATGGTGAAAATTTTTCCTCATGTCTAAACAGATAATGATGCACTTCAGTGAGTTCACAAGTAACATCTGAAAACAGGAGGGATCCCTCTCCAAGTTTCAGATTAGATCTTTCAAAACCTTCCTCACATGGTTATTTTCCTGTTGCAGTTCTGACTATTAGTTTCATACAGAAGAGATAAACAGAATGAACAGATTAAGATTTTTGTATGGTTTAGTTTAGTTCTTTATTATAGCTATAGGTAAAGGCCACATAAAAAAAGATTCTTAAAATTATTCAAGAATGATCCAACTACATCAGAAGCTCAAGTCCTCCTTTAACCATCCTTCCCTCAGATACACAAATGACATAGTTTAAGATATATCAAACATTTTACTCTTTAACAATATTACCTAAAATATAGACAATAAAATATAGAACAATACTAGACAATCAACTCACATGGGGAAAGAGACTAATACACCAAAAACCTCACTTCAGTAACTCACCAGCATCTTTGCAAGAACCCTTCCTCTCCTGAAGAGATCCATCAAAGTTGACATTATTAATAACAAGACAAAATCCTCTGTGTGGCCCATCCATTTTGTAGGTTGTCATCTTCTGTAGAAAGGAGAGGAGAGAACAGCCTCAATGAATTTATTCAACTTTTATTTCCTTAACATGTCTCAAATTTGTCATTCAAAACTTAGAGGCACCTAAGACTGGGTTACTTCAGAAAAGCTGGAACTCCTTGGTGCTTCCTTGTGTGAATAACACGGGTGAAGTCTCAAGCACACTCTGTCACCATTCTATCAAATTGTAGAGGAACGCTTTAGCAAGCTAGGTTGGTCATCTGTATGTAAAGGGGAGGAATCAGCACTCAAACTGTGCAATCTGAATTTGTGATAGGAATAGAAGTCTACAGCCATTTCCAATGTCACAACAATATTTTCACTTCAGATGGCAGAGGGTTCACAGTGAAACTATGGGATGTTAGACATCTGAGGTTTCTTTTTCAAGAGTAGTGATGAATACCTGGAGCCAGTGGTTCATACTGATCTGCTAGAAAGGGATGCAAGCAGAACAGATTCTGGAAGTGCACAAACCTGCCTCGTGATCAGTTTCACCAAGACTTAAAAGTTACCTCTCTCTCTTAAGAAAGAATGTTCTAAATATGTGAAAGTCACCAAAACTTCAAGTACCATCTCAAGTCCAGCGTCTGGCTGAAATTAAAAACTCCTACCACTCCAGTTCCTTTCTGCTCACTAGAAAGAAAACAAACACCTGCTTTCATGCATATTACTACAATAAAATGAAGGCAGCATTCCAAGCTCCTTCAAAAGCAGAAAGAATGCTTTTCCTACAGCACTGCAAACATCAGGTGATGAAAAGATATAGTATAGTACAGAGCTGCAAGAAATTAAATAACAATAAATACATGCAGCAACTTACTTCCTCAATAGCCATGACCATTCAGAAAGAAAAAGCTGAAGAATTCAATAGCTACACTGCTGTACAAGGTTAAACAGTGCACATAAGGCTTCTAAGAAGAGATCTCACTAAAGGGGCCTTTTCTCATATACCAAGACCGCTGGTTTATTGAGGAAGATAGCTAAATGCCTGCAATAGCTTACTAGAAACTTGCTTTCTTTTATCCTTTTGGCAACATCCTTGGATACTACCCCCCTATCACTTTTAATTTCAAGATGTCCTGAATATTTTTCTAAGCCATACCCAAGGAGAACTATGGAGTTATGACTGTCTCTATGTCTAGCACATTCTATTGCCTTCTCCAAAATGCACAACTTAAGAAAACACCACGTATTTTGCCTGTACTAGGCGAATAAGCGGATACACTAGTGTAGATTGCCTGTTCTGTCTTGACCACATCTTTCAATATTGCTAAGTTTCTGGCCTCCACAGTAAAAGTATTCTCTGAAATGTTTCAGTTCAACAGACAACTCAAAAAACTTCATGAGACACATCTCACATGTCCTTGCATGACAACTGTCATTGCTGGGATGAGCACCTCACAAACCCAGGTGTTATAGAGAAGGATTTAAGAGATTGTCTCAAACCTTGGATTCATTTTCTACATTGCTGAATCCTCCAGGCAGCTCCAGTTTCATTCCAGAGAAGCCTTGTGTAAGATCAGCTGCTTTGTTGTCTAGGAAAAACAAAAAAAATCAAACAAAATCAAAACAACAAACCAGCATATATTTTTTAAGAAGATAAATTAAGAGAAATTCAGTATTTGTGGATGTAGCAAAAAGGAGGTTAGATACAACACTGCACTTCTTGCATTTGAAATACAGTTTGAATCAAAGGAATAATTCCTCCATACGAGATAGCATTGCCATATTCATTCTGAATGTGTCTCCAGCTACTTCTATTATGTATATATTTTATGACAAAAGCAAGGTTTCTATTAGTATTGTGGAACAAAGATATCCATCATACAAGGACAGTTTCTACCCAAGACATTCAAATAATTTTTTCATTTGGAAATCAGCTTAGAAATAAGTCAGAGTGACTTTCAGAGCAGGGCTGCAACTGACAAAACTTGGAAGTGCACAAGAGCTGATCAATGTTGCAATGCTGTACTTTGCAACTGGTCAATCTGACATGGAGTCACAAAGATGGAGGCAACACTACCCACTGTTACTTGCACAGAATTTTTTCACAGTTCTCATACAAAATATAACTGTATTTATTACTGCTTTATCTACTTCTCCTTCTGAATACCTTAAAATGATTATTGCCTCATTTTCTACAAACCATACACTCTTCAAAACATCCATCTCCACCATGCAACACTCCTACAGCAAGAGAAGTCAGAGGTAAAATCCTGCAACCAAAAAATCAATGTCTCAGTTTTGTAGTCATACTGTCTCTTCTTGGCCTCCCTGGGATATTTAGACAGAAAACTTGTATTTTGTTTTCAGGAAAGAAATAATAATTTTACTTCTAGTCAGACCAGCCCTTATGCCACTTCTCAGAAAGCACATTAGTTAGTTTCTGGTAAATGACTGACAAAGTACACAGGATTTGCCATTTTTCTCTTGCCTTTTTTTATATCAGAAAGGAAATTCTTCATTTTTTTTTTAGTGCAGAAATAGAAAGACCCTTCCAAGAAAGCAGCAAGGTAAATGTGTTGCATTAAACCAAACGCTGGCAATTTCCCAGAAAAAGTAAAGGAATGCAACATTAAACATCAAAACTCAAGCATATCTTCAGAAATTCTTACCATTGGTACAAGAACTGGCAGATTTGATTGAGGTCTCCTATTTATTAATTGGAAAGAATATCATGTCAAAAATTATTAGTACTACACACAATGTCTTCATAGTAATTTTAGCAAACTAGGCTTAATACAAAGCTCTTTGAATAGTGAGTAGGAAAAATACTGAACTCCTAAGGTCAGCAAAGTATTTAATTGTGAAATTATAAGAGACGTGCTTGCTTACAGCAAATCTTGCAGAGTTGGAGACTACTATAGTTTCTCTTAAGGATAATGGGAAACAGGAAATAATTTTCTGTCACTTACAAATGAGATTATCCTCTCACTATAGGGGTAGGCAATCACTATAAACAAAATAAAGGTTCCAACATAGTGCCATATCAATTCTTTTGGAGAGTTGATTGAGTATAAATCATTATAACTAGTGATTCTAGTCCTGAGTAAGAGACATCTTCTAGCAATACGTGCTAAGGGTTTATAATACAGCACAGAAAGTTTCATAACGGAGAAGTCTCATAATTTTAAAGAAAAAGCAAGTGTAACAATCAGCATTATGTAAATAGTCTCTTAGTCTTTTTTTTTCCTCCTTAAATTCTTTCAAATCTATGTTTTCTTAATAAAATCACATTCATTTTTTTGGCTTTGCCAAGTGCTATGCATGAAGTCTTCCCAATCCCTCTATACACATAGAGTAAATACAGCTCAAAGCAGCACTAATACAAACCCTTATGATACGAAGTAGCTCATTTTCCTCAGCTCTTGTCTACTAAAACTTCACTTCTGGAAAGTATCCTTAGAAACATAACTGGGTTTCCTCATTCAGAACTAAGTTAAAACTCTCTTTATTCCTCTCTTTTTTTCCCCCCAGTAAAAGAGATCAGTTATAGCCCTAGTAAATTCCCCAGTCTGATTCATCATACAGCTGCAGGATGGGATTAATGAATCAAGGACCGGTCCATTGAGAAATTGGGACTACTTCTTTTAGCAGCAGCAGTTTGTACTGATCAACGTATGGTCTTAGCCTTTAGAGGCAGTTCAGTACTGATCAGCTAAAACTTAAAAAGTCAGCACCGACTAACTGATCCATTCTCTAGAGGCACCTGTCTAGCTTTTTCCTCTCACTCATCCCTCTTCCTAATGTGATTTTTTTCCCCAACAGCACACAACTAACAGTAGCATTTTTGGCTTCCATTATTTGATGCTATATGCAGCTGTACAAATATGCTGAACAAGTATGCTTGTTTCCTTCCTAAACCAAATAGGAAGATTTAGCAAAGAATCTCACACCCAATGCAGTTTCAAAATAAAGGCAAGAAAAAACTCACAATCCCCAAACCCATTAAAACCCAAGTAGGCAATATGTATTCCAGTGTACCAGTGGGGAAGCAAACACTCTGATGTCTCCACTGTGAGACAGCGAAGATTCCTTGACAGGAAAAGTGCTCTCCTGCTGAGGCAGAGACACTAAGAAAAATGAAAAAGACAAAATGAGAGAAGCAAAGTGTCATCATCTCAGTACTATTCATGGAGAAATTAAGATGTGCTACATAACTATAAATGGATTTCCAGCTTCCCAGTCTGTCCTGTATGTGCTGAACTGCCCTATGTGGCCTCAAATATTCCAGCATGATCCTACAGGAATTCAGCTAGGAAGTAATACAAAGTAGAGACAAATTATGTGTCAAGGTGAGTGATCCCACTCTAGCTCTGCTTCCAGCAATGCACACATAGGACTTTGAAGTTCAGTTTTACAGACCTAGTTTTCTAGTGCTTCCTGCATTTTAGCAAACCCACTCCCTGCCTCAGAAATTCTCACCTTTTGTCCTGTAGCAGTTGACTGTTTTCACCAGATTGGGTGAAACTTCCATACAGATGTCCTCCAGCATCTGTACATTGTTGTCAGACACAAGACCTTGCTTTTCCAATAAAATCAGTACATCCAGAGTGGACTGGTAGCCAAAAGGAGAGAGTAAAATAGTTATTGTTCCTTAGAACCCAAAACCTGCCTCAGCCCTGTCTCAAACAATCACATTATCTGCTTTGCTTCCTACCAACAAGGTCCAGTCAATTTTCTATCACTGTGGGAGATGGAAATGTTTCTCCACAGAAAGTTACTGGTTGCATTATTATTTTTTGTGGTCTTATTAACATATTAATGACTCTTGGCTTTGAGAAGGTTTACTTGCCATAGAACAGAACCATTGACCTAGGGACATTAATCTCCTTTGCATGTGGCTCAAGCAGGTTGAAGATTTGTCACCCTTTTATGATCTAATGCAAGATAATGGACCATCAGTGATTGACCTTGGCATAAAGCACAAAATTCCACACTTCCTTCCTTCCTTCCTTCCTCCCTCCTTGATAACCCTATAAATACTGACTAGCCTAGTTGCAGATTATGCCCTATTGTGTAAAATATTTTTCATGCTTTTCCTCCTATTTCCCTCTCTTCTTCCCTCCCACATTTGGCTGTCTCCACACGTACAAGAGTTATCCTTCGCTTTGGAAGATGGCTTTGCAGCAGGAATATGATTTCCTTCAACATCTCATTGGTAATGTTCTCTGACAATTCATACAGCATCTGCCTGTAACAGAGAATCAGTGAGATAAAAGCAGAACAGGACACAGTGTGGAAACTAAAAGCAATCTAAGAATTTTGAAACAGAAACAGTATGGCACAGGTGGCAGAAATGTGGAAAACAGAATCTCACTGCAAGCTTACCTGTATGGAGATACTCTCCCTTTCTCATGCAGACATTCTTCTACTTTCTCCTTGGTATAACCAAGTTTCTTGAGCAACGAGTGACATTTAATTCTGTATAAGAGTTCAGCTAGTAGGAAAGTATCTCCCTCATTCAGATATTCTTCAGCCATAAGAAGCTGAAAGATGTCCACAGCTGACTTGACGCTTTCTAGCTTTCTGGAGGGGAGCAAGTCAGTACAGAAAAATTTTAAAGCTGCTACATCTTCAGCCACGAGATTTTGGTCAATGAGCAGAAGCTGCTGACGGAACTTCAAGCTGACATCCTCCTCCATATTGCTGGAATCAACAGTCTCTCTGCCTGAAAGTGAAAAGTGAATACTAGTAACATTTGAATCTTCAACAATGTTTGTGTAAGAGTTCCCTCAACAGATGTTTAGAAACCCTGAATTCTCTGCAGATCATGTAGTTTCATTTTAAATAAATTTGAGACTTGCTTCCTTTTCCCAGCATAACACTAAAACAAAGGCCAGATTGGGCAAAATCTCTGAACAACCCTGTGTACATTTATTTAGCCCTGCTCTGAGCAGAAAACTAGGTTAATCACCTCAAGAGGTCCTTAAGTTCTTTTGAACATTCTCCATGTTCAGATCTTTGCTTCACTCCATTGTTTGTAGGTGGGGAGTCCCTACAGTAACTTACTACAACTCTCCATAGAGAATATAATGCTTCATACACATTCCTTGAGCTACAGTCTGAGAGTTCATTCTTGTGTGGCTGTTGCAGAACAGTGTTCTCTGTTACAAGCCAGACACCCAAGCTGAAGCTGTGAAACACCCATCCACTCCCAGTGATGGGTGTTAGACTGTGTTTCACATTTGGCACAGGAAAGCTCTATAAACACCCCTGTATGCCAACTAACATGTAATAGTATGTTCTTCCACCACACCAACTTCTTCCATGTAACCTAGGCACCTCTTTTCTGCTTGGGTAAGGTTATCTAGGTAAAAAAGTGCTTAAGCATCTTCTGCTCAAATGGGCAGGCAGGTCTTTAATCTTCTGTTTGGAGCAGCTGGAAAGAGCAAAGCTTTCTACACAATTAAAAATTAGGGATGCAAAATAAAAACAAATCCTCTAAATAATAATATGAGAAAGGTCATATTCCTCTTTTCCTGTATTAAAATTTACTATCCCATAGCTCAGTAACTATTCTTCCCCTTCCTTCTGTCCCCATATGAAATCCCATGTGGGTGACATCCTGTTCAATTAAATAGCTATCAAAAAGGTTTAGATCTAAGCCAATTATCTACACACAGAAACTGTATCACTTCACAGTAATTATAATTTAGCTATAAACTACTTTTGATATCCTGCCTAGATGCTTTATCAACTAAATTTAGCAGAATAAATCAGACCAAACTGATTTCTGCCTAAACTAACAAGATAACCAATTCAGGTTCAAACTGAATTATGATCATTCCAAATTTAGGGTCAATGATTTCAACTAACTTAGTTTTAAAAAAACCATTGTTTCAAGAGAACAGGGGCAAGCTGTGTATCAGGTGTACAGTCATTTCAGCAGCAAGTCAAACCGAAGCATGATCCACCACAAATTCTTTCATCTACCTTTAAAACAGTTTCCAAGTGTGTGTTGCTGCCATTCTTGGAAAGCTTTTTCAAGTCTAAAGATTTCCTGCTCGAGTTTGCAATACCCTCAAGACCCCTCAACACCTGCTACACTTGCTGTCTGTAATCTCTCCTCCCACCTCTGTGTGGGGGCCGGCTGGGCTGGCCCTTTCTCGCAGCACTGCTTCTGAAGTTTTATTGACCGAGGCACTGCCAGACGGAAAGATTTAACAATAACGCAAAAACAAGGAGCACAAGGGAATGCTGAGGCTCAGTCCATAGTCCCAGAAGCAAGGTAAGTAGTCGGCTCCAACCCCCCGGGTAGCCCGGAAGCAACTGCACAACACCGGAAGAAAGGAATCATACAATGCCTGAGGTTGGTAGGAACCCGCAGAGATCGAGTCCAATCCCCTTGCACAGTAGAACCACTTAGGGAGCTCACACAGGAAGGCGTCCAGGCGCGCTTTGAATCACTCCCGAGAAGGGGACTACACAACCTCTGTGGGCAGCTCACAACAAAAAAAGTTTTTTCCTATGTTGAGGTGAAACTTCCTGTGATTGAGTTAGGCTCCAGAATGGGAAGCTGAAGCCTTTCTTCGTCTCCTCTCCACTTCAGTCCCCGCTCCTTACCTCCCACATGAATTCGGACCCCGTCCGGTTTCCCGGCTGCTACCCTATGGGCGGGGCACAGCGTTTCCCGGCTAATTTCTCGGCCCGCCGTTGCGTGCGTACGTGCTGAGTCACGACCCTGCTCCTCCCAGCGGAGGAGCGGGGAGCTTTGCACTCGGCCAGAGCCGGGAATGGCCGCGCTGCCACCCCCAGGCCATGTAAGGAGAAGACATCCTCTGTACCAGGAAGTGGGACCAAATCGATCCGAGGCGAGGCGCTGGGGGCACGTACGCGGAGCGCGACACCGCTACCAGCGGGGCGCGACTTCTCACGAAGCAGCGCCCGAGCACAGCCGAATGGCCGTGGGTTTCCCTTCCCCTCCGGCTGAACACGAGCCGGGGCACTCCCGCACCCAGCCTCAGGGCTTTCGAGCCTCTTGACCGCCTCCCCGGACAAGAACTTTACTAGGTAGTCAGAAAAAGGAAACCGACAGCGCATCCAGGACGAAATAGAAGTGACCAGGAACATTTTTCGGTTTCGCTGCTAGGCCCTTTTAAAGAAGGCTACATCGCAAAGAAATCCCGAACGGTTTTGGCATTTATTTTTTTTCGCTGACAGGAATGTTGGCAGTAGTGCTCGGTTTCAATGCCGTTTTAATGCGCATCCGTCTCCTCCACACACCTAGTGCAGCAAGAGCAGGAGGAGGAGCAGAGCCTGCCTTGAGCAGGGGCATTCAACATTTCCGCAAAGACACCCGAGACACTGAAAACCATTTGCTATATTCTGCTAATTCCATTTTCCCTCTTCTGTATATACAGCACATACAGACGTACAAGACATTTCTATTTCAGCAATCAGAAAGCCACTATTATAGTTCCTTTCTCCCTTTTCTCCTGTTTTCTTCTTTCTCCTTCCAATATTGATGCATTTCTCCTCAAACTGTCTTTTCACTAGTTGGTCTCTTGGTTCTCCCTACTGTTCCCCTTTTTGATCCTGCTTGGAATTTTCATATGTCTTCCCCACATCTCTCTGCCTCCTCTTGGTTCCATTCTCCCCGGTTTTGGTTGTCTAGGGCAGCAGGAGTGCTCATCACATGAAAAAGCTAGTAAGGGAAATGGGAAAAATGAAGTTAATTTGTGAAAGACATCATATTTATTAATATCACATCATTTATCATCACCACATATGATAACTAGGAATCATGTTTTATTTCTACAACCATAGAAAACATACTTGTTTCACCTTTTGTTTCATTTACCAGCCACTCCAAGAAGTAACTTCTAAGATTCAAAATACACCCTTCTCTTACTCCATAAAACATAAGCAAGGTAGAGTTTCAAAATTATACTGGAGCTTTATTTTATTGACAGATAGTTGATTATTTTCAGAGTTAGAAATGAATATTATTTTTATTACCTATCATGCAGTGCAGCAAATTCTCTACTTCAACATACGGAATACACATGAATGTGATTTTAAGACTTAAGTATTTTTGAAGCCAAAAGAAACACATCACTAGTTGAAGAAAATCAGTTCAACTGGCCCTTTCTTAGAAAATAGTAAACTGAAAGGATGTCCTACCCCACTATGCTAATTTGTTTCCACACCTATAACATGATGAAATTGATTTCCTAATTTCACTGTAGTGCTCATGAAGAATGAGCTTTTAGAAAAATGTCTGAATTATTTTCTGTTTTTCCTCTCGTGCTTACATAGAATTACAGTAGCAAAAATAGCACATGTACTCAGAATTTGATATACAAATTTGGGCTGCATTTCCCAGTTCAAAGCTACTAAAAAGTTTCCATGTATTTTTATATGAAGGAAGCCACTGCTATATCTTGTGAAGTGGAAAGAGAAAAGTATGGAATGCACAAATTTGCAATACCAGTGAATTATTTTTTTAAATTGTGGAAAAACTCCTGGTCACAACTGTGCATAGAACTTTCTAGAGCTAGCATGCAAATGGAATGGGTTGTCCAGGGAGGTGGTTGAGGCCCCCATCCCTGGAGGTGTTTAAGACCAGGCTGGATGAGGCTCTGGCCAGCCCCATGGCAGGGGGGTTGGAACTAGATGATCCTTGTGGTCCCTTCCAACCCTGACACTATGATACGAGCCTGAATAAAAAATAGAAAATAGTGAAGATTGAGTAATAATGATATAAAATACACTTTATATATTATAAAAATGCAAGTATCAATATAAGTTAATATCAATGACATATCAATATATGTTAATATCAACACTCTATATGGATAAAGACTATAACCTAAAACTCATTCAGCGGGTATCTCCTCTTTGTATATTCTTAACAATCCTCATCAATCAGCGTTTAAGAACTTCTTAAGCCACGAAGAGACTGGGTCTGTATCACATAACAAGGAAGGACTCCTGAGCACTTTTAGAGTTCAGTATGTACTTTTTTGCCAAATAAAGGTGATTTTTACTTTCAGTTATACAAGCTATTTGAAAACTGTTTTCTGAATAAAACTTAAGTCTGGTTTAAAAAAGATAGTTCATAAAAACAATGTCAAGCCAACACCCAAGTACAACATAGTATCAAGGAATGAAAAAAGTAAAGTTTACTGGCCAAGCCCTCCTAATTATTATCAATACACTACTGATAGTATACACTGTATAGTGTCATTAGGATAGCTGCCTGTTAAGCTTTGCCTACAATGAAAAGCATTGCTGGCGAAGTTTTGTATGTAAGCATATCTGCTTTTTGCTCAAATACAATGTAGCTATACTAGAAAAAAAAAAATCTTTTTGCACTGTATTTGTTCAAGGAACTAGTATACCCTATATAAGCAAAAACTCCTTTCATTTCTGATTGCATGGAATGCGTGCCAGGAGGATATATGGTGTAGCTACATAAGAAACCAAGGCCTTGATTGTTTTCCAGGGCAGGAGACTGTATTAGTATTAGAAGTTTGCAAGCACCCTATGTTAAGAGGGAAGAGAATGCCATAAATTCAGTGACAAAAAAATTTCAATGGCATTATTTAATTTAATCCAGTCTTCAGAGCCAGTGGCTGCTATACAACATCTAGATTCAAATACAATAAAGTGTACTTCTACAACTATGCCTAGTGCAGAAAGTGTGAATGCTTCCATAAACCATCTATCAAAATCCCATCTGTTTTTTAAATTCTGTGGTAGATCACTATAAAGGCCTGCTACGTGTAGACTCATTTTTTTATCAGTGAAAACCAGCACAAAATGTGGCAGACTCTCATTTATTAACATATAACCCTTGTGTGCTGTGGACAGTACTGATGACACAGGGTTCTGGGTGAATCATAACCTCTAATGCAGCAGGCAGATGGAATCCAAATTATTTAGAAGACTCTCCTCCTCCTGTCTTGCTGGTCTATGGAGGCATACAAATGACAATTTACTAATTCTGACACATTTTCCACTATTATTAGTTGCTGGGGAAAAGTACCCAGTGAATTTCAGTGATTTGCACTGACTTATATTTAAGTATCAACAGAAGAACCTAGATCAATGTACCGATAAAAATAATGAATGAAACAAAAACACACCCCCCTGAAAAACCCAGGAGCTATACAGAGCTCCTTCCATCCTCTTTACCTGTTGTATTTAGTTGTAAGATCTGTGGCAGTGCTCTGTGATAGCTGCCTTCTGTATTGAAATACAGTATTTAGTGCCTTAACATACCAAAATACTTCTAAATCCCTGGGTTTGGAAGCAATAGGTGTTTTAGATGTATGTGCAATAGCAATGCATAAAGTATGTGTGAAACTGGATCATATTTTGTGGTTCTTAGTAGCTAATTCAGACTTGTCCTTTCCAGCAGCAGTTAGACGGGAGAAAGAAAAAGTTTCTTCCTCAGTGTGTGCTGGAGCAGAAGTGAGTATTGTTGGCTTGGGTCAGTGGTCTTATTCCATTCATAGACTCTTCTGTTCAGTTCCGTATGGATATCTAATATAGAGAGTTTCCTGCAGCAACAAAAGTAAAAGCCTTCTATTAGAGAGTGAACAAGACAACATTTAAGAATCCAGGAGAGAAGACAACTTTAGACGCATCAAGGAATCAAATTTCAGTCTCTATTACAGAGGTTACATCTCTAAACCCCAAGGCTGAAAATGCATTTGGGAGACAACCTGTTACAGCCTAAATCACTGTGCTGATCCTGGTTATGCTGACACAATAATCTGTGATTTCCTTACAAGGCTTTAGGGTCTGTAGAAAGGTACTAAATGCTAACCCCGCAATTACTTTAAAAACAGTAGCTAACTCCCTGTTAGATCAATTGTACAAAGAAAACCTTTGATGGTAAATTAATATCCAAATGTATCTGACTTTTGCTCATCTTTTTTGGTAATCTCTTTAGATAAAATTTGTTGATAAAGTCAAGATTACAAATTGGTGATCTAGTGGCTCCCTGAATGATGGATTAATTAGAAGGATGCACCCCTTCCCTCTCAAATGCCTTTTCCCTGAACTTTTTATATTTGCAAGTGGAGCTCTTCTTAATGATAAAAGGCAATTCTCAGTTTGACAGAAGCCTCATGTGTGCCTTATTATCTTGAAGACTTCCAATCCTCTCTAAAGCACATTAGCCAGGAAAGGTTCTTCCCTTCTCACTTTGCAAAGCCCACTGCCATTATACATTTAAATTTTACTCTCCAGAATCAGAAGCTTCATTTATACTTTAAACTACCTTCCCTCGCTATTGTTTCAGGATCAGATATACTTCTCTTTTAAGCTACGACACAGCAAGACAACACTTTTCAGGACCAGACACGATGCAACTTAATGTTTCTCTAAGACAGCAGGTTGTCATAGGAAAAAGGTTATTTTTAATGTTGTTGTTGTTTTGTTTGTTTTTTGGTACATTACCTTTTATGAGGATTGCGGAGTAGATCAGACAAACAACGTAGGTAATATGAGGATGAACTTGGAGATTTTTGTAGTGTACACACATCCACCTTGCACTGACTCCAAAAGATGTCTGCTACTTGGGGGATAGTGACTTTTGAAGGGATTTTTGCATTAGCAATGATTTTCTCATAATTTCCATCTACTTCCAAAAGACTAGTATATTCTTGCTCATTTTCTGGCACAATGTAGCTCTGAATAAAAAAAAGCTTTGGTTTTCCTAGGAGTTCAGGACATGAGTCTGCTGTAAAGTATTTCTTTATTTGCTCCAGAGGGAATCCAGAAAATGTATGGTCTGTACAGAAGATGCTCTGAGGACTTCCACGGCTGACCAGTATGCAAACGAAGCTGTCACAATTTCTGTGCTTCTGCAACCTTGCAACTTCAAGCAATGTTTGATTCATGATGTTCATGTTTAAGTATCTGTGACAATGAACGTCATAGCCTAAGGCCCTGAAGGTCTCTTCCAACATATCTGAAAAAAGCAGGATGTAATTAAGTAATAGCACATCAAGGCTCAGTCTCAACTACCTATTGGGAACAAGACATTTATTTCATCTCAGTAATTAAAAACGTGGGAGAACTTGACCACAGTACATTACATGCTTATAGTGCTATAGACATGTTGTCTTTAACATGAGTTATGTACTTCATGACAGCAAAGACAGTATTACTTGGTATATGATCTGTTCCAAATTCCACAGACACCTGCATGCTTTCATCTAGAGTCAGTATCCCAAACTCCTAGCACATAAAATACCAGGCAAGAGAAAACATTAGAAAATGCTTCGCACAGAACATTCTTGCAATAATGAGGAGTGATCTGGATAGCATGGGAAATCCGTAGCTCTTTTTGCTGAAATTACTCTGAATGTTTATTACAGAGAACTGCATAAGGAAACTGCATAAGGCTCCTTTTTATCAGTCCAAAGAAGCCTGCTCCAGTCATTTATGCTTGCTATTATATAAAATGGACTTTAAGTGATGACTCTTTCAAATGTCTTAAAGAAAGAAAACCAGGATTTAACACTATTGTATTTATGTTAACCCATACTGGAAGAAAATGTGCTGCACACTAAGTACTTCAGGTGTTTATGAACATGGGAGTGAAACCAGATACATAGTCTTTAAAACCATGGGTATTTCCTAAGTTTTCAGAGAACCACAAGCTACTATTATGACTCATATCTGTAGCATTGTATCTTTAGTATAAACTACATATACATTGAACACGCACTGTTTCTGATATGGCAGGAAATGTCAAGTGCCATGGTTCTGTAAAATGCCTTACAGATGAAACTAGACTGTTCCTTGACTTTGAAAGTTTAGCAATGCCTAATTATCAGAGGCTATTTCAGAAGTAACTGGCAGGCAACTGGGAGCTGTACTACCACAGTTCTCAAAAAGCCCATAGCGAAAACAGGGAACAACATGTAACTTTCCTCAACAAAATACCAAGTAGATATAAACTCTACACTGGAGTGAGGTGATAAAGAGGAACTACAGAATTTCATGCCAGTTCTGTTTGATTAAATTTTGTAAAATAATTTTAAAAATTGAGAGACATTTTATTATTTAGAAATAGAAAGGAAAATCCCCTCTACTTTAGGCAATAAAGCATGCTCTCAAAATTCAAATGGAAGATTCAGCATTTTTACTGTTCAGCAGCTACATACATACATACATTAGAGGGCGGTAGTAGACAAGCAAATCTGGAGTTACAGCAACCAGAGTGCTTCTGTAATTATCTAGGTAGCAGGTACACAGAGATACAAAACCTGGCATCACCTTAGACCGTGTGCACAGGCCAAATGTCACAGTTGAGAGAACAAAAAAACCCCTAAAAACCAAAACCAAGCAACAAATTTAGAGCTGATACCTTAGTTTAACAAAAATGATGGATCAAAATGGATCAAAAATTATACATGGTTAAGCTTTGGATAGCTATGTTACTTTAAGGCAAGACAAAACACAGCATTACATGCTGAAACCTAAGAACAGAAAACAACTATTTCTCCATCAGTAATCATCTCCCAATAAACCTCCACTGACTTTTGAGCATTTTCACGCTATATACAAAATTACCCTTTTCTCCCCTTCTGTACAAAGTAAGGATAAAAACTGACTTTCAAATGGAAAAGTCGAAAGTAGCTATTTACAAAACAACAAGGTGCATTCCAGTTTGAATTTTATCTGCATCTGATGAATTCACATTGTTTACACCAGGCATTTTCAATTGTTCAGATCATGGGATAGCTAGACTAATGCACGCCGCAGCATCCTAACACTCTCCCCCCTTCTCATTCTTCAGTCTCCAGAAGTAGCATGGCAGAAATACAGAGTAGTGAATGACTTTCTAACAAACTACATTAAGCAATGCTGTTTGTCCTGTCTCTCCTGAACCTCACTAGCACAATAATGTATTTCAGTGAAAGTCTTCCTTTCTATCATATTAAAATCTTGATGACATTAAACATCTAAAACATACATATAGTTTAATTGTTTCTGTATCCAGTGCAGATACTCATGGAAACCAAGACACACCAAGACTTGCTTCAGGTGGTTTTGGCACAACAGCAGCAGTCATGATTTGTAGGTGTATCTGACATGCCAGATGCTAAAGATGTAACCTGTTTTTGTCCCTTCCAGTCAGCAAACTTTTCCCACCATGTTTACACTGTCTGTTCTTCTGCAAGTAATAAAATGACCATGTGAGCTCACGAAGAGCACATGCATTGATTTTTTCATTTTGTCAACATGTCATTTACCTAAAACACTATTGGCAAGCATCCATAAGATTTTAATTTTTGTTTATCTGTTCTCTGCATCCACTGTTCTTCAACAACTGCATCAGTAATTCTAAGCTGGCTCATCTGCCGGGCCATAAGTTCAGAGAAGAGACAGGCCCAAAAGCCCTTTCCTTCCCCTACATCTCCTAGCCTACTACAGAACTGGCTGCAAATACTCATTTTTTTTTATCCTCATGTGTTACAGTTGTTAGAGAGTGGGGGTTTTTGTTTGTTTGTTTATGCAATGATCTAATTTTTTGATTCCACAAAAGCAATCAGGAACCCCCCACATTTTAACCATGACACTGACTACACTGAATTCTACACGTGAATTATTAACTTTTTTTTAACCAGACCAAGAGGGAAGGTAGCAGTTTCATTAAATGGCAATTTCAGAGACTTACCTGTGTCATTGCCAATACAGTCTATGATCAGGCATATTCCTAAAGGCTGACTTTGCATTCTGTACTGATCTTCATTCACCTGACGAACAAATAAGTTAATGTCACTCTGTCAACCTAATGACTTGATTCTTTTCTCACATTTAACCACCTCAAATCTATTATTTTTTTTTCCATAGAGTAACTAGCAGAAGTCTCTCTACTGAGATGTAGTATCTTTTATCTAAAGGACAAAACAAAACAAAAATCAGAAAATGTGGACTAAAGATTTTTTTTTTCACTGTTTCTAGTAGAAGTTTAATTTTTGTGTCCTTGTACTATGCAATCTTACTACCATAATTATCCTTAAATGACAAGGCAGTACCAGAAATGAGACAACCAAATTTGAAACTGCATCTTAACTCTCTACAGATAGATCTTCAAATGTTAACAAAAAAATCCCCCCACCAAAACCCAAAGCAGGATGGGATATAGAGCCTTTTTAAAGGCCTGGAGTACAACAGCAATAGTACTTCCATTAAGTGTAACAATTCTTGAGATGTTGGGAGCTATAAGCTTCATACTGCCCATGAAATAAATGTAGAGAGCCTTTGTGTTCTTCAAGTGTGCAAGCAAGCACTGCTCATCAAAACATGTATTGCTTTATTTAGTGGAACAATCTCCTTGTTCCTGATAATCTGTAATGCCTTCTATCACCATTTCTCTCCCCTTAAGAACGATTACAGTCACCTAGTTCCTGACCTATAGGAGAGCTAGTGAAAATAGCAGTAGTCCTTTCTTATCATTAATACTTAAAGCCCATCTGCCCATCTGTATTCTACCTGCAGAGCAAGTGTTGGAAAGAGAATAAAGAACAAAATTTACTGCCTGCTAAGAAGCCCTGTAATTTCTAATGCAGATGGCAAGAGGCCAGACTTCCAACAGATTTTGACTTAACCTCCACTAAGAAATACACAAGTCCTGTGATATGTACATGCATTTTCCACACTGCTGCTTCAGAGTAGCAGCAAATATTTTATATTAAGACTGTGTTCTGCAAAAGCAATTCATAGCACCTGTTTACAGCTGAGGAAGACATGGATGTACACATTTTTCTGTTTGCATGCAATTAAAGGAAATCTCAAAATAAACACAAAGAAAACTAAGGTAAATATCTGCAGAGGTTTGTATTATATTTACATGCAAAACTATGCACAAACACATACCTTATGTGACACTGGTCCCGATTCCTGAATAGACATGCGGACTGGTTCTGCTACAGTTGAAACATATGTAAGTAATGTATTACATGTAACATATGTAATGTAAGTAATCTAAGTATGTATGTACCAATGACATTTATTTGATACCAAATCAGTTAAAGAGGCACTTTAACTGCCCCACTCCTGGAAGTGCTCAAAACCAGGCTGGATGCAGCTTTGAGCAACCCATTCTAGTGGAAGGTGTCCCTGTCCATAGCAGGGGGGGTCAGAACTAGATGATCTTTAAGGTCTCCCTTCCATTCTATGATCCAATGCACCTATTTAGTTCAGCCAAGCTCTCACTCATCTGAAGTTAAAAAAACAAACCCAACACAATTTTCACTTCTGTTACTTGGATTGCATTCTATATTGCTTGTGACAAGAATTAACGAACAATCTCTCCTACACTGAGAGCATTCACCCAAGTATTCCTCTGAAAATCACCGTATTTGAGAGGGTTTCCAGAAAGAACATATAGCACACATGGTAAGAACCTGAACTCATTGGAAAACTTCCTGGCTGGCCTGATGGAGAGTTCACAATTTAATTGACGCAAAAACTTCCTACTCAAGACTTAATGGGCACAGCTGCACTACATAGGCCTCCAGAGCTGGTTAGCCATTTTTTCTCATAATTTTATTAATAAACTATCTATTCTGCTAAAAAGTTGTAATAGTGAAGGCCCACAGAAGTTTCAATAAAGTTCTGGCAACACATGTAAAGAAAATAAAAGAGCAAACAATAAGGCAAGGCTCAGTTTTCAGAGGTACCAAATACTCCCTAATCCTGGTGTTACCACCTGGATTAGCCATAAACACAACTAGTCTTTTTGAAACAATGAAATTCATAATTTGGCTCTTTCAGATTATAAAAATTCGGATAAAATGCTCTTACCCAGAGTAAGACTTTGTCCAGTTTGTGATTCTTCTTTGTTCACATTCCGGATCTAAAAATGAAGAAAAATGTTTATTTCCCCCCTCTCCTGCAAGAATCAATAGTCATGTACCTCAAAATGTAACACAAAAGTATTTTTCTTCCTCAATAAAAAGGATGACATATTTCAGATTCACAGTTATCAGCTAATGGCAACTGCAAAATAAAAAGTGAAAAAACCCTACCTAGACCACAAACAAATAAAAACCTGAAACCCTCAGGAAAAAAAAGATACAGCTTGCCACAAACAGTAAAGAAAAGCTTATTCCCTAAAATAGTAAACCAAGAACACCTCTGAAGAGATGAATTTTGTTTTCTGCAGAGTAACAGAGAGGAACTTTCACTGAGACAATTGTAACAATACTATCGTAATATGGAAACCTAGTGCAAACTTTCCCATTAGTAGTCTGGAAAACAAAGGCATTATGACTTTGTTAATGATGACAAATTGTTTCATTGGTGTCTTGTATGTAAGCTTTATACATACATATTTACTTACCATGACAAAAATAATTACATCAAATACATTTAGCAGGAAATGCTAAATTAGCTGAAGACTTTAAGTCTTCTGCTATTACAGTATCAGACCTAGCCCAAATACAAAGAATACTGCATGCAGTGTAAGTTGCTGACTGTGCACATACTGATGTTATTTTTCATTAAAATGAGATTAAAATAAAACACTATAATCTGAAAAGCTGTCCTTAAAAAGCCTTAGCCTTTGGCTTTCAGAGTTAACAAAATACTTTCCAGAAGTACAAAGAAGAATATGTTTTGCAAAGGACAATTAAAGCAGAACTGTTCACTCCTCAGAATGGTAGAAAAAACTTTCAAGATACACCTTTTATATGTCAAACTAATAGGGACAAATTCACAGAAGCTCTTTAAAAGGGATCTTTTTCAGTCAGAAGATTAAAATCAGATCCTAAACCCTGCAAGTAACAGGAATAAGAGAATAAACCAAGTAGTATTTTAGTTACTAAAAATCTCTCATTCCTTAGGCTCTGCAAAGAAGAATCCCCCTTTCAATGCCTGACAATATGTAGAAATAAAGGATCTAATTTACTGTATACTTACCCCAGAATTATAAGGAGGATCAATCAGATTGAGATTAGGGAGAGATGCCTGAAGTGCATTTATATATAGTGGCTGAGAATGAATGGAGGACATTGAAGCTGAAAGTGTAAGAAAAACACAGAAATACAACATGATGTATCAACTGCTTAAAAATCCTAAAACTATGAAGCATGCACATACTCTGACTTCTAACTCATAATTTTATCTTCACTAAGAGCACATCTGATCATTGCTATCAAGAGTAACCAGTACAAAACCAGCATTTTACCTTCGTGTTTGTATTTCTGAATCTTCCTAATCAGGTCTATCCGGCGAATACTTCGAAAACAATTTTCTATCAAATCCAGTTGATTAGGAGCCACCAAATTTAGTTTCTCCAGGTCAATCACAAGAGCTAGAAAACTCTGGGATAGCAACAGATGACAGAACAGTTTTATCAGTCATTTGTTCTCTAATAGTAAATAAAATGTAACCCAGAAAATAATACAGGGAGGCCATAAAGGTTGTATATTCAACAAATAAGGACAGTAACTTCTGAATTACTAAAAAAAAAATACTCTGGAAGATAAAAGAATTCTTGGTATTATCATAGAAGTAATGGAAACTAGAAAGTTATAGTCTTAAAAACAAATCAAAGTTTTTGAGAAAACAGGTTTTGCATTCCCTTGGTGCTAGAAAGGCAGCCACTTAGAAAGTCACCTCGCAAGCCACAAGGCAAGAGGTATGAAAATCTTTGGGGAATTAGCAGGGCTTCTCTCTCTGGCTAAAGATAGAAAAGAAACTCAATGGAAAAAGAAATCTTCAGACCTCAATGCATAGTAACCATGTTTTCTGAACCTTCTCTACTGGATCGCTTTTTCTCAAAGAAATTAAAACAAATATTCAAAATGCAAATGTAGAGAGAAAGGTATAATTAAAACGGTTCTTCTGCAAGTGAAGCAGAACACAACCACAGAAAGTGACTTCATAATCAAGATACATTTAATGTAATTATTAGTTTGAGATCCTTCGTACATGAACTCTCCAGTTGGTAACACTGAAGAGAATTTTCTTTCTTAATGTCTTCTGCTCCTGAGGTTCATGCTAACACCATTCATTACAGCAAGTCCCTACTGTTCCCTATTACTATTTCTTATGCTTCTTTCCCTTATTTGAAAAAAATTAAATAGAAGCCACTCCTCCTCCTCCACTTCCTGACTTTTATCTACTCCTGCCTCATACCCCCCTGCAGCACTGTCTCCCCTCTTTTGCTGCTTCCTTTTTCACTTTAATCTCTCACTGCTCCAGAGATCAGCAGACAACCATACCTTGTCTTTTGCCATTTTCATACGCGGAGTGTAATCTCTGAGTAGAAAAATAAGAGAACCCACTTCTTCTTTTTCCAGATCCTCATTAATCTCTACCATTAGTACCCTGAAATACAGTTGAGACATTTCTAAAGGATTAGCTTCTAGCAAGATCCCATCCTTCCCCAACCACCCGGCTTCTCCCATGTTAGTTTTAATGTGCCATTCCCAATTAAACAACAGGGGGAAAGTCTACCTTGCTCCAAGATCCAGTTACAAAATATCTACTTTTGTCAATCAGGACCTGCATCACTCAGACTGACTGTGTAATAGCCATGGCTAGGAAAATAGAAGTCTCCTTACTACTTCATTAAAGATGAAGTGAGAGAATGAGACAACAGAATACATCTTTTACCTAGCAGTTACAGGGAGTTTATTGCCATGGCAAGTTAACACTGGAAAATCTTCCTTATGAGCACATGTATTTCTTTCTAAAGTCTCTCAAATAAACTAGAGCTTTTTAACATAAACCTCTTAAAACTACAGGGCAAGAAGTACTAAGAGACATGTCCCTTGATAAAAGCTGTACTACAAAGCTACGTGCCCAAAGCAAACTAGGAAATATTTCTAATTGTGTTCCTCTAAAGCATCACTTCTATCTACTAATCTAGAACTGTACAAACATCACTGCTTTTACTGATTAACAAACACACACACAAGGTCCTTAGACACAGATGTTTCTAATACCATGACTAGTAAGCAGCTAAGGCTTATTTTAGGGACTAAACTCAAAACATTCTTTTCACTATACTCTAGATACAATGCCCCGATTTTCTTTTACCTTCATCACCTATTAAAAAAAACCCAAATCATTAAAAACACTCCTCCCCCCAAAAAATTAAAACCTCTCACACATTTTGAACAGTGCAAGAGTAGCCTTGAAATCTGAAATATATATATATTACCTGTAATCAGGGACAAGCTTGAGACTCCTGGCGAGGTTAGCTTCCACTGTTGCTTTCTCAGTCTTCAAGATCCTCCTCAGCAAGTCAAACCTCTTAATTCTGTACAACAGCTCTGATAAGCCAAAAAAGGACAATTTCTCCCTCTCATTCAAAGCCACTAAGAGCTCTCTAAGCTCTGCCGTGGCCAAGTCAGGAGCAAGGTCTCGGCACAGGAAAACCATCATCTCTTCCTCTTCTTTATCCAGTTCTTGTTCGATCTGGTAAATAAGGGCAGCTGGCACCTGGCATCTGGTCATCACTTTATTGCTGTTTCTTGAAAAATGCCAGCCTATTGTTTTTTAAACAGGAAGCCAAGATGACATTAAGATCGTGTCCACAACAGCATCTCTCTGGTTTCATTCTTAACTATACGCATCTTAAAACAAGCAGTTCTGTTGGAGAGAATTAAAAAGTACTAAATCAGTTATCTGCTGCACAAAGTCACAGTTAACTCTCCCATCTGATGTATTTCACTTACAACTACAACACCAACATAATATGCACATGTCCTGTTCTCAGTTCTCCCAGTTGCTCTTTATAGCTCAAGAATTACTGGGTAGGTCACACCAATCAGAAAAAAATGGAAATGCTTTTAAAAGTAAAATGATCTTAACACAAGTCTGTAAATTCCATAGGAAGTGAAACAAAAGTCATCATCTTGCTGGTAAGTGTTTCAAGATTTTCTGTGAACATCTACCACTGCAACTTAGGTCTAAATTTCTGATCTCTTCCCAGCAACCCTCCCCTCCTTTCTCCCCTAAAACTCACAAGACACGTTTTAGTTAAGAGCTTTGGGAGCTAAGGGGTAGTGCAACCACGTATTGTAGACAAAAGAATTAACCCACTGCATGGGCCTTCAATTAATTAATCATCACAATACAAAATGTTTCATTTAAAAATATTAATTATCTATGAATTCAGGAAATGTGCAGAATGTGTAGATTTTCTTACACATTAGCATGAACCAGGGGGTTAAGGAGTGCCATCTGCCATGATCAAAACCGCCAAAGCGCCACACAATCTTAAGTATGCAAACTGGTTAAGCCTGAAGGTATTTTTGGAAGAAAAAGGCCACATACTGCCTTTTTCTTCATGTGATGTACATGTTTCTGAGAACTGAAATAAAAATCCAAGCCTAGAAAAAACTCCACCCTTGTTTTTAACAAAATAAGTAGGGTGCTATGCTCAATTTCTGCTGCCACCAACTATGGAAATTCTATCTAACCTTCCATGATCCCCACTACCTACATGGAGAAAGGTGTAATGAGCAACATGAAGATAAATTGTAGCCCTCACAAGGGCAAGCCAAATATATTCCATCTGTGTACATCTGAGCCACATGGAATTCACCATGAGACCTGAGGGCAGGATTTACTTATTTATTTTTGGTCTCCACCAAGGGGCAGAAAATGACACAATGAAACTTCACACACAAAGATGTGCAAGGCTCCAGTTACTCCCTGCTGGCATTAACAAGTAGAAACTTGGTATGTGTGTACAAGGCTCAAGCAATTTTATTGTTTTCTCTTTAGTATTATGCATTGAATACTTGTTCTCATGGTTAAGACACAAATGCTGCACAATAAGAAAAATACCAATGTGATAATCAAGGCAAAGTGAAATGTCACCTACTAACGAAGGTAAGTCAACACAGGAGGCCTCAAGAAGGAAGATATTTCAAGAGAAGTGAAATATTTCACACTGAACAAGTTCTGCAGTAAGTGTCATTTCTGACAGCATTTGTTTCTTGAACATTTCACAAACATCTAGGTAGCAGCAAAATCAGGATATTACATCAGTGAGTGAAGCTCTGGATTGCAAATGGCCTTTGTTTCACAAAATGAGCTCATGCAGAAGTCCCTACGCTAGAGGGAGAGAACAGGAGGTTACTCTGCTATAGGCGGCAGTATTTTGTGCTTCCTCCGCACTGCTTTGTTTGGAGGTGGTGCTGAAACCACACAAAGGTAAATGCGTTTTGAGACTGCATAAACTGTAATTTTTCAAAACGTTGAACTGTTTGGAGCGTGCGGCCCAACTTTCATATTTCCCTATAAAAGATCTGGCACAAGATCCTAAGAAAAATAACCACAGAGAAAACCGAAAGTAACTTCTACATTTTTCATTGCTTATCAGGCTTAAAAGGTTTGTTCTACGTGAAAACTAGACGCGAGCACAATAATTTCTATTTAAAGATACGCTGGTTTAACACTTCAGTCTTCTAACAAAACAAAACGACACGAAAAACCAACCAAAAAAAACCAAACAAAAACAAAACAAATAAAAAACCCCCAAACCCAACAAACAAAAACCCCCCAGCTGTTTTTACCGCAGGGAGTTTACGCAAGCTAACACGGAACTTCAAATCACACTTGGAAAATGAAACGAGCGTAAACTCCGCTGACGAAGTTTAACGCGTTTCAGACTGACGGGAAGCGCCGGGTTTCGTTTCTCCTCACGAGCAACGCCCCGCCGGAGCTGGACGGCCCGGCTCTCCAAACCCGGCTGGGCCCGTGGTGAGGCCCAGGCCTAGACAGGGAGAATGACTCAGTCCCGATGCACGATGTTGGGCGCCTGCATTGAAAACGCGGTGGGAAGAAAGGTGTGAGGGCAAAAGAAAAAGGTGTAACGCACCCGGACGCACCGGAGGGCTCCCAGCTACAGCAGCGACTCCAAGTCCGACATCAGGAACAGGGAGGAGGAGGCGGTACCAGCCCCGCCGCACTGGGCGTGGCTTGGACTGTCTCACATCGCTGAACAAGAGCGCTCTTGAGTTGCACGTCCTACGACGAGATGGAGAGATCTGTTCTGCCTTTTCGCGTAGATAGCAACGGCGTTCAAGGCAACGATCTCGTTTAGCTGAGGGACGAGGGAAATGCTTTTAGCCGTTTTAACATCATAGTGCATCTGCCGAGCCACGTTTGCTTTAACCCTCACGATTTTATCGTGAGCCCACCCGCTGGGTGTTTTGTGGAGAGGCGTGAGCGGGATTACGCTTTTCGTTTTGCTTTATCGTCTACGTCAAAAGATGAAACTCGGCGCGGTGCAAAGAAACCGGCTCAAATCCCATAAAATGGCGGCAGGTTGTGATGGAGGGGACGTGTCGTTATGCGCGCAACCTTCCGCCGGCGCCTGTGGTTGTCGGTTACGCACAAAATGGCTTCCGGTGAACAGGGGTGCTGGCAGCGCTGTGAAGAGACGGAGTTGGCAGTAGGATGGTCTTAAGTTCAGTACGTGTATAGATACTTATGGACTATGCTTTTTGTACTGCTGCTGGTATGAAGATAGTCAAGACTGCTTTATCGGCCCCGGTATCGATTCGGTAGTAACGCCGGTTACCAGTGAGGAAGTGCAGGGGAAAGCACAGGCACGTGTTTTGGCGAGAGTTTGTACAGAAGTAAGCCCCTGGTTTGTGCCTTGCCTTACGAGTTCGCTCGTAGTGAGGATAATATTGTACATGTGTGCGAAAATCTATGCTTTTCATTGTTGTATAATTTAGATAATTTTAAAGTAATGCTATGTCCCTGTAAACTGGGTATTGTGAATCCCTCAGTATAAACCAGCAACTTCCGCGAAGGGACTTAACCAGAGGTGCAATTATTGGAGCTGGAGCTGCTCTCTTAAAGGCCTAAAGTCTAAAATTCTAGACTCTTATCTGCTGAAACAGACAAAAGTCACCTCCATATCTAGTGGAATTAGCCATACAGAACTCACAGCTCAATTAACTTAAAGGCATTTACAAACTAGTGAGTCATGTTTTTGTGCTGCTTAAAGTTCAGCAGTGGAAGCACAGTACTCTGGAATAGCATGCTGTTGTGCGGACTCATGCAGTCTTTGGGACTGCAGGGAAAATGGAGGCAGAAAATAATTGTCCACAATAGAATTTGGTCAGGGACCTAGTGACTGCTTTGTGGTCTGAAAAAAATTTAACTGCATTCATACTGAAATTGTATGATCAGTCTCTCACTTTAATAAGGGTTATTCAAGAGTATCAAAGTATCCCTACTACTAAGATTAACATCGTATCAGTGATGATTCAGACGGAAACCAGCTAGCTGTTGTGAATCAGTATGCACACTTTCTCCTTTGACTATTAGTAGATTAGATGGTGTTTGATGATGGGTTGAACACGATGATCTGAAAGGTCTCTTCCAACCTGGTTTGGTCTATTCTATTCCTATTCTGTTCTACTTGTGCAGGCTCATAGAAGAGTTTGAAGGTGATGGTTTGGCTGCAGGCTTGTTAAATATTTTTTCAAAGGAAGAAAAAAGTTTGAATGACATACCAATTTAACATAGCCATTACTTAAGTGATCACTATGTTCTTTTTATTTACTTATTCTACTTTTCCCCCAATTTGCCTAATTTTTATAAGCTTATTAAAGTTTTAATATTCTTACACATTTCTGAGTTGTGTGTGTTGTTTGTTTTTTTTCCCTAATTCTTTCACTTTAGAGGATTTAGGATATAAAACTCTGTCTTGGGCATTTGTTTTCATAACAGGTTTGATGTGTTTAATTTTTTAGATTCTCTTGGTTGTATTAAAAAAAAAAAAGACTTGAAGAATTTATGCCTCCTAAAACACAATAAACTTGTCTTTTATGCTGTGTATTTCAAAATCAGACTTGGTGTGATCTGGATATTCCAGCTATGTATAAATGATGTCACTTGTTTAACTTGTTATGTCTTACTGTTGCTTTTATGACTTTAAAAAGGCTAAGTCAAGAGTTTTTCTTCTCCATTGGAACAATGGTAAAAGGATTGTCTTATATTTTCATATTTGTATTTGGCATACAACTGATGATAGGGACTGTACAGAGCATCCGTAACATCAATTCTCTGGCTTGCATGTAAAACAGTTTACTTAAGTCTACACGTCTTGATACCCATGATGAAATCAGTAAACAAGTGGAAGACAGACATGGGTCCCAAGTACATTTCTTGTAAAATCCCTTGAAGCAAACACTTCTAACTTCAATTAGTTGCACATAGAAACTACACTTGCTTTGATGTAAAAAGTCTATAAATGCTGATCTAGCAAGTATCTAATTGTGAGGTAGTTTAATTATCACTGTTGAACTCTCAAAACTACCAGCTACAACTGCCTCACAGTTACTCTGTTACACTCTGAAATAGGAATTTCAGAAACATTCACTGTAGTCTAGACCATAGAGTAGTTGTATTGTGTTCATTTAGCTGCTTTAACTCTGTAACAGGTATATGTGGAAGGTTGTGCTAATGATGTAACTAGTAGAGGTAGCTTTAGCAAAAACAGGAGAGTAATCACCAGTATCTTTCCAGGTGAGCAGAAATAGCTCCTGCATTCAAAAAAAAAAAAGGAGCATCATCTATTCTGTTTTTCAGAACTTAAGAAAGCTTCTTGATTGTGATAATAAAATCTCGTATACTCCTTTTCCGCAGGTGAAGACAGGTTGGATACTTTTAATGCACAAAAAATAGTCCATGCCCAGGCAAGATTGGTATTACAATAGATGTGAAACAAAAATTTTTGAGTATTGTATATGTAACAATGAGATATTTTTATATTTCACACTATTGGCAAAACATGTTCTTCATAAATTAAGGCAGTCTTTAGGGCAGAGGCTGACATCTGGCTATTAAACCTCTGAACGATACCTCCTGAATTAATAAATTCATGACTTTTATGTAAACTGCTCTAGTCTTAACAGTGAATGTGTCCAGTGTATTTGCTTATGTAGAATGTTGGTAAGGCTGTCTCTTACGATCTTCCCTACGCAAGGCAGTACTTGTGTATTAATTTGTTAAATCTTCAAAGTGGATCATCTATGGAAATTAAGACTGCTTGCCTGCATATATAAGTTTTCTGGAAACTGTGGCTTAAATTAGAATACATCAGATTTTGATCGTCTTAACTTTTTCCATATATGATACAAGTCTTGATAAACAAAACTATCTGTTTGAAAAAAAATTATCAAGGAATGCATTTGTTTATATAGCAGCTAAATGACAGTAACTTAAAACTGTGTTCATGTATGGATCTCTCTTCTAGTGTTATTAGAATTCTTGATTTTTAACAGAACTGGCTGCTACATCAGTGAAGTGGCAGGCTTACATTGTAAAGGACTTAACTCCACATGATCTTGCAGCAACTTTACCTCAGACTCTGAAGAACTGAATGTAGAACATACCAAAAAACCCAACGTGAAGTATACATATAGAAGAACATGAAAACAGACTTTCCCAACAGGAAATTAAATGGGACAGCAAAAAGTGTTTTGTTTTTTTTTAAGGGTTATGCTTCTCCAACTGGTGGGAGGGGCAGCAAGTTAGCACACAAAATTAAAATTGCAAAGAGCTGCTGAAGCGAGAAGCACGTATCTTATGTGTAGCAGTCACCAATACTGCATGCAATGCCAGAATTGTTGGGTTTGTGAACAACCAGCTAAAATTCAGAAGTTTTGTCTTGGATCCAGGTAGAAAACAAACAAGGAATACTAGCCTTTGAAAATGTGTATTCTGAGCAGGATTGCCTAAGGGACAACGAGGAAATATTTTGTGCAACAGACCTTACATAGTAGGTTCATTTGTTTTTCAGGGAATGATGCAATTGGATAGAGAAGCTTGAGAAAGAATTAGGCAAGAAAAATTTAGTAAAACAAATATTTGCCCTATGAACAGTGCCTTAAGCAACATCGTACAAAGATGACAAGACTACTGAACAGTATAGATGCACTCCCACCAGAGCAGATGTCGACTGGCTCTAAAAATAAAACTCTTAAATAAATCTCCTTCAAAAAGGTGGTGTGTAATTATATATATAAAATGTATTTTGTTAATGTTTTGGTAGAATCTTCAAGGTTTTTGTAAACCTGCAATTTGTGACACAATTGCTTAAAAGTTTAGTTTCTTGACTCTGTAATTGTCTAGTAACATTTTAAGTTTCTTCCTTGTCTAATTTTGTTCTTCTGCTTACGTATCCTGTCATTTGGATTGAAAAGTGACACAGCATACCCTCTTGAGCTTGTGTTTGTAATTGCATAAAAAAAATAAATTATGATACTCAGCCAATTCTAATTCCTAGTGCTACAGAGGACATACACTATCAACAGGCTCTTTTCTCCTGTAATTCTTACTCCAGGCATTTTTTTAAAGCACTCCAGAAGCTGTTAGACAATTTAAAGAAAAAAAAAAAATCAGAAAATTTAGAACATATTACTAAATGTATTACTACAAGCTTAGACCTTAATAGGCCAGGACAAGTTTTAAAAAAGCAATTGTTCTCTTTTTTTCACATTACACTCTAGTATCTTGGAATTCAAAGTAGGATAAGGTGCAGTTACTACCAAGTATAACATTCGACTTTGCTTAGAAAATGTGGCAGCATATAATTTCTAATTTCTGGGTAGGACAAAGCAGATTATTTCGGTGCACAACATCTGCCAAATTAATTAGCTCTTCAATAGGATTAAATATAAGCTTTGATACTTTATGTACTTTGAGGCAGTTTTGGGTACTTTTGAAAGGTTGAAGGCAATAGCTCATTCTGTTTAGAGAGACAATAATGAATAGTAACAAATTACACTTTCAAAAAATAACAAGTCATAAATTTTCACTGACCAGCAAATAATTATTAAACCTGTAATCAATACACGTTTTTCTCTTAAAAGCAACACACTTGCTCAATTTCATTTAATAGAAATTGGCAGGGGTTGAATGAGCTGATAGCTTCCCCTGCTCTAAAGAGCATGGTACAGCAAACCCAAGAGCATATGCATATCTTGTTTGCTTTCCCCAGACTGAAGTTACATAAATCACTCTGGCTATGTTCTTTTTACTCCTTCCACAGAAGTATAGTAAAAATCAAAGAAACATGCTTTTGCCTGTGGTAGACTTTAATATCCATATTATAAGTACAGAGTAAGCATTGCTTTTACATGCATTTCAGCTTAGTAATGAGTAAATAATAACCTGTCATATTTGATCTTCAGTGATGGCCTCCATTCTTCTTTGGAGGGAACAGTGTATATTCAATGCCAAGAGCTATGACAAAAGCTGCGAATCCCCACTTGAGTCCCCTAGTGAAGACTTCTGTTAAAGTGACAGGTTTTGCAAAGCCACCCATGTATCTCCAGGCTTCGTTACTGGAAGAAAAATTAAACCAAAGCAATAAAACAAGGTCAGTGGAGAAAGAATAATCTGCAATGACAAGGTCTATCTGATGGTACAGGACAATATATCAAGATTATTTTTAAGGCTCCTGCACTTACCGAGCCCATGGATCCCTCAGACCCCGCTTAGCTAGCATTTCCTGGACCTTCTCTAGTGGAGTACCCTCTACTTTCCATTGCCTGTAGTCAGGGAGTTCCATTTTGCCATGGCCATGCCCATGGCCATGTTCACTTCCATGCCCCATACCTGCAAGAAAAGATAAAGCGTTTTTTATTTCTCATAGAGTAGCAGCTTATTTTCACACATTTGCAAAGAACACCCTGCACAGGAAAAACAGGTTACAAGAAGTATTCAAAGCACATAACACCTTACATGAAGCATCTTTTACATTGTACACAGCACACTGTAGAACAAAGAGCTAAAATACGTTATGCTGCATTTCAGAAGTTGGAAATTCAGCACAATAAGGCATACTGTACAGACTTAAGTATTATTGTGTTAAATCAATAACACCATTATATTCATGAAGCAGCTATGTAAACTTTCAGTGCTAGAAAAGAGTGTGAGAAAATTAATTATTTCCCACATCTACAAATACACTTCAGCAACAGTAGGGCCTGATAAGGTCTCTTCCAACCTTAGTGATACTGTGAACTTGCAGGCTTTGAAGAGTACATAAAAAAGCTCAGAGTTTGCTTTGGAAATTACTAATTTAGGTATGCAGCTTTATGGTCACCAAGCTTCTAAGAAAAGCATAAGAAAAACAAAGACTTGGCTCCTCAGCTCCTTTTAAGTTGCCTTCAATACAACCAAACATAACTGTGGTGATAAATGGGTATAGGATGAATTAACAAGGGCTACATCTTACTAGTCATTTAATAAGGCTTCAAAATACATTCTTTATTTTGATACACTGTTGATAGAACTATGAAAACATTAAGGTTTACGTTAGAAACATTGATCCAGACAGATGGGAAGTGATCTCATGAAGGACTGGAAGAAAATAATGGTGGGTTTTATGTCTACTTCCACAAAGAACCTGAGATCCTCTGAGCCAGGATTTCCTATTTTAACACATACCTGACTGTAAAGAACAGGTTAACGTCCTTAATTTTTAGGAGAATTGACTGGAACACGATAGTGCCAAGAACACAGCTTCAAAGCTGGCAACTCTTGAAGATGGCCTGATGCGGAGGCAAGCGAAAAGCATTATCTTGCAGAAGAGAACCTCTAGAGTTCCAATGCCATCGTTACCTGAAAATCTCACTCCAAATTAGACCCGAGTCTACTTCCTGCCATAAACCCCCCCGACCTCTCTTCTACCCGTATTTACCTTCCTACAAGACAGGTTATGCGCCCACACGCCACGGCCCGAGGGCTGCACTGCAGCACCAGCCGTCCACTCTCCGCCAGCAAAACTGGGAAAAATAGGGCCGAAAGGGTGGCCGGCCTGGGAGCAGGAGACGACGAGGAGGGCCCGCGCTGCGTCAGCGCCATAGCCCGCTAAAAGGGGCACAGCAGGTGTCACCTTAACGGCGTCCGAAGGCCCACAGCAGCTGTACAAGGCCGCTGCGACTCCGAGGCGCAGCCCGGACAGCAGGCACTGCCGCCACCGCCTCCCTTCCCAAAGCCCACACACAGATACTCCTGAGGCGGGCAGCAGCATATACAGGACGCAAAGGACTCCCGAGCCCGTCCGCCCACCCTCACCTCCCACGGTCGGGCCCTCAGTACCTGTCCGCTCCGTGACCCTCTTTCAGGACGCAACCGCCACCCGGTAGCGGAAGTCGGCGCAAAGACCGGCCACTACAGGAAGCGCAGCCAGCCAGTAGAGTTCCGGGAAGCTTTTGTTCCGGTACTTCCCACTGCCTTGGCGAAGGTGCGAAAGCAACGAGGCTGCTGCCCAGCCCACGGCTGCTTGCAGAACTCCTGTCGCCGTTTAAAGAGGCAAGTCCCGCACAAAGAACGACACCACTGACTCCGCTGGAGGAACTAGTCTAGGGGAGTGAGGAGGGACACAGAGGAGAAAGTGTCCAATAAGTGCAGAGCTTATTGGGGGAGGGAGCGGCCCAATGGGTAGGTGCGTTGTTGAGGTGCGGAGTTGGCAGTAGTTGGAGGTGGCAGCGGAGGAGAAGAGATTGAGGGGGTGGCGGCAATAGTAGTCAGTACCGGAGCCGTTGAGTTGTGGTAGCGGGCGGGGCCTGAACCAGTATCAGGACTGGGGTAGCAGGAAGGATCCTACTCGTTTCCCTTCTCTCCCTTCACTGGTTGCTCATTGCCTGCCGGTCGTTGCTGGGTGCGCGAGCAGGGACGGAAGCCGGCAAGGTCTGCGCGTGCGGGGGCGCGAGCCGTTGTCCCCCGTCCCCCCCGTTCTCGTGCCATTGCCGCCGCTGCTTGCCGGGGTGCAGAGAGCTGCGCTCGGCCTCGCCCTCACCTTCACCTTCGCCTGTCCTTTCCCTTCCCCTCTCCTCGCAGACGACGACTCCCCAGGCACCGCAGAGGGGCGGACGGGGGGAAACATTCCCGCACCCAGCGGTTATGTAAGCCCCGGGCCCGCGCGCCCCCAGCCCTGACGACCGAAAGTAGCAGAGCGGCGGCAGGGCCCGGGACAGTGCCCTCTCGTTCCCTGCCTTTGGGCTTCACCTCGTCAGGGGAAGAAGTTGGGGAATTCGGAGGTGGTTGCAAGCCCGACTTGGCACCAGAACCAGACTTTTGACTTTCAGTGGATGTGTCTTAAAAAAGCATCGCTGTTTGTTTTCGTAGGCGACGTGGGGAGACGTCCTGAAATCATGGGACTGCATTAAAAGGTAAGTCAAAGTTAGGAATTCTCTTTGACACCTGCTTCTCGAGTGAGGTGGTTGCTTGGTTCCCTCGAGTACCTGTCTCTGGGGAGCTCGGCGTTTTGCATGTCCTGGCTATGTAATGTGAAGTGTTGATTGTGTTCATATATGGATAATTAAATAATTTTTTATGTTTCTCAAGACTGAGTCCTCTTCATCCAAAAAGAAACTGATAAAAGTTAACTATACAGTCAGTGACTTACAAAGACTTAAGTTATTCCATAATTGTAGATGATATGCTAAGGCTGTTTTCTTACAGCAGAATACATGTTATGTATTGATTACACAATGTTATATTGATTTTGACGCTCTTATAGAGTGAGAATAAACAGTGGTTTATAGCATGATGCTGGCAGAATTTTAGGACAGAATGTAGTGCCTTTTTCTTAATATCCTGATGTAAAGCTGCTTCTGGGTTTCAGGGGTTTTTTTATAGGGATATTGGGAACGCATGAAAAGAGCTTCAGGAGGAACACCATTATTGTGTTATTAATGTTAAAACTGTTCTAAATAGAGTGCCATCTGTTTAATCCAGACTCCCTCTGGTTTCAGCATTGAGTGTTTTTCACTGTGAGGTAAGTCTGAAAGGCTTAGAGGAGACACATTTGTTTTGTGTGTATATCTATATCTGTCTATCTCTATGGGGTGGAATTGCAGCAGGGGTCTTTATTCATGAGATGCCTAAATCTTACGACATTCTGTCATACCTGTGAAGAATTTTGTGTCTCTTACTGTGACTGAAAGTTAAAGGATATGTGCTTTGAGTCTGGTGTTGCTGTGGAATATTAATATTTTCCTCATAAAAAAAATGCCAGTGACACACAGACGTGAGATACTGGACAATGTGGGTATTTGTTTTTAAAGAAAATAAAAGAGAAGTTCTGGTTTCATTTGGGTCCTTTTTTATTGATTTTGTTTTGTTTTTTTCATGGTGCTTGGAAACTAGACTTGATAATTTATGCATGAAGCCATACTTTACTGGTATATCTGTCAACATGAATGTTCAGTTCAGATCACAGAACGTTGACTTTGTGTGACCTATTGCAGTCAAACAGAATTGTAGCAGAGGAGTGCAGTCGGCAAGATTTGTCTTCAAATATGCTACTGCTTTCAGGGTTTGACAAGGTTTTGGGTAGCTGTTTCCCTCTGCCCAGGTACATAAAAGCTCTTGATAAAAAAAATGCTGAATGTTTTTTTGGAAGGGAAGGTTGTTGTGACTCCCATGTACAAATAAGCAGTACTTTTCATGGTTTATTCAGTTGCTTTCTTTTGGTACTACTTGTGGTAATACTGAAAAGATAGTGTACTAGGGTATAGTTAGGTTAGCATATATCTAGCTGTACTAGTTATGTTTTACTACTACTAATAATATTATGTTGCTAGGTTAGAGGAAGGTGGCAGGCTTTCTTGAATAGCCTTTTCAAAAGGCCATATTTCTAGAAATATGTGTTGATATGCATTCTGGATTAACAGATTGTGAGATACATTATGGGTACTTCTTTCCTCTGCCTATGCATATAATATTCTCTCTAGTGCTGAACAGTGTTTAGTGGTATGCTCTTAAATATTTTTTTTTCTGAAGTAGAGAACTGTGTGCCTAAGAGTGACTTGAAATATTTCCAGCTTTGAAAAGGTAAAAAACGGTTCTGGGATTGTTTCAGGGTTTTAGGTTTGTGGGTTTTTTTTGCTCAATATCTTAATACATATTTCAGCTACTTAAATACTGTGTCATCTTTTCCTGATGTTGCACATTACTTTAGATCCTTCTTTAGTCCACCTTGGTTTCTTTGAATGTATTTTTAAAAAGGCTATGAGAGGTTGGGAAGAAAATTATATTATTTGCTAAACATTTTATGGAGAGTATCACAATCTCAAACCACTGTTTCACCTGTTGTGGAGAAGTGATGTGCTAAAGCAAGAGTCGTGGTTTCCTTCTGTTTGGCCTGGTTTGGGGCTTTTTTGGCAGCCCAGAGACCATTCTTCACAGGAAGAGCCATACTGGGTTAATCTACTGTTCTTCCTTGAAGCCTAAAGCTCTGGAATCCTGTTGTGTGACAGGACTACGGTTTCAAGTCCTGTTTGTCTTGCACAGCTAAGCAGTATTTGACAGCATGTGCTTTTTTTCCTTAGACTTTTAGGCAAGCATATAAGGTTACTCCTTAGGTCAGCTTTCCCAGGCTGTCAGTAGGGTTGATGGTTTGTATGGATTTTTTATTCCACAGATATATTTAATTTTTAACAACTTTTGACCCTATGTATGGCTTTTTCCTCTACCATGTTTTCTGTCAGTAAGCACCATGCTTCATGTATTGTGGGAATAAGTAATTCCTCTGTTCTGTTTTGAACCTGTTACCTGAGAACTTCATGTGATACTTTGTTTTCTTTATGAGGAAGGACAGAGCTGTTTGGCTCTTTCTCAAGCAGTTTGATAGGAGTTTAGCCTTTAAAGATCAGGGTGATGAGACACTTGGCAGGAAAATAATTTTAGATTTTATTATTTTAATTTTGTTACTGTTCCTTTGTATTAAGGTGTGAATTAGTATCAGAAAGTGAAACTGGAGGCTTTTCCAGCTGACTCCTGGAAAAGGACATTTGTGTCACAGGAATAATCCTAAGAAGTCCTTTTACTCTTTTCAGAGGAAATTGATTTGAGAAGAGACAATCATTAACTATACACTTGGAATTGTTACCTCAGTCAGTTATTTTCCTTTCCAAGTAGAATAGCTGTTAGAAGTAATTCTTTATTTACTTGATGCTGTTTACCTCAGTGTTTCGCTTGGAGTAGGCAAAATTTTGTGCAGAGCTGTGTTCAAAGAAATACGAACTTCTGAGTTGTGTAAACTGTTAAGACCTTCCATGTAGGCTGTGAAGATAACTATAAGATAGAGATGATGACTTTGAGAAAGATTTCAAGTGTTGAGTGTTACCCAAATGATCTGTTATTTTCTCTGTCATGTTTGCAGAAGCAGAAATGTTTTAAAACTGCACAATGTTTGAGGTTGAAGGGGACTTCTGGTGATCCTGTAGTTCAACCTATTTGCTTAAAGTAGGGAGAGACAGGGCAGGACATTGTCCAGTTTGATTTTGAGTATCTCCAAAGACAGAGTCCACAACCTCTCTGGGTAGCTTTTTCTAGTGTTTAAACACACTACAGATTATTTTTTTTTCCTTACGCTTAAGTAAAATATTTTGTATTTCAATGTGTGTCCAGATTTGTGCAATGTTTTTTTGCAGAGTAAGAAACTATTCAGAGTTTGTGCCTGTATAACTAACTGTAGATGAAACAGCAAGCTGGTTAACTTTTCTTTCTGCATCTTTTCTTGGATAATTCATGCTCCTAATAACAGGACAGGATAATTTAAAAAAAATTTTTCAACTTTACTTGCAGGACAGATATGTGGAGTGACTCAATTGATCTCCTTTTTGGACAGAATTCTGACTTCAGTTTCTAAACTTGAAATACAAGGTCAAGAGATAGACGGCACTTCTGATAAAATAAAATACAGACAAACCCTACTATAAAGCAAAATTCCTTATTGCCAGTAATACCACAGAGCAGAAACCACAAAAACCTTGATCAAGGACTGTGTAAAATAATGCACAGTTTGAAAACTCTTCCAGCATGCTGTCAAATGTCCATAATATTACAAATTTTGTAAGGAAAATTGCTGTGTGGCCATTAGTCATTCTTCTGTTGGTATTACATTTTTCTGTCAAATATAATGAATTTGGACACTGGCTTGTTTAGATTCCGCTTTCCTTGGAGATATAAATGGTGTGCCACAGATGTTGTGTGACATTTATGTTAATTAAAATTTTAAGAATAGTATGTGATCATCGAACTTACTTGTCTAACAAACTAGGGTGACTAGTTTTTAACTAATCTGCATCCTCAATTTAATGCCTCCATAGAGTAATTTGGATCTCATGTACCCTCTTGGAGGATTAGACTGAATTCCACACCAGCTTTAATCTGTCACCATGAGATACCTTTTTCTGCTGAAATCATGTGTTTCTCATACTACAGATTCTATTTGAAAATGTTAATGAGAATAACAGTCACTGATGGCTGTCTACTTAAATAGAGGTTTTATTGATAATCACAATTCAGATGATTTGTAAAACATAATCATCATTGGTGATTCACTTTTTCAGTCTTCCCTTGATTGTTTTCTGCTCTTCAGACAGGCCTTCAAGGCAGTCCATCTTGTCCCTGTGGTCCACTGCCTGTGTTGGATCTGCCACCTTGACCTCATGGTGTGATTCTGTTGAGCAATATGTATTTTATGGTTCAAATTTATTAACTTCCTTTTGCATGAAAATAGCCAGAGACTTTTGGAAGGAGATTGCAGTAGGGTAGTGAAGTGGAATGTCAGGTGAATAACTATTGCGAAGTGGTAATCTCTTTATTTGTCTATGTAGTTTTCTCTCTGTACTGAATATTGTCTCTTGGAAAAATGCCACATTCCCTGGCTGTGTAATACTGTTGAGCTGATGGAGTTGATTGGAGCAGTTCGTACCTGTTAAAACACTCTGCCAGGAATTCTTTCTTTCTGCATGCTCTGCTTCCCCACCTCCCCCTTCTGTTTTTTCTACAGGTCAGAGTAGTTAGTAACATTTTATATTGTTTAAGTTCTACAGATGTTTGATGAACACTGAATTTTGCAGTCCAGAAATGCTACATCAGTGTTCTTCTGTGTAATCTCCATAACTTAGCTAATCTTACATTGTCTTTATTTTAATTACTGTGATCCTTCAGAAAACTGAACTGGTTAGGTAGCTTTTGGTGGTGTTTGCATTATGTATGGTTCATGAGTTCTTCAAATAGGTATACATTACTGTTCCTCTGAATTACATTTTAGTGAGATGCATGATGTGGACACTTGTGCAGGCTGCGTGACTGTAGGTTGCTGATTCACGCAGGGCAGTGTTGATATTTCAGGGATTTTTTTTTTTCCTATTTCCATTTCAGATGATCAGCAGTTTATGAATTTTAAAATGTAATTGTATTTGGGGTATTCCTCCCCTCTTTTGCACAGCCTAGACCTGTGTTTGGGCTGGGAGAATTATTCTAGATCTATCTGGAAAGACAGAAAGTTTATAAAAATGATTGTGCTTTTTATGGCCATTAATTTGAGAAGATTCTGGGTTGAAAGGTAACGAGATGGATTGTGTAAAATTTACTTGCCTTTCTTCCTTACCCCCTCTCCCCCTGCCCCCCTCTGGCTTAATTTCTTTAGTTTTTGTTCAAATAAGTTGATTATTTCTGAGACTGTCTCTTTCCATCTCATCTTATTTTCTGCCTTGCAGTTTCTGTTTCCTTTATGGTTGAGAATATCTTAAGCTTTAGGTGAGGCTAGAGAGCAGCCCCTCTGCATGCCTGCCTCTGTACTGATTCAGAAAAGGACCAAAAGGTAGAAAAGATGATTAAAACAAAATTCTGAAGAAGCTTCTAGTAGCTTTTCAAGCAACTTTCCTAAATACCTTAGGCACAAGATTTTGGTGGCATGTGGGCATAAGTATAGCAAATTTTGTTTCAGAAATACTTTAAAGCTAGCTTGTCTTTTTAGTTTAAATATGATATTTTTTGCATGTGAAAACAAATTCGCTAGTGTTTTTTTTTTTAAAGAAAGATTTTTTTTTTTTTTAAACAAGAACTTTGTGAAGATCCTGTATCCTATAACCTATCTGTCTCATGTGTAGGCTACACTGATGATTCTACTATCTGCTTTAGTCAGTGTGGTAGCAACATCATGACTGCCCCCCAGGAGGGTCAATATAATTTTATATGAGACAGGTTTCAGAAAGTAGGAGGCTTTTATGTAAACTTAGTTATGGAGAGGGTAGATTAAGCAATTTATCAAGCATCCTAGTGTGTGCCATCAGAGTGAGGCAAGGAGGAGAAGTCTTGATATCTCTCTGTTACTCCAAGTTAGGGGTATACTTTTTTGAAAAATATTTGATGCTTCTGCATCTGACTGTTGTCCTTCTTACTTAAGGGTTGGAAACACACATGCAGTTAAAAATAACAGTTTAAGAAAGCACCCTAAAGTGATAGTTATACTGGTTTTTAGTACCTGTATGTAACTTAATAGAAGATGTCAGATCACTTGATCAGTGTGGTTATATGACATCTAAGTTTTAACAGATTAAAATTTTCATGCTTCTGACGCAGCTGAAGTCAATGCTGTGATTTTCTTCTGCAAAATTAAGGTTAATGTGAACTTCCAGGCTTCTGTTGTAACCATGTTGCATTGCTAAAACACATAAAACTGAACTTTAGTAGACAAAACTAGTATGTGTTTGTAGTTATAACTAAGAGGTGATGTTAATAGGATTTCAAACTCTTGATATTTTAGTTACCAGCAGTAAGATAGACAAATGACTGGTTAAACTCCATTTGCCATAGTTAAATTACATAAGTAGTGGTTTGGGACATTGTTAAGTAATAATAATGTGCCCTTTTACATGGAAATGTAAGGCATGCTGACAAAGGATTTATCCTAGCCAAAGCTCATATTTCTCTGTGTGTCAGTAGAGAACTTTCCATTGCTTTTTTGTAAGATGTTCAGCTGAGCTGGAACAGCATAGAGACATGAGCTAAATACAGACGCACAAGAGAGTAAGAGGTGTTTAGGCATGCAGTAGTAAAATCACTAGTTCCTTCTGTGCATGGGTTTTTATTGCTTTTAAGTTGCTTTTTTCTTGTTCTTAGGCTACAACAGACATCAGGCAAAATTGCCGAGCTCCTCAAACTGCTTGTAGATTTAGTTGTATGTCCATTCTATTTGATGATTATGTAACTGACAGACCATGATACTTGATGGTCTCTCTTCAGTTTTGCCTCTGCAGTAGTTTCAGAAAGCAGCATCCTTAAATTTCTGAAGTTACTAAACTATATTTAGGGTAATTTCTTGACAAGATTGCAGAATGAAGTACTGGTTTTGTCAGACTTGACATGAGCCATTCTGATAGCTTAATTCACATAAGCTTAGCAGATTGCAGTGCAAATCTCTCCATGTCAAAGTAGCAAAGAGTTTAATGAAAATCTCTTTAACTATTTACCTATGGAAATGCAAAGAGATGAGAATCTTGGGTTGGAGGCTGTTGCATGAAAGTAGAGAAGAAATACCTAAAATACTGACTGAATTTAGGCTGAGAATTCATAAACTGTATTTCTATGCCATTTATTTTCAGACAGTTTGTGATGGCAACCCTTCCTTTAAGATGTAATTGTCACATGCATTTCATGATTCTTCAGTGAACAGGATGGGTGGTAGCAGACTGGTACCTTTGCTGTTGGCTTACCTTTGTGCACCTGCCAAGGCTTCTTCTGTTTAATGTGAATTTTAAACTTTGCCTTTACCCAGGTTGCTATAAACACCAGGTGAGTTTGAGAGGCTCTGTATCTGTAGTATAGAATTACACAATTGTTTGAGTTGAAAGGCACCTTAAGGATCATCTAGTTCCTACCATGGGCAGGGACACCTTCCACTTGACCAGGTTGCTCAGGGCCTCTTCCAGTCTGGCCTTAAACACCTCCAGGGAGGGGGACAGCCTCCCTGGGCAACCTGTTCCAGTGTCTTGCTACCCTAATTACAAAGAATTTCTTTCTAATATCCAGTTAAAATCTATCCTTCTCAAGCTTGAATCCATACCCTTTCATCCTATCACAAGAAGCCTCCCCATCTTTGTCTCTCCCCATCTTTCTTGTAGGCCCCCTTCAGGTACTGGAAGGTCGATATGAGGTCTCCCCAAAGCCTTCTTTTCACCAGGCTGAACGGTCCCAACTATTGTAGCCTGTTCCCAGAGGAGAGATGCTCCAGCCCTCTGATACCTTTGTGGCCTTCCTCTGGACTCGCTGCAGTTTGAGAGAACTTCTAGCTTTCTTTTTGTTTGTTTGAGAGAGAAGGGGAATAAAAGACCCTTTTTTTTTTTTTTCTCTCCCCCTTTTTGCCATAATCAGTGGGACAATTTGAGACATCAAAGAAAAATATTTAAAAATTCCCCCTGCATATTTACCCAGTCTGTCAAGTTGATTGATGGAATATGAACAGTTTAGGCAGTTTATTGTCCATGTGTCTCCAAAGGATCAGTTGCAGAAGTAACTGAGATACCTTTTTGCTTGTGCAGGTGTTGGCAGGACTTGGAATATGAAGTTCTTTAAGATGTACAGTAGACCTAGTGAGAATAACTGCTACCCTCACAGAATGTGTACCTTTTCTGTATAAGTGGTGAAAACCTGTATGCAGTCATTTTTTGTACATACAGATGTTAAACTCTGTTGGATTGTTACGGTCACTTCAGCCATAGGAAAACATTTCTGAGGCATCTGGGTATTTAAATCATCCCAATGGCAGCTGCATTATACATGCATATCTTGTATTCCAGAAATCACTACACTGAACTCTTTGACAGAGTGCATGCTTTACTTTTTTCCTCAGTTAGCTACAGGTCTGCTAGGGGTTTTAGAAGTTAATTTTTGCAGTTAACATGGTAAGACTAAAAACTACTGCATTAATTTCTCTTTTTAATTAAAGTGTTGGCATTTTTGGTCTAGTTTTTCATGTGCCAAGTTAGCCAAAACCTGAACTCTGAAATTTTTAGGAAAATTAGTGGAGATGCTCTAATAAATTCCATCATAATATTTATACATAAACTGTTCATAATTTTACCCCCCTTTTTAAAGCTACTTCAGTATTTAAATTGAGTAAAACTCATGATATTAAGGCAGAAAAACAAATGTGCAAGAGTGGGGTCTCACATTTGTTGTGCATGAGATCTGCAGATGGATTCCAAACCGAGTTAGGGGTCAGTGGCTAATACTGATTGGCATTGATGCTGCTGAAATTGTGTAATCAAATATTGTGCCGATCGTCATGGGGTATTGAGTGTCCCTGCTTCACTTTATTTGGCAACATGTAATTAACCAAATGTTCAAAGGTTGGTTTGTTTGTGTGTTTTGTTTTGTTTTTTAATCTCTGCTCTTTTTTCTTAGACTTGCAGGTGTAGGTCTGTGCTAAAGACAGAACACTGAACTCAATATAAGGAAAGTAGGAGGAAGTTCAAGAAAACATAAGAGGAGAATGCCTCTAGATGTTCATTTCATCTGATAAATTGAAGTTTGATATATGCTGAAGAAAGCTTTAAAGTAACCTTTTTGTCAGGGCCAGCTATATGGAAAGAACTTCTTAAGCACTTCAGGCATAACTATCTTAGCAGGAGGGTTGGACTAGGTGATACCCAAAGGTCCCTTCCACCCCCTACCATTCTATGATTCACTGCTGCTTGTCATTTTAACTCAAAGGTGTTTCTAGGAACTTTACCACGTTTAACTGGTGGAAATGCACATGGGTCTGATGATGAACTGCCCTTCTCTACTAATGACATTCCCATTATTGGAACCTAGCAGACAATGTATTTGATAGCTTTTTTTTTGGCAACAAGTTTCTGATCTTGTGAGAGATGAGGGAACAGATCTTAAATGGACGTTGTTGTGCTAATTAAGAAACCTTAATCATTACTTAAAGAGTTCTCAGCTGTATGAAGTTTTGAGGTAATTCAAATTTGTATTTAATTGAGTAGCTTTTGACAGACAAAATATTTTTCCTGGGCGTACTGGCATCATGCAAAATTCCAGTAGCAGTTATATTATGGCTATTTCTATGAACTCTAGGGGCATTCTTCTTTAGTAATGTGTTGATTTTTAATAGATTGTGTCATTGTCTCTGTAAACACAGACTTCATAGCATTTCTGAAATGCATCATATTGCTATAAGTAAATTCTAAATGTTTATTCATCTGCATTGCATTAATGTTTTTATTAGCATTTACTTTTTTATTGTGGGAGAATGTTTGAAATTGCAATCGTATTCCTTGGTTTTAAGTATTAAAATTTAACAGAACCGATTAGGAAATGAAATAGTTAAAAAATTATTACAGAAGTGTTTTCAGTGTGAATTGGATAGCTGACAGCTAAGCAAAAGGCATGAAACTCCCACTTCTCTTCGATGAGAAATAATTATTGCATAGTCATCTTGCAAATCTGCATATAACTGCAAGTACTAAGGTGTCAGGTCTGGATTTGGTTTTTGTTCAGAAATGTTAAGTGTTGAAGCAGTCACATGTGGACTCGGTGTGTTGGTTTTGTTTTATTGCTCTTGTTGTGGAGGTTTGAGGTTTCTTTGTTTTGGCTGTATAACTGATCAGCCTTACTTTTTGGGAAGTTAATCAGTTCTCTATGCAGTTTCACTGTCAGCATTCCAGTAACCTTGGTGTTTCTCAGCCACCTAACTTGCCCTTGAAAGACTTCACGTGTTTTGTGAAGCATGCTATACGAAGGGTGTTAGATGAGTATGTTACACCAAAGAGTATGATCTAACAATTTCATGTGAACCAGTAAATGCTGCTGATTCCTATCAACACAATTCTATGGGAAGAGTTACAGTTTTAACAGGCTGTTCAGTTAAACTCAGACTTTGATTAAAAAACTTTGGACAGTGAAGAGAATTAACCGAATTTGCTATATTGTAACTAATGAAATAGGTATAAGATCATAACTGTCACCTAGATAGGCAGTGGCTTACCTGTGAAAGCTTAAGGAAACTGTTTATGTTTAGCATAGTTCATATGGATGTAGTTCTGTTTAAATTAGGCATAATATTTAGAATTTTCTGCTGATGAGTAATGTTGCAGAAAGCAATACTATAACTCTTTGACATGTTTGCCTATAAGGCTGTCTCTGGTCTTTTTGCAAAGGAAAATATACTTGAGAGACTTGAAGTACGGAAAAAACACTGTTCTACCAACTTCATTTTAAGTTTGTTTTTACCAGGAAACCTATTTAATATTACAAACAAAACCTCTGTGTATGGGTGAGGTTATGTAAAAATAGCTGAAGTTTAGAACGTTGAGTCCTTGGTGAGAATTTCTGCTGGTGTTTTTTTGAGTGCTGTAAAATTGACCATGTATGAATAAATGCCCTTCTTCTCTCCATACCAAACAAACTGGCAGAAGGGTATGCATGAAGATGGCTGCATGGGTTTTTCAGAGTTGCCTGTTAAGTTGTAATCCTGCAAGATTCGTGCTTTCTGAATGTATGTGACGGCAGTATTTCGCAAAAGGCTTTTCATTTTGTTCTGGCTTTGAGTAGAAAATATACATGAAAATAATAGGACACATGTACTCTCTCTCTCGTTTCTATAGCCTTGGGGAGGGGGAATAGATGGCCAGCTGGTAGATGGCCAACCTGGTTGGGCAATGAACTTCTGAGCAAATTAAGGGGAAAAAAAGAGGATGTATCATCTTTGGAAGGAAGGTGAGGTAACCCATGAAATGTTTAATGATGTTGCTAGGTCATGCAGGAAAAAAATTAGAGGCAAAAGCCCATTTAGAGCTTAGACTCACTACTGCAGTGAAGGACAACAAAAAAATCCTTCTATAAATATATTAATGACAAGAGGAGGGGCAAGGACAACCTCCACTCCTTAGTGGACATGGAGGGGAATATTGTAACTAAAGATGAGGAAAAGGCAGAGGTACTTTACACCTTCTTTCCCTCAATTTTTAATATCAGGATAGGTTGTCTTCCAGACATCTGGCCTCCTGATTTGGCAGATGGAGTCAGGGAGCAGTAGAATTCCCCTGTAATCCAGGAGGAAGTAGTTAGAGACCTGCTTAGCCACTTGGATCCCCACAAGTCCATGGGACCGGATGGGATCCATCGTAGGGTGCTGAGAGAACTGGCAGATGAGCTGCCCAAGCTGCTGTCCATCATTTTTCATCAGTCCTGGCTCACTGGAGAGGTCCCAGATGAGTGGAAGCTGGCCAGCGTGGTGCCCATCCACAAGAAGGGCCGGTTGGACGAGCCAGGGAATTCCAGGCCTGTCAGCCTGACCTCAGTGCCAGGCAAGATTATGGAACAGGTCATCTTGAGTGCAATCACACAGCACTTGCAGGATGGCCAAGGGCTCAGGCCCAGCCAGCACGGATTTAGGAAGGGCAGGTCCTGCCTGACCAACCTGATCTCCTTCTATGATCAGGTGATCCGCCTGGTGGATGTGGGGAAGGCTGTGGATGTAGTCTACCTGGACCTCAGCAAGGCCTTTGATACTGTTCCCCCATAGCAAACTCCTGGCCAAGCTGTCAGCTTGTGGCTTGGACAGCAGCACTCTGCGCTAGGTTAGAAACTGGCTGGAGGGCTGAGCCCAGAGAGTGGTGGTGAATGTTCCCACATCCAGCTGGCAGCCAGTCACTAGTGGTGTCCCCCAGGGATCAGTGCTGGGCCCCATCCTGTTCAATATCTTTACTGATGATCAGGGTGAGGGTATTGAGTCCATCATCAGTAAATGTGCAGATGACACCAAGCTGGGGGCTGCTGTTAATCTGCTGGAGGGTAGGAGATCTCTGCAGAGGGACCTTGCCAGGCTGGACAGATGGGTAGAGTCCAAGGGCATGAGATTTAACACATCTAAGGGGAGGTTTAGGCTGGATGTTAGGAAGAATTTCTTCACAGCAAGCGTGATTGGCCATTAGAATGGGCTGCCCAGGGAGGTGGTGGAGTCGCCATCACCGGAGGTGTTTAAGAAGAGACTGGATGGGGCATTTGGTGCCATGGTTTAGTTGATTAGTTGGTGTTGGGTGATAGGTTGGACTTGATCTTGAAGGTCTTTTCCAACCTGGTTAATTCTATAATAGGGCTGTGTATTTCAACTGAAGTCAAGGCTGTATCTATAGAAGGCTGGGGTTTTGGGGCATCTATATCTTAGATAAGCGAAAAATATTGTGGAAGGTCTTGCCTAACAGGGTGCATAAAAGATCTGGTTAAGTTGTTTGTGCTGGGTTTACATTGCAGTGCTAAAGAGATTATATGCAGTGTTTTGTCCCCCACCCTCCCTTAAAATTTCAGATTAAAAAACCCCAGAAAACGCACAAAAAGCAATCAATGACATGTCCCCCCAGGAAACACCCCCATATTCTTTAGGAACTTAATGCTCCCCATTGTTTTAGAAATATATTGAAATTTAGCCACTTCACATTAAAATATTAACTTGTCCTTATGACTGATCAGTCTCTGTTCTATTCTAATATTGGTTTAACATTAGAGGAATAACAACTGTGTATGCAACATGGATTGTGTTTAAGTATTCAACTGTGAAGATTATTTCTTAAACTCATACCAAGACAAAAGAGGAAACTAGTGTAGTTGTAGCACTAGTTCACATTTACAAATGTTTTAATTCTCATACAGTTATTTCACAGAGAAGTAGCATATACTTCCATGTGGTAGGCCATAGAATGCCAACTATGCTAAACTGATCCAGAATTCCATGAGAGCTTCTAATAAGATGATTAAAAAGAGCTTAATTCTTTAGGTGTACTGTTTCTTTGCCTGTTTTCTGTGAAGGAAACAGGCCCTTGATCTGGAAGAATCCTAGTGAAGTTAGCAGGATTGGTCATGAGCATCAATTTTTGTAGCACAGTCACCTTAATCAATGGATAGCTGATGTTAAGGTATCTCTTAATAGATTGTGTTGTACAGAAGTAAGATGGTCAGGACATACGTTACTTCTTACATGAGAAATTTCTGACCTGAATGATTTGTCTATTCTCAAAATAGTTGTGTTTTTCTTCTCATTTTGTGAGATTGTTCTTTGCAATTCTTAACCCCCTTCTCAAACCTCCAGAAAACAAATGTGAAATTGAAAATTACTAACACTGAAATAATACTGTGATGCATGACATGGAATAAGAGTTATTCTCTGTAAAGTAACAGTTGGAAGTATTAAAGACAGGTAACGGACTGAGCAGTTCTGATTCTGGAAGTTGAAGCAGATGTTATGTTTCTGCATTCTTGATGCTACTTTGCATCACTTTACCTGTGAATAGCAAGCAGCCTCTGAATGTGGCTTCATGTTTTGTGTGCAGGGCTCAACGGTCTTGTATATTCTATTAAAACAAGCAGCAGAAATCTGTGCTGTTTTGAAGTCGTGTTGTCTTGATGAGTAGTGGTGAGATCACAGTAGATGTTTCATGTAACTATATTTGTTGTTCAGTTTTGCCTTTTAAAGACTAGGAACTTCTGTTGGAAAAGCAAGACCAGAATTTGAGTCAGAATTAAATTTATCTTTGAAAACCATACATCTTAAATGTGACTGATACATATGATTCACACGTATCAAATTTAAGGCATCATACAGCAGAGGAATATATCATAGTGCTCACGAACCTTTATCTGGCATTTTCAAAGTTTATGTTGAAACTTTGTATTCTTACTGTATCATTAAAAAAACCCCAGCATTATGGCATAATCTTAGCTATAACTTAATTAAATTCAGATACATTTTGAAGATTCCAGTCATTTAAGAGTTTGTGGATGTGTTGGTCTAGAATTGATAGAGGACTTTTTAATGGTTATTTTCAAAATGTAACAGACATTTCTTTCTGTTGGTTCTACAGCAGAAAAATGGGAAGCTGTGTAGAATCTACACATATATTTAGAACTATTTCTGCATGCATTTCTTTTCTTTGTAGGCAAGACAGTGAACTTTCCCAGCATAATGTCTTCAGTCCTATTCCAAAATTTGTAATGAGGGCTTTTTTTAGTGATATATTTTGTTGTCTATTTTGGTCTTAGTTTGCACTTGATTTTTGTTAGGTTGGTTGTTTTTTTTCAGTCAGGCATGGGGTGGTTTTTTTTTTAGGGGTTAGTTTTGAACTTGGTTTTGTTCTGACAGAAAATAATTTTCAAGGTTTCTCCTAGCTCGTGCCTGTTCATTTTAATGCTTACCATGGAGTGTCCCTTACATGTGGGTTTGTAAGTGATAGTTTGTGGATAGTTGTTAAAAATTTTTTACTGTGCATTTTCCATCTTTAGTTAAGTCTTTCTAGGTTTAATTTAATTCGTGAACCGAAACTGTGAATGAAGGAGGTGTTTGGGAGAGGTAGGGTTATACAGAAAGTAATTTGCATGGAAATGTTTTTGTAAGTAAAGAAATTAACGAGCTGCAGACAAACTAGCATAGGAGGAGTTATTGCGTATGAACTGATGCAAAGGAAAAATGGGCTTGGATTGTTTAACATTGGATGGGTTATCACACAGGGTCCTGATGAGAATGTATTAGGTTTAATGTAGGATGACTACATGAAGTTGTTTCTAAGGAAACTGGTGCTAGGAGAGTAAGGTAACATTTCTGTGGCTAACCTAATGTGTACATGTATATATTTTTAACTATACTGAGTCTTTATAATAGAATAATTACCACATCTTTTGTTATATTTAAGGCTGCAGGATAATTTCTTTGTTATATTAATGTTTCTGAAATCCTGTAAGGAGCACAGAGGACTATTTTCTTCTTATACAGAAGATAAAGGTCTCTTTCCACATTCTCGATCATCTTGACCCTTCTCTTTTCAGCTTCATTCATTACATGAACTCCTGTGAGAGATTCAGCTACAAGTGTGCAGTTGTGTTTTATTCAGGTTCTCAGAGCCTCTGAGGCAAATGGGACTTATTTTTCTCTAGTCACCTGTCTTCATAGTTGTCTACAATTTTTTGAACAATACAATGAAAGAAAAAAAAAAGCTTTAAAGTAATATTTTAAAATTTGATTTGAAATGTGTATTTTCAGTGTTACATTTTCATTCACACTGCCTTAACCATTTGCCTTCAGCAACTTCGTATCTGCAAATCACAGGTTTCTTGTAGTAATTGTAGAAAGATAGGTTTGGCAGCTGAGCTTTCTGGTGCTTGAAAAGGTACAAAAGATAATTGAGGGGTCAAAATGACTTGGAGGAAGCTTTTGGGAACAACAGATGGGCTGTGTGTTTGCCCCCTTGTTTTGGCTACAGCCAAAACTGATAGGAATTGGTAAGTAGAGCTCACTTCTGTGCAAGTATGGTACCATGAAAATTTACAGGAGTATTGTCAATCATCTTTGACCTCACTGTGGTAAGTTACACTTCAATGTAATTTCCTTTGTTGCTGGTATCCAAAAAGAATTTTTTTTTAATCCTGGATATTGCTAGTGAGTCAGAGTGAACGGGGAAGAAATGTCTTATCCAAGTTGTTTTGTGTGATTAATACTTGTCTAGTAAGTCTGGCAACCTAAATCCTATCTATGCAGTATGTCAGCATTGAAAAATAAATGTCGGGATACATGTCTGTCTGCTTTAGCTTGCAATTAAATTACCTAAGAACTGGACTTGGAAGAGGACTCTCATCCTATCAAAGAGAATACCTAAGATGAAGATTTTAATTAATAACTGTCCAGAAAATATTTGGTTTCTTTCTGTCTTTGCCAGTTTTGTGCTTTGCAGAAGTTTCTGTTTCTCTGTGCTATGGAGCTTCATGGTCAAGAGAGTTCTGGCAGAATGGGATCAGATTAGCCTAAGAGTCAACTCCTTTTCCAGTGTGAAAATCAGACCATACCATGGCTGTTTAATATAATCCAGCATGTAACTTGACAGTGGCTGGATGAAGCTGTATATGCCTATATGATCAGAAATGAAGGGAGGAGGTATTCCTAGCAGAAGTTCTTTTTGTAATGCGTATGAAGTAAGTGGTAGTTTACACCATTAAGTTTTATCCTTTACTAATCTTGTTCTACAGTTGAAGTATGTAAAACTGGTGTTACAATGCTTATCTAAAATCTCATCTTACTGCCCTCATGATATTTTTATTGTAATCACTCCTACCCTTACAGTATGAGAAGCAGTATACTGTTAGCAGTCTAACATTATATCTTGTTACATTGTAATGTGGTTTTCTTTTTTTCACTAGTGTTACCAAAAATCCATTCTGCCTTCTTTACCACGTAATTCCATGTGCTTCAAAGATACCCTGATCTTTTTTTCATTGACTATTTAAAATTATTCCCATATCCAGGTTAGAAGTTAGTTTTCATTGTCATTAACTGCCTCTTAACTACTCTTCGGCCTTACAGATTCTTAATTTAAATACTGGTATGTGTGTGGTCAGACATCTTGATTTGTTTTCTGGATGCTGCTATGTTCCTGAGCAGATATTTTCATTAAGCTGTAGAATATATTACCCAGGTTGGTGTGGTTGTGGGGGTTTTTTGGTTTTTTTTTTTTTTTTTTCCCCCCCCCCCCCCCCCCTTTTCTCATTTGGTCTTTTAAACCTCTGCAATGCACTGGAGTGTTAAGAGAAGCAGAATCTGCGTTTTGGCATGAGGCATTTTTGTTTGTTTTGTTGCTGCTGTTTTGGAATTCTTCATTTGTTTTTCAGTATAACCTTAACTCCCCTTTGCAAAGTTTCTCCAACAAAATATTCAGCCTAATACAAAGTTGATGTAATCTGTCAAGTTGATACAGTGCTGAAAGAGAGAAGTTACTTGCCTCCAGATTTCAACAGAATCTTCTAAGCTAAAGTAGTCACTGGGGGAATAGGGAAATTTTTGGCCAAGTTACTGCTGATGTTTGCATCTGATTTGAGGACTGTTGTGTGTCTAAACCAGTTTGAACATCCACACCCCATTTGTGATGCTATGTAACTATTTTTTTAATGTGTTTTTAAAATTATCTCAAGTATAGTTCTAGAATACCTGCCATTCAGGTTTGTAAGCAAACTGATAAGTGAGAATTTTTGAACAGCCTGTGCTTATTTCATATGTTGAGAAAACTATGGGGGGGGGGAACAACAAAAAATCTTCTCGTGCTCATTTGCTGATAGGTAGCTGTGATTCTTGCTTGGGGGATAAAATAACTTGACCTCCTATCCAGGAAAAAATGATGGTTAACTTAATGCATCTCTAGAATGGCTCACCTAGTGACAATCCAGGACCTGTATCTTTGTTTTTTGATACTAGGGAAACCAGGTTAGCTACAACTGAACCTCTGCTTTGTAAGCATAATAGCTTAGAGCTCAGGGGTACCTCATGATGTTTCTAGAGAGCAGCGTATATCGGAAGTTGAAGGTTGTTTCTAGCTTGTTGTAAAAAGTGGGAAACTTCTTGAAATGCTTATACACCTGATACGCTCTCTGGAAAGTGTGTGTCTGGAAGGTGTGGTTCACTGTTCCTGGAGGTGTTAAAAAAACCTGTAGACATTGCACTTCAGGATATACTGTAGTGGGCATGGTGGTGTGTTGATGGTTGAACTTGATGATCTTAGAGGTCTTTTCCAACCTTAATGATTCTGTGATTCTATACATTACTCTTTGCTTTGCTTTACTGTATTTCTTGTTTTGTGATCATCAGAGTTTCTTGTCACCTTTCAGAAAAACAGGCAGTACTTGAAGCCTTGACAAATGCATCCCAGGTTGAAAAACTGCTACAGTCCTCTTCCTCTTCCTCCTTTAGAAAATTGACTTTCTAGAAGAGGTAAATTTGAATGTTGTGAAACTAAATTACAACTTCTAGTAGTGTATCTTGTAAATTTAATTTCTGTCCGTGTCTCATTCCGGTGACTGATGTTTATTTCCCTACCTTCTGAAAAGGATGTCTCTGGAAACCTTTGTTTGCAAAAGCCTATGTATGTATGTTGTGTTGATTTGTCAGTGCTTCTGCTGAAGTCAGTCACCCAAGTGTTACTTGAATTTAAATAAATCCAAAAGTTGTTTCCGAGTCTGATGTAGTTGGAGGCTAGCAGTGTTCCCCAGGGTTCAATACTGCATACAGTCTTGTTCAACATCATCAGTGAAGATGATGATGAAGAGATGGAGCATACTCTCAGTAAGTTTGCTGATGATAAAGTGCGAGGGGTAGCTGATACACCAGAAGGCTGTGCTGCCATTCAGCAAGACCTGGGCAGGATATGGAGATTTAGATGGAGGGGAACCTTAAGAGGTTCAGCAAGGGCAAGTGTACAGTCCTGCACCTGGGGAGGAATAACCCCATGCACCAGTACAGGCTAGGAGTTGACTTGCTGGAAAGCAATTCCAAAGGGACTGAGGAGTTCTGGTGGACAAGTTAACTCAAAGGGAGCAGTTTGCTCTTCTGGTATCCTGGGGTTCATTAAGAGTGTGACCAGCAGGTCAGGGTTCCTCTCCTCTCCCTCTGCTCTGTCCTAGGGATTCCTTCACCCACACAGCCTGGGTTCAATTCCTGGTCAGGGAACATGAATCAAAACAGTCAGGAAATTTTTCTTTTTATGCCAGCACTGTTAGAACTCAGCTGCCTGCTGAATCAAAGCCATGACATAAGGCCCCACCTGGAATATTGTGTCAGGTTCTAGGCTCCCTAGTTCAACAGGGACAGAGAATCACTAGAGAAAGTCCCATGGAGGAAGGCTACAAAGATGATAATACTGGAACACCTCTCTTTATGAAGAGAAGCTAAGTGACCTGAGGCTCTTCAGCCTAGAGAAGACTGAGAGGATATCAGTGCTTAGAAATATCTAAAAAGTAGGGGTCGAGAGGATGGGACCAGGCTCTTTTCAGTGGTGCCCAGTGATACAATAAAGGGTGGTGGGCATCAAACTAGAACACTTGAGGTTTCACTAAAAATTCTTTCCTTTGTGGGTGGCAGAGCACTGGAGCAGGCTGCCCAGAGAGGTTCCTTTGTGGCCTGATCTAGGTGATCCTGCTTTAGCAGGAGGGTTGGAATTAGATCTCCAGAGGTCCCTTTCAGACCCTATCATTCTGTGATTCTGTGATGTCTTTTTAAGGTATTTAAACATGCCTTAGTTATCTGAGGCAGTTCCTTACCTGCCAGAGTTTGTATTCTCTGAATGACACTGCCAACAGCTACACAACATGCTACATTATCCTGTTCATACAAAGCTGCTAGCAGTGAACTTAACAGCTTCCAAACATAATTTGAGTATCTTATTTCACTTAGTTTTTTTTAACAAGTAATTGTGTTCTTAATAAATAAAAAGATTAAATTAAAAAACACAAACAAAACCCCCTCACCACCACCCCACCACCCCCCCAAAAAAAACCAAAAAACCCACCCATCAAACTAGGTCTCTGAAGCTGATGGGTGCAGTTTTTAGGGAAGATGTGGTAAAGATCTATGATGATGTGTGACAGCTTTGTTGCATACAACTGTTATATAGCAATGAAAAAAGAATGACCAAAGTATCTCTTAAAATGCAGTGTTATTTCACAGTTTTTTCCTGTTTCTGTACAGGCGACTGTTAACCTGCAAGTCCTGTCAAAATAAACTTTTGGGGAAACCTTTACTAGGAATCACTGCCTTGATATGTCTAGTTTGGCTTCAGATAGTTCTTACATTTTCCTGTCTCTTCAATTTATCCTTTTTCAAGTTGTTTTCTTAGGTTTTAGTTTCTAGTATTGGGCTATTGCTTCATTCCATTCATCAAACTTTTCTAGGACCTTAATGAATTCCAGGTATTGCCAACTTATACTGAGATGATGCAGAAAGACAAAAATTACCCTTATTGCTTAGACATTATTTAAACATTAAGCAAAGACATCTAATGATGCCTTGTGTTTTAAACTTTCTTGCTGTTGTCTTGAGAGTTAAATTCATGAGACTTAAAAAGATGTTAGATTATAATATATATATATATATATATAAAATGGAAAATAATAACAACAGTTGTCCTTTCAAGTTTTCTTTTTTATTTCTGAGAATTTCAACATACTTTTGGAAGAACTAAATCTTGCTGTTTGAACAAGGTTTAAGGAGTGAAGTTCTGCTATTATGATTTCTAATTGGTTTTATGAAACTGCTTTACTTCATACTGTATCTAGAATAGTCATTATATTTCACATGATTAGTTCCATGATGCTCTTTACTTTGCTTAAATGTTGTACATTTTGGCGTGAAGCACTTAGTCCTCCTTTTTCCTTCTTCCTTTTAATATGCAGTACTTTTGACCAAAAGTCTGAAGAGAACAGTTTCATCATTGTTAGAAAACAGGGCTAGTTGTCCAAAATGCAACTTTTCACGTTGTTTAGTATTGTATAATCCTATTAGAAATACATTAACAACTATTCATTGGAGCAGGATTTTACAAAACTAAGGTTTGGTGCCAAAACTCTTACTACTTTTTTTTCCTGTTTGTCATCTAAAGGTAAGAGAGAAGCAAAAATAAGAAAATGCTGGGGTCAGAACGAGGCGTTGTGGAAGAATGGCTGTCAGAATTCAAGGTAAGGTGAGATGAGTGATAGCTATACCATTTGCTTTATGCCACCGTATATCAAATAATTAACTTTTTATCCGTGTAGTCCTTGGTCTTTCAACTTCTTACAATGCATAAAGCCTGGAAATGTCTCTGTAAATGAGTCTACTGGTACATAATATGCAATGCATAGTTCTGATAGTAGTTTATTACTGCAGAGTAGGACACTATTATGGCAATGTGGCTTTATAAAGCATGTATTTTTGTGTAGATGAAGCAGATAGAATTTAACTGTTAGGTGGATAACAGCTTAAATTTCTTGTTAAGCAACCATTTTATTAAAAAAAAAATAAATTACTAGACACATTTGAAACTTAAAAAAAAATAGTACATTTTTTTGTTTTCCTGTGATCTGGCATAAAATTGCTTTGTCCTGAAGAACTGGAAACGTTTTTAAGCTATTTTATGTGTTGATAATTATGTTGAATGAAATAAAGGTTAATGCATAAACAGATGCTGTATTTCATTACTGATATGAAATTAATCTATTATTTAAATTAAGAGTTAATAATTCCTCACATAATTGACAGTACACAATGTCATTACATGCTGTTGTTGGGAATTTGTTGATGAACCAAAGATACAAAATCTGCAGACGTGGTTGCTTTGTGGCACTCAAGACTGTCTACGCTCATTCTAGATTGTCTGCACCTCTTAAATAAATTAAGTTGATTTGATAAAGACTTTGAATCACAGAACGCCAGATTGGAAGGGACCCCAAGGATCATCTGATCCAGGTGTTAAATATATGAAGATTCTCTTGATATTCAATGAAGCTGGAGCAAATGATTTTGTGAAAGAAAAATCTGAAACTGCTTTTGGATTTTAACCCTGGAAGTTGGCATGTCCCCCCTATGCTGAACAAACTTGGTTGCCACTTCGATAATTTACTGAATGTCAGGATTTTTTCTTGATGTTGAGATAAGATGGATTCCTTTTGTGATGACTGCTAATACTTGGAAGTGTTGGTTTCTCAGGGTAATTTTTTTTCCTTTGGTCTTTTAGGCTTTACCCGAAACACAGATTTCCAGCTATGCAGCTACATTGCACCGAAAAAAGCCACTGGTACCAGCTCTATATAAAGTCATTCAAGATCCAAATAATGAGGTGGGAGACTCTTAAGACTGCCAACAGAAATATTTTTAGTATTTTTCACCTCTACTACTGAAACTAGACTAACTGAGATCTGGGGATAGAGTGGAAGATTCTTTGATTTCTTCTTTCTAATGTAGTCTAACATAGGTATCATCCCACTTCTTACTCCCTTGCTTTTGGCAGTTACTTTAATTCCTTTCTGATAATACACAGCTTTGTCTGCTCCCAGAAGTAGTTGGTGCTGTCTGCTAGATTTTACTTACCACAGCTGACTGTTACACTTGATTTGGCAATGAGTTTTTGTTATTTCCCCACATACCCCCAGCTACCCGAACCATTTTTCAGTCATAACAGAGACACAGTAGGCTTGACACTGAAGCTCAGTGAGACCAATGTGCCACTCACTTGGAGGCCTGTTACAGTGGAATATGCAATCAATTTGTTAAATCCAATTACAAGAAGATGAACTTTTACAAATATATTAGTGGCAAGAGGAGCGGCAAGGCAACCTCCACTCCTTAGTGGACATGGAGGGGGGAATATTGTAACATTGAAAAGGCAGAGGTACTTTACACCTTCTTTCCCTCAATTTTTAATATCAGGATAGGTTGTCTTCCAGACATCTGGCCTCCTGATTTGGCAGATGGAGTCAGGGAGCAGTAGAATTCCCCTGTAATCCAGGAGGAAGTAGTTAGAGACCTGCTTAGCCACTTGGATCCCCACAAGTCCATGGGACCGGATGGGATCCATCATAGGGTGCTGAGAGAACTGGCAGATGAGCTGCCCAAGCTGCTCTCCATCATTTTTCATCAGTCCTGGCTCACTGGAGAGGTCCCAGATGAGTGGAAGCTGGCCAACGTGGTGCCCATCCACAAGAAGGTCTGGTTGGACGAGCCAGGGAATTCCAGGCCTGTCAGCCTGACCTCAGTGCCAGGCAAGATTATGGAACAGGTCATCTTGAGTGCAATCACACAGCACTTGCAGGATGGCCAAGGGCTCAGGCCCAGCCAGCACGGATTTAGGAAGGGCAGGTCCTGCCTGACCAACCTGATCTCCTTCTATGATCAGGTGATCCGCCTGGTGGATGTGGGGAAGGCTGTGGATGTAGTCTACCTGGACCTCAGCAAGGCCTTTGATACTGCTCCCCCATAGCAAACTCCTGGCCAAGCTGTCAGCTTGTGGCTTGGACAGCAGCACTCTGCGCTAGGTTAGGAACTGGCTGAAGGGCCAAGCCCAGAGGGTGGTGGTGAATGGTGCCACATCCAGCTGGCAGCCAGTCACTAGTGGTGTCCCCCAGGGATCAGTGCTGGGCCCCATCCTGTTCAATATCTCTATCAATATCAGGGTGAGGGTATTGAGTCCATCATCAGTAAATGTGCAGATGACACCAAGCTGGGGGCTGCTGTTAATCTGCTGGAGGGTAGGAGATCTCTGCAGAGGGACCTTGCCAGGCTGGACAGATGGGTAGAGTCCAAGGGCATGGTGTTGGGTGGTAGGTTGGACTCGATCTCGATGGTCTTTTCCTACCTGATTTATTCTATTCTAACTCTTTGGGGTAAACATGTTGGGTTTTTTTGTAGAATCTCATTATTCTATCTTGGTAAGACCAGGATTCTCAATTTAACATGGAACCAGCGTGTTTAACAACCAAAACAACCAACCAAAGTGTTTCTCTGTTTTTGACAGTGATCTAACAAATTGAGAGCTATCAAATGAAGGCAAGCATATGGTCAAGTTAAATATAATTCTTACTGTTTGCCTTTTAGGAAATGTCATACTTTTTTTTTTTTTTAATATGGAGAAGATAGTAACTGGAACAGAAAGTTACAGAGTTGAGAGTGATCTTGCTCATCAGCCCCATTGAATAATGTATTGGTTTGCATAATATTTGAATTAAAAAGTGCTTTTGAAGTACTTTTTTTGGAAATAGTTTTATTATTTTTGGACTTGCTTTATGGTGGTCAACATAAATATTCTATGGATTTTTATGCAGTACCGAATTAAAACGTTGAGTATTCATGTGGGATTGTTCAGGATTAACTTGGAAAGCTCAGACTTGAAACAGAATGAGAGTGCCTTTGCTATGCCAAAGTACAGACGTAGTACTTTTAAAATCATAGCTAATTTCACCCAATATGTTATAGTTAAGCCTAAAAGGAGCACATTATTTTCTACCGTGATTGAATTCTTTAAAAAGGCAATCTTTGTCATACATTTTATCATTATATTTAACTTCAAAGTATGGCTGTTAAGATTTGAAAAACTTACAAAAGTCAGTGAAATTTTTTATCAGCTTTCTCAAAACATGAGTAACCTGCATCTCTGTAAGGTGTAAATTATGTAATTGTCATGTACTGTATACTTAGGACAGTAAAACTTTTGTTTATAATTGTTCATTATGCCAATAGGAAAGCTCTTGTAATATCTCTTTCCTGACAAACTAAAAACTTATATGATTACAGGAGGCTTTGTACTTCAGATGTTTTATCCTATTACTGTGCTACACAGTTGTTTTGACTTTGGACTGAAAGATCTTTGGACTTGAAAAAGTGTGCATCAGTTGTATACACCTACTACTAGTGACAGAAGCTCCATTTCCTCTGTTTATCCAGTGTCTTCTCAGTGTTTATAATCAGAGAATTAATTGAAAGAGTCTGCTTCTCTGAAAAGCAGGTTAACTAGGATTCAAGGAAAACATCTGTCTTAGTGTCAAGTTTTGTGTGGGAGATAATACCTGTATTGTGGTGGGAATAACTTGGGTGTTCATGCCTTTAAAAATATTTGTGTTCTAGTGCCTTTGTGATGGCAGTCTGCATTCTTTGAGATGAAGAGCTCCTTAAAGCTTTGAACACACCAAAAGCTATGAAGTAGTAACTGCAAATAACTCTCAGATTTTCACCTAAGTAATTTTCAGCTGTTAGACCTTTTGCACGGCTATTGTGACAGCTGCTAGAAATGAGGAGTATTCATGTGCTTGCAGCACCAGTAACTGGATATCACTTGTATCTTTTAGGGAAACACAGTTCTGCTTAAAAGACTAATTTTATAAAATTTTAATTCGAAGGAAAGAAACCTCAGTAACTGCTCTGGTTGAATCTTATCTAACCTTAGCTAAAGTGAATTACTCTTTTCCATGGGATGTGGATTAGACCAGCTAAATTCAAATGGGAAACAGCTATGGGCTACTGTCATCTCTCATCTAATAGAAGTACTATTTATAGCAATGCTGCTGTATGTATCTGGTTTCTGATATTTGTTTAGATTTTTTTTTTCACCTGTTATCTCCCTGCAGATATGCTTGTATTTATTGTTTGCAGATGTTTCTTCTTTCTTCTTTAGCTTTGTGCTAATGTTTTCTTCTTAAGAACCTACAAATTTATTCTGTGATCTCTATAAATGATTTATTAACCACTATTTTCTTTTTATTTGAACACCTGAAATGTGCTAGGCCTCTCATAAACCAGTACAGTTCTAAGGATTTGAACAATTACTGTAATAGATGATTTTAATAATTAGTGTCACTTTTAGGTAGGAGTTTCTACTAAGCAAAAATTAAGAGTATATTTATGCATCTTTCGAACATAAAGTCATATGTGTATATATATAATACTGGCATAAATATACTAGAAAAAAATAATATATGCTCAACTTGATAATTCACAGAATGACAGAAACATTCAGGTTGGAAAATACTCTCAGGATCACCAAGTCCAACCTATAATCCTACCCTACAAAGTTCACCCCTAAACCATATCCCTGAGCACCACATACAAATGACCTTTAAACACATCCAGGGTTGGTGACTGAACCACCTCCCTAGGCAGCCCATTCCAATGCCTGACCACTCTTTCTGTGAAAATTTGTTTCCTAATGTCCAGTCTAAACCTACCCAGTTGTAGCTTGAGGCTATTCCCTCTTGTTCTATCACTTAATTACCTGAGAGAAGAGACCAGCACCAGCCTCTCTACAAGGTCCTTTCAGGTAGTTGTAGAGAGCAATTGAGAAAGCCTTATAATTGTTTTTGTAAAATAACTGCAATGGTAGCTTTATGGGGTTCTAATTTCATTTAGATCCCAAATTAATATAAATAATAATTGAGATAGTTTTTATATATGGCTTATAAAGATCTGTGTGATCCAAAAAACTGGACTTGTTTCATGCTGTGTCAATGTTGTCCATGTCAAGCTTCTGTCCCTCTCACATGGGGTATCTCATTGCTTCTGTTGTAAAACCAGCTTTTAGGTTACAGTTACAATGCTGTCAGCCAAAAGCCTTGTAACACAAGGTACTCATACCAGAGCCTTGTATCAGAAGAAATTTGTCTGGTAGCAAAGTTTTATTTTACATGCGTGTTATGTTTCGGCTTATGTAATTGGTGGTTTAAAAATTGCATGCTTCATGGACCAGAACACTGATTTTTAAATGAAACTGATGTGTTTCATTTCAAAAACAGAGAAAGTCAGGGGGCTATTGGTTGACAGCCAGCTGAACATGAGCCAGCAGTGTGCTCAGGTGGCCAAGAAGGCCAACAGCATCCTGACCTATATTAGAAATAGTGACACAAGCAGCACCAGGGGAAGTGATTGTCCCCCTGTACTCCGCACTCTTGAGGCCACAGCTTGAGTATTGTGTTCAGTGTTGGGGTCCTGGAACATGTCCAGAGAAGGCAACAAGGTTTGTGAAGGGTCTTGAGAAGAGGTTCTGTGAAGAGCAGCCGAGGGAATTGGGATTGTTTAGTATGGAAAAGAGGAGGCTGAAGAGGGACCTTATTGCTGTCTACAACTATCTGAAAGCAGGTTCCTGGAGGTGTTTAGAAGATGCAGAGATGTGTTGGTGAGGGACATGGTTTAGCACAAGACTTGTTAGATTTAGGTAATGGTTGGACTTGATGATCTTAAAGGTCTTTTCTGACTAAAACAATTCTATGATTCTATTTGGTGAGTCTCTAACTCTTTCTATATGATTAGAAACACTTTAGGTTACATGGATGCCTCCATCTTTTTGGATGTTGAATCCCATGATTTTTTTCTTTAGGTCAGATTTTCCCATTTCTAATAATGTAATACTGGATAGTGGACACAGACCTTAGCAAAACTCCTCTTGGAATATTTTTTTGGGGTAGCTTTTGACTTTGGTATTATAAACTTCATTAGTCATGGGAAAGGGGGAGTCAATTTTATGTGGTTGGTTGGCTCATTTATTTTCTGTTCATTAACAGCTCTGTGGATGCATCTTAATGATTCATTTGGCATCTATGGCTTTAAAATGGCAAGATATTTATCTTGTTTATTGCACACTGACTTGGCAAGGACCTTTTTAGATTCTTATACTGAAACACGAAGGGCATGTTAAGATTGAAAAAACAAACACAAATGCAGACTTGTGAGGTTTGAAACTAAAAAGAAATCAATTCACATTTCTGTCAATAGAGTTGTCATTAGTAGCTAATCTTTAACCTTTGTACTTTTAGAAACCTTACAACTGCACCATTAAAGTTATGGTGCACAAAGTTCAAGTCACATATCTGTCACATGCCTTAAATTAGTACCTACATACAAAATAAATGTCGTACTGTGAGCCCTAGAGAAGAATGTGGTGGTGGCTGTAGGAAGGCCACATTTCGCAGTACCACATACCAGTGCCACTCAGGACTGTCCTTACAGATCTTCTTAAAAGGAATGCAGATAACACTTTTGGTTTGTTCACTCAATCCCCATGAAGGAATGTATTTCTACTGGCTGCAGTGGCTATATGATATAGCTCCTATATTTGCTATGTCATTTTCCCATATTAGAGAAGCCTAGCAGTAATTCTTTAGTCTTTTTGCCTTTCTACAGCTCCTGGAGCCTGTTTGCCACCAGCTCTTTGAACTTTATCGTAGTTCTGAAGTTCGGCTCAAGAGATTCACGCTGCAGTTCTTGCCAGAGTTGATCTGGGTATACCTGCGTCTCACTGCCAGCAGAGACAGGCAGAGTAACGGTTGCATTGAAGCATTGCTACTTGGCATTTACAACTTGGTAAGTGAGATGAGTGGGAATGGCTGAGGAAGGCTCTTGAGAGTTTGCATCACTGACCACTAGAAATAAATTATTGGAACAACATATCTCAAATTATAATACACTTACATGAAAGCATATATAATCTGGAGAAAAGCATCATGTAACAAAGGTTTACTAAGAACATGTTTGCAAACATTTTTAATAGTACTCTTTCTGGGTAAACTAAAAAGGATCATTTCATGGGCTTTCTGGAACTGTTTTTATGCTCATGTTTGTAAGGAAATTTAATAGCCTTCATTAATGTTAAAAAATGCAACTTTCTATGGACATTGTTGTTAGGCCAATATGCTTGGACAGTTTTCATGTATCACTTTGCCTTGCATCCTACTTACTCTGAAGATATTTTCTTAAGGGTGATTTGCAGCTGAAACCACTCTCCATGCTAGCACTTCGATACATACATGTACACATTTGAGGCAGATAGTTGGTGAGTGAAACTGATTTTTAAGGATAAGTACAAACAACTGTAGATGATTGTCTGGTGATTGGTTGTAAAAGTAGTTTTTTATATCCTTAACCTTAGCCTGAAAATGTTTTCTCTTGTAACATTATGATGCTGATAAACTTAGCAACACTATCAAGATAGGCATCTTCTAATAGGAATTTCTGTGTTACAAGACTTTAAAACATTATACTGTAACATTACCCTTTCCTCTGCTATCATAGTAAACCCCTCCTTTAGATTATGCATTATGTTTCCAGATATGATGAGAGACAAAACAGTCAAACTCCAGTTCTTAATAAAATTCTTGCTATGTGTCTATTGATTAGCTCTAACAACTGGGAGATCCAGTTAATTTATAATTATTGAGATAGAGAAACCATTGGAAACTGCTTGTGGATTTTTGATACTGTTTGTTGGGCTGAAGTAGCATGTGTATTCTTTCTGATAAAGGTTCTTTTGCAGTCCCTCTGTCACGTGAGTAATCAATTATTATTTTTTTTTTCTTCATTCTCTCCAGATTGAGGAAGAAAGAGGCTTCACAATGTACAGTGGCTGACACTTTTTTTTTGTCCTTTCTGTTGATATTTTTGGTATTTATACCAAGACCAAAGTTTTCTCCATACTTAATTACATATACAACAGAAAATGAAATGCAAGGAAAAATATGCATTCTGTCAACTGTCATCCCATTGTAATGTGCTACCTTGCACTAAGTTTTCAGATAAACTGGAATGACTAGAGGTCATTGTTAGGAAATTTGCTATACCAAGTGAAAAGGCAGGATTTTAGACTCCTTTTTGATACAGACTTATGTAATTGTTCTTTTGTATATTTGCTTTTTAAAACTGCTGGGTTCGCTTATGTAGTAGCCTAGCAACTATAAAATCTGGCCAATCTAAAAGCCTTTTCAGAAAACATTCTGTCTATGTATTGCTGATAGAACACCTGAAGAAACTTTGTGAATGTCCTTGATTTCACCTTTTCTCTGTGGTTCATTTATTATGAAGTACTGGCCATTGTCAGCAAGTGACTCATCATGTATCTGTCTTGTGGGCTTAAAGTTTAGCCTTACTCCACTATGCAGTTCTATTATAAATAAATGTTATAATGGTGGGCTAGAAAAGCTTTTTGTTCTTGTTTCAGTTTTGATTGTCACGGTGATCACGGAACTGATGCTGTCTATAAGTGTTGCAGACTCATTCTGCACAACAGGCTGTAGGAGAGGTCTTTCCTGCTTTTAAAATATGTATGTAAATTTGCGGATAGTCTGCAAACACATGGAGAGCTTTGATTGTTAATAGCCTTAGCAGATCAGGACTTCTGACTTCTTATTTGTCAAATGCATTTCTAAGAGTTGAGAATTATTTCAAGTTCCATCTCCTTACTTCTGTTTTGGTTTTGCTTTTTAATGCAGGAAATTGCTGATAAAGATGGAAACAACAAAGTTTTGTCTTTCACCATCCCTTCATTGTCTAAACCCTCAATATATCATGAGGTAAGGGTTGCTGTGGTGAATTAGAATTGAATCTATTAGATGAATCAAAACTGAATCAATTTGATGGAACAGGCCATTTTAGATGGATCTTGTTGCAGTAAATTTTCAGTGTCAGTAGCTTCTGGTCAGTGCAGTGAGATTCAGCAGCATTAGAAGAAATGTAAATGTTGAAAAACCTTTACCGATGTTGCCCCTTTTGAACAGTGGTTAGTTGTGTTGTAGTTGCAACTATGGGTTTTTTGCCTCTTGTGTGTTCATACACAAGTAGTTTTCCTAACTCCTCCTAAGTACAGCTGGAACTTGGAATTATTTTTCTTTCTCCTGTTGCTATACAAAAAAAGAAATCTGTGATTGCATAGATAGTATGAATGAATATGTAAGACTCAAAGGTGAAAATTATTCTCCCCTGCTCTACTGCTTCTAATTGAGGAAGCTGTTTATAATAATGAAATTAGGCAATGTTTTCAGATTTACTGTATTTTGGAATAATCTTCATTTTTACAGATCAGAAGTGTGTCTTTTGGCTTGAATGGTTAGGAGTTTTAATGCTTTTGAGGACCTTTCACTTATGACTTGATTTCCACTGCTTACTTTCTTCCTCATCCAACCCCTTATTTCTAGCCCTCTACTATTGGATCCATGGCATTAACAGAAGGAGCTCTATGTCAGCATGATCTCATCAGGGTAGTTTACAGTGATCTTCATCCTCAGAGAGAAACCTTCACAGCACAGAACCGGTATGTAGATGTATTGTAATGTTAGAGGTGCATTACTAGGTAGACAAGTCTTTAAATATTAAGGCCAAATATTAGTGTTTGGTTCTTTCTTAGCATTAAGTGCTTGGAAGTAGATCTAGGGAACAGTCTCAGTAATCTTACGGTGTGGGTCTGTCTTTGTTTTGTTCCAACTTTGTCAGTTCTACTAGTTAATGTAGAAGAGAGTAACTTCTCTGTCATTTCTCTGTTCATCAGCAATATCTTTGGGTTTATGTCTGTCAACTCACATTTTGCATAGCAAAATTCAGCTTTGGCTCTGGCTGTTACTGATTTTTCCATGGGAAGAGGGGAACGCAGCTGAGTGGATAGGTAGAACTAGGAAAGAGGCCTGCCATTCTAGTGACTGCCAGCTTTACCTGTGTCTAAACCCAGCTCTGGGAAAACTGATAAAATACTTTTGAATGCATTGCAGGCTTGTGCTGTACTCGCTGTCTAAATATTATGTTCCTCCACGGTTCCTGCATATGCTAATGGATTTTAGTAATAGTAATTATAATTGTTTAGTAATAAAACTTTAATAGCCTGTTTCAAGTTACTGAATTATAATGAAAGAAGATTGCAGGATTTCTGTGTTCATTTCTGACACTTCATATTGCTGGATACTTTTTGTGTTAAATTGAAAAATTTAAACCATGCAAGATTTTGTTCTTGTCTCTTTTCAGTTTTGAGGTGCTGAGCTTTCTTATGCTGTGCTACAATTCTGCTATTGTCTATATGCCTGCCTCTTCTTACCAATCACTTTGTGGGATGGGTTCCAGGTGAGACACTTGCCTTTGAAATAGTCTTGCATGTTGCATCTAGACTTAAAAATACTCATACAGCTAAAAATGAATGAATTTGCTTGTTATGTTTAGTAACCTAAACTATTTAGCTCTTGGTCAGTCTTGCAACTTACTGTAGATTTGAAGCCATGCATGCATACATACAGTAAAAACACACGGATTATCTTACTACTGCATATGTTTTCATTCAAGTTACAAAATTTCATGTTATTTGGAAAGAAAAGAAAGGCAATTTGGGGGGGGGGGAAATCAGTTTAATCTAGTCAGACATTTTTCAGTGTGGTCAGCTTTAAAATCCTGTGAGGAATACCACCAGTTTCCTCTACTTCCAGATATTAATGTCTTGCTTATGAGGACTTTCATTATATAGTGCTTGCACAATGTTGTGGGTTTTAGTGATTTATGTGGGTTTTTCTTTGGTGTGGATTTTTTGGTTTGTTTTTTTTTTTTTGGTGTTGTCTGCCCTCGCCCTGTTGTTTTTCCTTCCCTAGGTGGTGGGTTTTTTCCCTTCCCCCACCTCCTTCCCCCCCCCTCTTCATAATAGCATCCCACTTCCTGGAGAATTCAGTACTGTGATTTCTCAAACTCTTTTACATGCCCTTTACATAACCTTCTACTTGAATAGCCTTAGAAGCATCTGATTGGCAAAGATCCCTGCTTTTTGTTCTGAAAAATCTCAAGAATATCTGATACTCCCATATGCCTGGTTTTACCAGCATTTTTGTCTAAAATTAGATAAATTCTCTCTCCTACTCCTAAACAGAGGAACCTCTTAAAATATTTTTTGCTTAGCTTGTTTGCTTCAGCACAATACTGCTATAAATACATGAAGTTCAGTTATGTAGCAAAGAAGGATCAGACTAGCTTCTAACAATGTATATTCTGTAGTAACACACACATAGCAGTTAAGATTAAATCCTCTTTTCTGCCCCTGCTTTATTATGTGAATGGCTGTATTCTTGCATCATTTTCACTTGAGATGTGGCTATAGTGAATTTGACAAATATGTTTGATATTTCATGCATCTGAAAATTAGATCTGTTCTTTGCGTACAGAAGAGAGTCAACATTTTACAGGCTTGGGGATTTTTTTGTTGTGTTTGAAACAGTGCAGCAGTTACCATGTATTAGTGGGCATGATGTTGCTTCCATGATGAAGATTCAGATATTAATGTTATGAATAAATTATTCTGTTATTTATGAAGACTCAATGCTATGTAGTATAGGGGAAGGCAGGTCCTTTTCCAATGGTCAGAAGCTTTTTGGTTGTTTTTACAGTATCTGTTATACAGCTTTACATAAAAGGATAAGGTGGGAGATGACTTAATTCTCTTATACAACCAAAATATTTTCTTAAAGTTGGTTTTAGTTGCTGAACTTTGGAGAGAATCTCCTACTTGGTAGCTGGCAGCAGGGAACATCTTGCCACCTTCATTCTTCAGAAGCTGGTTATGATTTGACGATAACAGGTGGCGTTAATGGGTATATGGCAATAACACTGGGTTATGAACAAGCCACATCTCAAGGCACTGTTGTAAAACTGCTTAAATGTTGGAGAGAGCAATATAAGATTGTTTGACTTTGTTACTTATATTCTGAAGAATTTTGAAAACTAACTAAAAATCTCTGTGAAAAAGACATTTGCAGTCTTGTGGAGTTACCTTTTTTACAATGGTGTGTCTTTTCAGACTCTGCGTGAGTGGATTTCCACGGCAGCATGAGAAACGCTGGAAAGAACACTGCGGTAGAGTGGTGTTAGATCCTGACTTCATGGTGCAGCTGCTCACAGGTGTTTATTATGCCATGTAAGTGGAAGATTTTGTTTAAAGAGAAATGTCTGGTTTTACTTGAATTAAAATATAAATATTTGGTTTATTGAGGAAGAAAAAGTTGCATTTGAAACACAAGTTTACAACTTGATTAATGTATTTCCTGTTACTTGCTCACTTAGCCAAGTGATTATTTTAAGATATCTTTGTCAGCATTAAATTAGGTGATAAAAATTGGGCAATAGGTACTGAAGAGGGTTAGACTTCTGGCTTCCTTGTTTTCCAAATTTCCCCTACAACCAGATACCTTTTGTTGACAAGCTTAATGAGCTTGGATGCTGGGATAACCAGATGAAATGCAGACCTCTTCAATATCAGTAGCTTCTGAGGCAGCAAAGATGCATTTCTGATGTAAATTCAGTTTTGCTAAGCAGTGTTAACTTTTACATCTTGAGTCCCTTTTTTTTTTTTTTTTAATCCTTTAAGTTTGTCCTCATTGGGGCTTCAAATTTGCCTTGCTCGGTGGTGACAGGAACGAGTATTTTTGTTATACAAACAAGATTAAATGAAAAAAACTTTGTTCTTTTAAAAGAAGCAAAGGGGCTGGGTTATGCATACAGTTGAGTTTATAAGATATGAAAGATAAGTATCTTCCTTTACTTTTTAGATACAATGGTCAATGGGATCTTGGCCAGGAGGTATTGGAGGACATAATTTACAGAGCACAGCTTGAACTCTACTCACAGCCTCTGCTGGTAAGAAACAATCCATTGCAAGTTATGGGCTTGGTTAAGAAGAAAGTGGATGTGTTTCTGAAGTGGATTGATGATGAAAGCATTTGCATCCATTTACTGTGCTCCCAAATGCAAGCGGTTGTTAACAGCTGTTATTTTCAGCATAGCTATTTGTACCATGTTTTTAATGCTTGAGTATTAAACTAGGCACTGGGATCTCCCAGGACTTACTGATGCTGAAAACGAGAATTTTGTAGTGGATTACATTTGGATCAAAATGTTTGTTTTGTTAAGGTTTAACTGAATGCTTACATGTCATAAGACATTTGTTGCAAAAAATGGTGTTTTCTTTGTTTCAAGACATTCAGGGGGGCTGAGAATATGCTGTGTGGTTTGCTAACACAGTATAGAAAACCAACAGTAGCGTAGAGTTGAAAGTGAAAAGGAGCTTCACCACTAGAGTCAGTGCTAGATATTTATTGGTCAAAGAGACACAGATCTTAATCTTCTTTGGAAGAGCAGACACAGAGTAGAGGTTTTCTGATTGTTTGGGATCGATTTTTTAATTTTTTTTTAAACTGTATTTGTTCTAATCATAAAAAGAGATTAAATGCAGAAGGTGGTTCAGCTGGGTGCAGGTGGATGGGGAGGATGAGGAGGTTGATAGGAGAAAGGGAAGGATTTGGGGTTTTGTCAGATGTAGGCATGAGGATCAAATTAATAGAGAAAATTAAGAAAAAGTAAAATAGATTTGTCTCAATTTGTGCATCAGAGCTTTTAATGATACTCTGAACTAACAGCAGTAAAATTTCACTGCTTTTTACATAACTGAGGAAAGAGTGGATTGGGAAAAATCTTTTTATGTGGCAACTGGAGATCCCTCTCTTCTGCAAAAAAAATTATGTAAAATTATCCTCTTGATGAATTAATATTGACTATAAAATTTATCTACAGGCTTTCTGACACTGCTGCATTTTAAATCCCTGCTGTCTGTTGATTTATTATAGTAGTTGGTTCCTTTTGTAAATGACTCATCACTCCATCAGATTGAAAATATTAAATTAAATATTAAACCTGCTGAATTTGGCCACCCAAGCTACTACATTTAAAAGGGGTATAAGAGAATCTGGAACTTGATATTATGACAATTTTCACTCCTTATTGTTAATTTTTAATCAATGTATCCTTGGAGATTATTTCTAACTCTAAGAATTGTGGTTTTTTTCCAGAGTTACTATTGCCTCTCCATTCCATTATTTTGTGTCAGTGACATGATGACATCACCAATATTTCCCCCTTCCCCAGCTGTCAGTTTTTTCATGCATATGCATGCAGGCACATCTGTGAGGTTTTGTTCTTAATACTCTGATTGTTGCCATGTTTCTTACCTTGTTTTACTGCAATTTTTAAAAAGCAGCTTTCAGAAATGGCCAGTTTCATAGAAAAATTATCTGCATATCTTTAGCCTCATGATACAGTCTCTAGCTGCGCCAGGGGAGGTTTAGACTCGAAGTGAGGAGAAAGTTCTTCACTGAGCGAGTTGTTCGTCATTGGAATGGGCTGCCCAGGGAGGTGGTGGCGTCACCGTCCCTGTAGGTGTTCAAGAGGAGATTGGACAGGGCACTTGGTGCCATGGTCTAATCGTGAGGTCTATCGAGACAGGTTGGACTTGATGATCCTTGGGGTCTCTTCCAACCTTAGTTATACTGTGATACTGTGATATATATTTAGCCTTTTATAAAAAGCTCATAACTTGGAGTCCTTTAACCACATTGTCTTCTCCAGGAGATGTGTATAATTTAGCAGCATTATAGAATTTAGAATTTTGTATTTTAGACTTAAAACTGCTGGCACCAAGTATAATACTGTCTGTGCAACATCCCAGATAAATTTGAAGTCAAGCCTCTAACTAGGATTTCCTAACAGCAGCAAATTCATTGAAGTCCAGTTAATATTTAGGCACCACCACCCCCCAAAGGATAATTTTTAGATATCTGTACTCAATCTGTCCATATAATTTTGAGAATACCATTAGTCATTACAATGAAAAACATTATAATTGTGTTTGGGTGTGTCTCTTGCAGAAAAAGTTTTGACAGTTGTCAAGGGTTGGGGCCAGGCCAGCCACTGGGCATATGACAGATGCTTTTTATTAATCCTTCTTCTTCCCCAAGAGGGAAGAGAAAGGGAATAGAAGAGACTTGTGGACTGGAAAACAAGAGTAAAACCAGCTTCAATGAAAATAATATCACTAAAATTAAATATATATCAAGATACACAAAACTGATACTGAACCAAACTCCCCAGTGGCAATTATGGATCCTATGGACAGGCTCTAAGAAAGTCCCAGACTGGATTCAGCAACAGATGGGAACCAGATTGGGAAACTAGATTCTGGAGCTGAATTCTGGATTTCAATTCAGGAACACAGGGATCAGGATCAAAGGCAGAACAGAATCCTCCTTGAACACTGACCATTGAAGAATGTGACCTATGTGGAATGGAATACCTCTTGGTCAGTTTAGGATCATCACCCCTTCTGTCCACTTCTTCCCACAGGTGCAGCCTTTTATTTGCTACATCCCCAAAGTAGTACACTCCCAAGCTAGCCTGAACCTGGTCAATAGCTCAGTTCCAGACAGTGTTTTGCTCTGAACAGAAGATTTCTGCATTTGTTTGAGACAGATATCCCTGTCTTCAGTGCAGAGACACCCAGGTTTTCTTACCCTGATACATAAAAGGCATGGATCAGCAAGTCCATATTGTGACAGCATCTTTATCCAGTGTTGGATGCTCTCTCATTAGAGCTCCTTTCTGGTAGACAAGAGTGGATATCTGGCCTGAAACCAGCCCTTCTTTGTCATTGATAGTTGCAGACTTGCCAAGTCTGAATTGTGCTGTTTGTTTTCCTGCCTTTCAGTGCCAGATTAGACATAGTGAGCAAGTATTTTTGCAACTTGAAGGATTGCACTTTGGTTTTTTTCCTGTCAGAGAAGGACTATGACTCATTCAAACTTAGTGTTTAGATTGTTTCAAAGTTCTACTGATGCATTAATTTTTATCTCCATATGGTTCTCTACAGACTCCAGAAGTACAAATTGTGCTGTTAGAAAGGGCCAGCTGTTAAAAGGTTCACCAAGCAGAAGTGCTCTGTCATTTTTTTGGTCCTGCTGCAGAAGAGTGGTGGTGAATGGTGCCACATCCAGCTGGCGGCCAGTCACTAGTGGTGTGCCCCTAGGATCACTGCTGGGCCCTGTGCTCTTTAACATCTTTACTGATGATCTGGATGAGGGCATTGAGTCCATCATCAGTAAATTTGCTGAAGACACCAAGCTGGGGGCAGGAGTTGATCTGCTGGAGGGTAGAGAGGCTCTGCAGAGGGACCTCGACAGGCTGGACAGATGGGCAGAGTCCAACGGCATGAGATTTAACACATCCAAGTGCCGGGTTCTGCACATTGGCCACAACAACCCCATGCAGTGCTACAGGCTGGGGTCAGAGTGGCTGGAGAGCAGCCAGGTGGAGAGGGACCTGGGGGTACTGGTTGATGGTAGGGTGAACATGAGCCAGCAGTGTGCCCAGGCAGCCAAGAGGGCCAATGGCATCCTGACCTGCATCAAGAACAGTGTGGCCAGCAGGAGCAGGGAGGTCATTGTGCCCCTGTACACTGCACTGGTTAGGCCGCACCTCGAGTCCTGTGTCCAGTTCTGGGCCCCTCAGTTTAGGAAGGATGTTGACTTGCTGGAACGAGTCCAGAGAAGGGCAATGAAGTTGGTGAGGGGTTTGGAACACAAGCCTTATGAGGAAAGACTGAGGGAGCTGAGATTGCTTGGCCTGGAGAAGAGGAGACTCAGGGGTGACCTTATCACTCTCTACAACTACCTGAAGGGAGGTTGTAGACAGGTGGATGTTGGTCTCTTCTCCCAGGCAGCCAGTACCAGAACAAGAGGACACAGTCTCAGGCTGCGGCAGGGAAGGTTTAGGTTGGATGTTAGGAAGAGGTTCTACACAGAGAGGGCTGCCTAGGGAGGTGGTAGAGTCGCCGTCATTGGAGGTGTTCAGGAGGAGACTTGATGGGGTGCTTGGTGCCATGGTTTAGTTGTTTAGGTGGGTTGGACACGATGATCTTGAAGGTCTCTTCCAACCTGGTTTATTCTATTCTAAGTGGTTTGCTATTAAGATATTTATAATGAGAAGGGTATCTCATCAAAAGAAGGTGCAATTCTAGAGAGTAGATGGAAAGGCAAGCCATTGTAGACTGTTGAACCTGATCTGCTTTGGTTCAGTACAGCAGAAATGAATTTACAATGTCTTTAGTATGATCAAAGATAGAGTAAATACTTTGTACCGTTTTGAGAGGATCGCATGGAAACAGGCCTCTGTGAATGAGAGAGCAGTTCACAAACAAGTGTTGAGGCTGAGAGAATTGGCTAGCAAAGGGCAAATCAGTGTTGAACAGTTGGAAAGCAGAGTGGTAAGAAGCATTTCTGTGATGGTGCCAATAGTCTTTTGTGCTGGTTAGAAGTCATACAGGAGAAGATGTTTAATGGGAAGTGAAGCGGTGTTCTTCCTGGCTAAATCCCCTTTTGTGATTGTTTTCCCTTGCAGCTCATGTACTTGTGCAGCTAGAACTGAAGTGAGTTTTTCATCCTATCGCCTCATGTCCTCTCTGTGGTCACAGGGGTACACCATGGTGTGTACTTCGCATTCTCTCTCTTGGGTAGGGGGAACATCTGCTTGCAGTAAAGATATCAGACTCTACAGGTGGGGATTAGAGGTGGCCCTGTTTCCTCCATGCACAAGACCATATGCTGTTTGCATTAGCTTGGCCTGTGACTTCAGCTTTGTGTCATTTTTCTCATGAAAGGTATTTTTATTGTCAGTTTGTAGTCTCTTTTGGTTGGAAACCTTTGTGTGTAGATTATTACCTGTGTCGGTAAAAATAGCAAATGTTGAACAAAATAAATTGCCTCAAAGATAGACGGGTTTTCTCAATATTTTTGAGAATACAATTGCTATGAGCTTTTCAACACTTATGAACTGTGAATCTTGAGGATGGAGCCATCCTTCTGGATGGAATCTAGCATAATTAACAATTCCTAATTTTTTCCCTTTCTATATGCAGTTAAGACATCTAAATATTGCCATTAGTGCAATCCAGGATGGCAAAAGACCATTTTATTGTTCTTGTAGGTTGCAAATGCCATGAAGAACTCGCTGCCCTTTGATGCTCCTGATGCATCACAAGAAGGCCAGAAGGTACTGAAAGTAGAAGTTACTCCGACAGTGCCAAGGATTTCTCGGACTGCTATTACAACAGCTTCTATTCGTCGTCATCGCTGGAGGAGAGAAGGTGAGCTTCCTTTGCCAAGAGTAAATACTGCAGTGTACTGTATTCATCATCATCACTGTAATCTGGCTTCTAAATTTGTTTGCTGAACAGTTGGTTTGGGGTTTGTTTGTTTTCAAAAAGTGATACTCCATAACAATGTATAGTATTTTACATCTTCAGAGCACTGCATTAACATGAACATTTAGGGTGTTTGTTTGTTTTTTGATTTGGTGATAACTCATGAGGTAGGTGAGAAAATGAAAAAGCTGTAAAATGTTCAATAAGTCTTCCTTTTTTTCCCTTCATGTAACACAGCATAAAATCGTAGGGGTAGAGTTTGGCTTAGAATTTGAGTTCTAATCCATGCTAAAACTCCCATTGTAAATAGCTCAGAGAATGAATGGTATTAACCAGACTTGATAGGTTCCAGCTACCTAAAGCTACTTGAAGGCGAGGGAAAAGCTGAACATCACACTCCTACCATCATATGGCCCAATTTAGAAAGGGGCCATGTCATAAAATAGCTTTGAATAGCTTACAATTAGTACTTATTTTTCCTTAGTAAGTACTTACGTCATATGGAAGTATGATTGAGTGTGAATTAAAAAAAATACCATGTAGTGGTATTTACCTTGATATGATGACATCTTCAGTGTAGGTGTAACAAAAAGCTTGTGTGGAAATCACTATGTCATACATATAAAGCTTCAGTTAAAAAAACCTGTAAAAATGGCTGAAGGTAGAAAGCAGAATAACCTAAAAATAAACTTGAGGGTAAAAGAGTCTGAAAACAAGGACTACATGTTTTCCTGTGGTGTTCTTTGAGGTATTTTTTTTCTGTATCATATGCAAAAAGACTTCATGACCTCTGGCCTTCAGCTGAATCAGGATGTAGATAGAGGACAACAAGTAGTTGTCTTCTGTTTTCAGGACTCTGAGTCATGTTTGTCTTTATTGTAGCTGACATTATATTAATTTGTTAGTCTTTGGTCTACAGCATAGCTCACCTGTCCCTTTCTGTGGATGTTCTCACCAACTTCTAACTAAGCGTGGATTCTGTTTTGTGTCTGTTCGATGTCCACATAAAGATTCTATTTTCCCTGCCTGGGTTGGAATGCCAAGAAAGGAATAGAAAAGCACTAAAATGTTATATGTTGAATCCCAGATGGCTTTGACTTCTCAAACGAGGCTGACTCAAGCATACCTGGCTCACCGATCCAACACGGCTCCACAGACCTAGGGATCAAACATGAGCAAGAGGGGGAGGTGCTGATGCGCAGGACCCCTGAGCATGGCTTCCTGGAGCCCGCCTTGGCAGCAGCCACAACAGAGGGTAGGACAGAGATGAGGAGGCAGAAGTCAGTGAGGCAGTTGCTGGAGGAGGATCCTGGCTCCCTGTCCCCAAGCAGAACTTCTTTCCATTCTAGTGTGTGTTTCCGCTATCCCAGAGTGTATTAGCTTCTCTTTGCAATACACGCATCCCCTATATTCCTAACATCAGGTCAGGTACTACCTTTTGTTATCATGTGGGCTGGCCTGGGGCTTGCATCTGTGTGGTGAAAGACTGCTTGGCATGGCAAAAAAAGAGAAAAATAACCAAAACCAAACCCCCAAACCAGGGGTAACAGTGAAGAGCTTTGGGATTGCTTGGAAACTTTCTATTACTGAGCATGTTTAACATTCAGAAGGAAAAAAATGCACCAGATGAACGTGATTCTAGTCCTGAAAAGCAGACAATGTAAAGCATAAATAGATTTCACTACAGTGAAGTTACAGTAGTATCTTCTAAGTTTGCAGGTTTTTAAATGTCCAAGAATGAAATTTCCAGTTCCCATTAAAAGCCAAGCCTGTCCAAGACAGATGTACAACTGTTGGTTGTTTTTATTCACCAGTTATCATTTAATTGAAAATTCATACATGTGCAACTTGTTTACATGAGTGGGCTGGCTGCTTTAAAGACACATACCAAAAAATGGCTTTTCAAGAAGAATTAAGGTTGTCATGTTTCTAAAAAGTAGAAACAATTGCTACTTTCTTAGTCATGCTGTCCACACAAATGCTGTAGGATTCCATATGTCTATGCTCTGCAGCCAAGAATAGGAAATAGAATAGCTGGTAGAAATCTATTTTAAGTTCCTCTATTAATTATCTCATATTTAATCCATAAAATACATGGCTCTGAATGCTCAATATGAATCTTGATTTCTCCTCAGAGATTAGAATTAATTTCTTTTAAATTTAGCTAACTAAAGTTCTCAAGTCTTCTTTTCTATCTGAATGTTCCTTTGGTGTTTCCAGCCTCTATAAGCATATCAATTCACCATAAATGAGATTTATTTGCACATTCAGATATGAGCTACATAGGTTTCAGATTTGTTTTTCTGGAAACAACCTGGAGAATTTGGAGATTTAAGATACTGTTATCACAGAATTCTTATCCTTAATCAGAGTTTCTGTTAAACAATAATTTAAGACATTTTGCTTCTGTAGAAAATAGGTGCACAGAAATATTTAGTACGGGTTTATAATCTGCTCCTTGGTGCATTTGAGCATGCTCAGTAAATAAGTCCTGTCTTCTCCTAAATTCACTTTCTTCAGTTTCTTACTCCATTTTACTAAACTTTGCATGTGCATGACCTGAAGGATATGGAGAAGTCCTTATCTGCAGAGAACCTTCTGGGAGAGACAGGCAGTGGGAAAGAAGTTTCTAAAGATGTGGCATTCTAGTCTTAATTTGTTTTAAGACATCTATATAATTTGGGAAGTTCTTGGATAAGGTGGCATTCCACACGCTTCACTTCAGTACATGTGGGCTGAATACCCTTCACTTCTGTAACATTAGCAATGTATAGTCACATGCTTGGGCAAACTGAATTCTGCCAGTTAATAGCACCTGGGAGAAGGAGAAAGAATGGAGTCTGGCTTGTTTAGCAGTATAGAATTGTGTGTATATATAGTGGTCTTTTATTTTACTGATGCTGATTTCACAGTAAGTTTCAGCTAGCAAATTCCCTCTCATAATTTGGATATGAATAGAATGAAAGACTGATAATTTCTAGTGACTTTTCAGCCTACAGGTATGGGAAGGATAAACAGAATAAAGGTAACTTTAAAAATCTATAGAAGTCCCCTTCTTCAGACTCAGAAAGTAGAAACAGGCAGATTTCAAGCTTGACTCAATAATGCCTCACAAGGTATTCTGCTTCTTGGTGGTGGCATCTGTGGTTATGTGCCCTGTTTTGGATCAGTGGAGAATGCTGTATCTACATCTACAGGATTAATTATGTAGCATAAATAGGTAGTCTTTGCAGACAAACCTATTCTGCTAAGAACAGCAGAAGTCCTGAATACATGCTGTAGCTGGTACAATTTCTGCCAGGTTGCATACTCTCTCTCTTCTGGCCTTACAGAAGAGTGCTTGGGAGGAGCAGATTTTTAGGTTTTGTTTTATTTTTAAATTGTGTTATTGGTCTATTGGTGGGGAAAACAATAATTGAAAACTTTACAAATTCATCTTATTTTTTCCTCAAAACAGAGTATGTAAGGACTCAAACTTTATTGTTTCTGAGAAAAGTTTTTATAGAAACAATGACATGTATTGATAAAAGAATGCATTTGCTGAATTACTGCAATCCCACTGAGGATTTCTGTAGGTATATGGATCTAACTAGATGGAAATTCTCTTGCATGTTGTCTTCTCTATCTTCTTCACTTTTGAGCACTGCTGAGCTGCTTGGGCCTCACTGTAGTCGCAGCAACCCCTCTCAATCTTGTTTTTAAATTCTGTGGATAAAATGCCACTTTCTCAGTGTGACTCTTTTGTGTCACAGTCCCTGAATAGGAATGTCTGGTTTAGCATCCTGCTTACTTGGCCATGTTCTAACATAAAGTTTGAAGACAGCTAATGTCTTGTAATAATAGAAAGCTTAGCAGTATTGTCTGGAGATACCTTCTTTCAAGTTACACCGTTTGTTTGAATAAGAAGGGCTTGAGAGGGGACTTCAGCTGCTGCTATTTCTGCCTGTAACCAAACACACCTTCATCTAGCTTTGCATGATTATATAAAGAAACATAAATGTTGGATTATTGAAAAAGTTCTCTTGCTTTCAGGATATTCCAGTTTATTAGCATCTTTGATTATGTGAAGGAAGGTTGTGGGTGAGGGGAATGAAAAATGTGGCAGATTGTGAATAAAATATATCAATGTCTAATGTACAAAAATACACTTGTGTCACATTGAGAAGATAAAGGCTTCATTTGACTGAACGAGGTGGACAGGAATGGGGGAAAGTATACGTATTTTGTATACTACTACAGGAAGTTAAAGCAAGTAATGCACCCTTCATTTTGGTAATCATCCTTGAAACTTAAGAAGTTTCTTTTTTTAAGGCTAAGGGCTTTATCAAGAAATGAAGACTGCAGTAGCATGAACCATATTACCTTTCTGCTTTTGGGAAGCTAATGAGCCAAATAGAACCATATAAAACTGCAAAATAATCTCATATTGCATTGTTCTGAGAGAGGCCAGAGAACAGTCTGATCTGGAGATGGCTAAACATCCTTTGTAAGCTGATACACAGTAATGGTAATTCCAATGCAGTTTCCTGAGGGGGGGGGAGTAAATTTAAAACAGAATAATAAACCTCCCTGTAAAATTTACTTTTTGCTTTACACTTTAGAAATGTGAGGTTGAATCAGGCTATTTTCCTGTTACACAGAAGTGTCAACAACACTGAAAGCTTTATGCCTGTTCTTCCATAATGTGGAATGTTCCTTAGTGGTCAGCTAACAATCAGCATGAAAGGATCAACTTCCACTCAAATGTTAGAATCTCTTAGGTCCTTCCTAGTGTTTTTTCCTCATTCCATGGAAGAATTTTAAACGTATTTGCTTGGTGGCAATGGAATAAATTGCCAATGGAGCAGTACAATGGCTTTTGCTGGGACTGATCCATAGGCTTTGCAGATTTCTTGTAAATAATCAAGCTTTTGTAAAGAGCACTATTCTCACAGACTAAATATCTCTTACTTTATTAGCGAGGCAAAATTTATGGCATTTTCTCATTGAAATGCAGTATGTGGAAGAACTTCATCTCCATTTTCAGTTTTGAAATCTGAATGCTGTTTTGTACAGAAACTAATTCTTGTGAGTAATTGGAGTTTAGAAAAACAACAGAATAAGATTAAAAAAATGCGATCTTTGTGTGTACCACTAATCATATTATTGACAAGAAAACAAGAATTTAAGAAAGAAGTTTATAAAGATCTTTTTTTCCTCTTTGAGATTACAGTCAAAGGCACAGTGCCTCTTCTATAGCACCAAGTGTTTCAGAGATTAAATTTCTCTCAATATAAGTTTTTTGGTTTGGTTTGGTTTTCCCCTCTGAAAAATCTAGATGCTGAGATAAAAACAAATACAGTGAAAGCACCAAAGTAGGATTGCTGGAAATGCAGGGAGAATAGAATTCTGGAGGAGAAAGAACTAGGAATTAGGTTAATCTCCAAAAGATTGTGTAGTCACGTTGTTTGAAGTGCCAGTTCTGCACAAAAGAAGCCTTCACCTCCTGGAGCATTGTGATTACTGGCCTAGGAAGAAGCCTAATTCTGAAGCTTACTGAGCACTCACCAAAAATTCCTCTGACTCGAAGAAATCCTGAACATGCTTACATCTTGCATCAGAATAGGATAAAATAGGCCAAAAGGATTTTCTTTTATATTTTATTCTTTCACTCACATGGAAGAGGAGCGCTACTTCAAGCAGGCAGAACTAAAATTAATTAACCAAATGGGGCCCAATTATTCTTGTTTATAGACAAGAGTTCAGGAGACATTCTGACTGATAAAAATGATATAGAGGGAAGGCAAATTAAGCTCAAGGAGTACTTACCAGATTCTGCTTATTCTGCTAAATATGGCTGTAAGATTATTGACAATCAGAAATTTTTAAGCAAATGGAAACTAGGTGAATTAGCGAATGAGGTTTGTTTTGACATTCTATGTGCATCTTTTGACTTCATGTAACTTGGATACTTACTGTGTGTTCTGATTTGGTTTGGGTTTTTTTTCCTCTTTTTTTTTTTTTTGTGATTTCTTTTTTCTTAATAGATACTGAAGGTGTAAATGGAAGAGAGGAATCTGTGAACCTTAATGATGCTGATGAAGGATTTTCATCAGGAGCTTCCCTCAGCAGCCAGCCAGTTGGGACCAAGCCTCTATCATCTGTATCCCAGAAGGGCAGCTTAAGGAAAACAGCAAATGGGCATTCTGCTAAGGATAAAGAAACCTCTTCTGCAGCAAAATCTAACGAGAGCCCTCGAGATTCAGTAGCTCGGAAGCAGTACATGCACCAATCTGCTGACCTTGGTGCAGATATAATTGAGATGACACCTACTAAGAAACACCTCAGCCTGCCTGCTGGGCAGGTGGTGCCAAAAGCCAACAGTTTGAACCTAATCAGGACTGCCAGTGCTTCCTCCAGTAAATCATTTGACTATGTGAATGGCAGTCAAGCAGGTTCAAGTGTTGGAGCTGGTACAGAAGGTGTTACCAATCTAGCAGCTGGCAACACCAATCGGTTTTCAACTATCAGCCTACAGGAGGACCGACTAGGCCAAGCTGGGGAAGGTAAAGATCTCCTTCCCCCAGTAGCTCCCCTAACAAAGCAGTCTCGATCTCCAAGTTTTAATATGCAACTAATATCCCAGGTCTAACTTTTACTTCCTTCCTTAGGACTCCCTCTTTCCTCTTAATCCCCAGGCAAGTTCAATCTTTTGTCAAAGTATGAACCATCATCCCACAGTGTGAAAATACTGACTGTTGTGATCCTGTTTGATTTGGTTTAGCTATTATAGTGTATTACTGAAACAGCAATAATTCCTCCCTCACCTTCATCCTCCCTCCCACCTTGTAAACATGGTTGTGAAGCAGTATATGATGTACTGTATGCCTTTTTCCATGCCTTCCTTTCTCCTTGGGTGATGTGCAATCCATCGTAGGCTGATCAGTCCCATTTCAACACTGTGAGACTGGAGACACCGGTGGAAATGGTGAATGTGATCCCTATGAGATGATGCTTTGGCTTTGTTAAGAAATAGAAACGGGTTTGTTATCTCAGTCTACAGTACTGCAAAGACTACTGGATCATGACTTTTCTTTCTCAGAACCAGGAGTGCCTCAGAGATTCTAGTGTGACTTTGGACCTCTCTGAGTCTGTGCAATCAATTCTGGGGAGGGAATTGTCATTGCTGCTCCTGGCTGCTTACAGCACTTTTCCATTAGAATAGTTTTTCTTGCTTCCCACAGTCTCTCATCCCAGAAGCTTTTGATGTTCAGCAACTGAGACATGACTATTAACAAGTTGTTTTCCCTTAGAAAATTTTAAGTAGATAATGTAGGTTACAATGCACTTCTAGTGGTGTTGTAGCCATATGTAACATTACATGTCTTCCCCTCCAGGACACAGGGTCATTCTGTGTATAGACTAACATTTAGATAACAGCATGCTGTTAAAGTGATCTGGTTTGTACATGGGAGGGAAACACTGCTTTCCCAGGAATTCATGAGTAGCTCTGCTTCATTTTTGTTGTTGTTGTTGTTGTGAGGTGCTGATCACTGAATTGAAGGTGTATTCGGGTAAAGAGTATTTCTCAGGCTGCTTTCCATGGTACCATGGCTGTTGGACACCCCTGCCCGTCTCAGCTGCTTTCTCAGTGTCCCTGAAGTTATTTGAAGAATCCTGCAGTCCAGGCAGACCATACTTTTAGGGGGCTGTGTCAGGAACAGAGACAATGGCTTGCTAGAAACACTGAAGCTTCAATGTGAAACTTTTGTAGAAACACCATTTGTTCATAGGTATACTGACAGTGGTTTTTCCTGGAAGGATCGCACTTCATTGCCTTGGTATGTGTAATCTGTTGAGGTTTTTTAAACTATGGTATTGGGTTGGCCTACTCTAGAAAATTCAGAACTTAAAACATTGAGCCAAGCCTTGAATGTATATGACTGGTGTATGGGCACTAGCTGGTACTTAACGCTAGAAAATAGCGCTTGGGAGCACATTTCTTGTTACACAGGAGAATGTCATTCTCTCTCCATCTCTTGTCTCTCTCTTCTTGAATTGCTAGAGAGAGAAGGGAAAAGTTCATCCTAAATGTTTAAGTCATGTATGATATCCTGGAAGTTTACAAATTGTAAAACTACAAGAGTTAGGATCTTCATATGGGCACTTTGGTTTCACTGTCACTGTGAAGGACAAACATAAGCAGTTAGAAATAGCAGGCTATTGTTGAGTAATAGTCTTTAAGAAATTCAAGATGGTGACATGACGTTGCATTGCTGGTAGTTGCTTTCCTATTTTTTTTTCTGAATCTCTATTTCAAATAGTTTTGGGTTTTTTTTAATTTACATTTAATTTAAATATTGTATGGGTTTTTCTGTGGTGTGACAAGTCACTTTGGTAGTCTAGTCTTCATATTTTACTTTCATAAAGTGAACTAAACAGCATCTGGACTAATGTAGAAATTCACCTGAAGAGTAAATAGGATCATCATCATAAAGAAAACCATGCAGTTTCTAAATTGAGGTTAATCTTTAAGGACTACCAGTCACACACAGGTGTAACTAAGGCGAAGTTGAGATTAGGCTATGAGGCTTTTTCTGTAAAAATGGCCAAAGCTGTATATTGTTAAACTCATATTTATCTTGTAAAGTTATGCTGGTGCAGACAGTTGTAAGTCTTGGCTGAACGTATAAAGTTTATATTTTGTAGAGACCATCACAAAGGAAATTCTATTAAAGACTCATCACTCTAAATTGAAAAGGACCAAAAAATTGCTTAAATCTTTGGGAAAGAAAAGTTCATGACTGTCATCTAATTTTATAAGAGTTACTTTATTTTAGTATTTTTGAAATAAAAATTGTGTGGGATCTCACACTATTAAGCTATTAGAGGAAAGTGAGACAGCTTAGTGACTTCGGCTAGGGAAGTCAACTGTACATACATAATTTAGAACTTGTTAAAATTTTAGTCGAACTACCTTTTAAGATACTTTTTACAGATCTCATTTTGATGATGTGCCTTTTTGTTATTGTTCCATGCATTGCGTTTTGGTTCTTGTGTGTGTGTGTATAAATAGGTGTATATGCGTACACACCTACCCTATATAAAGCTTTTTAAAGAGTTCCATTTTTTTCTGTTAAGAAAAAATCTTTTTTTGCTGATGTGGTACGTTTATAACTTCTCGAAATTACCCATTTAGTGCAATGTTTCAGTTGTGGGAACTTGTTCTGTTGTTTTTCAGACAAGTACTCTTTGACATCTATCTTACGAAATGAGTCATCACTAATGTTTACAAATCAGCTGTAATCAGAGGCTTTGCCAGTGCTGTACATCTTGTTTATCATTAATGCTTCTAGATGTATCTCAAACTATGCCAGGGTGTGTTAAGGTTGTCTCAAAACTTTGTACACTGAAGTTCAGTATACTTCAAAGTACTGTGGCAGAAATAAAATTGGAAGAGTCTGGGATATGGGTTGAGGGAATAATCTGCTAGCTTCCTGATAATATATGCTAAGTACTACACAAAGTATTAAATATGCCTAAATTTTCTGACACCGGTGGCAAATATTTAAATCTCTTTATCCTGAATTCACTCTACTGTGTCGTCTTTTAGAACATTTGATACTTGATTTGAGGCGCTAGATTTAGATTTCTGGAGCACTTCAGTGCAACTGCAGCATTATCAAAGAAGGTCAAAAAGCAGAACACCATTTTCCCATGCGTATGTGCACATGCATGCATATACATGGGATTCTTCGGTGAGGAAGAGGTACTATATTTTGATGTGTATATACATTTAAGTAGGGATAAATGAATTATTTCTTGATACACTTTTTTACCACATCACAGTATGCTGCTATTTTGCAACTCATTTTGTTGGAATTTATAATTTTAAGAAAAGGTAAAATGTTAGGATTTGTAACTCCAGCCTGACTATCCTTTTCAGGGGTTTATAGAAAGCAGCTTTTTGGTTGAATGATGAGTTGTTTTTTTCATCCTGCAGGCAGCAAAAGTGATGAAGTAAAAGTAAATGTTGCAAAATGACACTTTTCATTGCTGTATTATCCTTTTAGTTTTCATTTGGAGTCTCTGTATGTCACTGTTCATTTTAAATGCAGATTTCTTTGAACACCCTTTCTGATGTGAATTTGCAAAAGTTTTTGACAGCATACTTCATTCTGTAACACTGAACATCATGTTGCAGCCAGTAAGCATTAGATCTAGTATTTGTAGTTTGCGAGTGTGTTGGTCTTAAATGCATTTCCAACATACTTCTGCTAGCTTTAACATAATGAAAAATATCTGTTTTTACATCAAAATAGTGAGAAAAGTTGCTTTCTGACAAAGTATTTATTTGCACTACTTACGAATACTGGAGTTTACTGGGACGGGTTTTTTCTCACCGTGTGAGGTTTACTTGTGTGTGGGTAGGTACATACGTTTGTCACATGTTGACAATCAATTGCCTCAACTGTGTGTATACTGTATGTAAATATGAACATATTTTTCAAGATTAAGGGGGAAACCTGTATCTTAATGGTGGCAAAGCTACTCTGTAGTATGATGACCCCAACTCTAACCCTTTTTTGTCCCCAGATACTAAGTGGTTTGTTCTACTTCTTTAATGAAAATTATTAGTGTTCTTGGAAAATTTTGCTCCAGGGAAATTTTCCTCAATATTTAATGTACAACATGATCAGAGATTTATATTTTGAAAAATTAATTTTTGAATATACAAATCTATGCTGTGGCTGTATTTTAACCTAGGAGTTTGAACTTGTTCTATTTTATCATGAAACAATGGCTATCTCTTTAAGTGTCCAGTAGTTTAATTTTGGTCACAAACCAGAATTTTTTGTTTATCTTGGCTTACAAATTAAAATTAATTTGAAGACTAAGTGAGAACCAAAATAAATTTGTGAGTAAAATCATAAAATGCATGCAGTGCAGACTAGGTATTTTATTTATAATCCTGGAGAAGGTGTAGAAAATACAGTGGAACATGTTTGAATGAAAGGTATGTACTGCACACAAAGCAAAAAACAAAAGGTTCTGATGTTAGTAAATGTAATAATCTCGTCCTCAAATTCTACAATTCTCTCACTGCCAAAGATACTGCTACCTTGGCATGTTTAATATAGCATTAAAGCCATTAATTAGGTCTTACTTGTAACAGCTGTTTGCATCATAAGAACAGTTTGCATCAGAAGAATAAACATGCCCCCTTTTTTATTTAAGTTTCTTGTCTAGGATAATTGCAAGACTAAAGTTGCAAAATACCACTCCTTTCCAACCATGGTAATCAAAGAAGCCTGTGTACAAATTCCCTCTACTTGCATTGCATAGTTGGTTTATATCAAATTGTTCAATATTTTATATTTTCTAAAATGCTGCTTGTTTCTAGCATATGGGCCTTAATCTCTCCTGATCATTTTTTCAGTTTGTTTTCCCACTGGCACTTAGATAAAACTTTGCTGTGGAGAGCTTTTCTGTAGGTGATTCAGGGTAACAAATCACGACGTACGTGGGTACTGTAACAGTGAATACATGTATCAGTCTGTCCAAATTTGCAGGTCATAACCAGCTGAAGAGTCAGTGGATTTTGCAAGACTGATTGATACATAGGAGGATTTCTACATAGTCTTTATTAAATGTTATTTAAAATAAAACAAATCTTGGAACAAGATTTCAAAACATAACAGCTAACCACTTCAGACAAACTTGCCTAGTAAGTTTGGCCAGGTGTCAAGGCCTGTGATATAAAAAGTTCAGCAGGAAGCTGTAGAAGTCAAAGGGTATCTTACAGCTTCCAGAAATGGATTTAGTAAAAATTTGTCCTATGTTACTTGTCTGTATTAGAGAGGTAATGAAAGAATTACATTTGTTTTGCTTCCATTTTTCAATTTTTCTCCAGGGTACCCTCCTCCTGGGTTGTGGTTTGTTTTTTTTTTGGCTGGGGGGGGGAGTGGGTTTTTTTGTGGTTTTTGGGTGTTGGGTTGTTTGTTTGTTTGTTTTTAATTTATTTTCTTTTTTTCTTCTTTTGTTTTTCCTTACTGTGTTCATGATTTTACCAAAGGTAGTATCTGAGTGACCAAATTAATTAAAAATGGGTCCATAAATTATCCCTCCTATCATAAAGGATTAGTAAGGTATTCCAGGAAAGAGCTGTTGATGGGAACAGATGTATAATAAAACTTTGTGTCTGTACAGTAAAATCTTCCCCTATGTTTTAGCTTGTGCATGATGAGCAAAGTGAAGAGATCAAGTTGCATTAATCAATTACTCAGTTGTGAGCTCCCAGTGGAGAACTCTTTTAAAACAACTTAAATGTTGACTCTTGAAAAGATTATTAATAACTCATTAGAATGTGGCATAGAATTCACATAGGCTTTTTGGCTTAGAGGGTAAAATGGTCAGGGGAGATTTCTGTTCAGGAGTATCTCCTAGTAAAGTGATTTTATGGTGCTTTGTCGTGGAAATGTCCATACAAATCAGTAGTGGATCCCATGTGTTTGAGTCCTCATCCTCCCCAGAGGAAAATCACAAAGCTAATTATAAAACGGGAGGGTGGGGAAGGTATGAATGAAGCAACATTTTACCTTTTGTTCTAAAATAAGGAGGCCTTGGGAGTGACAGAACAGTGTCAATATTCAGTATTTCTTTCTGTTCAGACAGTTATTGTTGTGCTAGACTTTCATGTTATTAGTTTATGAAAAATGCAAGTAGTAGAAACTTTGTGGCTTCAAGTATACAGTAGATGTGAGTTACCAATCACTCAGGATAAACCAACTTGTCAAAGTATTAATAGATTTCTAGTACTGGAGTGTGTCTGTGTTTCTGTGTGGCAGTGTTCAATGATTACTTTGAAACAAGACTTCTTATTGTTTTCTTGCAGATAATAAGTACTTATGGGATGGGTATTACTAGCTGGTTATTTATGGAAGAATACTACATGATTAAATAAAAATGTTAAATGACTTAATTTTTCCATATCAAAGATTCCAGGAAAAAGCTAATAAATATTTTTAATAATTAAATCAGATACTCTGAATACATTTTAGATTTACTGTGGTAACTTTTATTTCCTATTAAAAAACCCCAACAACTAAATTGAGGTACCCTATGCTGCATATTTGTAAATTTCTAATTCCTGTACTTTACAGTGAATCTTTTGATCTGTTTTTGTCCTTGCAAGAATACAGGATATGCCATCAATTTTACTAGCAAAAAGAAACATTCTGCAAGGGTTAAAAGATTATTTTCTTACTTTTTTTTTCTGTCATACCAGGTTTGTTTCTCTGAACTAAGGTTTCTGAGGATTTTTACTACTTCAGCATTATGTAATCTTATCTCTGTCATTTAAGAAGCATAAGCAGCAAGTAGCCTACTTCTTATGGACAACTAGACTAGGTGAAAGGACATGGAATTAGTGGTGTGAGCAGGTATTCAGAAGGGTAACCCTGCTTGCTGGTATGAACCCCAGGTGTTCAAGATTTGGTACTGGTGAAGGACTAAACCAAATAGGTTTTAAATAACTGTGACCTCTGATGTATGATGTCCTTTAACCTGAGGCCAGAGAAAATCTTCATTCTTGGACCTGAAGATGGCATGTATTGAAGATCATGGTATTGGTGCATGTAAGCCATTATTTAACTGTCTTACTGAGCTGGTTAATGCTGTTGACTGTTGTTGAAATGTGAAATGTAGTTAGTATTGACTTTGTAAATACCTGCCAGAGATGAAATATAATTATTTTAAATCATTGTAAATAGAGATGTATAAAACTCGACAAAATCTGCAATGCAGAAAAAAATATATAAAGATGTTAAATAAATATTGTGCTGTTTCTGAGCAAGAATGAATATTTTGTGAATTGCCTTCATAATGGGTTTTTTGGGGTTGAGTTTTGTTGGGTTAAAATATTGATTTGCGCTACTGCGGGTGTGTAATGCAGGCTTTCGTAGCTCAGACACGACCAAGGGAGCGTCTGGGGCGGGAAACAGCCGCCGAGGCTACGTGTGAGGTTACTTCGCCTCCGAGCGCCTCTGCAGAACCGCAGGCAGAGCGGTGCCGGGGCGGGCTTGCAGGAGAGGGCTCTGCCCCGGGAGGAGGGCAGGAGTGGGCGGGTCCAGCGCGGGACTCAAGGCGGCTTCGTGTCGCCATGGCGATGCCGGGCGCTTGCCCGCCTGGCAGCGGAACTCCCGCCCCCTCGCCACTCTCGCCGGCGGGAGGTGGGTCGTGAATGAGCGTCGCGCATTGGCCGAGGCACCGGTCACTCAAAACGTGAGAGTGACGATCAGCGTTCGCCCTCAGGGCGGGCGCTGGAGTCGCCCAATTGTGACACGTGAAGTGGCTTCCGTCTCCTGCTGCCGCCGCAGGAGGCGGCCTGGAGCTCCCGGCTAACTGGCAGCGGAGCGGGAAGAGGGCAAAAGCCCGAGGCCCGGACCCGGGCACTGCGGAGGGCGGCACCGTGACCGGAGGACAAATCCCGGCAGTTCCTGCGGCCTGCCACCGTCCACGCTTTGCTGCAGCGCCATCTGGTGGCTGGGCCTACGTGGCTGATACGGGAGTGTTCCCGCCATGAGCCAGTCGGCGGGGAGAGGCAGCGGCGCCTTGGAGGTGAAGTTCGTGCCGGACGAGGATGTCTTGAAGCACATTATTGACGATGCAGGTACAGCCAGGCTGGAGCAGCGTCTCGCTGCTCCCAGGGCCCTGGGAGAGGAGCCCGAGACGCCGTGGCGGCCTTCGGGGAGGGAGCCCTTCTCCAACAGCCGAGGCAGAAACGCTTTGACCAAGCGGCAGGCAGGACGAGCCCTAGGCGTCACTCCCCTCCTCCTGCCTCTTCCGCATCTATTTCTGTACCCTCCCCGACACACAGAAAGGCACTCAGCTGGAAGCGGCGTGGATACCGGCTCTCGGTCCTAACTTTCCTTACGACCAGGGGGCGGTGCACAAGTGGCCTGGCTAACGTCCCAAGCCCCGATGTGGTTACACGCATACAGAATGAAGTCAGAACGAGGTTTGAGGTGGCTGCTACAGGAGTCTTTTGCTGGAATTTTGACTATTTAAGATTTGGAATCTCTGTGGAGATGCTTAAAAGTTGCCTGTAGAAGGCACCGAGCACCCTGATCTGACTTTGTTGTTGGTCCCGCTTTGAGGCGAGGGTCGGACAGATGGTCTCCTGAGGTGTCTCAGCCTAAATTGTACCTTGAGTATATTGACATCTTACAGGGCAGATATTTTCCTTGTTCCCCTTTGCTAGGGAAGATAGGGGATGTCAAATACCATCTGCTGTGCATGCAATTTGATACTTTCTTGAGTGACTGTCAGTTCACCCAAGGTGTGTGATGCAGTGGGTATCTTCTCAAGGACTGCAGGGGCTAGCTTTTGTGATAAAGGAGGGCCCAGTGGCTGTAGGCTCATGTGGCCACCAGGGCACAGGCCTGTTTTACTGGGATGTCTCATCAGTGTTGTATTGTTTAGTGATTTGGACACCAGGAATGGTCTCTGCAGTTAGCTGTATGCTTCTACAATAGAAATAATGTAATAGCAGGAGGTTAAAACTTCTGTTGCAATCCCAGGTATTAAAGTACGGAAGGACAAGACTCAAATGACACTCAGTGCAAAGAGATTTGTGAAGAAACTTGAGGATATTTCAAATGATGAAGCTCAAGAGATCCTGGAAGAGAAGAACTATGTTGCTGCTCTTGGAATAGGTGCTCAAGGTATTTGCAGGGGAAAAACTAACTCAGCTGTGCCTTCAGGAGATTCTTGCAGTCTCAGGGTTGTTCAATGTTGATGAAACTGCTTTTGAGGGCTGACCAGCTCTGGCTGGTAACAGAAGAGGATAATGATTCTGAGTTTTTACTGTATTTGTTTCATAACACCTGCAATACAAAGAGTCCTTTGAGCCAAAGAGTAAAATGTTTCATTCTGTCTTCTTTGGGTTGGGAATATACCATCTCTTCTTAAAGAGCTACAAGTAACACTTGTTTTCACAGATCCAATGGGAAATGGCTCAGCGGTAAGTGGTGGTGAAGTTTATACGTTCCAGACTCCCAGACGCTCTAGCAAAATGTCACAGTTGGGTATGTTTTCATCTTTGTTCATTCATTCTTGCTTTGGCTATGGTCTTTTTGTGAGCACTGAACATGATTTCTCACTTGCTTTTAATAAAAAGATACATCTGGAATATTTCAGTAATGTTAATCTGGTTCTGAAACATTTTTCCTCAGAAACAAAAGCATGGGGCTAGGACAAAGCAAAGGCATGGGGGGCTGGGGGGAAGAGAAATGCAGATAATAAAAAAAATGCTTAATAAAAAGTAGAAGTTTCTTAATACTGGGAGAAAGTCTGTGTGTAAGCACCAAAGGATGGCAGGAGGTTTATTTGTGTAACTTGGAAGGATATGACAATAGTTCACGTAGCTAAGGGGGGAAAAAAGTAAAAAAGGGGCAGTATTAGCTTTGTGTGTCTGGGGATTTCCACTCAGAGTGTGCTTCTTAGGCTAAGTGTGGAACTTAAGAGAAGCAAGCAGAAATTGGCAGTTGTGGAGAAGGTTAGCTAGTATAATTCAAATAAGATGCTTGAGGCTTGCTGCTGCTGCCATATTTCTCCTCACTGACTTCTGTACCTCTTCTCCCCTGAGCTGCTGTGGTGCCTTGGAAGTTTGTGTGTTTCTTACACCTCCTTTCTACAGCAGTGTGGTTTTTACTGGTGCTCCCTTCTGGAACCAGTTTTCAAACTGAGGCGAGTCATACAATGGAAGGCTAATTTTCTTAAGGGATTGTTAGCAGGATGGGGGGGGGCTTCCATTTTCAGATCAGTGAATCAGCTTCAGCTTGGGCTCTTAAGTAGGAGAAAGAGGTAAGTAGAATACAAAAACCTACCTGGGAACCAATGTGTTTGCTTTACTTGATGCACTGTCCAGTTGAGACCATGTGGTCTCCTAGGGAGCAAACTATGTTTTGTCTTTGCCTCCGCTGTACTTGGAAAATGAATTATCTGAGGATAATTCAGCCTTTGAAAATGTTTGTTAAGGATTGCATTCACTATTAGGGTTAGGGGGGGTGGAAAAAGTATCTGGTGCACTTCCTGAAATAGGAAATTAATATTTAGAGTGTGCTTCAAAGGTATGGCTCCATGGGTGACTAGCTAGAGCTGGGAGTTTTGTACCTCACATGTGATACTTCTTCCCTTCTTCCTTTTTCCTACAGCCTCCGAATTAGCCCAGACACCAGGACAGTATGTTGAACCCAATTACTCTAAGTGCCCTGAGAAGACAGTCAAAACACCTCAAAGCAGCAGTAAGTCCTGTGACACTTTGGGGAACTGAAGCTAAGTGAGTGGGGGCTATGTTTCTATTTAAGTGGTAGAGCAGATACTTAAGTGCCAGCTTCTGTCATGCTTGAATATTCTGGTCAGGTGAACATTTTAGACTGAACTGTTTCATATGCATGGCCTCTGGTTCACCAGAGTGTCAGACCTTTTATTCTGCCCTGTTGGTGTAGAGAAAATGGGAATTTCTCTCTCATCTGTTGCTGTGACATTTGATGATTCCTTTGTGTTCAACAAAATGTTTTCACTTCAAAGAGTTATGAGCTGGGCTGATGAGCCCAGGTAGGCTTGATGGGTAGGATTGTGTGGGTGCTCATGTGTAAATTCACACTTTATTATATGACATTGAAGCACTCATTGCTGTAAGGAGAAATACAGATGGGGGAAGTCAGTGCAAGTCACAACGGACAAGGGCACGTTACTTTGTGCTCAGAAATGGAGTCTTATGTGCTTAAGGAGAAGACATTAGCTCATTTTCCAGCCTCTTTCCTCTTCCTGATGGCCCCATAAACCTGTGACCAGAATTAAAAGCTGCCTTTTGTGGTAATAACATTGACTGTCTTTGTCTTCTCCTTGCCTACCTGCAAGGAACTAGAGGCTTTCTTCAAAGGGTTAATCACCCATGGAGATGATATTCTGATGCAGTATTCCTTTGAATGCCTGTTTTTCTAATGGACCATCTTATGCCACTGTTGTAATAATGCAGTACTCTGAACAATGCTGTTTCTTGCCTTTCAGAACATTCAAGTTCAAATAAAGTTCAGCAGAGGGTGAGTGATGACTGCCTTGCTTGAGTTTTGTCAATGTTGTTTTTGTTTGTGGGGATGTTGTTCACTTTTAAGCCTTGAACTGACCAATTACTACAGTTCTGGAAAGGAAGGACCTTGAAAAACCTCGTCCACACCTTTCTCCTAAAATAACCAGCCAGGAGTAACTCAAGTGAGAACCAGTGCTACCATTAATCAGTACTATGGGATTTGGAGCTAGTGGGTAAGTAGTGGGTTTGACAGCTTAATTAGAAAGGGTGGAGACTATTTCCTTGCATCACACAAATGAGAATGTTAGACAATCCCTTAATATGCAGTTAAACTTGTAGCTTTCTCATCAAAGGAAGAAACAGCCTTAATTGTAAGGAGTGCTGTTACCACAAATTCAAGAACTGTGGTGCTGTTCAGTTTCTTATTTTAACATTGGTTTATAAAATGAATTGTGTTAATGAGTGACATGTAAGTTGGTATCATTTTTTGTGATGCTACAGAGAGGTGCAGTCCAGAACTGCCAGTTGTGGTGATTGTAACGAGAGTGCTGTGAAACAGCTGGCTTACTAGAATGGTAGAGTATCATACTGGAAGTGTGTGCACAGCCTTTCTGGTGTAAGATTCCAGGATGAGTCATGCTTGTAAGAGATGTTGCTTTGGGATGCCATCCACTTGGAAAGATTAACAAAAGTGTTTCCTAAGTATTGCAGACATGATCTGGTGTCAGAGCTGGGGTTGTGCTTTCTGCGTATGTAAAGAAGATATGCCACTGCAACCTGATGAGCTCAGGCAGCTTAGCTATTTGGCTGTGCTTCTTCTGGTCTTAGTATTCTGAGTGGTCTTCTGTCATTCTGGTAGTTGTTTTCATAGTGGACTTCCAAATGACTTTGAGTAGAGAGTCTGATGTAGAAGATGGGGAATCAAAACATTTCTGTTTTTTCTTTGCTTTGGTTTTATTCTTCTTGAATGGCTAAGACTGGCATCTTGACTGGAGATTTCAGTTTTCTACCCTCCATCTCAAGACATTAGTTGAAAGAATTAAGCACCTTTTGGAACCTGTTCCTACCTACTTCTAGCTTTGAACAGCAAAGTAAGAATTCTCATACCCTTGTCTTTGCTGTACCAGTTTCTCATGGGCTGAAGTAGCTTGGAAATATAACCTGATTCTACTCTTTGCTTGGCAGAGGGCTGTTTCTTCTTCTAATGCATGTTTCTTTGCTGTTACAGAGTAAAAAGAAAGAATTTATCTCTACCACACCTTACAGACTCAGAAAGAGACTGACAGGTAAAGAACAACCTTTGCAGTCAGTTCCCACAGACACTGAGGAGGGGATCTTATTAATGCTTAGAAATACCTAAAGGTCAGGTGTCAAGAGAATGGGTCCAGACTCTTTTTAGTGCTGCCTCTATTCTAGTTTGTGCCCACTACCCCTTGTTCCATCACTGGGCAGCACTAAAAAGAGCGTAAGGAAAAACGTCTTTACTTTGGGAGGGACAGAGCACTGGAACAGGCTGCCCATAGAGGTTGTGGAGTCTTCTTATCTGGAGACTTTCAAAAGCTGCTTGGACATATTCCTGTGCAACCTGATGTAGAAGAACCTGCTTTAGCAATGGGGTTGGACTAAATGATCACCAGAAGTCCCTTCCAACCCCTACTATCCTGGGATCTTGTGTTCCGAGGACAGCATTTATCTTGGTGGACTTCTGTCTGTAGTAGCGCTCTGACTGAAGCAATCCGATTGATTCCACAGTGTAGAAATATCCTTAAGGAAGTCTATGTAGACCTTTTCTCTACAATACTTAAGGGGTGGAAGGGTTAGAAGCATGAAGTTGTTGAACTTTGGTAACATGATCAAAAGAGACAAAACTCTCAGTAACTATGTTGACACGTAAGTCTGGCACTGTTACCTGAGCCAAGTCAGAAATTTTTTGATGATGGCTGAGACATTCATGGTAAAGTGTTTCAAATAACTGGTTGGCTGTATGTCCTCAGAATGAATGCAGAGGAGAGTTTAGTGTACAGCATTTAATACTCTGTTTCTTCTTTCATGTTGAGAGACCAAGACTGAGACAGAATCCATCTGTGCTCTATTAATCAGCGCTGCTGACAGGTCTTTTACAAAATGTTTCTTGCAGAGTGTGACCCAGAAGATACTCACCTGGCATGACTGGCATTTGGGAAAACTGATGTAGAGATGCTAAGAGAAAGGGGGAATTCCATTGTCCATTTTTAGTCACTTTTTATGGTATGATTATGTTTCTTAGTTGGTATGAAGGAGCAAGCTTTAGTCAATAATTTGTGAGCCTAGAACTGGGAAAGACATGCAGAAGGCTATGTGTGCTTGCAGTCCTCTTCAACACTGATTTTACTTTTCTGTGAAATATATTTAGGAACCATATGTTTGGAAAACAATCTAGAGAGTATATGTGAGAGAACAAGATGGTGCAAAATGTGTTCTGTGTAAGAAGGTGTTGCTTGCTTTTAACCTTAAAATTTTGCTCTAGTTGCAGATCCCTATTTAGAAAGTGAGAGTGAATACTCTGCTTCCTGCTCAGAGGAGGAGGATGAGGAAGACCAGAAAGAATCCAGCACTCTTTTATCAAGTCAGAAGACCCCAGCAAAAACTAAAGCTACATCTGTACCTCCTCCCAGAAACATTCTAGCCAAAAAAATTAAGGAGGACAAGATGGTGAGTGAGAAGAAAATATACTTCTGAGCCTGCAAGTGTGAAGGGATGTGTAGTGGCAATAAGTTGTCAGTGACCACACCTAACTGTGGGGAAGAACTGGCAGTTTAATTTCAAATCAAACAAGCTGGGGTGGCTTTTGCTGTTCTCCTGAGCAATCCCTGTTAGACAGGCATCATGGGAGTGTATGGACTAGTCCAGTCTGTATCCCCAGAAGCTCCAGAGGGAGAAGTTCTAAAATGTTCATGAAGTGGGACATGTTGTACAGGATGAAGAAACTGACTCCTATAGCACCAAAAGAAGCATGCATTGCTTTCTAGCTTGGATTTCACCTTTGTTGTCTGATTTCCTTCCAGCACAAGGCATCCCCACACTCCCTTAGTTTACTCTGTTCTGCTGTCTCAGAATCTCTTTTCTGTCTCTGTCTTCTGTCTTGTTTGGCAAAATGCTACTGTAGAAACCATTTTTACAAATATCTCCTAGTTTTCTATTCAGCTTCACTCAATGTCTCATATTGGCCATCCTCAGACATGTGGTGCATGGGAAAGGGGTAAATTGACAGCAGAAGTATGGTTATCTTTCTGTCTGTTTTTAGAGCAACCTGGTGGAGGAATACTTTGAAGCTCACAGTAGTTCTAAAGTGCTTACTTCGGATCGAACACTGCAGAAGTTGCGGAAAAAAAGATTGGATCAGGTACGCTTCCTAGTGAGCCACACAACTCCCAGAGGGTTTTCATTTCTTTGAACATTTCCCTCATCAAAATTGCCTAACGTTGCTATTTTTACTTTATTTCTGCTGATTACATTCTCAGTGGTAAGACTCATTTTGGTAGTGTTATAAGCATGATGTTCCCTGCTGTTGCTTGGAACAGGGACAGTACCCACTTTGAGCCTGGGACAGTAGGTGAAATGCAGGGAGCAGGCTCTATCCAGTGAGTAGATAGTTAAAAGCTGCAGTTACCAGATGTCACGGTCCATGCAGAGGACTCGTGGTGGTTCGTTACTGTGATATCAAAAGTGCAAAAACTCAGGTGACTACGCCAGGGGATTCACTTCAGTCAACAGCAAAACTTTATTGTTTGCCCATAAGATGGCACACAGTAGGTAGGGAAAAGTGAGAGGAGAAAGGGGAAAGGTAAAATAAAATGAAAAGAGAAAGAGGTTTATAGCTATGTGACCATTTGAGGCTGTGCCGTTAAGAAAGAGACAGTGTTGGAACACTTGGGCTGAATGTTTTGGTGAAGACAATGAAAACATCTATATTCTAAACGAATTTCATTGGTAGATTGGTAGAATGCAGCTTTAAGTTTTTAGTGCAGTTAGAATCTAGTTCAGTGTGTTTGTGTTCCTCTTTGTTCTTCCCTTTCCAGCTTGCCTGCTTCTGGGCTCCTAGCCAGAACGACCTTGGAACAGATAAGCATTAATCCTGCACTAATACTGAAGGCATACTAAAATTCTTCTTTCTTAATAACTACCTTTTTCTCTCTCTAACCCTCTTTGGGAAAAAAGGGAGGTAGGGAGAGAGAAGGGGGTACAGGGGGGAACTCCCCTCTGTCCGGAGGTTGGGGTCTTGTTCCTGTATCTTTCTTTGCTGTATATTTCTGTATATATATTGTAAATACTGTATATATTGTGTACATATCCTGCCTTTTCCCATTGCATGTAAATATAGCTACATTCCTTTGCTTCTCAGGCTGAGTTAGCTGTGGTTTGGTTTTTTTTCCCCTTCTTAGTGGTGGTGGGGGAAGGCTGGGCCTTCTCTCTCAACCCACCACAAGCTACCACCAATGTGAGGGTCCAAAGACATATCTCTGGTCGTGGGTCCAGTCCTGCTGGTCCTTCTGATCCTTTCTTGGTCCTGGTGGGGAAACCTGTTGCTAGGGAGACATCTTTTATAATCAGTTTCACACCTGGTAGTGTCCAAACTCTGTCTCTCTCCCTCATGCCATCCCATGAGTAAGGCTTCCACTTATGCCCTAGGAGGAATAACCAAGGTGTGGTCTGGGCCTAAGGAGGCATGTCCAAGGCAAGGTCTGCCTTGGAGGCTTGTAGCTTTAGGCCATGAGTTGTGTTTTTGTGTTACAAAGACATTATAATGAGCAAAGTTCACTAAAGGTTCATGGTTCCCTTTTGGCAGCAGTTATGGTTCTTTGTTCCGAAGGAATAATCAGGGACAGTGGGGCCATCCACCATACTTGACAGGTACAGATGGCTGGTGCTAGGTACCCTTTTCCCATAGGACCTGCTCCTGCATATCCATGGAGATCGCATTCCATTGTACAGGCTCAGTAAATCATTGTGCAGCAGGCTGCTGCAAACTCATGCTGAGACGTTAGCCTGAATATTAGTCCAAGTCTCTTTGGTATACCAGGTCGTGATTCCTGATGACAATGATGAGACAGATAATGCTCCTTACCCCAGTTTGCTTTTGAGGGAGGAGAGGAGGAAGAAGGAGAGCTGTAGACACCTGCTTCAAAAACTGTTGCCAAAATAGCATTTTTGTCAATAAAATGCTATGGGGAATTTCAAGCTGTCTTGACTAGCTGTGTGTAGAGGAAATGGAGAACCCTTTTCATCTGAGCATTACTGAATCAAGCCGCATGCAGGACTGGGACTATATTTTGTCACTTAGTTTGTGAAGTGTACTTTGTCCCCTTTCAGTTCCTAAGATACAGGAATGTTCTAATTGTGATGACTGAACTGCTTTACCTTTTTTTTTCCTGTGTGCCAGGGCTTTTTTTCCATGTGACAGTTCAAAGCAAGCAGTCTCACCCTATAGAGATAGGTACAAAAGGACAGGTGCCAGGGACATATGTAAAATATGTGGAGCTCTCCTGTCTATTGTCCTGACTACTTTTTACACCCATCTGTATTTTAAAAAATGGCATCTATGCAGATTGCCTGATACCTGCTGTTGTCTGGAATTGCTACCCAGAGAAACATCTGGATTTTAAACAAGTTCTTTCATAACATTTTTGGAAGGAAATGAAGGTTCTCAGTAGTAAATCTACTGCTGGCTGCAAAGAAATTGAAGGCTTGGCAGTTCTGTCTCGCAATGCTTTATGTTTGTCTGATAACACTGCAGCTGTCTTCGTGCTCTTTCCAGAGCAAACTGTCTTAGTGCAAGGGAGTGGAAAGCAAAGCTGTTAAAATTGAAAAGGGAGTAGGTTTGATGCCAGTTGTGATGCTACTGTGCTGTCATCCCAGCATATCTTTAAAGCTAAATTAATCCTTTGATTCTTGATGCTTCTGAAATACCTTTTTCTACATTTAGCTGTCAGATGCAAATGATTTCCTTTCTGCTGTGTTTCTTTTTTAAGGTGATTTGTGAGTATCGCCTTGTAGTGACAAACATGTCAGTTGGAGCCCTTGTTCTTGTGGGGATGGTTGTGGTGTTGGTGTCTTCCTGGTGCAGTGTGTGGTGCTGTGTAAGCTCTGAGTGTGTCCATTAGTTCAGTTGTGTTTTTCCCGTATGCAGCAGGAGGAGATAAAAGACAGTATGATACTAGTTCTGGTTCTAGTTTAGCTGCCATTTCCCATTATATGGTTGCTTAATCTCTGCCTTGTTTCTCCAGTAGCAAAACTGTGCTTAGAGGAGTCGACATGGTTAAAAAACCAAACCACAGCGGAGTGCCCTGTCAGTGAAAACTATTCTGGTCCCTAACAAGAGAGCCTACTTAGAAGGGTATTTGTAAGGATTCCAGATACATGCCTTGTTTATTCTCAGCTTTGAATGACTGTCATCTTCTCTTACTCACACAGCAAACACTGCATGATCTTTTGAGAAAAGCTCCCCTTGCCTATGAAGCTGAAATCAAAATGCTAAACCAGCAACATGAAAATCTGTTTTCCAAGTGGATGCTGCAATTACAGTAAGTATCCCATGACAGGCACTGAATAAGCCTAATAATCAGGCACTGCCAATGAACTTGCCCTCATGTCAACCATATTCTGTGGATAAGTTAAAGAGTGACTTTTCTTCTCTGATTAGTAACTTAATTTAAAATTAGGTGACAATAATTTAGTACAATGTTTCCTGTACAGCAACTTGTATCTGAATTCTTGAACTGAATTCTTGAACTGAAAGCCTGAACTGAAGTGAGGTTGCAGTCTGCCTGGCTAGTTTGTCTGTGCCTCTGTAAACCAAGCTAGAGGGCATTCACAAACAGGGAACATAAGTAATGAGAAAATGAGGAATGTGACTGATGAGGAAAGTGTGCTTTGTGAACAGCAGCGTATTTAGTAGTGAGTAGTCCACCACTGCTGTCTTTAGGATGTGGCTCTCATCAGTGATGTAGCAGTTGACTTTGCCTGTGGTACCTAATAATCTAGGCATGAAGGAACCTTAATGCTGTTGGAAAATTTTATCTGGGCTTGCATTTGATTTCATAGGAAGGAGAAAAGAGTAAACATCCAGGAAAGCAAATGGGGAGCTGAGAGCTGTGACATTTTGAAACACCTTAGGGAGGCAGGTCACCAGCTCTGAGGTTAAGTATTGAGGCAGGAGCAGGTATTTGTCAGGAGAAAGCCTCATGGAAACATTGCAGGGGAGTAGAGTATACAGAAATTTGTGGTCCATGGGAAGTGACAGAGCATATGAAAAGGACATTAGCTTTGAAATTTGGAGAGCTGCAAGAAGGAGGTGTTCTCTTTGACTCAGTGGCAGGGTATCAGCAACAAATCTGTAGATGAAAGTGAAGTCAATAACAATTGCTGAAGACCTTACCTTTGCTCATTGTTATTTGAGTGATCTGATACTCTTCCTTCTGGTCAAGATTGTAATTTTCCTTCTTCTCAAAAATTAATAAAGCTATGTGATTCCCTGCCATGTGCTCTATGCTTTCCTGCCTCTTTCTCTGAACAGTTAGGATAAGAAAGAGGTATGAGAATAGTGTAAATTTGCTTTGCAATTGTGCCCGTGGGTCAGAGTAGAACACCACTAAGGCTTTTTTTTAACCTCTTGTAAATGTTGTGACCCATGGTAAACGTTTAATATAATCACTGGTGACAGGGTGAATGTGAATGCTGGTTACTCTTTATTATATTATGTTGCAGATCTAGTCTCATTCTTGGACAATACCACTTTCTTCTATAGATCTTTTGCTAAATTTGTGGGCCTCCAGGCTGCTAAAATGCCTCTTCTACTAGGTATGCCACATTTTAGATTTCTTACAGCTAACATCCTTTGGCAGCGGTGAGCTGAAGGTAAGCCTGGAGTTGATGAAGTACGAAATTTTTAGAGGTAAGATTGCAGTGGATCATTTTGCTTTATGAATGTATGGACCTAAAAAGGGACTTGTGCTTTTCTGATTCAGTGTATTTGCTCACTTTTCTGCAGCTTGGGTTTCAATATTGTGCTTTATGGACTGGGCTCAAAGCGTGATCTGTTAGAGAAGTTTCGTACCTCTGCGCTCAAGGATTCTGTACACCTTGTGGTTAATGGATACTTCCCCAGCATCACTATAAGATCTGTAAGTGTGGGAAAAGCTTGTGGGCTTATCTAATCATCCTGTGTTACAGATACCTCTAAAATAAAATGTTAAGGACATCTGTTGCATGCTGTAGCAGCAGACTCATGAATGAAGAGCAGCTCCTACATCTCATTTAACAGTTTAAAGAAATTAGCACGTGCATTTTCCAAGGAGTTGCAGTAATTCCTATCGTTAATAGATACCCATCAGTCTGTAGCCTTATTTCATGTCACTGTTTTGAAAGGCAGTAGAAATTTTTGGGTTATTTTGACTGTTTTAGGAGTTTGATGGTAAAAAATCAGATTGCCTCCCTTGTGACAGTCAAGACTTTGCTTCATATTTTTTGCACAGTGCCAGAGCCCTTCAGAAGGAACTGCTGTTTCCTTTTTCAGATTCTCAACTCCATTACAGAGGAGGTACTGGACCATGTAGGAACCTTCCGCAGCCCACCTGACCAACTTGAATTCATCACTAAAAGGTTTAAAGAAGGTAAAATGACTAACTTTATACATAAAAATGTTAGAGCTCACTTTCTGTTAGGAGAGCCTGGACAGTTTCTTTCTCATAGTTTTCATATCTGCAGTTACAGTTTCTTAGTTATTGTAGCTAGTATACTTATAGTTTATGCCACATATAGGAAAACATACACCTACCAGGGATATATGTGCAAATGATCCCAACCTGTTACCTTGGTCTGTATTCCTGAGTTTTCTAGAAAGGCAAGAAGAGGCTGGAACATCTCTCCTATGAAGAACCCTTAAGGAAATTGGGGTTCAGCCTGAGGAAGAGGCAAGTCTGAGAAGACCTTATTGTGGCCCTTCAATACTTGCAGGGGGCCTATAAGAAAGATGGGGTGGTCTTCTTAGCAGGGCCTGTTGCAGCAGGACATGGAGTAACCATTTTAAACTAAGAGAGGAGAGATTGAGACTAGATAGAAGGAAGGTTTTTTTTATAATGAGGGTGGTGAAATACTGGCACAGGTTGCCCAGAGAAGTGGTAGATGCCCCATCCTTGGGAAAATACAAGATCAGGTTGGATGGGGCTCTGAGCAACCGGGCGTAGTTAAAGATGTCTCTGCTCATTGCAGGGAAATTGGACTAGATGACCTTTAAATGTCCCTTCTAACCCAAACCATTCTATGATTCTATCAGGAGGAAGATGTGAGTGCTCTAAGACAGAGACTTCCCAACCCTTTAGCAAACTGAACTGCTCATCTGTCTTGCACTTAGCACAGTGCCTTTTGTGCTTTATTTACAGTGTTTCTGTAGCCACGTGTTTCCTGGTGCAAGTCAGGAAAGGTCGTTCTCAGTGGCTACTTGAGGACCTGATATAAACTTCACTGAAATCCACAGAACAAAGAACTCACAAACAATTTGGAATGGCAGTTGCTGACAGATATCAAGGCCTTTGAGCTTCTCTGGAAAATCAAGGCCTGATGGTCTTTCCATAAATTTCAGTATAGACTGGATTAAGGTTTAAATGTGTATAGTTTAGGGGAGTGGTCATTTAAATTTAATGTATGCAACTACTGGTATTAAGATGAAATAAAGGACAACAGTCTCAAACAGGCAGGTTAGAATTGGCTTCAAAAGCAAAACCAAACAGATGTTGTCACATGGAATGCTTACTGAATTCTTTCTGAGTGTCAGATTTACTGCTTGTGTATCCATACAGAAATTGCCATAGAATCTTAATTGTGCATGGCACTGGTGTTGTTAAGTGCTTACACTCTATTTCCCATCATTAACTTGTCAGTGTTTCTGGTGGGATTAAGTGAAAAAGATTGATTGACAGTGGTATGCACTTGAATCAACATAAATCAGTCCTTTGTAGTACACTGTAACCAATCTGACTGGGAGTCTGAGGAAGCTCTGGTTTCCATTGGCAGACAAATATATGTTCATTTGCACAAAAACTTGTTACTGCTCCAGGATTGTTTCAGGACTCATGACATAGCTGTTAAGAGGGAAAAGTACAGCAGCAACAAGCTAGCTGGAAATTTTAACAGCCTCCTCCCTGGGGGTGTTCAAGGCCAGGTTGGATGAGGCCTTGAGCAGCTGAGTCTAGTGGAGAGGCATCCCTGCCCATGGCAGGGAGGTTGGAGTAGATGATCTCTAAGGTCCCTTCCAACCTAAGCCAATCTGATTATCAAAGCTAAGTCTTTAACTTCCTTTGAGGACTCAGTGAAAATGACTTCCAATGAAGTTAGTATGCTTTGGATCCAACCCTAAATAGAAAACGCATTTTCATTGTGTGAGGGGAAGCTTAAGGATCTTAGTCATGTAACTCAAAAGCAGGTGAACAAACTGTGCTTAGACTTCCATCCAAAAATACATTTGAATGAGCTTGAATCTCAGGACTAAAGGTCATAGCTAAAAGGGAAATTCCTGGTAAAGCCAGAAGCAAGTGGAAAGTGGATTTTAAGAGAAAAGCTTAAACTGCATAAAGAACTGTAGCTGTCATGAGAACTGATAAATTGAGAAAAAGCCTTTTAGGTGCTCAGAAATACCAAGTATGGGACAGAGATCAAAGTAAGCTTTACAAGAAAATGATTTCATATTGGAGTGATGAATGTGGAGCCTGATGGAATAGACTTGTCCTAGACTGCCCTGGGAATGGGAAACCACTTCATGTGCATTTTTTTTGACTGGTTCTCTGTTTCTTTTTTTTTTTTTTTCCTGATCTTGCAGATTCATCTTTAGAACTCTATATCCTCATTCATAACTTGGATGGCCAGATGTTGAGAGGAGAAAAAAGTCAACAGATCCTTGCACAGTTATCCTCTCTGCCTAGCGTTTACTTCATTGCCTCTATTGATCACATCAATGCTCCTCTCAGTGAGTCCCCTTGGGCCTGATATAGCAAAGAGAGAAGAATCTGCATTCTACTTGGGGGCTGCAGAGCATGTTTCATAAGCTTATGTATTACTGTTGATGTGCAGAATAGATCTGGTGATACATGTATGGTGGTAGCAGCTAGGAGTCCAAATTTTGACTGTGGCTGTGTTGTGCCAAACTGTATAAATATATTGAGAACTGCCAGCCACTGATCAAATATACAAATATGCAAGACTCCAAACTTCTGGCACCCTTTGATTTAGGGACTTAACAAAATGGAGATTGGGTGTTATGTCTATCACTGCATCTAAACAATTTTATCAGTCAGAAATTCTTTGCATACTGCAGACTCTGGAAGGATTTACACTGCATCTATGAAGCTGGTATGAAAAAGTGATGTGCACAAATGTTTTGTTGCAGATAATTTGTTATGATGGAACACTATCTGGGTGCATGCACTGTGAATTTCATAACCATAGTTTCTTCAGACCCTGCAGTACAACTAAGTACACTTCGATACTGCTTACTGAACACCTTAGAAAAGCTAAATCTCCCAGTTCTGACTGCTCTTTCTTTTCTCTTTGTCTAGTGTGGGATCAGGCAAAACTAAGCCTCTACAACTGGCTTTGGTATGAAATAACCACATTTAGTCCTTATGTGGAAGAAACATCTTATGAGAACTCATTTTTAGTACAACAATCTGGATCTTTGGCTTTGAGCTCTCTAACGCATGTCCTGCGCAGTCTCACTCTCAATGCCAGGTAAGACACTGTTTTACTTCGTAGTAGCACTTGCTGAGGATCCAGTCCTTACTGGTCTACACCTAGCAGGAGGCAATCCCTCTTTTCTGACATGTGTTCAAGGTGAAGATGGTAGGACCTGGGTTCCAATTGATGGGTTACTTTAAATGAAGTGTTTGGGTAGCAAGCCTTGTTCAGTGACAGAGTTTACAATTGACATGTAAAGTTTTGGTCAGTTAATATATCCTAATGATGAGGGTTTGGGGGCTTGGGATTTGGTTGTGGTTTAGTTCGTGGCAGTTTTGTTTGGTTTTGGTTTTTCTTGTGATGTTCCTCTCTCCTCCTTTCCCCATTAGGGGTATATTCAGACTGCTTGCTCAGTACCAGCTGGAGAACAAGAACAACCCATCTTATCCAGGTACATACCCACATTTTCTCATCTGTTTGGCGTGTTGCCAGCTCAGTTATAGAAGCACTAGGGTTTTGTGTGCAGGTTACATCACCAGCAACAGAAGCACTGTTAACTGTTGGCTCAGTGAGACTCAGTGACCGGGAATCAGAAGATTGTCTGGTTTTGAAGGACCTCCTCCAGAATGAAGCTGGAGGTAGGGAGATTCAGGCTGGACATGAGGAGGAAGTTCTTCACCATGAGAGTGGTGAAGCCCCGGAATGGGTTGTCCAGGGAAGTGGTTGAGGCCCCCGTCCCTGGAGGTGTTTAAGACCAGGCTGGATGGGGCTCTGGCCAGCCTGATCTAGTGTGGGGTGTCCCTGCCCATGGCAGGAAGGTTGGCACTAGATGATCCTTGTGGTCCCTTCCAACCCTGACTGATACTATGATACTGTTGTCACTTTGATATTTAGGCATGACTGAGAAGAACATGAAGTTGCATAACTAGCACTTAAAAGGCCAGAGAAAGACAGGAGATTCTGTTCCCTTATTGCTCCTAACTAAGTGACTTCTGATGGTGTCCCTGCTTTCAAGGATGTATGTGGAGTATTTTGTCACTGTTTCTAACAGGTGTTGGTGGGGGTATGTCTAAACATGATAACAGTAAAGAAAGTTGGAAGTGAGGTAGAGCAGTCTAAAATTAAGGGAGATTAATCACATTGGGAAGTGCATTTAAAGTGCTATTAAAATAGCTTTAGACAAACAGGGTGACAGGAACATTAATTTAGGTGATTTCCATTAATTAACTGAAATATTAGCTTGGCTGTATACTTGAAAGAAGTGATGATACTACTATAGTCACTGCAGTCTGAGTCAAAGCAAGATTTTTAGGTGGAGGTAATCTGTGGTGTTAGACCTGGAAGAGTCTGTGAAATTCTTATTCTTGTTTTTTTCTGTCTTCAGGGCTGTCTTTCCAAGACTTCTACCAGCAGTGTCGAGAGGCTTTCCTTGTGAACAGTGACTTGACACTCAGGGCACAGCTGACAGAATTCAGGGACCACAAGCTCATCCGGACCAAGCGGGTGAGTTGGGGGAAGAAAATAATTCTGGGTATTGATGCAGCTCTCCATGCCTCCCATTCACCAGGACTCTTCACAAGAACAGGGGTTTGTAAAAATGCAGTGTGCTTTGGTTATTCAGTAACCTATAGGTCTCCTCTTCCTGAAGACCTTGAGAAGTAGTGAACTCTGGAGCCTTCCAGTCTGCTTCCAGTAGTTACCTGTATTTGCATGGGGGAAGAATATGGGCTAGTCCTAACAATGAGGCAGTATAGCAGAGCTAGATATGGATGTGTGGTCTGGTTGACATGCTGGAGGGTAGGGATGCCATCCAGAGGGACTTGGACAGCCTGGAGAGGAGGGCTTATGAAGCTCACCAAGGCCAAGTGCATGGTCCTACACCTGGGTTGGTGCAATCTCAAGCACACATATAGGATGGGTGAGGAATGACTTCAGAGCAGTCTTAAGGAGAAGGACTTGGGGGTGTTGGTTGATACAAAACACAACATGAGATGGCAGCGTGTGCTTGCAGCCCAGCAGGCAAACCACGTCCTGGGCTGTATCAAAAGAAGTGTGCCCAGCAGGATTAGAGAGGTGATTCTCCCTCTACTCTGCTCACCTGAAGTACTGCATCCATTTCTGGTGCCTCCAACACAAGGACATCAGGCTGCTGGATTGGGTCCAGAGGAGGGTTATGAAGATGGTCAGAAAGCTGGAGCATCTCTCCTCTGGGGACAGGCTGAGAGAGTTGGGGTTGTTCAGCCTGGAGACAAGAAAACTGCAGGGAGACCAGTACCTGGAAGGGGCTTACAAGAAGGCTGGGGAGGGACTTTTTACAAGGTTGTAATAGGATAAGAGGGAATGGATTTAAGATGGAGGAGGGTAGATTTAGACTGGGTATTAGAAATTCTTTACAGTAAGGGTGGTGAGACACTGGAACAGGTTGCCCAGGGAGGTTATGGATGCACCCTCCCTGGAGGTGTTCAAGGCCAAATTGGAAGAGGCTTTGAACAACCTAGTCTAGTGGAAGGTGTCCCTGCCCATGGGGATTGGAACTAGATGATCTCTAAGGTCCCTTCCAACCCAAACCATTCTGTGATTCTATGAAATAGAGCATTGAGGAGCTGCCTAGCGTCAGACTGGCATGGCCTAGCAGAAGATTTCTCATCTATGGACTTTGCTCAGTGTTTGTCCCTTACCAGTGTTGCTCTAGTGAAACTTATTCCTGGTTTTTATCAACATCATCCCTATGACTGCTGGCCAGCGTTCACACAGACTGTGCGTATCAGTGCTGTCTGGTGGCTTGCACTGCACTGTGCCTTGGTGCTAACAGACTCTGTGTACCTGTCTGTTCACAGGGAGCTGATGGTGTGGAATACTTATTAATTCCTGTAGATGACGGTACCTTGACTGACTTCTTAGAGAAAGAGGATGAAGCTGTGTAACGTCTCTCTGTTCTCAAAGCATCTATAACAATTGCTCTCAAGGGCTGATGGAGAGGGGCCTGTACTTGGATATCTCTTCCCAAGGCTGCTGGACCACTTACTGAAATGTAGTAATTGTAATGAACAATGCTGCTTGTTCAGCTACTTTAGGTAGTTTGGAATGATGACTTCTGTGAGTAAGGCATCTCCTGCTCTGTAGATTTGTCTGTTTTGTCTCTCAGCTCAGATGAAGCCTTCTTCATATCTATGCAGCCAGCCTTACAGCCATAAAAATGAGCTTGGTAAGACTGTGCCTTCTGCTCTCTGCCACAGCAGACAGGAGGGTTTGGTTGGAGCAGTTGAGAAATGCAAATCACTAGATGGTCACAGCTTTAGTTTGTACCTAGAGGTGCAACTTTTATCTCAACTGAGTGCTTTGCAGTACTCCTTTACCAGTAGGACAAGACTAGCTTCCAGTGTATGAAGAAGTCAAGATTTGTAATGCTAAGAGACCTGCCTTGACTGCATAAGGAGAATACTGGTGGGTCTGGGATGCTGTGGGTAGTTTCTGGCAACAGAACTGAAGGACTTGTCCCAAACCTGAATCCCTTTATAAAAAGATTTAGATAAACAGAATTGTGGTGGATTCAAGCTGTGCCTGTTCTGAGGGTGAGAGAATCCATCCTTTTTTCCATCAGCTTTTGAAGTTGCAATCCAGGAATATGAAGAGGCTGTAAAGTTTTTTGTTTATTTTTTAAAAGCTTGATTGTATATATGTATTTTTTACATCAGGAGTGTCCACCGATCCTGGAGGCCTTAAACGCCATTTATAAGCTCTCCCTTTTTTAAAAGTCCTTAGAGGTTGGGAGACTGCTGAAGTTTGACAGCTTTTCGTCACTTTTGTTCTCAGGTATGTGGGAGTTCCAACAAGTGCAGTCTGCCAACCAGACTGCAGGGACTCTTTATGTCTAATGTTTGGTACCTGTGTTACATACAGTTCAATGTTCAAATCAATCAAATAAAGTACTTTAATAATTTTCATTAGCTTGTCTTCCATAAAATCTTTTTATGTTATAGGAAGATGGAGATCTTTCTGGCAGTTGTGTGAAAGCCTCATTTTCATTATTATGTGAAATATCTCTGCAGATACTCATGCAGTGTGCAGAAGATTTCAAACTACTTAGTAAAAGCAGTTTGCCTGCCTTTTAATACCAGTGTATAACTTGAAGAGAACCGTAACATCTCATGGAATATTGTTATCTGGTCTGTGAGAGGAGCAACAGACAGGTTTCTAGCCTGAATTTGTTTGTATTGCAAACACAGGGTACCTAGTTACCCCAGTGACAAATTAATTCTTCAAATATAGAACCTCATTAGCTTTGCTGGACAGTCTGATGAGGAAAACTGGCACATGCCAGCAGTTCTCTTCAACTTCCTCCAGAACATTTTCCAATAATGGTCTCTTTTGGTGGCCCTTGCAGCAATCTGCATTTTATAGTCTGCATTCCAAAACTTTGCAAAATGCATGTACCTATCACTATTTAGGCTACTGTCATTTACTGTTATCAGGAGATTTATTAGCTAAAATATCAGTGACCTATACTGACATGATTCACCATAACTGCAACAGGGTAGAATTGCTGTGTAAGCTTAAAACTGGAGATGTCAGGGGGTTATATTTTACTTAAACCAATCCTTGAGTATCATGGTTATCAAATATCTAATAAGAGTAAATTCATTCAAGTGCAGCCCAGTAATTCAGGAAATCAGCCTTCTGTAGCCCAAAACAAGCATTTATTTATCTGACAGAAGACAAAATACATCACAATTTCACGGGAATACAGAATGCCATCCTTTTGTTCTGAATCAGTTCACAACATCTTCATTAAGCTTGCAGTTGACATAATTGAAACTCTTGACTGAATTTTCTCCTGGTTTTTTTTTTCTCTTATGCCACCTGGAGGGGATCTCTGTCTTTCTCAGACACAATTATGTTGACTTTGTTCAATAGGTGGATAGCTAGCATGTCACGCAGCTCTGACAAGAAGCCTCGCTCTGTGTTACTGTGCTCACACAGGATAACACTTATCCCATTGGCAACTGCATCCAGAATGTCATGGTGGGACATCTCTCCTGCCATTTTAAGAGAAATGCCATCTAGGTCACTAACAGTACAGTTTAGGTAACCAGCTCTTTGCCTTGTATGCAGAATCATAGCTAGAAGCTGGGAAGTTGTAAGGGGATACAGACCCTGAGAGGGAGTGTGACACCATCTGCTCAGTGCAAGAATATAAAACACCCCTAGTGTCCTTTGAAGGGGATACATCCCCCAATGACAGCTGTGACAAGCCCTCTTTGAATAGTGGTAGATTCTGCCACTTTGGGCAGGGAGTAAGGGTGCACAGATTGTTTTGGAAGTGGACTGTCTGGTTGCTGTGATGGAGTAGAGCAAATGGGAAGCCTGGCAAAGAAGTTGTTTGAGGGTCAGTTCTGCAGGGCTGTATGTAAGGGGGAGGTGGGACATGCCTTGCCATAGAACTTGCTCAAGTTAAGTACTACAGAATGCAAGGCAGCCTGCACACATTCCAGCAAGCTGTAGGGAAGTAGGTGTCCCACTGCTGGAAAAAAAAGATAATGGACTAAGTGTCCCTTTGGTCACATACACCACAAGGGTTCCTGTGGAAGATTCAGTAGACTACATTATATTCCATTTTCCATTAGGAAATTCTGTAGGGAACGGAGAATATACCTTGTATCATGCCATAGGAGAAACACTGAAGTTTGCAATTGACTGCCATCAGCACTGGTTGTGTGTTGAAATAATGCATATACAAGCAACGTTTTAATTCATATAACCTTCACTCTGCTGTACAGCCTGTTCCACGTTATCTCTAATGTTAATTATTATAATGACAGAATAACGTTTCTCAGTTGTAACAGGTAATGCTTTCTGGCCAAATGTTTCAACAGCCAATCAACAATTTCCTTTTGATTTTTTCCTAGCTACTTTTATATATGTATATAGCAATATAATCTTTTACCTGTGAGATACAGGTCTGCTTCTGTTCCTTTCAGGATACTGCTCCCAGAACCAGCACACAGAGCAGCTTTCTTTACTGGTGATTCTGCAGGATACAAGGTGCTACAGTTAAACTCTTTTCCCTTTGTTCAGCGCTCATGTCTGTATTGCTATTAATGTTCACAGTAACTAATGCCCTGCTTTTAGGGTCAATGTCATGGACCTGTAACATCTCTGGTAACACAGAAAATTCTGTGCACCAAACAGATGCAGAGATTTTTTTTTTTTCTTCACGAGGTAGGAAAGTTTGCAGAAAACAACAATGTGGAGGGTGGATGCTGCCTAGTTCTGTCCCAGTGAGGTGTTATTTAGTCAGGTTTCTGAGCCCTTTAATAGCCTGTATCTCTTTCCAGGACACTCATGTTCCACTATCATTAGTTTCTCAAGTAATGCTGCTGCCAATGCAGCATTTTACTTGTGAGATATACTGGTTCCTAATTTTTAGCTCTCAGAGGCAAGCTGAGAGCTGCTCTGTGCCATTAAAAATCTGGCTGTTAGCTCTGATTGCTGATTCCAAGCTATTGTATACAAGATAGTGAGAGGAAATGTAATTCTCCGTATATGTTACATTCCCTAGGGAGAGGGGACACGTGACACAGTTTTCAAATCAAGTTAAGGTTTTGCAGTATGTTGCCATGTAATTATTGTTGATTTAGTGGGGTCACACCACTGCAACTCCACGGCATAATGACAGACTTCAAAATAGTTTGAGATTTTTCTGTAGTGCAACTGGTACAAATTACAATAGCTGTACCCCTTGGAGATTAGGATATCTAACTGGGATAAGTGGATGTCTACTCTACATTTTGCTAGTGACCCACTGTCTGGGCTAGATAGTTCACCACCTTTGCCACTATTTTTCTTTCACCGAATCACAGGTGATTACATGTTCATAGGGATACCATAAAGCATCTTACTATTTTAAGGTGCTGGGAAATGTAACATTGTCTCCAAAGGTAGTGTTACAATGAAATGGTATGAATTTGTGCCTGACATCCTGAGGGGAAAGAGAATCTTAGTCATTACACAAATTACAAAAAAGAATGTCTTGTATTCAACTTGTGCTGTCCCTTCTTCACAGTGATAACCAGCATAATATACAACGTTGAGTTAAAAACACAGATCAGATTCTTTTTATGTGATTGTCTCACGTAAATTCTAAAAGGTTGTTTCTTAACAGTGCTTCACATAACTCAGGGGAAAACCTATCTAAGGCAGCAGTACTTCACATACTCATGCATACATACGCTCATGCTCCCACTTACCCTTGAATATTAGTTCTAATGGACAGTCTTACTTGCAGGCCTGCTTACCTAGTGTCTTGCCCGCTCCCATGGCTAAGCGGACATGGGGTAATTTTAGGTGGTTCTTAACACGCTCAATTATGTCTGACAAAGAGACTGGCTCGCTCAGCGTGCACAGACGTCCCATTCCATTATGGGGAAGAAGAGGCTGAAAGAAAGTGAAATGACTGTGAGAAAGCTGATTGCAGAAGTTTGCATCGCTTTCCATACTGTACAAAGACGATTCAGGAATGCTTCTGAACTTCACAAAACCCACCTGTGTATGCTCTTGAATGTGACGTACTAGCTACACAGGCTATGGGAACTGATTTAAGAATTAGTACAGGGCACACAGCTATTTTCATTGTCTTAGAAAATGTGAGTGGAGCACTGATGGGGTAGCATAGGAAATCTGTGATGTTACTGACTTGTATTTCAGTGTCTGGGGCACTCAGCTTGCACAAGTAAGACATTCAGTGGAACTAATACATGATTTTGTTACCTTTTGTAGTAAGAGAATCTCAGTCTTGTGATAAAGGTTGTCCTGGGACAATAACGCCACCACCTCCAACAGTGCTTTCTGAGAACAGTTCAAACTGACTCGTGTTTGCTCCTCACCTTCAACCCTGAGGAAAGATATGCTTGGTCCTTGCTATGGAACTAGATAAAATTTCAGAATCATATTAATATAAAACAAAGCTACTCTATTCCATTGGCAATTCTTCCACAAAGAAAGGAAAAAAAGAAGATGCTGTAATAAACCTAGCCTAGTCTAGTCAAATCTTTTGAAAGAAACAGATGTGAGAATTTAACTCAACTGTCCTCATCAGCCTTCCTGTTAATACTATCTTTTACCACCTCATATTACTATAAGCAATGCTACACTGAGGTGCTGTTACCCATTTAGTGTAACATCAGTTATAAGGAAGAGGATGATTATTCCTTCGGTTTCTAGATACGTTGCTGAAAAAAACAGCAGCAATGCGCAGAGCAACAAAGTGATTACAAGAGTAAAATACAATTCTGGCAACTCTGCTTCAAACAGCAGAAAGAATACAACAGTAGAGGGTGAGGTAGATACCTGACAGGAAGAGTAACAAGACAGGAGATCTCTTGGATGGTTTTGATTTTGGACAGCACTGTGTCCAGATGCTCAGTATTGTTTGCACAGAATTCTACCCGGTGAGTGCCCTCAGCTGGATGGCTTGGGGCAGTTGATGGACGCAGTGGGATGGAAGTACAGGCACCTAAGAAAACAGTACAAGATTACTGCTGAGTAAGTATCCTAATGCCAATTTAGCACATACCCTAAAGAAAAGCAACAAGAAGATGTGAATTTTGCACCTGGATCCATTTTCTCTGTCAGGAACTGAGGACTTCTTGACCTGTTGCCATTATGCACAGTCTATTGTAAGTGCAACAAAGCTGGTGTATAGACATTATTCATCATTCTTAATGCTGTTTTATGCTAAGAACTGTACAAAACCAAAACCATTCCTGGTTTGTAAATCAGGCTGGAAAAGACAGCAGGTTTCATTTATGTGCCACAACACAGGACAAAAATCTGAAAGAATTTCAGATATCTTCAGTCCTTTGCAAACAGTGAGATCTTCCATTCTATAAATTAATGGTGGTGATTCAAAGTCAGTGGTTTAAACTTTGGAACCAAGACAGAAAATAAATATGCTGCACCAGCAGATCAAATAATTCTGCCATGCATCTGGAAAAGTCCTCTACTGTTCATATCTGGTATTCCTTGCCAAGACAAATTCCCTAAAATATGTTTAGGGTATTCAGAAGTACTAGAAGGATAAAATAAACGATTTCCTCAAAAGAAAGGAAAATGAGAGAAGGTCCCCACTTAAAATAGCACACATTGATACACACTTGTAACCTTTTGCTTGTTTGTTTCTAACAGAATCTCACCAAGTCCCTTTGTGAGCCAGTTATTGACTCCATGAGGTACGGCATCATATGCAGTATGTGGAGAGTAAATCCCCATTCTGTTCTCCAAGGCTCGGACCACCAGCCGTTCTTTCCAGGTCTTCCACGTTACCCTTTTGAGTGGTGTGAATATAGGAGGGTGGTAAGAAAGAATAAGGTCTGCCTTCTTCTGCACGGCCTCTTCCATCACCTCCTCAGTGAGATCGTTAGTAAGGAAAAGGGTGTTCACAGTGTGGGGAGGACTTGGTTCCACCAGCAACCCCACATTGTCCCAGCTTTCAGCCAGAGAGAGGGATGCAAAGTCATTCAGGGCAGAAACCACATCCCTGAGATTCATGAAGGAGCGTGAGGGCACGCAGCCCAGAGCACGTATGCAGAGAGACCGGCGAACCAGCTGTGTGCCGGGCAGCAGCATGCAGCTACCTGCAGAGGCAAGAAGAGGCAGCAGTAAGCCTAGGATGAAAAAAGAGCACAGCTGAGAGTGTTCAGGCCGCGAACACCGGCCCGCTGGCAGCAGGGAGCGCGGGGGGCGCAGGCAGCGAGTGTACACTGCCTGCCTCTGGAGCTCTCCTGGCTAGACGCCATAAATAACCCTGCGCAGTGGTGCGAGAAACGTACGGAACTTAAAACTTCATCAACCTTCACAAACCGGAAACCGCTCGGTGTTCATTCTCCAAGGAGGGAGGTGATGGAGAAAGCGGGACCGAGACAGGCAGCCCCGGGCCGCGCCAGCGCCTCCGCCTAGGCCGCTCGCGGGGCCTCGTACTCACCTCACGCCAGAGCCGAGCGTATGCGCGAGATCGGGCCTGCCGCTCCCGCCGCGCCAGCGCCCGCCGCGCCGTTCCGTGCCTTACCGGAGGAGGGCTGCGGCGACGGCTGTCCAGCCCCTTCCTGCCCGCGTGTGGGGAGCCGGGTTGCGGCTTCCTGGCGCCTGGCCCCGGGTTTGGGTCCAGGCTCGTCAGGTGCCTACGAGGCCTGCGTGAGGCCAGGCAAGGGTGAAGGCACCAGGAGGGCGCAAGACGACCGAGCTGGCGGCCGCAGGACAGTGGAGGAGCCGGGCCGCGCCCCGCAGCCGTGTGTGTGGGTTTTGCCTGGAAGTACCTCAAAGCGCCCGAAAAGGAGCGGCAGCGCCAAGCTGCCGCTGCTCAGGTAGGAGCTGCATGGGTTGTCGTGAACGCGGTCGGCCCCTAATCGGGCCGTCCGCGGTGCCGGTTGCTCGTCCGGGCGGCCCGCCACCGAAGGAGCCCCTAGTGAAGGGGGCCGCGCCGGGCCGGGTTGGAGCTGGCTGCTGGTGGGCTCCCTGGCCTCTGTCAGAGGCCTTGCCAAGCCTAAGTGCCAACAAGGGAGGACAGTTTATAGAAAAGTTAGTGTGTAAAGCTGTTGCTTCTACACAACGGCGATTTTATTATCCTTAGTGTTTTATCTGAAAATATTGCTTAAAGCTTGATCATTTGCTTGGATACAGGCAGGTGTCTGTTGCACCCACAGGTGTCAGAAGGTGGCTCCAGAGCACACTTCTATTGAGGTACTCGCACGTGGCTTTTGTTAGTAGCTATCATTTATGAAACTAGTCTTGGGAAAATATGTGATTTCTAGTATAAATTTTTGTCTGAGGAAACGGTAGGGATTTTCCCCTAATATGTTTCTTTAAGCTATTTTGTTCCCCTCCTTTCTGATTCTTTATGTGCTGCATAGTTGTGTAGAGCAAAAGTAATGCATTTATCTGGAGCTACTTGAATGACACTGCAAAAACGCGAATATTTTAGTACCAAAAAGAATTGCGGGTTGGTGGGGAAAAGCCAACAATTTTCATCTGTTTTCTTTGCAGGAAATTGCTGTATACAAATCTAAAGCCTTTTGATAAGCAGACATGGTGAGAACAATAGTATTTTTAATATATTTTCATTCTTTCTGAGGTGATCATCTCTTGGAAAGGGAATATGCTTTAAGATGTTGCACTGCTTCTCAAAGGATTACACATTGTATTCGGATGTAATGAAAAAAATAGGTTTTCATTTCAGCCTTCTAACTAGATATTGTGAAAAAGAACATAGGTCAGTTTAATATATTTAAAGTTTCAGTTCTAAGATCCTGAATTTTGATCCTATTTTGACTAATATTTGGTAATCTAGTTTGGCCTCTTTAACCATAGGAGCATTATTCAAGTTGCAAGCCCATAGCTCTACTTCAGTGTATGTAACCTTCTACACTTGGCAAGCTTTTGAAGGTTTAGAAAATCAGAAAACAGACGTGTGTGTCTTTTATAGGTATAGGATATTGCATGCAACTGTCCTGTTTCTGGAACAGTATGCTAGTATCAAGATTGTGAGGGGTTTCATTATTTTTCTTATCCCCAGTATAGCTTCTCAATAGTTGTTTAGCCCTTTCCATGGGAGCACTGTGATATATTTGGCCTATAGAGATATATTTGCTTGGGTGGCTGAGTAGCTGCTGTTTGAAATGTTATGCCAGTTATTTATAAATTCTTAAGAAAAGTGTAATTTTCTAGATTTGCTTGTTTGTGAAGGCAGGTTATATACAGTGCTATTCAGAACTACACTTATCACTCAAAAGGCAAGTAACACACAGCAGTTGTTCCTCTTGTAAACCAGTGAGATATGTGCACCACACTGTCATCTGAGCTAGATATAACCTTGATTCTTCAGCTCTGCAATTAAGTGACTGAACAGGTCTAGCTCATAAACAGATAATATATCTCTGGAGTGTAACAATATGAAACAGCTTCTGCATTACCCTGAAAAACTTGATTTGTCATGAAACTAAACAAAACCAAGAGGTTTCTGGTGATTGCACTAGAAGAGGGGAAGGTTTGTGACAGTAGCCTTGCCTATGGCTGAATATTGAAACTGTGGTTATTTCCTTTGGGGAGAAGTTGTTTTATATTCTTGGTGGGACTGGGAAATAAAACTGAGTCTGTTAGTAATTTTTATTTTCTGCCTCCTGCTTAGGCTGTCACACTGCATACTGATGTAGGAGATATTAAAATTGAACTGTTCTGTGAGCGTACACCAAAGACAAGTGAAGTAAGTCAAATACAGGAGCAGGATTGCCTGTCTTGAGGCAGTGCAGTAGAAATAACAAAGACTATAGTGGAGATGATGTGGCCTTTGCAATTCATCTTTTCACATAATGGAATGCTAACTTGTTAAGCTGGTACAGTACTTTCATACTCATGGAACTTGTGCTCTCTGTCAAACTGTCTAAAAGCTTTGCTGCTTGTTTCTCACCAGATAAGGTTTAGCTAAGGGCCACTTCTCTCCAAGTGTAATTGTCTCCAGCACCTCCCGAAGTATCCTTTGTCCTTAAGAGGAAATATGGTACATGGCCTGGGATTCCCAAATTTCCCTGTGTTTGTTCACACTTGCACAGATTTGATCCTAATTTAAAAGACTGAGAATCACTCCCAGTTTATCAGAGGCCCCAGGTTTTCCTTTCTGCAATAAACAAGCCTAAATTGAAATAATTTACTTTTTAATTAACAGACCTGAGTTATAAAAGTTATTGATTGCAACATTACATTTACAAATTAAAAATGTTGAATGGAAGGGATACTTTTGAGCATATTTCAGGGGTTTTTTTTTGTTCCTCAAGTAAAAGAACCTTGTGCTGTAAGCTTTATTTAAGATCCTTGTATCTGTGACAGTGTCAAAGGAATATATTAACTGCAAGTACTCTGTGGAACTCACATGGCCACAATGCAAAACAGAGGCAGAAGGGTTAGTCTTGGTTTTGCCAATTACATTATTTTCATTAAGAAGATACTATTTCTCAACTGTTTGTTAATATAATTTGTTTCATTTCTTTAGAATTTCCTGGCTCTTTGTGCTAGTAACTACTACAATGGATGCATATTTCACCGGAATATAAAAGGCTTCATGGTTCAGACAGGGGATCCATTAGGTAAATTCTTTTGCCCAGGCCTCTCTCTAGAAAAATGCACATTAAAATATTAATAAATTATGACTATTCAAACCAAAAGGTAAATAATGTAAAAATAACTTAGAAGAATTATGGTATTGCTGATAGAGGATTTTATGAGATTAGTTTTCAGTAGTGAGCCTACAGAAGAGTAGATGTTATTGTAGTTCTAAATAATCATGCAGTATTAAAGCATTCTACAAACTTCATTTTTTCTAGTTCTTTCCACTAAATGTGATAGTCCTGCTGGCTTACCAGCTCTTTAACAGGTAGCATTTGTTACTGTGATTTGTGTTTTCTGCCTGAAAGGTTCTATGCTGCCTCTAAAGCATTTGGCTAAAATGACTCGGATAGTGTGAACTGCTTGGGAGAAAATCTGATTCAACTGTGCGACTGTTTGTACTCATACTGAATTTAATAGGATGGTATGTCAGTGTTTTGTTCTGCAACTTACTAAGTGTTCCTTATAAAGAGTTATGGCTCTGCTCAGTATCAAGACATGAGAATCCAATCCCTGCCTCAAATTACTTGCAGGCTATCTAGGGTCTCTGTTGTAAAATGTTTTAACTACATAATTTCTGGATTTTTCAGTCTGAAAATCCAGTAATCTCATGTGCTTCATTGTCAGGCACTGGAAAGGGAGGTAACAGCATCTGGGGCAAGAAGTTTGAAGATGAATTCAGTGAATACCTAAAGGTATTTATGTGCTCTTAATATGTAGTTATGTTCTCATATGAATTTTCTTTGCAGGTTGGAGAAGAACCAGCATTGTGTTGTACTGTATTAAATACCTTTTTTTGAAATTGTGAAGCAAAGCATAATCCTGCAATAAAGGGATAGAAATAATTACTATTAAAGCACCAACACACATTTTTGTACTTGGTAAGTTAGGTTTGAGAGTTTTCATCAGTGAGAACAGAAGTAGAAAGAATTTGTAATAAAGTGATTTTCATGCACTGAAGGTGAAGAGGTAAATTTTCATTTGAAGAGCAGTCTTGAGGAGCTAATTATGAACCGTGATGGAATATATTAACAATCAAAATTTGTTCTTAATAATGGTATTGAGGCAGAGTGCTAAGTCATCGAGCACATTATACAGGTTAAAGATCTGTTTTCACAGATGTGTGTTCATGTTGAGGTTTTTCCCCTCAGCACAGCGTCCGTGGGGTAGTTTCAATGGCAAACAACGGTCCAAATACCAATGGATCACAGTTCTTCATCACTTACGGCAAGCAACCACACCTAGACATGAAGTACACCGTGTTTGGAAAGTAAGTGATCCAACTGCATACCTCCTTATCATACTGTGTGAAAGGTCTGAATATTTCAGGTCACATGCAGAGCAAATTTAGAAGCTTCTGTATGTATGTTCCATATGTAACTATGTGCTCCTGCACTAGCACCAGAGTTTAGTTGCTCCAAAATGCTGCTCCCTTTTTTTAGTAGTATAGAATTCAGTTGAAATGTGGAAAACTGTTTTCTACCACTTGCTATTTTTTTATAGGCAAGTGTGATCGAAAGTAGGATTTTTGACATCTTTCTTAGATATGGGTAGAGGCTCTGACAGATGACTTTTACCAGATTTTCTGTGACAGTTTAAGACACCCCTGCCCTAGTTGCAGAATCAGCAGAACAAGCATATGTGGTCTCATCTGACCCACAATCCAGCATCGCAGATTCTGAGTTGATGAATCTAACTGAACTGTAAACAGCACAATGTGTTTTCTGCCAAGTCCATTATAAGAGAATAAACTGCCAAGATTTACCTGAGCTAGTTATTAAACAAAAAAGCAAGAGAACAATCTCTTTTGCCAGTTCTTCAGCCTGAACAGGAAATCTGAAAACCTAAACATATTTGTGCTGTTAGATTTACGCAGTTACTAATGATTCTGTGCAATCTTGTCTTGAGTCAGAAGGTTAGAAATTGTAATCTCACATTTGGAAATTGATTTTCCAGCCATAGGATTTCAGTAATTCACAGTGAGGTTTGACATGGCAGGTATCTTGCTGCTACATGAACCTATACAATGACTGGTCAGGCCTACCTGCCAGAAGTGCAGCCAGGGTCTTTATACAGCTGTGGTTGGTAGAAAATGTGATACTCTCGGGTCAGTGGTAATTACTTGTACTTTTTATGAGACTCTGTCATGGATGCTTACTGTTTCTTTCTAAAATAAATTATATGCCATATATAATTTTTGTCTGACTTGTATCATTTGCTTGCAAAGTCCTTGTACTGTAATACTTAACTGTAACATGATTTGAGATACCCCAGTTGTTGTATTTAAATCATTGTTAGAAGCAGGTTCATAGCACTTCCTCTTTTCTTCCAGAGTTATTGACGGCTTGGAGACTCTGGATGAGCTGGAGAAGCTGCCTGTGAATGAGAAAACCTACAGACCTCTTAATGATGTTCGCATTAAAGATATTACAATTCATGCCAATCCTTTTGCTCTGTAGCCACAGAGTGGATTACAAGGCTTAAAGTGTCATTGAAAAGGATTATTTGAGCTGGATCATACTTTTGCTCAGGATTTTGCTGCATACCTTTGCTGCGGGATTTTCAGGAGCTGTGACATTGGGAGTTGTCACAGAGGAGCCTTGTGCTTTAGAGGTCAGTTTTTCCACACTGTCTGCCAGGACTTTTGAATTTTTTTTTTTTATACTTGTAAAATAAGAAAATACTTTAAAAAAATATTTTGGGTTTGCAAATCTTTTTCTGCCTTATGTCTCCTAGGGATACTGCCTTGAAACAGTGTCCTTTGCCACAATTTCTTCTTACTGGTTTTCTGAAACCTTCTCATATAAATGCTGACCATCCTTACTTGACTAGTTTTTAGAAGACTGAGTAAGATTTGCAGTTATTTCCCCTAGATGAAAGCAATGTCACATATAGATGAAACCTTTCTGTCCAAAGAGGAGTGCTTGCTCTTGTACTGCTGTGTTGGAGTGGGAGCCTCTTCAGCCTTCCCAAAATTTGCATTGGAAACAATCGCTTCTGCCTTTGGCGCAATGCTTTTGGTATGTCTTTACATAGCTGTTGATGGAAACTGGGTAACCATGGATTTACTGTAAGGTGGTTTTCATCACTTTATGGCACAAATAATGGGTAAACAAAGAGGAGTGACAAGACGACTGTGGTCGTATTTCTAATCAAGAATCCTGATACACCCAAGATAAAAAAGATACTGTAGCCAAGATGATGTTGATGGAATAAGAGAGTGCTATTGTTTGGTCTTATTTGAGACCAAGTATTGGACTCAAATATGAAAGTCTGCAGGTAAGTATAGAGATATCTGAATATTGACTGGTGAAGAGGAAATACAAAATGCATGTGTACGTGTGCATATATATATATACATGAGTGTATATGTATATATACAAGCTAAACATACATTCAAGTCACTTAGTATAGTATGTATAAGATAAACTGACTTAAACAGGGGAAAAGTGATTTGTACACAAAAGAGCAACGCTCCACTTTCGGCATATTGTGTGGTGGATTAAAGTTCACATTAACTAAGCATGACCAACTCAGTTGGAAGCAAATGAAAGCTGTATTTACAAAGCAAAAACTGCACTCTACAATGGAATGCAATGAATATGTACTAAATATACAGTATTTACAATATTATACAGGTATTTACAATCAGAAAATAGCACGGAAACCCCCACTGCTCAAAATGACCAGGGGAGCTGCTCCACTGCACCTCCCAGACCCCCCTGTACCGAGAGAGAAGCTGAGAGAGAAGCAGTGTTAGTCTTATCTCCAGGTCAGCCAGAAGCGTTACCTTCCCAGCAGAACAGTCAGACCGGAGAAGAAAAGAAGGAATGTGAATGAAAGTAAAATGTGTAAGATGTTTATAGAACATTTGCTTTATACCATTCTCTCCAATGAAATTCGTTTAGAATAATCTTTTGTTTTCCTTTTTACACCCAATAGTGAATTATTTATATTCTACTTTTCTGCTCGAAACCTGCAGCTTAATTTTAAAGGCATAGCCTAAAACTGCCACATATAGGGATAAGCAAAATGTTCTACCCTTCCTTGTTGTCAATTTTTAAAAATGCATTTTTGTAGCAGTTTGTTTTCATAAAATGGGAAAAAAAATAGATTTTTCTCCACAGAAGTTCACTTTCTCACTCTAGTGTAGAGGTGAGAGATCCCCTGTGGACTTAGTCCTAACACTTAGCAAAGTGTATTTTTACAGATAACACCTTGTAATGCTTGGGAGGTCAAGGTACATTTGACTTACAGTCTGATTCAGTCTAGCATTTCCTATTTTGAGACTTTGCCTCCTAAAGAGGACTTACGTGCAAACGAAAGGCAAAGGTACACCAGGTAGAGGTTACTGAGGTGTTAATGAGCAGAGTTACACAGTACCCTCTCTCTGGGACAAAGTTTCTGTTTTAGGGAACTTGATGTGTGTACAGAGTGTTTCCAGACTGCTTTAGTCTAAGATGGCTCTTTTCTTACATAAATCATATTGCATGTGAGATGTTTGCTTATTGTGGGTTTTGGAGAGCTACATTTCAGGTGTAATGTTTGATTAGCTCTGCTGATGTTACTGAAAATTGTAACCAAGAAAACTCTCCAAAGCAAATGACAGTTTAGAAAGCCAGCGTTAGTTTACTACAAAATTGCACAAGTTTGCGTGCTAAGGCATATTGCCCCACAGCTGGCACACCAGTTGAATGTATTTGCTACACCTCATGTCAACACCTACTAGTTATCCATTAGCTAGTCTCTTGGTTCCTTTGCATTAAGGGTACAGCTTCTCTTAAATTCACTGAGTATGCTTATAGGCTGAGTGGTGTATTTTGGCCAGGGGTCTTCCAGCTAGGAGATGTCATTTTATAATGAGGCTAGTTTAGGCTAGGACACTATTTTCAAGCCAAAAGCTGACTTATGTAGTAGCACTTTTTACATGCTTGTCCAGGATGTTCCAAGGGTCAAGGACATCCCAACTAGAAGTCTCTTTCTTCATTTTTCAGTATGTTGTCTAGAAGTTTACCCCTGAACATGCATGCTTTGGTGATGCTGAGGTGACCTTTTAAAAATCAGTGACAGATGTGAAAGCTCCTTCTGAGAGAAGTGGTGTCTGAGGACCTGCAGTAAGGCATGGGGCAGCAGGAGGGGGGTGCCCATGACTTAAACTGCCCTTTGTGCAGTGGTAGTGAGCAGCAGAGGAAACAACAATTTGAGGTTTTTTAGTGTTGTGTTAGTTTTGGTTGGTTATTTTTCTCCATTCTTTGGGTATGGTAGTCTGATCGTACTTGAAGAGCTGTTTTTCATTTGTTTTACAGTGGGTATTTTACATTCTGTTCAGACTCAAAAAAAACCATGATTAGAAGTTAGTAAAAGACACTACAAGACATTAAAATGGTATTCAAGGATTCAGAAATACTGTAAACCATTGGCATTAAAAATATCTTCAGTTTGTTAGTAATACATGGTGCTTTAAACTTCTGATTTATAGCTGACTGGGTACGTGCTTTAAGAGCCTCTAATAATCTTTCTAGGGAAGTACAGAAATACAGGGGGAAAAAATTTAGCGATTTTGGTGAATCAAAAAAACCCCACCACTCATCAGGCAGTTATTCCTAAACAGGGGTTAGAATGTTTGTCTTTTTCTCCTCCCCGAATATCACGTTCCTTGTCTTGGCAGGAAAATGGTTGAAGCTTTTCTATAGCTGCGTTTTACTCGTGTAAAAATACTTTTAAACTGAATTCCTGATGAGGCATACGGGGCGCCGTAAAACGTTGTAACAGGGTGAAATGCACCTCTATCAGTACAGCTAGCGGAACTGGGCTTTGCTAACGGGCAGAGACGTGAAGGGACGGTATGGCTCTTGGGCGCTGTGGGACGGCGGTGTCTCGCGCAGCGCCCATCCCCCACTGAGGCCTGCCGCCGGCAGTACCTGGAGGAAGGTGGCCAGAATCTTTAAGTCTCTCGGAAGGGCAGACCGACTTAAACGGCCGACTCGGCGGAGCCCCCGACCCCTTCCTGCACGGCACAAACAGGGGCACGTCTCGCAGACTGAGGGGAGCGGAGTGTCGCGGAGCGGCCCTGACCCGGCCCCGCCTCCTGACGCCACGGCCGCCGCGCCGCCGCACTCCAGAAAGTTCTTGGCAGCGCCATTTTGTAGCGGAGTGCGAGTGGGCGACCGGCTGTTGCTGCGTGAAGCTCAGGCGTAGCGGGAGACAGCGGCAGTCCGCGGCGAGAACACCATCGTGCCACGGAGGTGGGTGCGATGGGAACGCGCTGTGTGCCCGGCGGCGGTGCAGAGCCGCCGCAGAGTTTTAGGCTCTTGGCCAGGCTGCCATCGCGGGAAAGCGGGGCGGAGGGAAGGCCGCCGCTGTGGTGCGGCAGTTGAAGGTCGCCTTGGGCCGCCGGGAGGGCGGACAATGGCTCGGCTCATTCCATACCCGCCGGGGCCGGCGGGTCGGATGGCGGGAGCGGCCGCGTGCCCCGCCTCCACGCGGCCGCCATCTTCTCTGCCAGCGCGTGGCTCCGTAAGGAGAGAAAATGGCTCCGGCCGCCTTAGCGGGGACGGCCGGACCCGCTTCCCGTGTCCCACCTCGGGGTGGAGAACGGAGCAGGGGTTTGCTCTCAGCGGAACGGGATCTTGCTGGGACGCGGCCCCACTGGCACTCGGAGCAGGGGCGGGCCCGACCCAGGGGCGTGGCGAGCCGCTCCGTCCGCGCCCCGTCAGGAAGGGAAGAGTTCGCGTCAGGTGCGGTGCCGTGAGGCCCAGGCCGCAGCTTCTGAGCCGGAACCTGCTTAGGGTTGGAAAGTGAAATAAAACGTGGGTAGTGAGATACTTGCCTTCTGCTCTTGGAGCTGAATAACTAGGAGGTGGCCCGAGTTTTATTGGCGCTTTGATTTAGCATTAGGAATTTTCTGGGAATCTGTAGAGACAAGCGTAGTGTAAGTGTCTGACAAGTGTCTTGAAGTGTGCAGGGGACGCTGAGCAGTGTTTGTATGGCATTTTTAAGTACGCGGAAGCCTGTCTCCTGGCGTATGCACTGCTGGGTCCCTGAGCAGCCTTGCTGAAAGAACATCTGTGGTATGTGGTCAGTATCAGAGCCACACTACTTACTTTAATTGTTTTTTTGTATAAGAAGTAGGTTATTGGTTATGTTCCTCTCGCTAAAAACCCGGTTAATTCGAAACAACGCTGCATTCAAAAAATAACCTGAAAGTGCAGGTTAAAAATGAAAATTGGATAGTTAACGAAAAATGCAATCTTCATTTTAATTAATTTGGTAATTAATGGCTTTGGAAATTCTTTCTTTGTCAGTGGGACATAACTCAAAGAGCAAAATACCTTTGTTACAGATGCGGCATCCCAGGCGAACTAATTATCTTGACTGGGATAAAAGAGAAAGTCTGGAGCACAGAAGGTATGACAGTGCTGATAAAAGAAAGAGATCATCAAGTGGTGCACAGGAGAACAAGCACTGCAAAAACGATCTTTATAAACTTCCTGACAGGTAAATAACTTGTGGACTTGTGATACCAACAAGCATATGTTTCAAGGTTTCTCATCAGGTCATCTGATACTGTGTCATTTTTGAGTTGAAGATATTTCGAGAGAGATGTCTTAACAGCTTCAAACAAAAAGCTGCCTTGATAGGTCTGCTAGAATTATTTTAATTAAGTTTATTTGGTCCTTTGTTTGTAGTAGCCGTTCAGAAACCAAATCTGTTAATGAAAGAACCCATCATGAGCGACGCTATGTTGAAGAATACCGAAATGAGTACAATCAAGGATGTGATACTGGGCATCACAGTAGCAAATCATCGGGTCATAGTGGGACGAGTAGTTACAAAAGGAAATACAAGACATACCACACTACCTGTCATCATCGTCATTCACAGGTGGTGTGACCAATTTAATTGAGGATTTTTTTATTTTAAGAAGATAAAATTCTCACCTGGGCAGTAGTGATTGAAGTATGGGGATCTGGGGACTTCTGTTAATAGTAGTTTATTCCTTTAGCTTATGTTGGTAGATTTATTTATTAGTTTTGCTAGGATTTTATTTCTTTCAGTGAAAATGTGCCGTTTGTAAGTATGGCTTGTGATACCACAGAACATAGTCTTGCTCTTTGCTCATTGGATATATTTGAGCAGATTAATGGCTAATAACCATCAATTGGAGTACTTGAAATACAGGCATCTCTTCTCATGCCTTCAAAATTATTATGACAAGTATTTATTTCAGCCCTATTTGAAAATCCAAGCACAAGCTTTTTTAAGCTTGCTTTTGACCAATATAGCAAGGAGATACTATAAGATTTTTACTTTTTAAAGAAAGTATTTAGTAAGATGTTTTAAGTGTCACTGGAAATACTTAGATATGTATGATATCGGCCTGCTAGCAGGGCAGTTTTTCTGAACTTTGTTGTATATTTAACTCATAAGCTGAAGATAGGATTTGTAATTCTATGATCTTCAGCCTAAAATAAGTGTATTTGCTGTTTATGAAACAAAAAAACCCTGTTGCCAAACATTCAGACCAGTGATGTAATCTTGGTTATTTAAGATGGGTTTTTTAGTTTGGCCACAAGACTGTTTTTTTAAATATATATGAGATAATTATGAAATCCTTTTGCTTTAAAAAGAATAACTCAGACACTGAAATTCTAAAGTAAAATTCAGTGAACCAGTCTTTGGAAAGGAAAACAATTGTATTGTAATTTTTTGTTGCCTTGCCACTTTGAGTATCTCATCTGAAAATCTGTTCCTTGCCATGTTTTTCTCCTGTAACATAAACTATGTGCCCTGTGAATTTCCGGGGACTGAATTTGAAATTGCTCCTGCCAACTGTTTGTGGCCTGGCGTGTATCTGAATGCCTGAATATCTCCATGCTGAATGAATTTCGTATTCTGCCCTGAATTCACTCGGGTTTATTGATGGGCTGGACGATCTTGGTGCCGTTCCAGAAGAGTCATCGAAGGAAAAGATCCAGGAGTGTAGAGGATGATGAGGAGGGTCACCTGGTCTGTCAGAGTGGAGACGTACTAAGTGCAAGATGTATAGAATATTTTTCCAAATCTATTAACTTTTCAGATAGAATAAGTTGTTTTAGCATAAGATGTGAGGGGGCTCTGGAAGTCTTTTCTTTCTGTCTTGACTGTTTTTGTTTGGGGGTGGGGATAGTTGTTGTTTTTTCTGTAGAACTTAAACATGTTTTGGTTTATTTTTTCTTATTTTTTTTTCTCCAAGTACAATAAATGAAGTTAATGAACCTGATAGAATGAGATCCCTGTAAATGTGCCTTGATGAGAGTTGTCCAGCAATATCTCTCAAGCTGTAGATACTTTGTTTAAAGCAGCACATTCTAGAATAGCTTGTCATAGTACTTAGTCTTTTATTTTTGTTTGCATCATTTTTTTAATAGCTGAATGATTTACAACATCTGTGACAGAGTTCCTTTCTTTATAGATGAGATTGTTGCTAATCTGGGTGAAGGTGCTTTTGGAAAAGTAGTGGAATGCATTGATCACAAAGCGTAAGTCTTAAATACACGGAATTTTTCTTACTGATGTCATCACAGTGTGGTTTGTGCTTTCCTATTGTATCAGGTTTAATCTTCACTCCCTCAAATGCCGCTCTCTGTATTTCTATAAGGCTGCCTCAGTTTGCAGATATAAATTCATGTTAGTACATCATGTTGAAAAGGAGGGTTTTACAGGACTGGTGGATGAGGCAATGGGTGTGTCTTCTGCAGGTACACTGCAGGTCAGGGGCTGATGAGGGAGCCTGGTGGGCCTAGACAATGAAGTGTCAGTATATTGTCCTCTATTCCTCCCCCGCGACCCTGCAGTCCTTGGGGCCTGTAGCATCCCAGACCTGTATAATGACCAAGGTCTCTGCGTTTACCTTGACATACCATCTGTGATGATTCAATGCCACTTGGGTTCTAGCAGCAAGTGTATTGTATACATCAAGAACCTGTTTTGTTGATGGCAGTTTTGCTGTGTGTGAAACAGTGTGAAACCAGATTGCCATACTGATCACTGTAGAAGACGTGCCACCTCAGGTAGTGACTTAATGACTGAAGTCAGCTTGTCAGTTTTGACTGTCACATGAGGCTGTGCAGTGTGGAGGTTTCTGCAGTATTAGCCCAGCATACATAAATGCAATGGGGCGGTAAACAGGGTTTTTTACCTTTAAGAATAATACCAATATATAAGGTGTTGAGGATGTTTTCCACATTTAAAGATTAAAAATTTTAGTTTTGTTTGCGTATAGATGAATCTTGGTTATATTGTAGGTACTTAAAAAAAACCAGCAAATGACATCTTTCCTGACAAGGCTGGCATTGTTAGAAGCAGCAATTGCTGAATATTGTTAGTTAAAACTGCCTGCTGTTCTAATCACTGCAAACCTGTCTGCAGGGAGGACAGGCACGTGGCAGTAAAAATAGTGAAAAATGTTGATCGTTACTCTGAGGCGGCTCATGCAGAAATACAAGTCCTGGAGCATTTAAATGCATCGGATCCCAGCAGCACATAGTAAGTGTGCAAAGGCTGTTCTTTTTAGCTTTGAGTGCTGTGGCATTGCTTTCTGTAATGTATGATGAATGTCTTGGCGTGGCACAACTTCCTGTTGCAAGTCATGTATTTTTCTGCTTTTGCAGTCGCTGTGTCAAGATGTTAGAATGGTTTGAGTACCATGGACATGTCTGCATCGTTTTTGAGCTACTGGGACTCAGCACCTATGACTTTATTAAAGAGAATGGCTTTCTGCCATTTAGGCTGAACCACATTAGACACATGGCTTATCAGATCTGCAAGTCTGTGAACTGTAAGTTAACATTTCTGTTTTGCTTTATTTGTTAGAAAGTTCTTCACAGTTTGCTAACTGTGTTTGCTGTCTTGCAGTTTTGCATTTGAATAAGTTGACACATACCGATCTGAAACCAGAAAACATTTTATTTGTGAAGTCTGACTATGTAGAAGAGTATAACCCCAAACTGGTAAGCTGATGCCCTCTTCCCCCACCCCTGGCCATTATCTGAGTTGAGTTGGTGACTTGTGTCCCACTGCCTCTCATTTCAGAAATGCGATGAACGCACACTGAAAAACGCAGACATCAAAATCGTCGACTTCGGGAGTGCAACGTATGACAATGAGTATCATAGCACTTTGGTGTCTACAAGACATTACAGAGCTCCTGAAGTTATTCTAGGTCAGTGGAAGTCTTAGGCTGATCTTTTGTGTAGCATTTCTTGTATGCTAGTGTGTGCTCCAGAAGTGTTGTGTATCTTGCTGGAGTGGTTAAACTGTTCAGAGTCTGGTGTAAACATGGACTTTCTGAATCTTCCCACAGCATTGGGATGGTCACAGCCATGTGATGTTTGGAGCATAGGATGCATTCTTATAGAATACTACCTTGGATTCACTATATTTCCGGTAGGTAATTATGGATTTCACAGTGTTGCAGCAAGGGTAGTGCTCCTTGCAAGGAGGTGGAGACTATGGGGAACGGTGTGAGAAATTAAGCTGCATTTCTCTGTAAGGCCAAGGTAGAGAGAAAATGCAGGCATAAAGGAACTTTCTCAGAACATTTCTAACAGTTATCACAAAACATTTTGGCAACAGCTTGATATGGGGAAGCGCTGTGTTCATGTTTGTAATTCACAAGCCACTCTAGTCACAGGTGTAGCATCATAACCATCAGCTGAACTGCTCAACTACCTGAATTAGCAATACCATCCAGATGACCTAAGATTTGAATTTTATGAACAAAGTAAAACTAAAACCAGGCAGGGTCAAGGGAGAAAGACTCCAGTAGATTGTAACTTATTTCAGGAAACAGATGACGTTCTCTTCTTCCCCTTCATCTGAAATTGAATCTTGTCGCAGGGTAGAGTTAAAAGTGAATTATGGTTTGCGTGGTTCTTGGTGACTTCCTGTAATAATGAAAGAAAATGTCTTACCTTGCTTTCCTTCCAGACCCATGACAGCAAAGAACACTTGGCAATGATGGAGCGGATACTGGGGCCTTTGCCAAATCACATGATAAAGAAAACCAGGTAATTGCGTTTTTCCATACCTGGACTGCTACACTTTACATGATACACTTTCAGGTTTGGTCTAATAGCCAGTTTTTAAGACAGCCTTTTGCTCTATTGAACAAGCTGGTCAGCCAGCTCTGTTCTAGTGTTGTGAATAAACATGCTGATTGTTGTAGTGAAGGGACAAAGCAGACTGACTAATAAACTGTGGTCTGTTGAAGGAAACACAGATACTTCTATCATGACCAGCTGGATTGGGATGAACACAGTTCTGCTGGTAGATATGTCTCAAGGCGCTGCAAGCCACTGAAGGTAAGATGGCAGGGAATTGCTCTTGGGCAGAGGAGCTTTAAGTGAAATTTTAAGATTTAAAAAAACAAAAAAATTAAAAATGTTGTTTTCATGAAGGAATTCATGACCTGCCATGATTCTGACCATGAGAACCTCTTTGACCTCATTGAAAAGATGTTGGAGTATGACCCAGCCAAGCGCATTACTCTTGAAGAAGCACTGAAACATCCTTTTTTCTTCCCCTTGAAAGAAGAAAAAAGGGCATCACCTGTAGCTGAGCAGGCTGGTACAGACATCAGTCCACCAAAGAAACATAAAAGATGCTAAGTATTTATTGTGTACAGTTTTGTAAATGCCTTATTTTGTATCACAATGTTTTGGATATTGATCTAGCTGCTGGCATTAAACTTTTAAGAAAAAGATACTGATGAACCTGCTTGTCTCCTCAGTGGAAATGTGGGGATGGGTGCACTTGATGCTTCCTGATGGAGTAAGAGGAGAGACAGCCCTTCGCAGGAAGTGGAAGGATGGCCTTTATTTGTTTTTCTTTTAAAAAAGTTACAAAGTAAGGAAGCTCACTGGAGTATTGAACAGACGGCATTGTGGTCACCATTTTTGATTTCAGAGGTGCACTCTGCTTACCAGTGTATGTTAATGTTCCTCATTAGCTTATAGCAGCATACACTTCACTCTTTTACCATTTTTTTTCTTGAATTAGGAGCTGTCCTGAGAATTTCCATTAAGAACCAGTTTCAGGGAGCAGATAAGCTGTTTGGTTTTAACATGTTAACTGCCAGCACAAAATAATCTCTCAGCTTCATGAGGAGGGTTAGTTTGGTCTGCTTTACCTTGCAGTAGTCATGTATTTACAGAGCTGCACAAGCAAGTTGCCCCCCTGCTAGCAGCATTGGGAAGCTGTTGGGTGGCTGTGTGTTTGTACTTCCATGAGAGAACAAGTGCAAGACATGCCAGAACTGATGTCAAGCTGTAAGGCAGCCTGACAGGCCGTTCAGAACACAGGCCATCACGGCAGGCTCAGAGATGCCACTCTGCCCCTCCCTCCTGGCTCCTATTTGCTGCCACCAGAACAGCTTCTCTCCCAGAGGACACAGCTGCCAGGAGTGGGACAGCTACCTCACCAGCAGTTGGAATGGAGGATTGCTTTATGCTGGAAGCATAGTAAAGCTATGACAAAGTCCATGGGGAGATGAGCAACCAGCTATGAATGGCATTACTTGGGAGCAGGGGGTAAGTACAGGTGTCAAGTTACAGGTGTCATGCTGAGTTAACACACAAGCCGTGGCTTCTTAAAGGGCTTTTTACAGTTTGATTTGCAAACAGGACTGCCATTCAACCTCATTCGCTCTATGATGTCTACTCAAGTATAGATAAAAACCCCAAAGGCTGAAATGGATTTCATTGTGAAGGCCTTAAATTAACATTATTACAGTAGAAAATACAGGAGGTAGAACATAACTGAAAGGACAAATGCATGTTAGAGTCAAATTATAACAGCTCCTGTAAGCTACTTGAAACAGTTTTAAAAACTAAATCTGGTATTTCATTGCCTATAGGAAACAGTTAAAATAAATTGCCAGGAGAGCCCTTGTATCATGCCTGATACAGGGAGGTAGGGTGTAAGAATGAGGACACGTGAGACCAGACACTTATCTACAGCTGTTTGCTTTACTGAGGACAGAGTTTCACAGGTCAGTCACCCTCTTCAGCTTCAGACTCTGACTCTGGAACAGAGAGACCGCATTAGCAGGCTACCAGCAGGCACCCTTCCCTTCCCCCATCCCCACGTTCAGCTGCTGCCCCACATCCTGTATAACAGCTGCTACTGCATCCACAGCACTTCAACTTTCCTAGTCACTACACGCTCCTCTAGTCACAAAGGAGCCATTAACACACACACCCAACCCCCCCAAAACAAAGCAGCATTGCACTAAGGTTCCCCAAAACAAACCAGCTCAAATTGTGAGCTAAGCTGCTGGTTACCTTCTTCAGCATTCTTGAGCCATTCAACGAACTTTTTCATTTGCTCCAGAAAAACGCTCTTTCCTTTTGCAAGGTGTGCATCTTTGTACCACTTCAGGATTGGTTCCTCACTCAGAACTTCAGCTGTAAGGTGTGCAAGAGCAGAATTAACACAAGTTTCCTAGCATCACAGCATGTTATTCCCTGGGTATGGCAGGTCACACCTGTGCAGACATGCCTCCTATTTTAAAACTCATAACCATCCATTTCAGACTGGCTGCTGGGGACTTCTGGAGCACCACACCTAGGAGCTGCACTTTCACTTCCACTATTTCAAAGCTACCCAAGCTTCGGAGAATTTGCATCTGTTCCTAGGTGTTGACTAACACCCCAAGCACACCACAGGAAGCATTTAATGTTTAGCTAAAATTTTACAAGTACAGTATCATCTACAGTTTAAAAACAGTGTCTGTTTATTCCTGTGGTATTTCTGCACATGCACAGCATGGTTTTCAGTAACACCTTTTAACCCATTTCACAGTGTAGGGCACCCTAGAACACCTTTGTGATCTCAATCCTCATCAGGGGACCAAGAAGAATACATTAGCACACATCCCTCCCTAACCTGAAAGGGCCAAAGAACCATAATACCTCAGCTTAGCTTTGATCTATCAAACCCTTAAAAATCCTTGTTCAGAGGAGTACTTCCCCATGTACCTAAGACAGCTGCATTCACCTTTGCAAACTAGAAATTCTTCAGCTCAAAGTGCAGTGTTGTAGCACTGATCTTCCCTAAAGGCCTTATCAGGACTGAAACATTCTGCAGATGCAGGCTTTGGGAAAAACACACACACACAAAAACCCCTGAACTGAACAGGAAACAAATCCCCAAAATGCCATGCCAAGTAAGTTACCTTTATAGAAGAGCACCACTATTTTCTGGAAGGCCTTCATGAAGTGAATGTTGTCATAGCAATACTCCTGAATCTTCAGCAGAAGAGTCAGCTCTGACTGACCTTGGGTAGTAAAGGCAGCGAGTAGAGGGCTGTATTGCTGTAACAAGAAGTTGGCACACACAAGCACATTTATTGCCTGACAAGACGCAGTGTAACTGTGACGACTGGTTTCAGAGTTTCCACCAACCACTGCTTACACATTCGCAACTCCCACTTCAACCCAGAGTGCTGCTGCGGAGAACACACTGCTTTTGTCTCGATCTAGACTATAATACCACACTGAAAAGGGGAACACCCCCCATCTAATGCCATCTCTGCAGTAGAGGGGTTGTAGGTTTTCACTCATTTAAAAAAGAAACTGCAGACAGAGGGAAGCCCAAGCCAACAGGTGCAAAAGTCCATAATTAAGTTACAAATACCTTCAAATGCTTAATGGCTTGCTCTGCTACCAGCTCCTCCTTTTTGTTCCATTCCACTGTGCTCATTACACTTGACCAGATTATGGCTACCACAGTCTGTTCTGAGATGTTGTTTTTCTTCATCTCCTCCTTCACATACAAGATTATCTGCCAGTTAGAACAGAAGAGTCAGCACAGGCCATATGTCACACAGTAACCCAGAAGCCTTCAGAACCACTAACACCACCCTTGATCATACAGCAGGATTCAGGATGTCAAAGACTACAAAACTAATAACAGAACACTCTGGTCCTAATTTTAATTCTTAGTGAGAACTAGGTATTTAAGTATTTAATTAATAATGTATCTTCTTCAGATAAGTATTGCAGACCATTTCAGACAATTTGAGTGAAACTCCTACAGAAGCGCTATTTCAAGGAAGGGTAAGGGGAGAAAACAAACAAAAACGGCCTCTCTACCTGGTCTACAGACAAATACTCACATCCTTGAATGGATCTCCCCGTGACATCTGCTCCTGAAGTTCTTTCTGCAGCTCTTTGCGAGCTCCTATGCTTTGCTGGTTCCGAACATACTCAGAAAGTTCTTTCAGTCCTGCTTCAGTGAAGTACTTGGAGAAGTGTTCAACACTTTGTTTATTGGCTGGGAAGAGTTCCTGAAAACAACGTTTAGAACAACTTGTTCACAACAGAAATGTATGTTGAGTACTTTGCTGGTAAATGCTGTTCACTAAGCTGGCCCAAGCAGTATATCAGTCATTTCAGTGGTACTCACCATCAGCCTGTTATCCATGTTTACTTTACGAAGACTGACAGCCACTGCGTTAATATCTTTCTCATTTATCCATGACTTGAACAGCTTGACTGCAAAAGCTGCAGAGACACCTGTGCAATAGGATTAACATTAATGGCATTCAAAACAAAGGGAATTGTAAGGCCTGAGAGTACAGAGCACCAGGTCTGTCAGAACCCTGCCCTGATCAAAGTAGCTATGCTCAGAGGCAGCCCTAGCAAAGTCTGGAGTACCTCCATGCCTGCAGGTAATGCAGCCTGCAGCATGTTGGACTTTTCCTACTACTCAGAATCATGAAGGCTTCCCTATGCTAAATTCAACTCTCCTTGCTACAGTCTAGGAAGTAGTCTAAACACATGATACACCTTCTGCACCTCCAAAGGTTCCTCTCCAAAATACAGTACTGCCTTTCTGGGCAACAGTAATGATAGCAGCCCCCAGTGTCATGCAGGGCAGTCCTGCACACAAATTGGCCAAGAACACTACTTTTCTAAAGTCTTAGCAAAATTTCCAAGTTGCAAGGCAAGGCATTTACCTCTGCAAATCCTGTGTTAAATCTAGCACCAGATGAAGCTGCTAAGTGGCAAGGATGTACAATCATTACAATTTCTATCTACTTGTCATGGTTCTGGTCCCCACAATACGCTCCTAAAAGAGGAACTGGTCAGCACTTACCTTCTTTAACCAAGTTCTCATTGTAAAGACTGTTGAGAATAGATGCATTAAGTGTCCCATTGGCTAGCAGGATACCCGTCAACATGGCCAGTTTGTTCCTCTCAGACTCTGAGAACCCTTTCAAGAACAGGAGCAGCTGCAATAAATACAAAGGTCTGCATAAAGCTACCGTCTCTCACTGAAGTTTAGCCGCTGCCTCCATGCTAGATACTTTTGTTTCAATTAAGCTATTCAATGAGAAATACTAGTTCACCTACAGTCTTCTCTCCACTAGTCACAGCTAGCTAGCAAGAACTCAGTGTGATTTTCATAATACATAGTATGATACAGCTCTTCTGCTCAGTGATTTACTAGCCAATTTTGAAGGTTTGTGTGCTGATAAGGACCTACTCCGTACCTTTTTGACTTCATCTTCAAAGCCTTTCTCCAGGTACTTGTAACGCCTGATGAGCTTGTTAAAAACCTAAAAAGATACAGTGTGTTATTTTTTTTTTTTGCTCTGGACTACAATTAGAATTGAAAACAATAAAAACCAAGTTCAATTAAGTTCAACCAAACTCTTTAAATCACTTTTAGCTTCAAACAATGTTACTTTATCTTTTTTAGTAAGCTTCTTATAGGCATGCTTTTTTTTTTTTACTTAAACTTTCAGCTACACAAACATTTCTTGACTACTAAACAGTTCAAGTTGAATTGCACTCATTTCAGAACTAACCTGAGCAAATGCCTGCATGGTTTCTAGGTCTTCCTGTGCTGCAAACACACAGACGTTTGTGCGCGTCATGTCATCTGCCAGGGTACCACCTGGGGCTAAAGAAGGGTTTCAGCATTAGTGGCATTACTCCTCAGTGAGTGTACTGAGTAGTCTTCACACCAATAACTTCAATACATTTCCATCTGCTCCACCACCATAGTGGAAACTTAAAAATCAGCAGCATAGATAGGAACACTCAAATACTCTGACCCCTTACTGCTAAGTGGGTTGACAACACACACTGTTTACATAAGTGTAAGTCAACATGGCCATGAGCACCACCTGCTTTACAGGAAGTCACTGAACTTGCTTAAACTTACCAAGTGTCTCTTCAGTGTCTGCTGCAACAGTGCTACTTTGTAAGTGTCTTTGAAATAGCAGAGTAAGCCACAACAGGAATGAAACATACAGGGATGCACGTTCAAAATTCAGTGCCCCAGAGATGACCTGGAAACTTCTATTTTGAAAGGTACTTCAGCTTTCTAGCTGCTAATGAGAAGATGCTTCTTCACCATTCCTCATTTTAATACAGGCATTTGACTGGTAGCCAGGTTGCTTCACTAAGGGTGACCTGAAGTCACCAACTCCAGTGCCAGAATACCTCAGCACCAATTTCTATGCCATCACAGATACACGGGGAAGTCTTTTTGTTATTCATTAGTCAGAAGCATGACTTAGAGATGGTGATAAGCATTAATAATTATAATAAGGTGGTAAAGCAACAGGGTGCTAGTTTTCATTTTGGCCTTGTCTGACTAGGCATCAAAGCTTGTCTACTTAGCTACTTGTTACAGAAAGGGAATGAAAGACTACCGTTACGAGCATTAATGCAGCAACGCAGTTTTCTCTTCCCTCTCAGGCTTCCTCCTGGAAGGAACATCACCTAACAGTATGCACTGGTTAAAGACTCTTCAATGCAAGCCCACACATTACAACAAGTTGCACATTAATAACTTCAAGTATCCGTGCTCCATGTGACAGATAAGTTTCACTTGTTCTGCTAACAGCCCTTGCAATACTAACAAAAGGAACACCACAGTAACTTCAGTCTACACACTTTTCTAATACAGGATCAGAGGATTTCAGGGGTTAGAAAGGACTCAAAGAGATCATCGAGTCCAACTCCCCTGCCAGAGCAGGACCATACAATCTAGCTCAGGTCACAGAGGAATGCATCCAGATGTGCCTTGAAAGTCTCCACAGGAGACTCCACAGCCTCTCTAGGCAGCCCGTACTGTACGGGTCACAGACCACTGGAAAAGAAGTTCCTCCATGTGTTGCAGCTTACATCCATTGCTCCTTATCCTATCACAGGGAGCAAGTGAGAAGAGCCTGTCCCCTCCCTCCTGACACCCAGCCCTCAGATATTTATAAACACTTATTAAATCCCCTCTTCTCCAGACTAAAAAGCTCCAGGTGCCTTAGCTTCTCACAAGGCATGTGCTTCAGTCCCCTAATCATCCTCATTGCCCTCTGCTGGACCCTTGTCCAGCAGATCCCTGTCCCTCTTAAACTAGGGAGCCCAAAACTGAACTCAGTACTCAAGATGAAGTCTCACCAGGGCAGAGTAGAGGGAGGAGAATCTCCCTTGATCTGCCAGACACACTCTTAATACACCCCAGGATCCCATTGGCCTTGGCCACCAGGGCACATTGCTGTCCCATGGATAACTTGTTATCCACCAAGACTCCCAGGCTTTAAGATCAGTAGCTACATGAAGTTAAACATTTGGAAAGCCTTGCCTTTCAGCATTTGTTTGCTTAAGTCACCTGACATTACTACAGTATCAGTGTGAAGACCTCCTCAACATCCAAGAGATCCCTCCTCCCAAACCAGCCACCCCTACTGCAGAACTGCCATCCACAGTCTGACTGTGGCACCAAATCAGGTAATTCCTCTCCTCCCACTATGCATTTAGGTCATTTGAATTCTATTTCTGTTACATTACAGAAAAATCTTCTGCAACCAACAAATTTCTCATTTAAGTTCTCCTCCCCAACTACTGCCTAACAAATGCTAAAATCTGAGACAAATCTTTTCCAGTCTAGGCAGAATAACATAAAGGGTCCCTGCTATCTCTCACTAAATGGTATTTAGTCAAGTAGGGAATGTGAAGTCTAAACCCTGAAGTACTTTTCTTTAACTACTTTCCAACCTCATTTAGCTTCATCTACTTCTTACTGGTTGATGAGCATCTCTTCCACTCTTCGCTCTGCATGCACAGCATGCACGTGAGTTTACAAGGCTTTTCATCATTATATTGCACTGCCTCAGTTTCCTGCATATACTGCTGACTACATCACCCTCTCACTTTTCACTCCTCAACATCCCTTAGAGCCCACAACCTCACTACTGTCAACAACAAATAATGCAATAGCATTTCCAAGACTAAGCACATCAGTTTCTTCTGTAAACAGTATTATACTGCAAAGTAACAGGGCAGGGTGCACAAAGCACAGGATTATGTCAGAGTATTTCAGAGCAACACTGTTGGCCTTCTGGCCACAGACCTGAAGCAAGAATTTATTCATCTCACAACAGCAAATATGAACTTGACTAGGGTCAAGATTCACTGGTGCTGAAAAACAATAACAATCCCATGTGTTTTCCTTTAAGCTAAGTTCATACAGTCTACACTTTGAAGAATGCAAACTCATGCAAAACTGCAGCATGGGATACAGAGTACTTCTACAGTAATCTGATTGCTCAGTTGGTCATTAAGATTGTCAGACAGTTTACCACAGATAACTTCTACCCTGTTCTACACAGTCAATGGGCTCTTTAGCAGAATGTTTACACTGCAAGAAAAAACAGTGAGCTTTCGTAAAGTCAAGTGAATAGAGGCTGACAGCAGCCCCACCAAAGAGACTTACCCAGCATTCCACCAGCCACCAGGATGTCAAAGAGAGTTTCTGCATAGCGGCGATAGTCAAGTTTTGCACCAGAAGCATCAAGAAACTTTGCTACTGCCTCCAAGTCAGTGCCAGTTTCAGTTAAACCTTGAATAATACAGTCCTGGAACTGAGTAGGGTCAAACCTCTCTTTTTCATCTGTAAAGACAAAGTGTTGAAGTAAAGTTGCCACGTATCTGTCTGGATTTTAAAGTTGTCATTTAAATCTTACTGAAAAACAAGCCACAAAAACCAAACCTGCACTGACAACCCTTACAGCTGGTATGAATTAGCACCAACAGTGACACTGTAAGCGTAGCCTAAAATTATTTTCAATGACCAACGTAACTCTCTTACTGTTTTCACTCCCCTATTCAGTCAAAGCCAGGGGAAAGGCTATTGAAAGCTAAAACTTAGTTACCTCTAATTGAATTCTTACTGTACTTTCACTGAGAACAATTGTTTCCAAAGATCATTAGTTGGCTATAATAAAGCTTATCTGACTTCTCAGCTTGATTCTTATACCCCTGTTCACATATCAAATCACTCTTTCCCTCCAAAAGGGCTTAGATCTATTCTGGAAAGTAATTCTCAATATGTGTCCCTACAATTTTGTACATTTGGCACCATTACTTATGCTCTATTTCAGCCTTTTGTCCTTACTGTTTTGGATTAAATATAACAAGTGAAAAGCTGCATATCATTATCATGTTAGAGCCAACTGAGAGTAGTTGCTTTTTTGGCTACAAAGACCATCCTTTCCTCTAAACATGGAGATAAACGAGTCTGAAGCAATTGCTTTGCCTCAGGAGCCTGGGGAAAATGTAAAAAATTGAGCTAACTTCTTAGCATTAAATGTTAAATAATGGACTGTAATTGCATATACATTTAGCACCCTTTCTTGTTGCTAAAGCAGAACACACACTTCTTCACTCGAGATGTATCAGCTGATCACAGCCTTATGGTCACTATAGGGTAGGGCATAGCTCACAGGCAACAAATCCACCCAAGTAACTAACAGAAAGCCTTAAATGAGTAGAAAGTTGAGGAACTTTTCTATCTCAACTTCTTACGTTATGCAAAATATGATGAAAAGCTTCCAAAGACACAGAAGTCAGCTGCAAATCTTACTTTGGATGCTGTTTACAACACCTTAGCCAGTTTTGTTAGCATGTGTTAGCAACCCTTCTGCACGGGGCATATGAGTGTCCCTGCATTTAATGCAAGTATCAACATGTTATTAACAGCTGGGTGGAAGTCTAGAAATACCAGATCATCTGCTGGACACTAATTCTCTCAGGGTGCTTTACTTTAACAATAAAACTGGTTCTGTAAGTCAACATGTACTTCTGTACAGCTTAATTGCTAGTTCGTTGGCTACAGCATCCTCAATGCTACTGGTTTGAGATGGAACACTGCTAGTATATTGGTTAAACAGTATTAAACAAAAATTCCAAGAGCTGTTGCTACTTCCTATATTTATTTTTTACCTATATTTCCTATATTTAATATTTACAAAAATATTAAATTTCTGATCAAACCTCTTATCAACTCTTCTTAGGGGAGCGAGCTGTGCACATACACACAGGCACTTGCAGATCCCGTGCTTTGGGTACTTTTCATTGTTTGGGCAGGGAATGTGGGATTTATTTATTTAAATCTCATAGCATTAACAAGACAATGTCATTTTTTATCTAGGGGCTAACAACAAAACTCCTACTAGGTAAGATACACCTTAAATATATGCATTAATCTGCCACAAGCTTGTGCTGTAGTTCCCCTGTAGGTCAGGGGTACTTCTTACTTTTGTTTTCAGGCTAAATACCCTCAATACAACTGTTCTAGAACGACCATCTCTTCAGGTTATCACCATAAATTCAGCTACAATTCTACTGACAAATGTTTTTTATCAGTGCAGAGAACATTCCAGCACCCCGAGTTCGCCTCAAGACCTGGTATTTACCATGCTCTCATTTCAAAGATTTATGGCAAGAGCATAAAAGGGTTAGTTCGTTTATTGAAGCACCCGACGTTTTACTGGGGGCTGCACACACAGCACAGATAGCAGGCACCAGAGGTATGCGCACTGGGAACAGCTTACCTCTTTTCCTCGTTTTAAAACGCTGCCCTGATAGCGTCGGCTTCTGCGGCTTTTGATTATTCATAAAAGACACCCTGCAAGGAAGGAGGCACACACCTCAGGGCGCTGACGACGGAGCCTGCCCGCATTGCCGACCCGGGGGCTTGTTGGCCGTCCTGCGTGCCGTGCCCCGCCCGCTCCCCGCCCGGCCTCCCGCTCTCGGCGGCTGTTCCCAGCCCGCCCTGCGCTGCAACGGCGTTGCTCCTCCTCCCCTTCTCCCTTCCGCAACCTCCATTTCCCCCAGGGCCTAAGGCCACTAGCAGGGAGGCGCCGGCCCCAGCCGCGGCTACCCGGCAGGCATCGAGGCTCCTCAGCCAGAAGCAGGGCGTTGGCGGGGCCTACGCGGAACTGGAGCCTACGCGGCACCCCATACCCCCATCGCACGGCGCGGAAGCGGCGGCTTTGTTGCCACCACGCTCCGCTGCCGATACAGGGGAAGGCGGAGAGCGAACCCCTCCTCCCGAGTGCGGCGCGGCTGTTACGGCCTAGCAGCCCCACGCGGCCACGCTACCCTCCGCATCCCCGCGGCGGGGCACGACGCCCGCCCACCCGCCAGGCCTGACTCCTTACCGACTTTAAGGCAGAGAGAAAATGCCCAAGCGGCCGAAGCGCAGACGTGCGCAGGCAGTAGCGAAGAACGACAGCGGCGAAAGCTCCCCAAACGGAACCAGCACGAGAGGAAGAGGGGAGGGCCGTGCCTCGCCCCGCCCGGGACGGACCATCCCGCTCCGCCAGAGAGATGGAGGGAAGGGGGCCGGGCTTACCCGGGGTGCGCCGCGGGCCCACCGCCACCTAACGGCATTCTCTCTCTCTCCCTCCCTCCCTCCCTCCTTCCGCACAGTGGTCGCGCCCGCCTCCCCACACCCTGCCGATTTTACCGTCACACTCAGCAGCAGCCCGCCCCCCCCCCGCGCGGCGCTGCGCGTGGGTCAATCCATCGAGAGAGCGAGGCGTCCCCTGGCGGCCCCGCCGCGTGCCTCCCGGGCTGCGGAGAGCCCAGTACGGCCCGGCCCGGCCCTTCCTCTTGTCCCTGCCAGTAGTGTCCAGCCCGGGCGCAGCAGGGACCGCTGCCCGGAACTGTCCACGGAAAACAGAGCTGGGCAAGAAGTTCTGGGGGTAGGCCCGAGTTCTGCTTTGCGTCGGGTTTTGGCAGGGAGTCGCGTGGGCTGCTTACAGCACAGAAAGGCCCAAGCCTGGTGCAAGGCAAGAATTTTCCCAGGCTTAGAAATTCTCCACCAGCCTAAGGTGGTCCTGCACTCTGTGTGCTCACCAGAGGCCCAGCTGCAAAAGTTAATCTGTCCACTGACTGGACCTGGTGGAAGGAGCCAGCACTGAGTGTTGCTGCTACTCACGTTCCCTTGGAAGCCATTTCAGAGCCCGAATAAACCCACGGGCTCCCACCTTGGCTTTCGGCACTAACCTTCACAATGTGCTTCATTCATGCGTGTCTGAGCTTCAGCTCCAAAACTGAACACCTCCAATGGCTGCTCCTTCAGGGAAGGTGCCACTGCTGAATGCTGTTGCTAGCCCTCACCTTTACTTGCAAGCCATTTCAGAGTTCAAATAAATGTGGGGCTTCCCAGCTATGCTTGAGCCAGGAAACCACTAACATTGCAACATGCTGGATTTGCTATCACACGAGGTTTAGCACTGAAACGAAAAACTTCCAGGGAAGGTGGCAGCACTGACTGCTGTTGCTGGCTCTCCGTCCCCTGGTAGCTATTTCACAGCCCCAGCAAACGTAGACTCCTAAATTAGCGATTCAGCCACTTCAAAACATGCTCTGTTTGTGCTCGAGGCCCAGCTGCAAAACTGGAAACACCTGGCAAATACTTGCCCATGGAAGGTGTCAGCGCTGAATGCTGTTACTGCCTTTCACCTTCCTTTGGCAACCATTTCACAGCCCAAACAAACCTGTGGCTCGTATCTCTGCTTTAGCCACTAACCTTCACAGTATTCATGCTTGCCAGAGCCCCAGCTCAAACATTTAAAACATCCAGCAACTGCTCCCCTAGGGAAGGTGTCAGCACTGAATACTGTTTCTGACCCTCACCTTCCTGTGGCTAGCCAAGCTCCTGCCCTCCCTGCCACAGACTGCAGACACCCCTGGTCACATAGCCCCATTACACTGAGGGGCTGTTACCATCAGCCTCACTGGTTGGCCTTGCAGATGGAGCCCCTTGGGAACAGAGAAGGAAAGGCTATGGCTGGCAGCCCTCTCAGGGACAGTTGAAACTGTGGGGCAACAGGGGTATCCCAGCACTTGCCAAAAGCTGAAGGGAGGGCCCTGGGCATACAGAAAAGAGAGGACAGAAATGCATTGCTATAGAGATAAGAGCACAAGTGAGAGCTCTGGGATGTGGTAAACAAAAAACATCATGGACTGGGGGACCCAAAGATGAAGACAGGTAACCGCAGCACACACCAAATAACATCAGGATGGGAGAAGGCTTGTTGGCACACTGCAAGACACACGAGCTCAGGGTGCACAGAAAGGCACACGGAGAGCTTGAGGTGCATCCAAGCACAAACAGAACGCATCAGTGCCTGTCCAAGCAGCTGTGATGACTTCAGTGGAGCTTGGACTGGCAAGGCAGGCTGGCACCTGCAAGCACCCCTGGCTCTGTGCAAATCCCAGCTTCCATCACCACTCATGCTGGCCTGGCCCTCAATTCTGGATGTACCCACGTCATCTTAGGGTGCCAAGGAGGTTTTCCCAGGGTAACATAGTTAAGTGCATGGGCCCCTGCAGCTCACAGTGGCTAGCAGTGCTTAATTGCTCTGGTCTCCCTGGAGGGAGAGAATAAATTAATAAATCCCAACTGTGCTCACATTGCCTCTGCTGTGCAGGCTTGAAACATGGCTTTTGGTAAACATGGTGCTCATACACTGGGGAGAGGTGACTCAAGCCAGGAAGCTCTCCTTTGCTTGGGACACACTAGGGCAGACCATAAGAGGACCAGCAGACAGTTAAGTTCCATTTGCAACACCATTAGCAATTTATTAACCTGTCAGTCAGCATGACTTCCAACTCGGACAACAAAATGTGAATGCCCAACTGCACCATAGCCTGAACAGAGCCACCCGCTTCTTTGGGGGAAGACTAGCGCCCAGGGAGTGGCTGTGCCCTGATGCTCACCACCTCAGTGTTTTCTGCTTCAGTTTCCCTGTTTTCAAAATGGGAATGACATTGCTGATTTCACCTCTGAGGCTGTGGCAAGTCATGTGCCACCAGCTGGGGCACAGGATAGGAAGAAAACTGAGTGAAGCACTCCTCTTTCCCATCTGTCTGGAGGAAGACATGTTGCCTTCCCCTCCCAGCACAGGCTCCAGACCAGAGTATTTCAAAGGCAGTCACTGGCATCCACAGCACAGAGGCCAGCTCAGCAGAGATTGTGCATTGCACCCAATCACGCCAGGCACAGAGGAGGCCCCCAAACCCACATTCTGCAGACAGCCAGCCTGGACAGCAGGAGGGGAAGATAAAGGCAGCCTTGCTCTACCCAGGATGAGAGAGTCTGTCTAGATGTGTAACACAACACAGCTTGACAGCTTTCTCTTCTCAGATCATCAAACTGGTCTGAAAAGGCACTTTGCCCTCCATCCTGTGAGGTAGGATACACCTGGGAAAAATCATTAAAAGTGGATTTTTAGAAGAGGTTCAATAGAAGATGGAGACTCTGCCAGGGAGAATTGCTGCCGTGGTGCTGCAAAGGCAGCAGGCCACGCATTAAGATCAGTGTTGAGATATCCCATGCAGCAAACATCCCTGTGTCCCTGTGCAGCAGCTGGTATCTAGGACAGTCTAGGTTCAAGCAGACAAGGTCTTTCCCACACCAGCCAAGGATGCGGATTGCAGTTGCCCAGCGAGAGGGCTGCTGGGATGCAGCCGGCAGAAACGCCCCAGCGTCCAGATGGGGAAGACGTTGCGGTACGCGGTGTAACTGATAGCGCACGACTTGTTGAATACTCCAGAAATATTCTCCTGAGAGAGACAGAGCAAAGTACTATGGGTGACAAGGGACCACAGTGTGTCCAGGATGTGGTGCTGAGCTCATTGCTTTCCCCACCAAAAGCCACCTATCTTCCCTTCCAAAGTACACACTGCAACGGCTGCACAATGCCCAGGACATCTGCAACACCAGGGAACCCCTTGGAAAGACCTGAGGGAAGATGTACCTGAGGCCAGTCCCCGTTGGGTAGCTGCTTATCAATCAACACTTTGATGCCCCTTTCCAGCACATCAGTGTCAGGATACCTGCAAAGTGCAAGGGAGGTAACATGAGCATTCTTATCCAAGCTGTCTGCAAATCCCCATCCACGTGCTTAGGGAACTCAACCACCTCCAGGCTGCTCTGAGCTTGTCCCAGGCACGCTGAGTGCTTTGGGAAGGCCCCTCACAACCCTAGGACACTAGACATTATGAAGAGAGAAACATTTTTCCAGGCTGGAGGCCTGCAGTTGTGATCCAGACCTTTGCTTTGCACTGCATCCCCCTTGTCCAGCATTATGAACCTTGCTGGCCTGTGGCACACTGCACATGTCAGTCCTTCATTGCAGGAGGTGGCCAATGAGGTCACAATCAAATATGGTTGGGTGTATGGCCTCAACCAGGTAGGCCTAGGGCTTGTGCCAGCCCTGCCTCACAGCTCAGCCTGTATTTCCTATCTTACTGAGCACTCAGGGACAGGTGGTGCCTGAAGGGGTGAAGGATGCTCTTACCTGACAGCCATGAGCCCCAGCAGGGCCCAGCACGTGTTGTGGATCTGCGATGTGGCACTCTGCACATAGGTGCGCTGCTCACATGACTCAAAATCCTCTCCCCACCCGCCATCTGCCATCTGCTTGGAGAGGAGGAACTGGCAGGCCTGGGCCACTTCTCGGCATGCAGCCCTGCAGAGACAGTGCAGAGAATGAGGGCAGGGGATGAGAGTGCTTGCATGCCCATGTCTCCCAGCTGCAAACACGAGCTGTGCTCTGGCCCATGGCCAGAATGACCCTGAGTTTGAGGCTCAGGCAGCGAGTGCCGTGGCCATACTGCAGGCACAAGATTTGAAAGGAGCAGGACCTGGGGTAAGAGAGCCCATGTGCAGCCAGGACATCCATCCAGCCCCACCACAGAGTTTTGCCCCAACCTAAAGAACAGGTAGGGGCAGTAGAACCAAACAGCCCCTTCTCACCCATTGTGGTATGTGTGCTGCATACTGGCAAATGCCTCCAGACCGAACCAGGTGCCATAGGTGAAACAAACACCCCAGCTCCTAGGAAGAAGGGGAGAGCAGTACTGTGAGGGGTGCAAGGCTCCAGCTAGAGGCAGGCTTCAACATGTCTGTGTTCACAGCATGATACAGCTGGGCACAGAGCTGCAGCCTGCCTTTCCTTATGGCACAACCATGCCTGGTCACACAGCACCCATGACCAGCTCACTCAGGCATCAGCAGATGATCTGAGAGGAGCTGGAGCCATCACCCTGGCCTGAGGGGTTGTCTAGGTCTTGTGCAATGCACAAAGTGCCTGCTCTGCCTGGGCTGGAGGGAGAGGAAAGGAGACCAAAACAAAGGAACTAGAGGAGGATCAGCCCCTACTTGTCCTTCCCACAGATCCTGCCAGCCACTCTGGTCACAGATCCTTCCACTCACACTGGGGCAGGCACAGGAAAACTGGACACCAAGAACAATGCTTACCCTTCCCATGACCCATCAGCTCGCTGCTTCTTGCAACAGAAGTCCAGGCCCTTCTGCAGAGTTTCCCTGGTTGGGAAAAAGACACCTGATTAAGAAGTAGCTCAAATTCAGGGGCATCCATTAGTTCTTCTGAGGCTTTGATAGGTTCAATTATTAGAGGGCTAATGAGGCAAGAACATGCAGACCAGAAATTGTTGTTCATGATCTGAGTCAAATCACACACCAACTGGGTGCTTGTGTGAGTGTGCAAGCAGAGGATCCAGCCTACAGCTGGCTGCAAGATCAAGGAAACAGCTCGGTCAAGAGGCAGGCAGATCTCCAACAATTTCCCTCAGCCTGATCGCAATCTATGCTCTGCTCCTTGAGAGAGGCTGGGCTCCAGCCTCTTGCATAGGGCTCTAGTCTCTTGCATAGGGCTCGAGTTTGCAGAAGTCACCAGTATCCCAGCTGTGCACACATCAAGGGCCAATGCAGTAGTCCAGTCAAGACCCCTGACAAGGTTCAAGCAGGGCCTGTACCAACAGAGGCCATAGCAGGCAGCATGGAACTCTGCAGCCTGTCTTCTCTCCTACCTGCTTCTCACCTCAGTGCCTCACCTGATCTCTGGGGCTCTGTGCTCAGGGAACATATCATGGAAGTGTCTCAGTGCCTGCATGACAGCTGATGTGCACTCGACGTAGGTGTAGTCAATCATGATGTCACCTGCCAGAACGTGAAGGGTATCAGTGTGACAGGCCCTCTGCTATGGAGCCTCTGAGCCACATGCTGCCAACCTCTCCCTTGGACCCAGGGTGCACTTAATCCACAGAGGGACCTGGAGCAAAGCCAGGCACCCATTGGGCACAGTGAGGCCAGTCCTCTGTGTCCCTTCACAGTGGACAGGATAACCAGCCCCACAGCTCCCCTTACCAAACACCTCAGAGGGGTTCAACAGCTCCAGTAAGTGACCTCCTCGCTTTGTTTCGTAGGTGGCAAACCCTCCATCTGAGTTCCTCATGCTCAGCAACTGCCCAGGCAAGCAGGGAGAGGGCTTAGGACTGGGCAATATCACACCAGTCTGGCCCCAAGCCAGGTGTGAGGACAAAGTCAGAGCTACAAATCTGTGGGGTTGGCAGACAAGCCAGCTCCCAAACTACGTTGACAAGTAGGCCTAATCTGGACCATCACATCACCTCATGCCACAGATGTAGCTTTGTATCACAGTAAGTATTGTGTTGCCATAGCATGTCAAGGGCCTTGTACTAGCTTAGTAATACGAGATCAAAGAACTCATCAGGCCTTGACTTCTTTTGCTCTAGCTCAGTTTAGCTGCCTGCATTTCCCTTGGCCCTGATGTTTGCAGCACTTACCACATTCACAGCATCAAAGAGACGCTCAGAGGGACACTTGGCTATGAAGGGACACTTCTCCTGCAGCAGCATAACTGACTTCAGCCCCTCCGCTGTGCAGTCTGCCACAATCCAGCCACAGTCTCGGGTGCTGAAGGGAAAGCCACCCTGGAAAGAGGTCAGGAGGGCTTAGCACCTTCCCCTGACCCATTCTGTTCTTGTAAGGGTAGGAGGTGCTGCTCCCTATTCCTGTCCCCTGTGCCCAAATCCCTGCCCTATTCACACATTCTTCAGAGACCAGTTCATCATCACACCTTGTTCATCTGGCGATAGTATTTCTGGTAGTCAGGTGGGTTCTCTGGGATCTGCAGAACAGAAGAAACAAGTGAGGGCAGGCTGGAGGTGCCTGGCTGCAGAATAATATTAATAATATTAATATTAATATTAATAATAACAACAACAACAACAACAACCACCACCAACCAGGTTGGAAGAGACCTTCAAGATCATCGCATCCAACCCCTCAACCAATCCAACACCACCTAAACAACTAACCCACGGCACCAAGCACCCCATCAAGTCTCCTCCTCAACACCTCCAATGATGATGACTCCACCACCTCCCCAGGCAGCCCATTCCAATGGCCAATCACTCTCTCTGTATAGAACTTCTTCCTAACATCTAACCTAAACCTCCCCTGGCACAGCCTGAGACTGTGTCCTCTAATTATATGGGACAGGGCACCACCTGTCTTCTACTGAGGGAGGCAGACAGAGAAAGAGGTCAGCTTTGGAGCAGGGAGTGCTGAAATTGTATTTTGGCCTGATTTCAGAAAGCATCTGCTCTTTGGGCACTTTCCTGCCAGGGAGCCACTTTCAGTGCTCCCATTGGCAGCATCATAAGCAAGACTTGTGACTGCATCTGCACCAAGCTGCTGCTAAGCAGCCTGAGTTTCCCAGAATAGTGCCTTAAACGTGTGTGCACCAGACAGGACAAAGGGCAAAGAAGGCTAAGCTCTCAACTTTCCAGCCTCTCTTAGAGCCAAACCCAAACATCCCTGGGCTTGGCCAAAGCCTTCTCCAACCTGCAAAGATAGCTTCCAGCAACAAGCAGCAGAAAACAGGAGGCTGTCCCTAAGACTTTGCTAGTCCAGCCCTTCAGAAGAGCTCTTCAGAAGGCAATAGACACATGCAACAGGGCTCTGAGAGTCAGTCAGGTCTGCATAGCCAGCATGTGAGAGACAGTGTCCATTGGCTCTGCTCACCTGGGTGAACCGGAGGAACTCATAGGCATTTTGGAGGCAGGATGTGAATTCAGGCATCTTCTGGGCTTCTGCCTAGAAACAGAGGTGCACAGTCAGCAAGGAGTTGTGGCCACACATGTGCCCTTCAGGAAGAAGAGAATGTATTGAGACCTCCTTGACCTGCTGATCTAGGTGCTATTAATGCCTAGCCCTTCAATTAACCCTTCCCGTAGGTTTGCATTCGTTTCCCATTTCCATTACAAATCTCTACAGTGGAAACTGAACCAACAACTGTTGCTGGCATCTCTAAGACAGATATTTGCATGACCAGGTGTGGTGGTTTAGGCTGGGTGCTGGCCCGGATGCCACTGCACAGACCACACCTGGGAGGTCCCAAAAGGGTCCAGCCCACTGGGTGGCCACAGGAAACCAGGTATTCCACCCATAATTCTCTGCTCCTCTATAAAACATCCACGTGGGGTCCTTACTTCCTCCTTTCGTCCCCCACCGCTGCCTAGGTAAAATGGTGTGAGTTGCCTCCCTTGGGCCTGCCCAGGCCCAAGGCTGGGTTGGGGGTGGGGGGGAAGAAAGAGCCCTGGGGGGGAGGTTTGGGTATACCCCCAGGTGGGGATGGGATGTTCTTGGGTCTGCTTTGGGATTTCTTTTGTCACTGTGCTTCTGGCTCTCTGTAAACATTCACTGCTTCTCATTCAAACTTTCCACCATTTTTTGCAATCCGTTTGTCTTTTTGTTCCTTTTGCCCGTGGTGGGAGAATTGGTCTCCCAAACCACGACACCAGGTGAGTGGCTTACCAGAGCAAGTACACCACCCTACAAAAAGAATGCTCTGCTGTCTCTGCCCCAGTGCAGGAATGCAGATTTGCACACTGTCCCTGCCAAACTGCAATATTCTGAAGCCAAGCAGAGCAAAGAGGAAGGCCCAAGGTTTTATCTCCAGACAGTAGCAACTGGGAAGCCTAACCCAACTCATTCATCTGGAGCTGCGGCCTCCTCCTTCAAAAGCCACTAGCAAAGATGGGCTGTACTCGCCGTGCTGGGCACCCTGCCTACCATGACTGAGGTGGGCTCTGAGAAGACGTGTGCTCCCCTGGCTCAGTCACATGATGCCATGCCAGAACTAGGACAGCAGAGTTCTGAGCGAATGCACATTAGAAGTTACTGGTATCTGGGGATGTGCCAAGAGTGACCATTTTCCTAAGGCACCATGTAGCACGGGGGCATGCATTACCTCCAGGAAAGCTTGGATGGCAAAAGCAGTATCCCAGAGCTGAGATCCATTTGTGCCCTAAAAGAGAGTATGCAGATAATGAGGTGCGGGCATTGTCAGCAGCCTGACCCCACTGTAGGATCTATATGACAGAATATCTCTCCTGCATTACCCCCACTAGTTCCTTCCACCCTGTGTCTCAGTTTTACATCACCCAGCATCACAGTTAATGTGATGGCATAGAGGGGGACAGATGCAGCAGCTCAGAGACAACAAGGGAATAGGAAATGACACAGCTGCTTTAGCTTGCTCTGTGCACAGCTGAGACAGGAGAGGCGGCCAGCAATAAGGAGCTCAGGGACATAACAGCTAGGAGAAAGCACAGCTTAATCCATACGCAGTGTTGGGGCCTGTCCTTTCACTTCTCCCAGGACCCATGGGGATGAAAGGGATGAAGGGAATGAAGGCCTAGACCTGCCCCCTCAGCATACAGCCACAGGGAAGCAAACGAGCAGGATGGACACTACTCATTCCTGGCACAGCCAGGGAAAGTGGCAGTGAGACAGACAAGGCCATCAAGCACCAAAGGTGAGATGCTGAAAGCTCAGGCCCAGGGTGAATAAGCTATCCCAATATTCCATGGGCTGCCCCAGCACACCAGGGTCCCTCTCAGTCACAGATGAACTCCTACAGCACTCCACCTGCATCTTCATGCCGTCAAGGCCCAGCCTGTGGGAAGAGAGAGCACAGTGCTGCAGCACAGGCACAACAGTGCCGGGAAGCGGGTTGAGAGCCATGGTATGCTCACTCCACATGGATCAGAGCCCTGTGCTGTGCCAGATGAACCATGCTCAACCCTTACCAGAGATAGTCAGGGATCCTGGAAACATGCTCCTGAAAAGCTGGGGAGTTCTTCCCATCCACAAACCAGCGAACCAGCATGTTGATTGTTTTGGAAATCTGTTGAAAGCAAAACTGTCACTGCTCCAGATACAGCTTCTTCCATCCCCAGAGACATGTATCCCCCCAACCCAGGACACAACCACATAGAGGTGGTCCTGGGCTTGATCCCAACAACTCCATCTGTAGTGCCTTCTTTTTTTTCTGTGGCATCACTCAGCACAGTTAGTGGACCAGGTGCCATCAGACTACTCTAGAGCTTTGCCTCAGATAATTTTCCTGAACCACAAGGAGAGGTATCCTGCACTAGGGCAACAGTTGTCCCCATGTCCTCTGCATTTTCTGTGTCCTGGTAGCATTTTTAAAGGATCAACAGTAAGTGTCCTACCGGCCCAATGCTGATACACTTGGTGAATCTGTCATCAGCTTTGATGTGGTCATACAGCTCTGTGATGGCTTGCTGCCGCAGGTGACTGCTGTGGTGGGCTTCATATATATTCATGATGGCTACAGGAGAAGAAAGGGCCATGCAATGAAAAAAACCAGATTCACTTGCTGTGGCAGTCTGTACCACTGCTCATGTGATGATCAAGTTGGGGAAGGCACAGGAACTGCTCTGCCCCAGAATAGCCTGAGGAGTGGGGTACAAGGCTTTGATTCTGTCAAGGTGGGAGAAGCCAAAGGATCATACAATACAACACAATACAATACAAGTCTCCATCTCAGCTCCAGGGTATGCACCAGTAACTGGCAGTAGAGCCTAAAGAGCCCCCACAGTACAAGGCATCTTCAGTTCCACCACCAGCTGACAAGGAAAGGCCCACCCCCACCAGCCAAAACTGCACTCACCATAGGCAAGCCTTAGCAGCCAGCTGTGTTGTGTGTAGACATCACAGGCAGCCACGTTGTTCCTCTGGGCTGGCCAGTCTATGCTGGTGTAGTCTTGTACATACAGCTCCTAGCAAACATAACAAAAGGGCATAAGCCTGGCAAGCTGGGAGCAAGCACCCGGAGAAAGCTTACTGCTGGAAGTCGATTCTGCTGCCTGGACAGAGAGACTGTGTGGGTATGAGAGCTGCCACTTTGCAAGGCAGAGGCTGAACCACAGGAACACGGCTGGCACAACAAATGGCCAGGGAGCTCAGCCAGGGTCAGCTCCTCACCTGCCGCAAGCTTTGTATGAGCTCATCCTCTTCTGCTGACAAACGCTTGGCGTAACAGTAGCTCATGGGGAGGTAAACCTGGCGGCAGTGGCACCAGAGCCGGGATGGGTGGGCTGGGAACCATGTAGGAAGCAGCCTGTTTGCAACACAGAAGATGCTACTATGAGGATCAAGAAGAGCCAAGGGCAGCATGAAGAGATATGTGCTGACAGGGATATGAGCCCGGCATGCCTTTCCTCATCCCTGTACCAGGCCTGCTGCTGCTGGAACAGCTGAATCAGAAAAAAAAGGGAATATTCACACAGCCTGACTCTGCTCAGAATCTCCCCAACAGAGCTGCTTCCCCACACCAGGGCCATCAAACACTGCTCCTGACCCAGATGACACAGGGCAGGGAGGACCCCAGGCTCAGAGAGAAGATGGTTCAATGGCCTCTCACTTCCCCACATGACTTTCAAGACAGAGGCCCAGACTAACAGCCAAGTGCATCTGATGACAAAGCGCCAGCAGCCCTTGGCAGTGTGCAGACCCTGATTTCTCCAAGAGAAAATGTCATGTGCTTTCTCTCTTTGACAGCCAGCAGCCCTCTAAGTAATCCGAGAGGGTATGAGTGAGGGTTAGAGGTGGCAGCTTCACATGTAGTTGTCCTGTCCAGATAGGGCCCAGTTCTGACTGGCCACAAAGGGAGATACTGATGACAGGCAGGGAGCACATGGATGTAACAGGGACCTTGTGGGTAAAGCTAACATGTCTGAGCTCTGGCATCTCCCTCCAGCACAGTGTTCAATGCTATCCACCCACTAGCTGGCCTTGCTGCTGTTGTCTGAGCTGACAAGAAGCCCAAGTACCCCCAGTTCTAGGGCGTAGCTGTATCCCAGTAAACACCAGTGCCTGGGACAGCTCTGGCTTGAGGCTAGTGGCAGGACTGACAACATCTCCTACCTCCACATCAAAGACAGCACATACCACATCTCTGGGAGAAGCGTATTCATTCCCTCCCAGCTGTAAACATTCAAGACAGCCAGCCAAAACTTCCCCCAGGAAGGAATTCCCACGGCACCTCCTGCAGAGAACAATATCAGCTTTCAGGGTTAATGCAATCAAGCTAGCTCCCTGCTTTCTTCCCCACCACATGGCTGACTTCTCCCTGTGTTTGGAAGCATGTCACACAGGCTAGAACAGAAATCCTGAAGAAAGGTAAGCAAGCAATGGTACAAAACCACAACATACTTCTCCACCATTAACTGAAAATGCAGGTGCCATCAAGGGCAAGCAAGAGCAACTGTTTCTCCACTATCTGGCAGCCCCCCATGTTCCACGCAGCCCTCATGTCTAACCAGACCTCTCTCAACAGTGCACCAGCCCCACAGCTCTGTGCTGGGCGCAACGGGGCTGACCTTTGCTGTGCAGGTTGACACGGGCCCGTACAATGTCAGGGTCATCTGGTCCAACACCCAGGATCCTCAGGGCTATGTAGTTGAGTGCTGTGCCAAATACTGTTGATTTGTCTTCTACATGCCTGTCATACACATGCACAGAGACAGCATAGCCATTAACTATCTATTAGCATTAGCCAGACACAACTCAATGCAGAGAGCTGCCTTTATTGGGGTCAAGCGGAATGCCAGGAGTAACTAGAAAAGGGGAGACCAAACCAACCCAGGGAGAAACATTGCTCTGCACTACCCAGTCACACATGATACTCTGGGACATAACACCACGGAGAAGATGCAGTTGACTTAACGCTCCAGCCATCTCTGTGACAAAGGGTGTACCTGGAGTGCTATGCAAGTAAGTCCAGCCACTTAGAGGTAGAACAGTTGCCAAATCCCACTCTCCAAGCCTAGGTAGATTTGACAGCAGCTCCAAGTACTGGACATTGAGGATGCCATCACAAAAAAAAGGCATCTTTGCTACTCACAAGCCCCATCCTCCATCTGGGAGCTGCACAGAGCGAAGATAGCGCACCATCTCTTTGCGAACCCCCTCTGGCAGCTGGATCTTGGCAGTGTGGCATGTGATGAGGAGACCTAGAAGATCAGGCATGCTGGCTCTTATATGATACCAAACGTGTCACATTCACCCATCTCGGGGAAGGTGCCCCACAAAGTCTACCTGGCAGAAGGAAGAGAGGTCCCCCGTAGTCGCCGGCCCAGTGCCCATCCTCGGCCTGCAGGGCAGCGTAGAACTGCATGCCCTTGTGGGCAGCCTCCCGGGCCGTGCCGGCTGCCGGCAAGGGCTGCAGCGTCTTTGCCTGGGGATAGACAACGTGTCAGCCAGGTGTGCCCCTCAGCCCGGAGCTTGCCACCCGGTCGCTGCCCCGGCCCCCGACCCCGCACCGTGTCCAGGCCGAGGCTGTGCTCCTCCAGCACCGTCTGCGCACGCTTCTCGCCGCTGTCTTCGCCACTGACATCGCTATCGCCGTCGCCCAGGTAGCGCCAGCGCTGGCGCCCACCCTCGCAGCGCAGCCGCCAGTCAGGCAGCGCTGTGGCCGCTGCCGTACGGTGCGGGCCACCGCGCCGCCGCACCGCCCTGCCGGAGACGGGTACCGTTAGTCACAGCCCCCTGCTCCATCCTCCCGGATCCCCTCCGCCGCGCCGGCACCCACCCGCCATCCGCCGCCATCGCCGTCCACGTTCCTGTCACCGCCGAGCCGATACCCAGATCCGTACCGAGGCCGGGGCCGGGGCCGGGGCCGCGGCCGCACCGCACTGGGCCGACATCGCCTCACAGGCGACAGCCAATGGGGACGCGGAGCCAGGCCGCCAGCCCCGCCCCCAACCCCGCCCCCAACCCCGCCCCCGCGGGCAGGTGTCTGGTGGCGGGGTCAGCGCTCGGGCTGTACTCCCGCAGCGGCCCGGCTGCGGCTTCTCTGCCGCTGCCTTCACCTTCTCTGCCCTGATGTCTGTCGGGAGGCAGTGCCAGGCTCCACGTTGTGGCTGCATGCGGGGTGTTGCTTAGAAGTCTTCCGCCAGACCCAGCTGCCACCATGCATGCGAATGCACATGCACTTTTATTTGAACCCAAGAACTGTAAGCATCCCTTTCCTTGCAGGCTGGTGCACAGACCCAATGGCAGTGATGCTTAGTGTGGGCAGGCAGCCTGGCAGGGTAGGGAGATCTGTAGGGAAGCAGGTGACAAGCATCAAGAGCAGCAGCTCATGGTAGTGCCAGACAAGTGGTGGTCAATGAAAAGGGATACACACCCAATGGAGTGGGTGTTGATGGCATTTCACAGCCTAGCAGTGGCTGTTCCTTCTGAGGACCTTCCTTCACACAAGTGGCCATGGTACACCAGCCTGGGCTCAGTCCCATAAGCATTGCCCTTGGACACAGGGGCCACAGCTGCACAAGCCAGCTCCAGTGCCTGGTCCCAGGATGTGCCATGATCTTGCTGTCTCTGGCTGTGTGACCCCACCGCACCTGCCCCCATGCACATCCCCTTCTCTGCAACATCTCCTGTCATGGGAGATGCACCATCAAAACCTGGATACCTGGTTTCCCTTGTTAACTGAAAGAATATAAAGCAACTGCATCAAATCCTAGATGCTCAGCCCATGTCTCTGTGGGACGCGATGTCTTGGTGCAGCACCAGCCATAGGGAAGGTGCCCACACTCCCACAGCTCCCATGCTCCCCAACTGCCCTCTGTCCTGCCAGTTGTTGCTGCCTTGAGAAGCCACTTTTGCTCACTGAACCTGTAGAAAAGCTCTCAGCAGGGTCAATGTTCACAGCACCCTCTGAAAGCACTACTGCCAGCAGCACCTGATTTGAGTGTCAGGCACCCTGGGCCTTGCTCAAGTGAGAAGGGCTGCTGTGGGCAGAGCTGAGAGCCATAAATTTTGTTATGCATTATGGGTGCATGCAGGGCGCTAAATTGGGCCCCTTGTCTCCCTCCAACAACTTCAACAGGCACCAGCCAACTTCTCAGTGTCCTAACCTTCTGTTTCTAGCCATCATTCAAAGCTTTCCATGTGGAGCTTAGCTCATCTCTAGCTGCTGTATTTGTGGGTTCAGAAACAGACACAGTGACCATGGCATAGAGCCAGGGACCTCTCTCGGAAATGCTGCTCTGTATGCTGGGACTGTGAGCACAGCCCTTTGGAAGCAGAAGCTTCTTCCAGCTCTCACCCAAATTCCTCTGCTTTTGTTACCTTTTTCTCCCAGTTAAATGACTGGCAGCCTTTGTCTTGTGGTCTGGCAGAACCTGGTGCCATGCACACCGGAGAGACAAAGAAATACACTGGCTTTTCTCCTGAGTCTGCTATGAAGAGCCCACACAGTGTTTTACTGGGGAGAGGGAGACAGGCAGAGGGATGAAGCATTCTGCTGTCTTGGGCTCTGTAAAATCCTTTGTTTCTTTGAACAGATCAGCATAAATCCCTGGCAAGGATGTAGTGACCCTAAGGAAAGGAGCTCTAAGGCTACACACTTGCGTTCAGTGATCAGAATTATGAATTTTAAAATACTGGAAACTCTTTGGGCAGCACTAAATGTGCAGCATCTCTCAACCTCACACTCATACACAGATCTCCTGTACTTTCACAGACCAAGTCAGGGACAACTTACATCAGGTTTGCCCGGCTATGAGCCTGGACACAGATCAAGACAGTTGTCTGGAGCTGCCTGCCCATTAACAGGCATGAAAGGGACAAGGTTTATAGTGCTCACATCTGATCCTGCTGCTTCTTCCCATCCTAATCAGCCAGTACAGCATATCATTCATTGTTGGGGATTGGTTTGAGCAAGAGGGGACATGGGTCCCAGGAACACCTGTGCAAGCTAGCCCTTGAAGAATTTTCTGTTATAAATATAGCAATGGAGTAGGAGTTGTGGAAAAGTTCTGATTGCTTGGTATGCTGAAGTCAAGCTGCCCCTGAGAAGGGAGGCAAACAAGATAAGGAGTAGGCAAAGAGCTGGGAAAAAGAGCAATTAGACTGAGTAGAGAAATTCCACAGAATAGTGAAAACAATGATGTAACCTTTTAGAGAGAAACCAATAGCATGTGTTAAATTAGAATAGAATTAACTATGTATAAGACTATAAATAATGAAGTGTGGAACAATAAAGTTGGATGATTACTATCACTCATATTGAGTGCTGTCGTCCCTGTCTCCGTTCTCGTCAATTCATTCTTTCCCTCTAAAATACAGAAGTCAGAATGATTTGAGTGAAATGCACTTTCTTCAGCATGCTCTCAGTGTTCATCAACCACTCACATGTAGTGTGCCACCAGAAGCAGCCTGGGGGAAAGACAGTGTGCTGCTCTTGCTGCTTGTCACCTGCTCCCCTATAGATCCCACTCCCTTTCCTGACAGACTGGCCCACACAGAGCATCACCTCCACCGGGTCTCTGCACCAGCCTGCAAGGGAGTCTCTGGTGGCAAGGGAAGCTTACAATTCTTCTGTTCAGATTAAAGTGCATTTAGTGCCCACAGTGGCTGCTGAGACTTGCAGAAGACTTGTGAGCAATGCCACCTATGCAGCCATGATATGGACAATAGGTACATGCAGGCAGGAGGTTCCCACCATCCCTTCAGACAAAAGGGTGGTGTCACAGTTATTGGCTGGCTGACAGCCTTGTGAGAGCAACTTTACAGCCCAAAGCCACTTAATGTGGCTTTTTGTGAGAGTATGCCAACACACACCCCAGAACCTGGCACTGTGCCCCAGGCAGGCATCAGGGATGAACTGCTGCTGCTGCCAGCTCTATCCTTCAACCACTTGCAGCCTGATATGCAGCAACTCCCTCACAAGGGGTTCTGCTATCCTCCAGACTGATGGGGTGCTACAGAGGATGCAGCTAGACCCATCTTGGAGGTGCACAGTGAAGGGACAAGAGGCTGCAGGCACAAGTTGCCACAGTAGATGTTCCTGTCACATGATGAAACATCTGCCCCAGAGGTTCTTGCAGCCTTCATCTCCTCCCTGGCATCACTATGGCTGGTCAAACAGCTCTAGGCTGTCATGAACACCATTTTCCTCCTGGCTGTCCAAACTGGCAGGTATCCTTTGCAGGCCAAAAGAGTGCAATGCACCTTTGCCAGACTGCTGCTCTTTAGGATGTGTCTGCTGCTCCCAAGGTTATCCAGGACCTTGTGCTGGCAAGCCTTTGCAAAGCCAAAACTAAACCTAGGACAATTTCCTCAAAGCTTATGCTCCTGCCTTTTTCAGTCTGCACTAGCTGTCCAGCTCAGCAATACCTGTGAGTTAAGACATTCATGGCTAGCAACATCTATAGTGACAAATTCTCAACAAAAATGCTCACTGATGTTGTCATCTTTACCTCGTTCCACATTTCATAATGGTTTCATGCACAAAATGACATGTCCTCAAAGAGGGACCATCTTGCTATTTCAACCACCTTCCTCAAGCTGTGAAAGGGGACACTCAGGCTAACCTCCCAACAATGACAGGCTAGACACTTAGAAGTACCAGTCCTGACACCACTGGTTTTCAGGCTCTGGCAGGAATAGTTTGCTCTTCAGGAAGGGAAGGTGATAGGCTAAGGTCATTATTAAATAATTTTTAGTTATGTACCCATACCAGCCAACAGAATCAGCCTGTGCTTAAAATACCTTACTGACATTGGTCAGATTGATTTTACATTGCTCAAAAAATCCACTTTTTTGTTATTAATTCAGACTGGTGTGTGACAAGCTGCAGAAAGGCTGGTTTGGTAACATGGAGCTCTGAGGTCTGTGCCATGGGAGCATCCCCAAGGATGAAAGAGTAGCATTACACTGGCAGTGACTACCTGACATTTGAACACATCTATTAATTATGCTTTTGACTCCCTATAGAAGAGCATGCAAGTGAATTTCCCACTAGAAGGGCACCAGTGGATGGCTTCTTATATTAGATGTCCCGACAAGACAAGAACTACTCATCAACAGTACTAAAAGTGAAATAAAGAGAAGAAATTAGACCAACAAGAAGAGTTTGAGATGTTTAACAGATTCAGATCAAAACATACATGCTGTATCATACCTCTTCTGAATCACATTTTTATAGTTTAAAATGCTGCCATTACTTTTTGCTCTGGGAGATTACAAACTGCACTTTTACCCTCTCCCCAGACTATTTTAGGCAAAGCACATTTGAGAAAAGGAACCCTCTCCCCGAATCAGACACACAATTACCAGCACTGGAAGTGCACTTAAAGACACCCCCCAAAATGTTTTTTTGACATAGGATCTAATCATACTGGGAGTGCTGATTATTGCTATTAGCACACCTGAAAAAGAAGTTCATCTTGTTGACCATCAATGGAAATGCATTCCAGATGAATCTTTCAATAGCAGAGTTCATGGGCTGACAGCAATTTATCTTAAAACCAAAATATGTTTGTTCCACAGACCATCCACAAATCAAACGTGGACATCTACAGACCCTGGGGAAGGAACATGCTTGACCTTGTTGGATGGAGTAAAGCAATTGCATAAAAAAATCACTGCACCTCTGGGTTGTGTCTCCATGTATTCAGAACTCCAGCTGCAGGTTCCAACAGCACTGAGAGGTACTCCTCCATCCTGGCAGTTTAGTGACATGGAAAATATTCCTGCTCCCTCTGTACTTTAAGCTGAAAAATACATTCCAAAAGAAAGTGGCAGGATTTCTGTGAGTGATCCACAGACTGAATTTGTTCCCTCTACCAGATAAATCTAAAATATTTGCCTGGAATTGCTTACTGTACTGCAACAGTCAGGGCATTAAAGCATGTTTTCAGGTTTTCCATTCTGAAATGTTCTTGACACTGGATTTTACTGTACAAAGTCTAAGCTCATCCTGAATCCTGACAGTGGGGACTTCCGAATGGAGGGAGAAGGAAGTTGACAAAGCAAGAAACTAGAAGAGCATAATGGGAAGTTTTTTTAAACAAAATAAAATACCTCTAAAACTATTAAGAAGCAACATAAAACTCATCTGCAAAAGGCCACTTTTATATTTTCTTGCTATATTTTCTGATTCTGTGTGTAGGTATGCCAGATGAGAGGTATATACACAACCATGGCAATGTTGTCCACATTTGGCAAAGAAAGATGCCCGAAATAAAGACAATTGTTATTTTGCAGTTGCAAAGAATGCTAGAAAATTAACACAAGGTTTTCACTTCTATAAGCAAACTTCTATGTATAGGTGACAAAAGGATTAAAAAAAAAAAAAAAGTGAAGGGAGGAAAAGACATACCGAACATAGTGAAATACAAAAGAAGAGATAGAACTCTGTTTACTTGGCACTGGCATAACCAAGCTAGAAATAAAAATCAGTGTGTCTAGCTCCTCCTAAACAACATGACTGGCCACAAAACTAAATTTAAAGACTGGAGCAAAAGCTTACACCAGAACTAGTCATGACAGGAAACTGGCTTAGAAACAACTTATTTGAATTATCTGACCACATAAATATTTGAGGCATCTAACCAACTACTAACTAAACATCAATAAGAATATAAACAACAGGTAAGAGCTAACATATAGGATAACCAGCATCAAGTAAATCCTGAAGTGCAAAATGTTAGAAAATTATTTAGTGCAGTTTGTTAGTTTGTTACTTCTTAAATGTAATCTATCTGTATCATCTACTGACATGATTTCTGATCTGATACACTGCAATACTTTGTACAAGTGTACAAGCTTTTGGAAAATGCCTTTTTGTCCTTAAAAGAGTTGTGAATAAAAACCAAAACCAGAAGCCTATACTCAAAAGATGCTTAAAGGACACAAACAATATGTGTTTTCACACAACAGCAAGAAAATAGCATAAGAGAAATCAGAAACTTGGTTCTGAAAATTAGGAAGGTACACTAAAAATGAAATCACTGCTTCCTCTTTTCTGCTGTAAATTCCTGGGTAAGAAGCAACAAATAAAGGTGTAAAGCAGCCTCATAGTGCTGTTGTCAGAATGACATAAAGCTTATTAAAAAATCAGCTGAAGTTGTTGGTGCACAAAAAAACACTGCTGCAATAAAGGCAGTTTTATTAATGCTTCAAAGTCATTTAGTACTCATTAGAGTCCAGTCTCACACCCCAGAATAAATCTGCACTGCTTTCATGGCATTTTGCCTCATTTCCTCAGCATGGTGACTGCCCAGTGAACCAGCTACAGCAACCAGTTAATTCATAAAGAGACAGGACTTAGAATTCCCTTGTTGCTGCATTATACATTCCCAAAGGATCAGGTAAAACCAACCAACCAATTAAAACAATAATAAAAAAAATCTTGTACTTTTGCTACAAGCTGGTATTTAGAATGTCAAACTCATTCAATTTAAGATGCATTACAATTTTTTGACACTTGTTAGCTTTGAGAAAGATGAGTTAAGTTTCTTTGGCAATAAAACCCGCTGCGCTTCAAACACACTTCATACACAGCATTATCTGGATGCAAAGTGCAATGCCTTACTGCAATTAACTAGGAAACCCAGAAAAGGCTCAAAGGTGCTATCTTCTTCCTATGTACAGTGCTTTTAAAGAAAAATGCCAAGAAAATTCTGCTTGCTTCCTAAACTGAATGTTGGTACAAATCCGTTTTCTATAGGTACACCTACAAACAAAACCTCTTCAAACAAAAACTTTGCCTTTCGGGAGCTACAACTTAATCAATTTCCACTTATAAAGAAGCATTCCTCTTTCAATCTGTGTAAAAGCAGGTGCTTTGGGCAGGAGATACTTAAGTCTGTTAGAGAATGCTGCTGACATCAAACAAAACCACTGGGGTGTGTAAACAGAGTGGATTCACCCTGTCAAGATGGAGCATTCTGCATGCCACATCAATCACAGGAAGCCTCAGCAGACTTTTATGTATCTGCTGCATCCTAGAGAAGTGTTTGCACTGAATCTTGCATCAGGGAAAGAACTCTGTTTGGAAGCATGTTCTGGAGTAATGCTGGTGCTGCATGTAACTTTATTTTGATAAAAATTAAACCAGACTACCTCCTGCAGGCCATGTTGTGGAGGCCCAGATGAGTTCTTGTTTTAGTGCGTTTTACAACCTTTCTGCCTGCTGCTGCTGCTTTGGGTAAGTCTGATGAAGTTGCTGAGGGCGTCATCTTGGTGCTGCTGTCTCTGCTCCTGTTTTTTTTTTTCAGCCAGTGCTTTTGCCCTGGAGGTCATTAGCCTGTGGTTACCATCAGGCTTCTCTTCATCCTGCTGGTGCTTTTTACAATGTTTTTCAAAGGCAGAGATTTTGGCATGTCCGGTTGCAAACCAAACACTGGTATGGCCGCTCCCCACTGTGTGCTCTCGTACGAAGCTGGAGGTAAGAGGACCTGGAAAAGGATCAGCTGCAGAATGTGCAGTAGCGAGGCTCGTGTGCCTCGTGGATCTTCAGGCGCTGCTTGAGGCATGCCTGCTTGAAGGCCTTCCCACAGGTAGCACTTGAAATTCCTCTCACCCGGTTCAAGAAGCTGGTGTGACACACGGTGGGCAGAGGAGCAGTTCTTTCCACACTTGTCACACTTGTAGGGCCGTTCGCCGGTGCGCAGGCAGACATGCAGGGCCAGCCCAGCCTTCTGTGTGACAGCCTTCTCACACTGCAGGCCCTTGAAAGGCCCCTCCCCAGTGTGCACACGGCAATGAGTTGTGAGGTGTGAGGCATGCCCGAAGTTTGCCACAGTCCTCGTGCTGCAAAGGCCTCTCACCAGTGTGGATGGCCTTGTGGCACACCAGGTGGGAGGATTTTAGGAAGAGCTTCCCACAGACAGAGCACTGGAATTTGCACTCGCCTGTGTGGGAGTGGAGGTGGAGCACAAGGTGTGATGAGGCGATGAAAGCCTTGCCACAGAGAGGACAGGTGCGGGGCCGCTCCCCGGTGTGGGCGCGCTTGTGAAGGACCAGCCCAGAGGAGAGGGCTCACACATGCGGGGTCGCTGCGCCTCGGTGGCGAAGGCCAAACGCCGCGCACCCCCAGCCCGGCACTCTGAGGGCCCCGCCGGCACCACAGCCGCCGCCGCCGCCGCCGCGCTCCCCGGAACCGGCTGCACGGCCCCTGCAGCGCACGCGCCAGCGGCGCGCGATGGTGACGTGGAGGCGCGGGATGAGCCGGAGCCACCGTTGCGGGGCCGAGGTGCGCCGCGCGGGGCGGCTTACAGAGGCTGGCAGCCCCCGCTGCGCCTTCCTCCGGGGAGAGATCGAGCGGCTCCGGGAAGGGTCACGGATGGGATGCAGCTCGGGGTACTGGCGGTATGTCAGACGCCACTCTCTCCCGTCTGCTCGCTCTGCTGACCCACCAGAGCTCTTAAGAGCCACCTTTGGCTTTGCTGTGTGAAATGAGCAGGATAATGCGGAGGGAGGGGGTATTAAGGAGCCCCTGGTCCGTCCGCCCGCCCGCCCCTCGACCCTCCTTCCTTCAAGCTGTATTGCTTCACCTCCAAGTTTAGTAAACTCGGGGTGTAGCAACTGCCGTTGGAGGTGGAGACGATTCACACACAGGTCAGGAGACGGAAGTAAGCCAAACCACAGAGTTTGGTTACTGAAAACCAGAGAAAACTCAGAAACATCCAAGCTTTGAGGATGTGTAATTGCTTTAATTATAAAGCAATTGCAGTAACATGTTGCAGAAAAAGCTCTTTAGGCATTAAACTGTCCAAGTGAAAATTACGTACTCTAGGTTAAGTTTTTGATCTAACAGCCCAAGTTTCAACATTCAGCATTTTCAAGAGCTGATTTGAAATGTTTAATGTGCTTTTTCTTCTAGATTTACTTTACAAGGCAACTTGACTCACTTTCATCAACGTCTCAATACAAAAATCTTACAATGCTTTATTTGCTAAAAAACTACAACATTAAAATTTGGGTTAGATAGGTCTTTCCTTCTGCCAGCTGTTTAGTTATGAGGAGTGTCCCATAGTCCATTGCTTAGAGGTTGCTGTACTTAATAAGTTAGCCAAGTTCTGTACATAATTACAGAGTAGAGTATGCAGCTGTATAATACACCAAAGTCAAACACCATGAAGGCAAAGAACTACTATATATGAAACTTTTTTTTGAGAGAGATTTTATAGTTTATTTTACCAACAGTCAATTCAATATTCTCATATCAGGAGACTGACATCCATCTTTCTTAGGCACTGATCCAGGCGGAATTGCCTTGCAGAAAAACCTGGCTCTTTTGCCAACCTCATACATTTATTAAAAAAACAAAAAAACAAACAAAAAAACCCCCAGACAAACAAAAAAAACCCCAAACCCCCACAAACCTGTAGGTCAAAGTAATAATTCTATAAAAATAATTATTTGCTAGTCTCGTGCTTACCTTCAAATACATGAAGTATTTGAGTAACTTCATGTTCTCTTTCTGGATTAGGTTCACTGCAGTATTAGATCAGGCAGAAGCTTCAAAACCTTAATTAGTCAAGTGTGACTCAACCAATTGGATATTTCAGCTTAACAAAGAAGTCTGTCTAAATGCAACTCTAAGAATTAAAGTTTGTACCACAGCGGATCAAGCTAACTAACACTGAGTATCTTTTCCATGGTGGGAAAAAAAATAATTAAACTATCAAGAGTTTTAGCACAGGATATTGTAAGACCATGCTTTGTAAACATTTCTACAAATCATTCGGAGACTGTTGGCTTTGGAATGAATTTTCAAATACTTGGCATTATGTAGGGCAGTAATTAACAGCTAATGCTATGAAAACAAGCAACTTTAACATGAAGTTACAACAGCAAGAGCAGTGAAAGCTCCTGCATTAACTAATTAAAACTGGATATTAATTTGTATTTTATTATAAAGTTTATAGCATTACAGAGTCCAGCATGGCACAGTAAGTAACCCTGTTACAGTATTTGTTTTTGCTTGGTACAAAAAGCTGAACAGCAGCATAACTCTTATACTGAATCTGGGATTGAAATGAATTTGTTTCTCCTGTGTAGGGATGAGTCTGTGATTTAAACTAAAAAGGCTGCATTTTTAAATCTTAGGTATGTGCAAAATTCCTTTCAGTACAGTAGAGAATATGGTAGAGATGTGTGCAGTCTTTAAAGTTATGTCTCAATTCAGATATTGCCAATATATTGCAAACAATCACATGGAGGGTGAATTCTGAACATTTACTCATGACTTTCAGTATTATTTCTAAGAGTCCCCCTCACAGCTGGTGTTCTCTCCCCACTTGGCTTTATGTCCTTTTATGCAGTGCATCAAGTACTGACATTCATAATTTTTGTAAAAAAAAAACAACAAAAAAACACTGGTCCATGACAGTTAGAACAAGCTTCCTTCGGGAATTCCAGTAAACTCTTCATCCTAAGACAGCTGTAACTGTTACAATGGATTTATGAAAGCAAATGCAGTCTAAGAGATGAAGGTCTATGAAGATTAGTATCTCCATTTTCAACAGCTTTACAAACACAAAATGGATTCCCATCTTATTACTTGGATTTTGGTGCTTTAGCCTTGATGTGATTTTCTGCTCACATGTTGTAGGCAACATAAATAGGATCCAACTGGTCAGCTAAGAATCCATCTCTCAAGTGCATTCGTTGTTTCTCTCCACGGGAATTGATGGGAATAACACCAGGGTCCACAATGACTACAACACCTACTATGAGATAATGCTCTTCCAGAACCACATTTGTTACCAGCGCAACCAGGTCCAATGCTTCTTGTTCTGAGCCTTCCAACTCCACAACCACCACCAGCAAGTTGGTCCATGTAAACACAGCACTGTTGGGATGATACAAATACTAGTGGTGAGAAAAAACCCAATACAGTGAAAGGAAGTCAGTTATCAAAGAGAGACTCACTGGAAATACTTTTTGTAAAGACCTGACCAATTCAATAAATGAAAACAAGTGATGCAACAGTTATGTGAAAAGATTAATAAATCAAGAGTTATTAAAGCTATAACTACTTGGAATGTTCTCTGCTACCTGTTTTTCAATTGTCCATGTACAATTAGGCTGTTTACTCTTCTGTGTATGTGATCATATATTAAAAAGCCCTTTGCACTTAACTACTAAAATGGGAACCATTAATATTTCACATCCAGCATATGCATACTTGCTATTAACATAATTGTGTCTATCTTCAGAGATTATTAAAAGAAAGACAAATCTTCCCAAAGCTTACAAGTAAACACTGCCACTTTGAAGCTAAAGAGGACCAATAGCCAAATGGCATACATAATCCAGCAGGACCAAATGAGAATACTCAATGTTAGAAGATACAATTCAAGAAATCTTTGAGATGTGTTTACCACATCCAACTGTGTACATTCTGACACAGCTAGTGAAGTCAACAACACAACCTGAAGTGCTCTGCTGCCCAGTTCACATCCTGCCCACCCTTTCTTTTAGACTAAGATGACCAAACTCATAAAGTTATGGGCTTCTCTTTTTTGAGCAGTGGCAACAGGGGAAAGGGGTGCAGTTACTCTCAGTCCAATAGTTTCTAAGCAAAGGTTTGGTGGGTTCACTCTATAGCAAGCTCTCAGTCTAGCATGCTGTTCCACAGCACCTGACTTCTGTTTTTGAAGAAATAAAAGGACAAAGAAAACTCTTGCTGAGGCTCTTACCATTCTGCAATGCTCTTATGTGCTCTTATTACAGAGGTCTCTATATCAATGGGATGATACCTCATTCCTCTGAGCTCCAGTGTTTCATCCAAAGAGCCTACCACATACAGGGCATCGTGCCTCTCTGCAATACAGCACAGACATTTAAAACATCATCAGATGTACAAAATAAACATTTGTATGTGCTTCTTCCTGATGTTCTACGATGTTCTTGGTGAATAAAGGAAGATGAGCATGGTATCTAAATCTGTCAAAAGGGCACTATGAATTTCTCTATTTGGATGCTTGCCCAGTATTGTTATAATCCGTAAGCATGTACAGAGCAACAATTCCTGTTGCATTTAGCACTTCTCTCTGATGGAAGTCAGGGCAAACTTGCAGGACAGCTTACTCTTCCCTAGCTCAGCTATCCCAAGAAGTTTCAAACACATGCTTCTGTAAATACATTTGTTTTCTCTCACCTCCACTAGCATCAGTAAGTTCTGTTCTGCGCAGAAAGCCAAGATACCCAGTCCGAGCCCATATGGTCTGAGTGTCTCCAAAACTCAGGCGAGCAGTAAAGTGATCAGCATGCAGTGCTTCTTCTCCATACACTGTGTAGTAACCAGTAGCATTGTGTGGACTACTTACCCATATCTAGGGGATTAAAAAAAGCACAAAACAAAACAATGAAACCACTCCCATGTCTAAATGAATCAATGGAGCCACTCCTTACCAACATAGTTATTTTTCCAAACCCAGGCAGCATAATTTATTGATTTAAACAAATTCCATTCCATTGACAATCTTTTGGTCCTCAGTTATTACAATTTATTAACTTCTGCCTCACAGAAAATGACCAGGATATAGGAGGGAGTTTTAAATACATGTCGTTGGGGATGGTAAAGAAGAAAAATGACCAGGGCTCTTTGCTTACTGGAAAGGAATCTGCAATCTTCTGTTAGTTGTGTATCTTAGTATACACAAATCCAGATGTACATAAACCAAAAATTAAAACAAACAGCAAATCACCTCATTACTACTTGTCCACTGAGGGAATTACGTAAGATATTCACTGTGTCTTCTAGCTGATAATCAGACACACACTAGTCAATGGATAGCATTTAGTACTGGCATGTAGCAGTTTGGCAGAGGAGGAAAGCAGGCAGACATACGTACAAATATGTGAACAATTCCAGCTCTCTGTGGAGTTCATTCACTTGCCACAATAAGGCAACTGTGGCCATTCCACTATGAGACAGGCATTTATCTAACATGATTTATCTCTGTATTACATCACTGCTGATAAAGTACAATAGCATCATAGCTTTACCTCTCCTAAATGTGAATCTCCCAGAGGTCCCTTGGTTTCTGTGTGTGCTATGATGACCTTTACCCCTGGAAGAATCTTGAATAAGAAACAAATGTTTAAAACATAAATTAAGAGAACTTGAATTCATCAAAACAGAAGTTTGTAATGCAGAGCTCCAAAAGTCAGTGCTTCCCATTCAACTCTTCTCTGTACCACAGACATCAACTATCTCTTCCTACCAAGTTACTTAATAGTTTAAACTGTTTTGCAAATAGTTTAAAGCTATTTTGCAATTTCAAAGCTGAAGTTTAACACCTGGAAAATGTGTTCTGAATGAAAGCCTCTGATTTTTTTCAGTTGTACCAATAGGTCTTGTTGCTTCACTTTATGCATCTGGCTTCATTTTAACTAGCTCTTAATGTAATGCTCTCTCTAGTGTCTCTCCTACATATATTGTGATTAGTGAAGCTTGTTGCACAGATTTGTACTGAGACCCAGCTGAAGCAGCTCACCACCCTGGGAAGAGTCAAGAGAAGGAAGGATTGCTCTCAGTCTCTCACCTTTCCAGATTCCATAAGCGGCAGACTGTGTGGAGAACCTCTCTCTACCAGACGCACCCTGAGAAAATAAGAAAATGTATTTGTTCCAGGATTTATGAACTTAAACAGATGTGTTCCTGTGTATCCAGTGTTACGCAATTCTTAGCTGCAATAACCAAACAGTTATGAATGCCAGCCAGTTACGGTCAATTATTCACAATGCAGTAAGACATTTAGGAGTTTCTAGGTGTCCACAGACTCCCACATCAGCATTTCCATAGACCACGTTTAAGAATCAAAAGCAGCTCTCTGGGCAGATAAGCAAGTTTTTCCAACAAAGCTCTAAGGTTGCAGTTCACCAGAATTTTAAATTCACCTTCTTTGTTGGACCCTCATGGACCTCTGCTTGACAGTTGTCAGAACTTTATTAGGAATTACAAGCAGCTTAAATGGAATTAAATGATGCTATGCCACACATTAGTAGTGTAACTTATAAAGGTACCACATTTGCAGAAGGAACAAGAACTGAGTGCAGGAGGAGAGGCATACCAGAGAAAAGGCTCCTATACATTATGTCATTACATTACCCTTATACCCATAGGCTAGAACTAACACAAGTGGCAGCTTTGAGGCTACAGCCAAACTTATTTTGAACATGAATATATGCCATGCAAGTCATACTGATATATTAAATATAGAGAAAATGACTGTAGTTTACATTGATCTCTTCAGATGCCAGACCAGGATCACACAAATGATGGGGAGTAGTTTGTCTTCTAACAGCTAGGATTTGTTTGCAAAAATTAGAGACAAGTAGTCACAAAGGTTGAAAGTTAGCATAAGACCCTAACTTAACATTATTAAAACAAAAAAAAAGGAGGGGGGCAAATGCACCAAATCTTGATACTGTCTTTCTTAAAATAAGTACAGCAAAAAAGATATGCATGCACCCCACATACCCTACTAAACTTATTTGAACTTGGTGCTGCCAGCACTTGTAACGAAGTTAACTGTAAAATAAGTTAACATGAAAACTGTGAGTACAGAATTAAGTTTGCTAGAATGATGTATATTTGGCAACTTTCCAAATGACATATGTGCAGAAATGTGCTTGTGTGTTTTATTATCCTGTAGTACAGGCCTGGCATCAACTTATTTGAACTGGGAAGGTTGAGGGAATTGAGCTGGTTTGGTCTGAAAGATTAAAAACAAAAATAATTCTAACTGCACTTCTACCACTGCCTAAAGGATTATTATAGAGAAGATGGAGCCAGTTGAAGAGCGCTCAAGCCAGTCCCACTTTGAGCAGGGCTTGCATGCAGGATATCTTAACTGTTTCTGTGATTCTGTGACTAACCAGGCAGCTGGCAAACTCACCTTTTGCTAATGTTATGGTTAGGTTAAAAACAGCTAATGAGTCAAGATTATACAGGACTGATAGACAGCAAGTTAAGATGAGGATCTAGAAATGAACAGCAGAACAAGTGAATGAGCAGGAGATGCTGGACCATTTCCAGCACACAGCCATCATTCTCTGCAGTGGGGTTCCTCCTATATGGTGATAAAGGATTAGCTGCTGCCAAGAACATTTTAACAAACTGAAGCAATGCAATGAGGCTGAACTTTCTCCTCTACAGTCATGAAATAGTTAGTGCTTTATCATAACTGGTACCTGTCATGTCGAAGTGCTCTCATATCTACATAGACTGTTGTTGGATCTGGTCCTGCTGTTCCCTAAGAAGGAAGAAACATTCAAAATAAGGCAGAAAATCCTTATTTTCTTCTCATAGCCACATACATTCACAAATTCCCTTTTTCATTGACACTCAAAGTACTGCCCTAATCTACCAGAAATATAGGAAAATAGCCCCCCCTTTCTACAGTGACTGCCATAAAGCTTGATGTTTTATAGAATCAGTAATGAATGCACAAATCAAGTATATATATTTATACAGGAAAGACTTAAATTTTTAAAATTTGTAAATTTTCTTTTGTATTTTTATTTTCTAGATATTTATTTTATTTAAGTTTTAGTTTGTTTAGCACTTCCTCTAGAAACTACACAGGAAGTGCAAAGCATGCAAGTATAAACTTTTGCAGGCCTAATTCCTTTTTCAAAGCTCAACTGTTCTACTTTTTAACAGCTTTGTCAACTTTGAAGTTAAAAACAACCCAACAAAATTTTATTGAAACATTACTCTAACCAATTCATACCTTTTCAAGGTTCCTGCCAGTAACAGCCTAGGCAGAGGTAAAGCTCTGTTGCAGTCAGGGAATGAACCTTCTTACCAACTCTGGTGAGAGGTTTTCTATTCCCCAACATGGGAACAGGGGACTTTTTTTTTTTTTTTTTAATCCAGTAGAATTTAATCTCCATTTGAGATTAGAAACAACTGTGGAAAGCATAGTCAAACTAAAAGAATTAGGCCAAGTTCTAGTGACTATTTTCCCCCACAGAACAGTTTCTTATTTCAGAAATACTTAAAATGAGGCCACTTTGACATCAGCCCAAGATTGCAGTGCTGGAGAACAGCAATAATTCCTTTATAATGACATTCCTTAGTACTTTTGTAGCACTGCTGAGGCTGAGCACCACACCAGATTAACAGTATGATCTGTATCTTTAGGAATATACCACTCAGCAATTTTAATAATTTCTATAACTCTCTTTCTGGCTTGTTCGAGAAAGAGGTTTTGTACTTCATCTACAGCTGTTCTTAGTTGAGTGGAATTCAATTTCTTTAGAACAAAAGTCTTGCTTGATCCACTTCAAATGAAAACTCTCTTAACTGCCATACATTTGTTACAGTAATAACTGCTGAGCTGTATTGACTTGAGGTCATTACAAGCACACATGCATCACTATACCTGTTCAGCCAGCTTGCCCAGCCTGTTTGGCTGACAGTGGGACCACAAACAGAAGTAACAGAGGCCATCAAAGTATGTGAAACAGAGAGAAAGTGGAAAAAAAGAAAATACAAACAAAGAAGCACTGGAAACATAGGATACACACAGTAAGACAGAAAACAGAACTGATACTGTTTTAGAGTGAAAAGAAAATTTCTGTATCAGATTACTTAAGAGCTTGGCACTTTTAAATGGTTCACTGGGAAACATGCAAGTTCCAGTCAATAAACACGAAGAGGCTTAAGGCAGATCATAAACAATGCCTGCTGTCTTATTATAAATCCCTCCATCTGTAAGTATCTAAAGGCTGCTTGCAGCTTCAGAAATACTTCCTCGCTAAACCAGTCCACTAAGGCTGGAAGACAAGAAGTATTTATTTGCATGGTAATTTGTATCAAATACCCCTTCAGTCTGGCTATTCATCTATCTGAATCTAAATTAAATGATTTTAAAGTCAACTACAGATATTACTTTGGAAGAATAGGGAAAAGGCATTTTTTAAAAAAAAACCCACAATCCACAATAAAAGGGCTCGAGAATGGAGAACAGAGATGAAAAAGGTATAAAATGAAGGGGAATCTTAACTGCCCAGCAGCCCTACACCTGCAGTTTTATTGGAGTACTTTTCACATTGTCATGTAATATTCTGCAGAAAAGCTTTTTTCCCTTCTTTGAGCAGTCTAAACAGAAAATATCCCAAAATAGCTTTTAAAATTCCTGTTTAGAGAAGCCAATTCAGAAAGCTGTACTTCCACACCTATCATCTGAAATGTTTTATTCAATGAAATTAAAAATCTTAATTTTCTGTTATCTTGATTTCATCTATCTCTTCCAGCAATTCAAATGTCTTTCTTGTAGTGAAGGGCCCAAACTGAACACTGTGTGTGAGGTGCAGTATCATCAGTGCTGAGTGCAGGGGAACAATCACTTCCCTGGTCCTGCTGGCCACACTATTTCTGATACGGGCCAGGATGCCACTGGCTTTCTTGGCCATTTGGTGACACTGCTGGCTCATGTTCATCTGGCTGTCAAATTAGCAACCCACTAAGACAAGTTAGATTTAATCTGGTTAAACCACACATACAATATTACTGTCCAGTGAACAGTACACTATCAAAGTTGGATCTAGACCACAGCATACCATTATCCGCAGTGTGTGAAATAGGGCTGTGTACTTTACGGGCAAGTCTCCTCCTCAAAAGCTTTAAGTTTTATACTGTTAATTGAAAAAAGTTCACCTTTCACATGATGCAAGACAAATGTGTTTGCATGTTGAGAATAGTCAGTTGAGATCTTCAAAAGTAAAAAAACCCTGCCAACCTTGTCAATTTTCCTGGGTACTACTTGAGGAACTCTGTCTTCCATTTATTTCCACACATCCTTAAACTATCTTCAAACAGACAAAATCTGAATCACACAAAAGCTGAAATAGCACTGCTTGAAGTACTAAATATGTTTATGAACAGGAAGCTGTGTATTTAATACTGCTTCTGAATAATAGGAAGGAAACCAAGTTTCTTAATACTGACCTCCTCCATAGTGGAAAGGCAAATTTATTGGTCAGTTATACAGAAAAGTGAAAATATCCATATCCACATCCATGGCTTATTTAACTTGATGATGATGCAAAGAAGCAATGAAGCCTTAGTTGCAAACTATTTCTCCCATTGCCCCAGCTCATACTCCCCATTTAAAGTTTAAACAAATTACAGCCTTGAACAACCTTGTTTAGTAAATGGCAGAGACATTGAAACTAGATGATCTTTAAGGTCCCTTCCAGCCCAAATCATTCTATGACTCATTAGGAAAAGCATTACTTACAGCTGAACAAGATTTCCAGTAAGTATAAGGAGTAAATAGTTGAATCTTACCTGTAAGCAAATTGCTACGTTGACCCTGCATCCAAAGGTAGTGCTCACTGCACGAGCAGAGAGGCCCAGGTCTTTGAACAACTTAGAGAAAGATTGTGTTAACGTAATCCTTGGTCTCTCCTCTGCAACCACCATGCACGTTCGTACACAGGACAGGTTCACTCCTTTCATCTGAGAGATTGTGAGGAAAAAAACCAATATTTTAAATTTGAAGTCAACAATTCTAGAAACAAACGATTTTAATCTGTGGCACTAATAGATTTGAAGAATGCTGGAATAACTGACATGAACTCACTTTGACTCCATCCGCCCAGAAAAAACCCTGAAGATTGTGCCAAGAAGCTTTGTGTCAGGGTTTGATGCACAGGATGCAAACTACTCACCCCCGGCAACTGCAACACAGCCACTTATCATTTTGAGCTGAAAACCCCCACATAACTGTCATTGTGTCACAGGGCTAGGCTCACAAGAGACCTGCTCGCTCCCAGTGCTTCACAGTTCAGATGCAAGCAGAGTGTTCAAGACATAGTAGCTCTCATCAGCATGAATGTGAACCTATAGCAATTGGCTGTGGGTCAGGATACCCTTCAGTGAGGGTCTTCTTTCAGGAGAACAGAAGGACAGAGTTTTTTGTCTCTGCTGAGAATAAGTACAATGTACTCCTTTCTTGTGCACAACAAGCTGCAAGGCATTCTCCCAGTGGAAGCCCTGAACAGCTTAGTTACTACAGCGTGGGAACTCTCCTGCCATTGAGACAGAGGCACCTCTTCAAGGAAATTTTCAGTTAAGAGATTTCCCTCAAAAGTAAATGACTGTGTAATTGCTGCTTTTAAGAAAATTACATCCATTTTAGAACTCAATAAATTTAATGTCAAGTAATCTGAAAGCAAGTAAGACTTGCTGGGTTTTGGGGGCTTTTGTTTCCTTGTTTGTTTGTTTCTTTGTCGGTTTGGTTTTTTGCTTAGTTTTATTTTGAGGGTTAGGTCTTTTGGTTTCAGGGTTTAGTAAGGCTTTGGGTTTTCTTTCTTTTCTGGGTGTGGGTTTTGTCTATTTATTTGTGGGTTTTGTTTGTTTGTTTTTGTTTTTTTCTCAGAGAAGAAAAATTTGATAGGCTTGCTACATATTTTGCCTCAAATCTTAGAAATACCCAACAGCACAGAGGTGGAACAAATACGTAAAGTGAAAAATATAAGACGTCTTTTTCTCCCTGCACCAAAACCAAGAGGGCTGAAGCCTCCAGCAATCTCAGCTTTTCCCAAAACCCCAGTTATAAGTTTTCAGAGAAGCACTTATAAACCCATCTTCTGCAAGAAAAATATCTGTATTTATATGCCAGTATCTTAAAAAACTAAGTCTACTCACACGGAGTATATCAGTCTGTGTTCCAAGCCCCTTGGTGCACATCTCCATCACAGAGTAAGAGCAGAATGTGACACGCACTTTATACTGACTTACAGCAGACAACCACAGAGACACATTGCTCTCCAGTTCCAGAGGAGGGACTAGGATAGACTGATGACCTGAATATACACTAGGGAAAGAAACGAAAAAGGAAACCTGAAAACTTGAAGCCAGCATAAAAAAGCCAAATATTACATAAAGTCAACCTGAAGCAAAACAGGAAAACAGAGAAAGTGGTATCTGTTTGAACTCTGGCTTATCATCTCCTCCAAAGGGAGCAAGTATGTCTCAGTTAACTCATAGTTCTTAGCTAAGTCACAAATTTTAAGGTGAGTGTATTTATCCTGCAGTAAATTGTATTGAACTCTGAGCAAATACTCAGTGCCGTGAATAGACAGAACTTCTGACATAAAATGTTAACATTTGAGATATCATTCCAATTACAGATTACAATTTGTAATTGAGCTTATTTCTGTGAGTGATTGTAAGGAAAATGCACCTTTTTGCTTTGAATGAAATGAGTCTTTAACACCTATATTGCATGATTCAAGTTTCGAGTGTAATTTTCTAGCCTTGGCCAAAGGTGTCTTAGCTTTTAAACTGTATTTAGTGAAATATTTAACATGGATACTAGCTGACACAAGTGGACAGAAAGCCAAATTCAGAATCAGACCTCCTTTTATTTAAAATATTATATACTCATTTCTGAAGATAGTAAACACCATGACCACGCAGTCTTAAACTTACCAAATGTTTTTAAGATCAATTACTATCAACAAAACTAGTGACACCACTCCCCTCATGCCCCCCACCACATAAAAAAAAGGCTTCAGTAACTCACTGCATCTTGAAAAGAAACACACCCAAACCAGCATCTCTAACTGCTTTCAAAAGGTAGCCTGACACACTTGCCATTCCTCCTAACTACAGCTGATGTGTTTTTACAGTGGGCATTGTTTTGTTTTCTTTTTAAATATTCTAAACCGGAAAACACAATTATGGTTTAATAAAACAGTCTTTTGCACTAAAAAACCAAAGGTACAACTCAGGTGGAATACAGTAGACCTTATATAAACTCTTGTATGGACAGCATGACACATGTAGTTTCCTTCCCTAGAAATATTTGTTTAAATCCATTTATATTTAAAATCTTCCATCACTGAGGCTTCTTTTCTCTCCATCTTGCCTCACTACTGATGATATAAAACATGAGATGTTACCAAAGTTAAACTTCCTTTTCAGTTGAGGAAAGAAGAAGAGTGAAAGAACAGGTTAACTGCAGTGAAATAGTATCTAAACAACTAATAATTTTTTGGATTATAGCATGTTTTAAAGCTCAGACTGTTTTAAAAGGCATAAAAGAGGCAAGTTTTGCATCTTTGGAAGATACGATGCATTATAGTGGTCATCTAATTGGATCAAATCAGGTACATTTAATGGCTTCCTTTAGCATTATTCTTAGCACACACCAACCTTGCAGTCAACATCTTAAGAGTCTGGTAAGGAGATAGTTTAATCTCAAGACTTTAAAAGGATTTACTTAATCAATGTGAAATAGACAGTGAAGTCCTTGTCTTGGAGTAAGTAGCTAAATAATTCCACTTGCAAAAGCCAAGTTACTCAAGTAACTAACTTACTTAAATGAATTTTGTTACCACAAATGTAGTTTATGAAATACCTATACAAAGGTTAATTTGCATTTCTCCAACAGTTTTATCTCTGACTGTTCCCTTGGAATCTAGAGAGAGCTGGGAACATGTCAGAAAGCCTATGACAAGCAACATACCTGCACAAGCACCATAGCGCAAACCCCAAGCCACAATAAGGGTCAAGGCAGATGGCAATCTGACGTGAAGGGTACAGCTCACACTGCAGTTTTATAGAGCGACATAAGGCACTTGTAGCTGCATGTGACATCTGTGAGAGGAAAACAGGCACTCTCAGTGACTTTGTAAAAAGAACACGGTATCACATGTACAAATTGATAGAAATGCTTATTGTAGAAGGTGTGTAGTACAGTGGGGTTCTTTTCAGCACCTTTAAAGAGAAAAGAGCTATGAGCCCAAGATTTCATAGCTACTTTTCAAGCTAGTAGCAAATGACATATTATGACATTGAAGGACGCCAAATGACATCTTATATCTCCGTGATAAACTGCAAAATAAAACTTAATGAACTGAAAAATTCATTATGACAAACCTGTCTCTTTTACCCCCCTTGGAAACTCCCCAGATAGAGCCAGTAAGACTGAATGCTTCCAAAGAAGTGCATCGAGAAATATTGATGTCATACGGACTTAAAAGTTTTCTGAACACTAAGATAGCCCAATTATATTTTTGCATTTCTTCCCTGGCAGGAGGAATGAATGTGGAATATGATTATATATTTAAGAAAACAAAGTATAATAATCTCTCTCATTACCTTTACTCCTGCTAATATACCAGTGGTAGACACACTGAAGTCCAAGTACGCCAACATATCTGGAGATGTAGGTCTGAAAATATTAGCCAGCTTCTTTTTAGGCATATCATCTATTTAAAATACGTAAGAAGAGTACCATATTATTTTGGAAAATGATCACAGGGCAAAAAAAAAGTCTTTATAGCAGATACTTTCTCCACATGCTTTCTATAGTTTCTGGACAGCTCTTTTAATGCAATATGAAATATGTCAGTTCCATTAGGCAGTTATGGTATAACAAAATAAATAAATCAGTCTTCCAACTATTTACATTTTGACTAGTGCACAAACATTCTATACCTGTATCCAAAATAGTGGGCCATGTTTTAATATCTACAGCTGCCGCAGCTTCCTTGGACTTCAGCAGTTTCATTATCACTTGTGTGGTCAGTATACATGCAGACTTACTGACCTGTAAAATACACAATTAAAAACATTTATAAAACTAGCTAATGAATGCTGAAGTGGTAAATCAATACATACATAGAATACATACATAGAATAAACCAGGTTGGAAGAGACCTTCAAGATCATCGCGTCCAACCCATCAACCAATCCAACACCACCTAAACAACTAACCCATGGCACCAAGCACCCCATCAAGTCTTCTCCTGAAAACCTCCAATGATGGCGACTCCACCACAACATTTCCCTCCATGTGAACCAAGGAGTGGAGGTTGTCCCTGCCCTTCCTCTTGCTATTAATATATTTATAGAAGGTTTCACATCCATCCTGATGAGAGAACGAGTAAGCTGAATAGATTAATAAAACCACAGCAAAATAAATCACAACAATAGAAAGAATACCATAAATGAGTTTCTGAAAAAAGTGTTTACTGACTCATCAACATCAGACTGGCTTTTTTCCCCTTGTTTTACACTGATTGGGGCAAAGCAATTTATCAGGTTGCATCAGCCAACCTATACTCACCAGAAGCATTAGGAGAAGAATGTCATACATACCTCTACAATCATTTTGACAGTGGGCAGTGTGGTAGCAAGATTCTGAGGATGAGGTGGGCGAACGGTGATAGGTACACAACCAGCATATAAGCAGCCATAGAATGTTGCTATCAAATCTACTCCTGTAAAGGATATTTGTGAAATAAAAGAATTATCAGAACAAAAGGCCAAATCTTTTCACCAAAACCAAAACACACAGAGATTTATTTTATTTGGATGTAAGGGTTTGTCACAAGGTCTCTTTAGAATTGGCCGTGCCCAGTTCTAAAAGGTTAACATATTTTGCATTTCAGAGTTAGCAAAAAAATATTCAAACCCTACAAATTCTAAAGTTGCAAGGATGTATCTTCATGGACAGGGAGTATAAAATAAACAACAAAACAGGGTATTGTAGGTTATGAAGATGACAACTCAGATTCTTTTAGAAAGCATACTTCTGTTTTTCGGAATTATCGCTCTGAAATACGCAGTCATCCTTACACAAGGTAATACCTTTTTCCTGAGGTACACTTCTGAATACACTGTAGCAATGAAAGCCTGGGGTCCAGATATCACCTTTAGAGACAGTCATTCAGGAAAGAAAGGGTGTTCATATACTGACATCACTAATCTAAATCTAGCTTTCAATAGATACTTATATAGTTTCATTCCATTCTGAGGTTAAAAATTGAGAATCTTCTGTGTGGTTTAAACCAAACTATTTGTCTGTAACTGCCCAGACATCTGCAACACTTTGATGAAATGTTCAGTAAATGTAGTTTGCCACTTAAAAGCAGTGAATTAACAGTAAGACAACAAAAACACACCTCTTTGAAATACTAAGTTACTGCCATATAACACCGTATCAAATGGATGCCTGAATACTCTATGTTAGGAAGAGTTGCTTCTTGTGATATCTGCCTTCGACTTTTGCTGTCTGTATTGCCTTACCTGGAGGATACACCAGGGCCACATGGTCACCAACATTCAGTCGTCCTTTCTCCATCAGTGCAACTGCCACTCTCTCTGCTCTCTTGTGCAACTGTATGCACGACGCAGTGCTAGCTACAGTGCCCTGCACAGAAAAGAAGCAACATAAGAAAGTTTTATTTGGTTTCAAACTGTTCTCCATAAAGTATATGCTGCAGAGGCAACATTTCATTGTCCTTACTTTAACAACACAGCAAACGCTTTTAAAGCCTCTGTCTGGGTGTTTCAGAAACCATACTACTGGTACCATGAACTTTTAGAATGCTAGAAAAATCAGCTTCCAAATGTATCTGGTACCACAAAGAGACTATCTTACAAATATTTGAATTTTTCAGTCCAAGGGAGAAAACACAATTGTATTAGCAGCAAGCAAAGCACTGTGTCAGCTTTACATTACCACGCACAACAAAACCTCCAGATCATACAATCATAGAATGGCTTAAGCTGCAATCAGCAGTCTTGAAAGTGCAAAGGGAACTCTGCTGATGTCTTTGGTATACTCTTTTGAATTGTCAGAGAGGCAACCTAAGCTGTGGCTGGTGTATACTGTCACTTCAGCTTTAGTGCACCTACTGAAAGTGTATTTCTCACAACTATGCATCTGCAAAGTCTTTGCTTAGAAGCAGTGTCCTCTTTGGATTGCTTAGGCAGTTGCAAAGTCATGGGAACTGCAAGAGGCTGAGTACAGTTCTTTATGTGAAGATAGAAAACATTCTTTTGCTATACAACCTAGCAATCAATGCCCTAGCCTATGAAGTTGGGATGTATGTTTTTATTGGTGTGGCTCCTGTAAGAATCTTCAAGAAACTCCCCCAGCTCCAAGTCAGACCTACCTCTGGCCAAGGCTGAGCCAATCAGAGTCTCTGTGATAATTCAAAAGGATAAAAATCTGTTTGGCTAACTTCTGATTTAGGATTTTTTTTTGTTTGGAGATTAGTAAGATGTGAAAATAAAGCCATGGGGACTCCAAGGTCAGTGAGGAAGGAGGGGTGGAGGTGAAAGACCCATACCATAGTAGATGGCTGCACTCAAAAGAACTGTGACTGAGGGAAGCCTGTGCCAAAGAAGTCTGTTGCTGCAGCCTGCAGAAGGGACTCATGCTAGTTAGAGAAGTTTGTGAAGAACTGTGCCCTGTGGGAGGGACACTACAGTGCAGCATGGGAGGACTGGGAGAAGTTTTCCTCCGGAGAGGAAGGAACAGCAGAAAGAGCATGCCCACAACCCCCATTCGCTATCCCCTTGTGCTGCTGCAGGGTGAAGAAGTTAAGAATCAGGAACAGAGCTGAGCCTGGGAGGAAGGGGGCAGAGGGAAAGGTGTTTTTAAGATCCAGTTGTATTTCTCACTATCCTGCTCTGATTCAGCTGGTAAATTGGTGGTGGATTCATTGTTCAGATCAAATTGAATTTGTTTCCCCATGCTGAGTCTTATTATTTGCCCACAACTGCAATTTGGGAGTGAACCTTCCCTGTCCTGTCCTTTTTAATTAACCCTCAAAGCCTTTTGTTTTATTTTCTCCTCTACATCCAGCCACAGAGAGGCAGGATTGAGTGAGTGGCTGCATGATGCTCTGTTGCCAGTTGGGTGGGCTTAAAGCATGATGACCAGAAAAGGGCTTCTTCAGACGAAAGAAAATCCCTCAAAAGCCTCTTTATTCTGAACGAATAATAAAGCAATTCTGGAGCTCTTAACAATAACTATATTGAAGCAGTTTCTTCTGATAAAGTAGAGTCTCATGAAGAAAGATAGAACTTTGAACCATGTCACAAACCATTTTGCCTGTGTGAGAGAGTCCCTAAGGCAAATCTGTAACCTTCCCTATCTTGCACAGTAGCAGTTCAATACAGCACAAGGTAGGCCAAATCTGTCACTGGACTGTTACTGTCACTGGAATGGTAGCTACTGTGTACAGGCACAAATAAAACACAACCAGCTTTGCCTCCTGGAAAGAAGGGAGGGGAATAGGGAAGTGCCAGAAAAGGAGTAGAAGATCTAAAATATGTACATTTTCCAAAATCTGCACAGCAGTAGTGCTTCTCAAGCCCAGAGAGGCTGAAATACTGAGAAACGTCCAAAAGTTCATTTTTTTTTTCATACCTCTTTACAAAGTGTTTGATGCACAGGGTAATAAATGCTCCAAAACCACTGACAGTCACATATGCAGAGAGGCTATGAGCAAAAATGAGAAATGTGACTGCTGCTGTGTCACATGTCATAAGGGCTCAGACAGCCCTTGAATAAAACAAGTATATGGAGGCTGGAAGTACACAGAGTCTGCACTTCAAAAGTCAAGTGCTTGCTTGTTCGTGTTTGAGCAACCTTAAATGCAATCCTTTTGGAGGGTGCCTAGCTGAGGACAAGGCATCCATGTCTCCTGAAGGGTGTGCAGTGCTCCTAGAAAATACATCTCCAAAACTGTCCCAAGTGTTCTCTACTTAGGCTCTAGATCTTCCAATTAAAACAAAATAATCCTCCATCTCTGACTTCCAATTACCCTTGTGCTCAGGGACAAAGACAGAATCATGGCTTTCATTAATACGACAAAAGTTGTGTTCCAGCAGGAAATGTAATTACTGCAATGCTTTAAGATAGGCAGAATGCATACTGAAATTCCAGATATGGATAAGAGATGTGGAGTAAAATTCCAGCTATTGAAAAATTATGATGCTTGCTAACTAGAAATTTCTGTCTGCCTCATCAAAAAAACCTGTAACATTTTAGGAAAAGACTGCTAGCTAGAATTTTCTTAGAACACAAACAATATTTAACAGGCCTCAATCTCCAAGTATGACCTGAAGTGCATCTCACCTTGGAATTCAACAAAAGGAAGAGGGGATGATCTGGAGTTGTCTGAGCTCGCCACTGAAGAACATCTGCTAAATACAGGAACTGAAACAAACAAACAAACCAACAAAAAAAGACACTCAGACTTGCCCAAAATATACTATACTTAGTTTCAGCAGAATACTGTATCTGGTCTTCTCTAGGACATCAGTGTTACCTTTCTTGCCTGATCATTATCCTCCAGCTGGGTAACATCTCTCCCTGAGGCTTGTGCAATTCTCTTTCCAGCAACAAGGTTTCCTACTATCATCGAAGCAGGACCAACCTCTGCATTATGAAACAGTGGAAAATTAGGAAAAATAATGCAAGGAACATGTTATAAACTGTAATTCAGACAGCAGATTACTATAAATGCCACATGTAACATAGTTCTGAAAAGATGAAAAGCTAAGACCAAGGGCCATATTGTGCAGGAAAAAGAAAGGATAGTATGGTATACCACAACCCAGCCTATTATCTGTGTGGTAGATTAAAAAAACAGTCTTTATTGATTCAGCAAACTGAGGCCTGTATTTTATTTTATTACATGAGTTAACAGCGTATCTGAGGACCAGCCTTTGCAACATGGCCAACATAGAAACAATTTATAATGTAGCTACAGAAGCATGAAACTGGTATGTGCTTTATGTCTTTGAATTTAGCTGGGACTTTGGGCAAACCATAATGCCCTTGCTGAACTCTGGGATGCTCTAACACCACCAATAACTCTGTCAATTTAGGCTGCTTAAAACCACCCTACATGCACAGCCCTGAGCCTTCATGTTGACTCTGAATCATATCCCATGCATACCATCACAAACAGACACACAGAACTAAGGAACATCCTCTGGTTTACTGACCTGGTTGTTTCTGCCGAGGCTTAGGCAGGTTAGTAACACAAGTATGTGGACACATCAAGACATTACATGGGTGCAGAGTACCCTCTAGAAAGCGCTGCTTGGTTTCTGAAATATGAATTCCTCCGAGTGGAGCCTTTGGCAAAGTGTTGGCTGGTACCAAGGCAAGACAGTAGACGCCCACTTGGTGAATGCTATCAATTGCCTTGATAGAAAGAAAAAAGCCAAACAAACGTTGCATGTTATCAACTGGGATGTAGCTAGGGCAAGAATTTGATTTATGTCATTTAGTAACATCAAAATTTTTACTTGCACCACAATTTGCAAATAAAGGGTCCAATTCTGCACTCACTGAACTCATAGAAGTTGTGCCATGACTTCAATGGGAGCAGGAGCAGACCCAGGACTTTGCTTGTGCACAGGGGATGCCACCTGCACATCAGGGATTAGAAAAATCTCTTAAAAGTGGGCAAAAAGTGCAGAGGTTTTTAAAAAGTCAAAATTATAGCCATCAAATTTAGCATGTATGGCACAATCACAAAAGCATAGTAGAACATAAAATCAGAAAAGTAGGGAAGGAAGCATCTTGCTGCTGAAAACTTAAGTGTCCATTTTAGCTATGACACTTCTAAAGACAGAAATAAAAATACTTTTCTTCCCATGAAAAGAAGCCTTCCTATCACCAGATATTCCCTCCCAAATGATTACAAAGCTGAAATTAAAAATCATTATTACACAACTGCCTTACTCTTCAGAGGAACCTTCCCTGAAGTTGTTCTCTCTGGCCTTCCCTTCAGTTGTCTGTTCACTATTTTTCCGTAATTGCTCTCTCACTTTTTACTTCCTTAAAACTGATTAATTCCAAAATCTTCAAGTACAAATCTATCAGAACTCCCCTCCCTCCAGGCTCCCCATGGAAACAAAATATTCAAGGGAAAAAGTTTTAATGCTTACTGTTGGAGATCTAGAATTAGGATGCTAGTGACATAAGATGACTTCAGAGTCTGTTTTGATACTTGGCACTAAGTATATGTTTAAACATTTTCAGACTTAACTCTCCAAGCCAGTATAAAAATCAAGTAGATATACAGAATTAAAACAAACAAAATCTATCATACCTAGGACTTAAAAAAATGTAGCAGCATGACGTTAAAAAAACATTCTGAAAGAAAGTCCTACTTTTTACAAAATTCTGTTAACTATCAGCCCTCAAACACTTTCCGAAGTCAGTGTATTACAACTCTCTGTTGTTACACTGAAAGGTTTTTCTTGTGGGGAAAAAAAAAAGATGCTCTGATATTCTCATTTCAAACATCAGCCTCATTCACCTGGAAAGAGAGAAAGGACAGACTGACTACCTGTAGAACCCTGCTCATCCACTGAAAACTATCCTCCTCTGACGCATCAGGGCGCTGCTCTGCCACAAGCACTATTCGATCATCATGCAAAACGGTCACAGAAAACACTGCTATCCTAAAACGCAAAGGACAGAAGAATGATAGGATGCAACATATGATGAACATAGCACGGTTCATTATAATGTGGAAATGACTGCAACCTTTAATGGTACTGTTTCAACATACACAAGCATTTTTCATGCCAGATCATCACAAAATCACAGACAAATTTAAAACAAATGTAGGCTTGTTATTGCAATTCATTTCTGTTGGGGGACAAGTGAATTTGCAGTCAGCAATGTTGCATGTGTCCAACACAGACAGCTTCCATACGTGCAGGGGCTGGGCAAACCTTGCCTGTATGCCTCTCTCATGCATGCTAAACTTGTGGACATAAGATGTCCCTTCTGAAGAAAACTATGCCAAATTACTGATCAGCATGGCTGTCAATACTTCTACTGAAAAACACATCATCCCACTTGTGTATTGAGTTAGTTTGAGGCTCACAACTTCTGGGATAAAATACTAATGCCTAGGCTAAGTGTGTGCCATTATTTGTATGATCTGTGGATTACACAAATTATGTCAAAATGAGGAAGATTGACTTTCACAGATTCATAGTATAGCTTGGGTTTGAAGAGCCCTTTAAAAGTCATCTAATCCAATCCCTCAGCAGTGAGCATGAACATTCTTCAACGACATTAGGCTCCTCAGAGCCTCAGTATGATCTTGAATGTTTCCAGGGATGAGGCATCTACTACCTCTCTGGGCAACCTGTGAAAGTGTTCCACCACTCTCCTTGTGAAAAACTTCTTCCTTGTATGTATCTCATCTCTTTTCTCTACAGGCATCTTCCTTGTATCTAAAATATCATTTCTTTTAGTTTAAAACTGTTACTTGTTGTCCTATCGCAACAGGCCCTGCAAAAAAGATTGTCCCTATCTTTCTTATAGGCCCCCTTTAGATATTGAAAGGCTGCAATAACATTGCCCTGGAGCCTTCTTCAGGCTGAACTACCCCAACTCTTATAAGCCTGTCCTCAAAGCAAAGGTGCTCCAGCACTCTGATAATTTTTGTGCTCCTCCCCTGGACCCTCTCAAAGAGGTCAGGTCTTCCCTGTACTGAGGACTCCAGAACTGGACACAGCACTAGAGGTGAGGTCTCACCAGAGTGAAGTAGAGCAGCAGAATCTGCTCCTTCAGCCTGCTGGCCACACTGCTTTTGATGCAGCCCAGCAGGCAGCTGGCCTTCTGGGTTGTGAGCACACACTGACAGCTCTCATCCAGCTTTCTATCTACCAGTAGCCCTAAGTCCTTCTCCACAGGGCCGCTCTCAACCCCTTCATCCCTCAAGCCTGTACTGACACTGGAGGTTGTCCCAGCCCATGTACAGGGCCTTGCACTCAGCCTTATTAAAACCTTTGAGTTTCATGCAGACCCACTTCTTGACCTTGTCCAGGTCCCTCTGCATGGCATCCTGCTCCTCAGGCACATCAACTGCACCACAGAGCTTGGTATCATGTGAGGATGTGCTGAGGGTGTACCTGGTCCTGCTATGCCACTGATGTAGATATTGAACAGTATAAATGGACCCCTGAGGGACATGATTCATCACTAATCTCTATCCAGATATTGAGTCATTGACCACTGAAGAGCAATAAGGACTGTGATTTAATACATGCCATCTTTGAAGGCCCTTTGACACTCCTGCTTTGCTCTTTGGAACATGCTGCATAGTTCGTCCCTACACCACTCTGCATGAAAGGCTCAGGTGGACAACAGGGAGTTGTGCTTTACATTTGTCATGCAAGCTTCTTTTGCCTGTCTTAAGCAAAGCTCTGAAAGAATGTGTAAACAGACATTTAAAGATCTATGTTTATACTATATGAAAGTAATTTTGAATCTATTATGCATGAAGCAAGGTGTCAATATTTGTCTTTCAAGTTAGCAGGGACAGCCAAGTTTTTATGTGGCATATTGCAACCTACTGACACCATTCCTGCAAAAAAACCACATGTAAAAATTCACATGCAGAGCTTCTGGGCACACTATGCTACTTGTTTGCTGGTTTTAAAAGAAGCAACAAAGTCCAATCAGAAGTGATGAAGTTATTTAAATACTCACCTTCCCCGATACACAAACTTCATGGGTTCAACTGCTAATGCAGTGGCTACCACATCATCTGCATTGTGCCTGCGACCACTAACTGTCATTAGCCCATCCAGTTTTCCTACCACAAACACCAAATAGTCCTGAAAAGAAGACAGGATTAGAAGTACAGGCAAAAACCCTGCAGACTCCCAGCAACACGTGCTGGACTAAAGCCAACAATATTCTCAAGATCTGTACGAGGTTACTACCCTGACACGGAATTCTGCTGAATTTGGGGGCATCACTTAAGAGCTGGGAGTCAGGACAAAACAGGGCCCCAGATGGCTTATTGACACTTACGGGACCCACAAAGCCAAGCAATCCTGTTCTTGTAAAGGGCTGGTCCGAAACAGGCACTCCAGCTGCTGTCACTGGAATGGCCTGAAAGAACACACAAGTATTCAGACATTCAGTACTGATAACAGTGAAAATGCTTTCTCTGTTTCATTTCAGCTCTACGCTCAGTTGAAAAATTACCTGATGACAACACTTACTATCAAGTATGAACAACAGTTTTTTGAATAAAGAACACACCAGTTCCTAACTCTGTGGTAGCCTTCTTTCTTAACTTTTTCTCAGCCACTCAGCCTTCATAACAGGAGTTTGCACTGCTTTTTAAACCAGGTTTTACAGTATGCATTCACATAGCAATCGATCAGCAAGTTTTTCTTTTAACACCCCCCAGTGAGTGTACCCAAGCATATCACTTCAATTGCAACAAAAGCAGAACTTTAAGTTTGCTGCAGTTTATCTGTAAAAAGAAATAGTAGAAATGTAACATTGAAAGTTTACATTAGAAAAAGATACAAACCTCGAACACATTCTTGGTGATTCCGACAAGGCCGAAATATGCCATCCCAGTAGCACCTGAATTCACACATATTTCTCCAACCTCATCAGCTTTACACAGGTAAGGTGTCCCATCCACCTTCACAACACACACATTTGCTAAAGGGAGAAGAACACAGAATCACAGCACTGATACGTTTCAGCAGGTGACAGAAGATGCTTTGCCACTAAGAGGCAGATAAATATTGTAATATATTAATTACTAATCTATTAAAAATATATTTATTTAATCTAATTATCAGCTACAGCAAACACACAGCATGCGAGAGAGCTCTTTTTGACAGGCTGTGTAATGCGTTCTCTATGATTCAAAATGCAAGTTTGCAAATGCAACTTTTCCCCCCCCCCTTACAGTGATTTACAGCCTACACACCAGCTGCAACTGAACCCAAAACCACAGCAATTGCTTTTCAGCATGGAGGCTGCTGGCTTGATCAAATACAAGCAGATTTAAGAAAAAAAGATGAAAATGAAGAAGATTCCCATTACAGATATACCATTGCTTTTATTTATTGCACATATTGATATTCATAGCATCATCTCTTAAGTTATGTGAGAAACACATTACAGGTTCAGAGAAAACTAGGCTACTTCATTCCCTCACTGATAGGTCGATGATTTTACTTGATTGTCTCCCATATTTTAAAGCAGGCCAGTCTGCCTGCCAACTGTAATTTAGAGACCACATACACTCATCTCAGAGCTGTGCCTTACTGAACTTATTCCTGTGACTACATATTATCTATTTCCTATCTTGTTAAAAGGTTTGTACTTCATAAAGGTCCTACCACTATTATGCTAACCAATTTTCTTCTGAAATCTCAGAATTCTTCTTATGCTTAAATTTTCTTATTTTTAATTGAGAATATACACATTTGTAAATCAAATATTACAACTGAGCTTAACTCTGGCTTTGGGTCGCATTTCACTTTGTATGTCACTGTTTTTTTCAGAGGTTTCCCTGGCTAAGTAGAGCCTTTTCTTAAAGCAGCCTGGGTTTGTCCTGTCTTAGACTGAATGGGAAAGTGAAAAAGAATATGGAGTGAGATGGCATGATGAAGCAAGGAAGTTCAGCTTAGCACTTAAGTCTCAAAATTAACAAAGAAATCAAGATGGCTACCTGGGTCAATACAAAATAAACCAAGCCTTAGAAAAATTACAGCCTATGCTATAAATTAATGTTCTGCCCTTTGCCCTTATGTCTGCTTGCAACCCAGACTATAAGGGGTACTCTGTGGTCATGCATACTATATTAAGAAAACATGAGACTCCAGAAGTATCAGAAATTTATTTAGTTCACTTATTTCTATCAGGGTCCTTTCAGTGTTTTGGCCATGGAACACATGTCATATGGGAAACACAGATAAGGCTTACAGTAGCCATTAAAAAGGACTATAATTCTGATTCCTAGTTTAGTAAATTTTAAGTGATATACAGATAGCACTTTCTTTGACCACTGTTCAACTAGCATGAAAAGAAATCAGAAGTGGTAAATGGCACATTTCCTTTATTACTATTACATGTTAAAACCAGGTCTGTTGCAGGCATGCACCAAGAACTCTGCTGGTAAAAAAGGTTAATAGGTTTTCAGATTTCAGAGAACTCCTCAGTTCAACAGCTTAGGTCTGAACAACAGAGAGAACAATTAACCCTACCAACAGATCAACCTCTAAATATCTTGGTTTCATAAAAAGTATCCAAACAACTAATTATCGGAACTTCAATGATAACTTTTGGTGACCAAGTAAAGTGATGCTACTCAAAATCTGCTTAAGGTCTAAGTTTGAAGATGAACAAGTTTCACTTGCTGAAACCTGTAACTATGAACTAGAAGTCTGGAATTGAATTATACAGTGTGAATTACCAGCTAGTAGGGCAAAACCCACATTTTGCAGTTTAGGAGAGGAAACTGGATAAAAGGGTCATTTAAAACTGAATGGTAAATTGAAACAGAATATTGCCACAGGAAATAACTTGACTTAATCTCAGAACCAAGAGAAGTGTTACTAACTGTAGAAAGCACACCGGTTTGTAGGCATACACAAATGCTACAGCACAACTCATTCACAGACACTGAAGACCCAACAGATTAGCCTACAGCACCCAAATGATTCTCTATCCAGGAAGGATAAGAACAATCATATCACCCTGACCAAGTGAAAAACCCACTTACCAGTAACCCATGTCTGATACAGGTAGTCTGCACGTACATTCTAACAGCAGACATAGTTCTGCCCTGCCATGTGATACTGCAAGATTTTCCTTTTGCAGTATCTGTAGAGCCTGTACTCTGGCTTCTCCTTCTGTTCCTGCTTCATGTGTGACATACAAGAAAGTGCATCTACCACCATTTCAGTCTCTCTCAACAGCATTGCATCTGAAAAAGAATTAGAGAGAAGGGAAAAGCAGATGGGATGGGAATGTACATGCGGACTGCACGTTATGAAGACTGCTGATTACTGGTAAGAAAGGTTGCTTTCTTCATATGAGTCCACATGTACATTCATATAGATGGTGCCTCTCAGCAGTTAGCCCTGCCATGACATTTCTGGCAGAGGATGAGAATTTGTGCAAACAGATGACTGCTGTAATGCCCTACCAAAGACTGGATTGAGCTTTAGATGTTTCAAGACAAGCACAACATGAATGCAAGAAGACTGTCAGACCTAGAATCATGAAGCCTTAGGAAAAATACTAAAAGGTGAGGATAAAATGCCTCTACCACCATTGTGGAAGGCATTTATAGGGTTTCTAGAGAAACCTCATCTTTGGGGATGTCCAATACAAGGACCTCAATCTTTCCCTGCTCTTCTGGGAGTGGTAATAGGCATAAAGCAAGTCAACTTCCCAGATAAGGATGAATCAAGAATCTAGACTCTACAGATGGTCACATAAGCAGCCAAACCTGACATTTAAATTGCAAGAAACTGTACCATCAGAAGTGTACACTTTGCTACAGATCACCAAGAGATGTTCTGCAGTGGCAGGCTGTTATGCCATCATGTCTTAGACTGAAGCCAGATGGAACACACAGAGCTGATTTTCACAATAACTTCTAAGGACCAAGTGGGAATGAGGTACTGCTATCTCACATTTACAGTTTAAGGTAAAAGACTGAAACCTTCACAAGGTTGTTCTGTAACAACTCCTTTCACAAATAGGGCAACGAGATAATGGAACCCGATTGCTCTGCAGTGAAGATGCAGAACTTGGGCAAACACTTGCTTAGACATGGACAGAGGAAACAGTAACATTCAAGATATCCAAAGGTCTGAGACAAAGCATCCTGCTATTTAAGAAATTTCAGTCATTATCCCAGAACTTCTGGAAAAGATTCTGAATACAGAACTTGAAACTGTGTATGTGTAAATTTGTCTTGCCGAAGCCCAAGATCTGGCACCAACTGTAAGTTTTCTGTTTGAGAATAAGAAACTATCTACCGCAACAATCTTTCTATGAACCAGACTCTGTATGATTAGGAACTACAGGTATATAGATCTTCTGGATTGGAGAGGGTTACTCTCCTGTCAAAGAAGGAAGCAAGAAGAATTTCTGAAAAAGAATGGAAGCATGTAGTTCGGAACTAGCAGAGAGGTAAACTTTACTTAATACCCTGAGCATCCATGTCCACGGCCACGTATAAGCTACAGTAAACTTCCAAAATGACAGATTCCATGGCAATTGCATCCCACTTGATGTGAAAGCTGAAGGCACAAAGCAAGCAGAAGAGAGGTTTGGTGTTCTCCCTACCATCTTTACCATTGCAATCTGAAAATACATACTGGAGATTTTTATAAGCCAAATACTGATTCTTAGCAACATGACTCTCAGAGAGGAACCATGCAAAATAATGCAAGTGGTTAATGGGTAAGACAAAACATCATCCCTCTAGGATCTGCACAAAAGATTCCAGGGCAATGCATACTAGGTTCTCGATTAAGAATTCCCTTGCTGTCTCTGATGGAAAGATATTCTTGTGGATACTTGCACTTCCCTGGTGTGAAGTACTTGCACTTCCTCTTGTGATTGGTGCTCATGGTAAACAATGAAAATGAGTAGCCAAGGCAACTGAAGGAAATACAGCACCAAAAGCAGCCTATGGATTGAACAACAATGACATAAGATGTGATCCTGGTGCTGACAGATCTTTTTAGTAAGATTCCCATAGTAGGTGTGTCAGAATATGAATGGTGAAAGTGGACACTTTATCCACGAACTTTAACCTTCTGTTTCCTGAATAAAGTGTGCCAGTGATCTTCAAGTGTAATGAGATCAAAACCATCTGGCTAGACTGAACAAGTCTCACCACAACTACCAGTTCTTGGCTAGGAGACTACTTTCACAGCACATTTGACCAAATTAAATTCAGGAATGCGAGTCTGAAAGACTAGGTCATGTAGTACTTCTAAGAGCTTAAACATATTCAGTGCAGATCAGAAGACAGAACAAAGCCTTCAGAGGGATGGCACCTGACTCAAATTAGGCCTTCCATAAAATCACAGCAATCTAAGGAAAGGAAAAAATGCAAAACCAGGTAAGGAGCAAGTGCAAGAAAGGAAAAGGTGGTATGCTTTATTCTGTATGCCAAACACCAAGTGAGAATGGACAGAGCACATCCTCTATGAATGCTACGCAGTAAAAAGCAAAAATCTTTTAAGGTAAGGCACAAGTATATTCACTGTTAGAATGTACATGCAGACTCATTTGAAAGTAAGTTATTAATTTCATTAAGTCATTAATTTATTTTCATCTGGCACACCTCTATAAATTACTGCAAGCTTTTTAACTTTCTTCCTACTCCAGAAGTTTTCAACTATTTACTTATTTTTAAAAGAGAGTCACAACAAAGCCATCAGGTTATCCTCTAGCAAGGACTCTATCACATAGGTTCTGACTTAAGAAATGTACAGAGAAATTTCTGCTAAAAATACACCTTTAGACCTGGGATTTTCATTATTTGGTCTAACTGAAGCTTATCTGCACCAGATAGTGATAGCCTAATGTTGTTCAGAGTTTTAAAATAGTTAATTCATTAGGTTGCCCAACTTCTGCTTAACCTACAAGTAATTTTGCCACTTACTACTGCATTTGAAGATAGCAATAACCAGCAATTCTAAGTCATACCACTTCAAGGCACTAAATGGAAACATAATTATCTATTGTCCCCTCACAGAATCAGGTAAGGCCCTTGATATTTCTTACTAATATAGAAAGTCACAGTAGTGTTGTCAATTGTCTGTCAATGGCATTCTGAACCAGTGAGATCCATTAGATTTGCCAGACAGTGCCTCAAAGCACTAGACAGAGGAAGAGTCACTATTTTCAGTGGGTTTATTTACATTGGCATCCCTTCCTACCTTACTTCCTAGAGCATTAAGTTGAAATAATTTTGCTGTAGTTTTTTTGACCCATTTGTTTTGACTCAGATCCATGATGCTATAGTATGCTCAAGGATCAAAAGCAGAAGAGATGTGGTGATATAATGGGGTTACTACCTTAGCAAAGAGAATACAAGGATTTTTCACAGACCCACCCAAACACCACCTGCCTGATGTTGCCTACCACACTGAACTCTTAACAGGATCTGTAGAATACACACAGTTCTGTGAATACATCCAAGAATGTATTAAAACCCTCCTGCTGGCCACAAACCCCTTGTTCCCAGAGAACATTTTGAATATCTTGCCTATCTTCCTAGAAGATCAGAAGAGAGGTGTTCAGTTTTCCACAGGGGTCAGGACTTTGCATTTCTCCTTGTTGAACTTCATGAAGTTCCTGTCTGACCATTCCTTCAGCCTGTCAAGGTTCCTCTGCATGGCAGCACCACCTGCTAGTGTATTAGTGTTTTTACCAGCTTCATGTCAGCTGGACCATTTCCTCACCCTGTCTGTATAGCAGCATCAGCCATTTTTACCAGCTTTGTGTCAGCCACAAGTGTGCTGAGGATACTGTCCCATTACCTGGATCATTAATGAAGATGTTCAACAGAACCAAAGCCAGTATTGAGCCCTGGGCTACATACTAGTTACTGGCCTCTAAAGACTTCATGCCACCACTCACCACCCCACCCTCGGGGCCTGGTTGTTCAGCCAGTTTTCAGTTTATCTCCCTGTCTGCTCTTCCAGCCCATACTTCATCAGCTTCTCTGTGAGGATCCAGGAGCATAGTGTCCAAAACCTGATGAAAGCCAAGGAAGGCAATAACCACTGCTCTCCCCTCATCTTCCAAGCCAGTCACTTCATTGTAGAAAGTGATCAGGTGGGTCAAACATGACTTCTTGGTGAATCCATGCTGGCTACTCCTGATGACTTTCTTGTCCTCTATGCACAAGAGTTATTCCATCACTTTTGCAGGGTTTGAGACAATGCAGATCAGCCTGTAGTTTCCTTGGTTGCCCTTCTTGCAGAGACAGGATTGACATTTGCTCTCCTCAAGTCCTCAGGCACTTGTCTGAAATACTACATAATGACATCGAACAGCTGCTTCAGCACTTATGGGTGAGACCCATCAGGGCCCACGGACTTGCATATGTGTAGCTCACTTAAGTATTCCTTAATTTATCTTTTCTATCAAGGGTATGTCTTCCTTGCTGAGGATTTTAGATTTATCTACTTTTGAGAAAGTGAGACTGAGGGGTAACCACATTGGTCTCCACATCTTCATGAGGAGGAGAAGTGGAGAGGGAACTGATCTCCCTTGCATCCAGTGATATTACACTTGGGAAAGGTTCAATGCTGTGCTAGGAGAGGTTTAGACTGGACACTAGGAAGCATTTCTTTACCAATAAGGTGGTCAAACACTGTAATAGACTTCCTAGAGAGATGGCTGATGTTCCAAAGCTGTCCAGAGGCATCCTGACAATACCCTTAACATACTTAAACATTTAGTCAGCCCTGAGTTGGTCAGGCAATTGAACTGGATGACCATTCTATTTTAACATGTGGACTATCACTCCTGGATGAAAGACAGTATTTCTTACTGTGCTTTATATTTTGTTTTGTTCTGCTGTATTTGTTATTACATAGCTGTATCCATCACTAATGCCAACAAATGAGTAATGAAAGAGCTCTGTAGACAAGCCAAAAGCACCTCCGTGTATCAAAACCTAAGGTCATTCAAATGTATTACAGACTAATCTCTACTGAAAACAGTGAATAAACTAGTTGAGATAGTCAAAACGTAAGCTGTAGTATCTTAAGGGTATTTATCATTTGACATTTCTGTTTCACCAGCACAAGCATGATAGTAAAGATAACTTATGTGGAATATGGTTAAACCTGCAAGAAACATTTTCCTACCTCCAGGCATAATTTGACCAACATCCTGTACAGTTAACACAGATAACTTCTCTTCTGTATCCACTCTTATCACACCGAAACTTAGACAATTCATAGATAACACTGCTTTTCCTGGAGGAGGCCCACCCAGTTCTGGAGGCCTGAAAAACAGATAATCAAATCAGGTATGAATCAACAGACCAATGGCATTATGGTCATCAAAAACACTGTGCAAGTGTCTCAGGCTTGTTCATACTGGTTTCTCATTTAAACAAACAAGCATCCAAGACTGGTGTTATATTTTAACCAGATGAGAAAAGAGCTAGAAAAAAAATCACATAGCTTCCACTCTAAAATGCTACAAGGAGGATTACTTTTTAACATAGGCAAAGAAATGTCAAAAATAAGCAGAAAAAGCAGGAAGTGTTCAGAACACTTGACACTTCTTACTCTGAGCAGAACTGATTGAGGACCAGCAACATCATTTTGTGGTTACTTTCAGGACAGAACATAGCAAAAGATTCCAGGACTGTTGTACAAAAATAATTCTTTAATTGCATTTTGTTCTTTTTAAACTGGGAAATGTCAGTTCTCCCACCAGAGAAAATACTTGCTAAAATCCCAATCTTTGTTTAATTTTCTCTTGAAAAGGATTTTCTGAAAAAGCACATTTTGATCAAAACTACTTTAAAAAACAACTTCCAGCATATTCCATTTGTACACCTATTAATAATCAAACGATCTCCTTGTTATCTCCAAAAATCCAATGGGATTTTTCAGACCAGTTACAAATATTTTTTTCTTTCTTTAGCTCACTATTTAAAAGACATTTCATATAAACAATTATTGTAGATTCAGCATCAGCTTCTTCACAAATAAGCAAGTGTCTTGATTTTTGGGGCACATTATAAGGATCCTCCAGCACTTGCCTTCCCAAGCAGTAAAATAAAATAACCCAAACACTTATGGTTGATTACTTTTAGAAAATACTAAGCTTTTTGAAAAAAAAAAAACCAAACAAATTGCACATCCTTCAGTGAAGGAGATACTTGCAAGCTCTGTCTGTTGAGGTCTTTGGGCCTCTTTATGTGTCTTTTCTGGCTACTATTTTAACACCAGATATGTTTCAATAGACAAGAAATATTTCAGTTCACCTCCCAGGAAAGAGAATTACCTGCGGATAGCAACGGTTAGTGCTTCTGAAGAACTAGCACACGGACAGATCACTTCTGGTCTCAAACCTCTGGATTGAAATACATTCAGGAATGCATCACAGGAAGATATTGACCCTAAAAAGAGCAATTGCACAAGTAGAAACATTTTGCCAAAAGCAGGAAAGCAAAACTATTTCATGCTTTCATCTTCTACCATCATGACTTGCTAACCTGTCACTACACAACTCCAAGGAATCTGAGTGACTGTTTTTCTGGTGTGTAAGAACACCATCTAGGGTACAGCCTAGGGTTGCAAAAAAACCCTTCCAGCTGCTTTCTCAAACTACTATAAATGACCACTACATGACTGTCATGGTTTTGAGTTAAGGCTATGACTACTGCCATTTTTTATGTCCTTGCACATGACTGAGATAAGCCCTAGGAGTGTGTCCGGAACTAACAAACACTGCAACTCAATGACTACATACAGTCCATGAGTAGTTACCTTGAAAATGGTATTTTGATTTACTTGAAATTTTAAAAACTTCTTCCAAATGACACTGCCAACTACCATTCTTTATTTAAATAAACAACAGATCCTTCAGGACACCTTCTATGATAAATGTAGCTCCGGTGTCCTTGGCAAAGAAATACTTGCTACCGTCTCTGCTTTGCGGAAAGTGAACTGGAGCCACTGCTGCTGAGTTCCTACAGTGCAGGTCCAGAGTTCTGTGATTTATAGTGCACTTTAGTTTACCTTGGACTGACACTCTGGAAATGCATCCATACTTACACGGATTAGCTCCATCTGCCACTATTAACATTCGCAAAGAGCTCAGACTGACATCTCTCTGATCCCGCTGAGCCAAAAGTGACCAGTGCATATCACGTGATTTTACTACTGCTACACGGGCTGAAAGCAATGAAAAAAATAACAATTATGGTGCATCTGCAAAAGAAACGATAGGCAAATTATAGAACTATAAAAATACTTTCATTTACATGTATCTATGAAACAATTTACAACCAGAAACAAACATTTCCAGATGGATTTGATTATAAAATTTATATGTTTAGTATTAGTTCAAATATTGAGATGAAAACCACTTTTTTTTTTAAAGGGTCCATCAGAAGAAGACATCAATGTCACTCATCTATCAGTAAATGTATCTATCAGTAAATGTAATACTGAAATGGAGCACTCAATTTCCAAAGCTGTGTCAAAAAGTCAGGCTGATTAAAGACAACTGCCCTCAGCCTGAGCAGAAATTTCATACAAGTTCATTTATATGTTTATAATTGTGAAAATACTTTAAGATTACCTTTGTATGAGCACACTTTTTGTATCCAGGAAAGTGGATTAACCTTCATTAATGCATAGGGAATACTAATGACATGCATCCTGTTCATAACACTCTGTGAGGAAAAGAAACTTTTAAGTGGCTCAAAAAAATACACAGCATGTACCAACACTTTAAAAAAAAAAGAAAAAAAAATCACAGCTACAGCATAACTTTTATATTTAACTGTTAGTGAAAACTATGTTTATAATCAGGATAAATATAAACTATGCCTGTGCAATCTGTTACTGGAAAAGTAACACTTTGTTCTGAAAAATGTAAATACTGAAATATAAATAGTTTGAAAGTTTATGATCTCATTCTGATACAAACGCTCTGACCCTGAGAGAGCTGACTTGCTGCAGCTTTTTTGATTCCAATACTCACTGTTAATACTCCATGCCAAAGGCCAGCATCTCTTTTGAAATCCAAGACATTTGTTAGCGTTTCAGCTGAAAGTGAAAGAAAAAAAATAATCAGACCTTAGAAGCATATTTATGGGAAATATTTAAGAACTCAAAATATTTGTTAAAGCAACTATGAAACTTCCAACACCACTAAGAATTCAGCTGTGTTGTCTTGCCTTCTTGTTTATAACAAACAGGCTGCTTAAACTGAAACTCTTATTTTACATGCAGCAATTATCTTTCAATTATGATTGTAGACTAGGTATTTAAGACCCTGTTTTCATTATAATACCACTTCCATGTGTTTGTTACATTTGCCAATTAACTATGAAGAGCAAAACTTCAGTTTCCATGCAAGATTTTTCATATGAATTCAAAAAGTTCAGCTATAGCTGAAAGACATTTAGTGAGAACTACTACCATAGCTGTACTAAATTTTCTTCAAAATTTTCTCTGAGAATTTTGAACATCTTATGTGACTTGAAATAAATTAAATCCAAGATTTAAATTCAAAGATTCAAACAGATTTTTAAAGGGATATCTTGCATTGATCAGGTGAAACGTAACAATGTTTAGGATGGCTCCATGCACAAGATATTGTTCTTCAGGGTCATTATTATTCTTTTCCACTTTTCAGAATGTACACAGATATTTCCCAATAAATTCTTCAGTAATTCAGCCACATATCCATCCCTTGTCTGGATGACTGAGAGCTCCAATCACTGAGACAGGTGTGTAGCACCCATCAGGGGACTTCCATGCCCACATTCTTTTCAGCCTTCAGGAACAGTGAACTGTATGGAACTAGATTTACTACAGAAAGCAATCAGCAGTTTCACAGTATACAGTATCACACTCTGTACGAACCTCACAGAGCTGATGAAATATGGGCTGAATGAGTAGACAGGGAGATGGACTGAAAACTGGTGGAAAAGCCAGGGCCAGAAGGTTGTGACTGGGGGCACAAAGTCTAGTTAGAACACAGTAAATAGCTATGGAGCCCAGGGCTCAATACTGGCTCCATTTCTACTGAACATCTTCATTAATGATCCAGATGACATGAAGCTGGTAAAAAAACTGATACACTGGCAGGTGGTGCTGCCATGCAGAGGAACCTTGACAGGCTGAAGGAATGGTCAGACAGGAACTTTGTGAAGTTCAGCAAGGAGAAATGCAAAGTCCTGACCCCTGTGGAGGATTAACTCCATGCACCAGGACATGGAGAGAGCTAACTGCCTGGAGTGCAGCTCTGCAGAAAGAGCCCTGGGGTTTATGGTGGCCACCAAGCTCAACATGAGCAAGGATAGAATAGAATAGAATAGAATAGACCAGACCAGGTTGGAAGAGACCTTCAAGATCATTGCGTCCAACTACAGCTAAGGAGGCCAATGGTGTACTGACACCATTTTTGTCAGCAGGTTAATGGAGATGATGAGGCCACAGCTAGAATACCTGGCCCATTTCTGAATTCCTCAGAACAAGACAAGAGATGGAGCTACTGTAGTGAGTCTAGTGAAGGGGACATGAGAGGACTGCAGCATCTGGAGAAACTCTATCCAAGTGTAGCTGAACACTGGCACAAATTGCCTAGAGAGGTTATGGAGTCTTCATCCTCAGAGATACAGAAAATCTGTCTTGACAGAGTCCTGGGTAACTGGTTGTATTTGTTCCCCTGCTTGAATTAAGAGGTTTAACCAGGTGACCTATAGAGGTCCCTTCCAACCTCAGTCGTGTGATTCTGCATGACCCAAGATAAACTGGCACACAGAAACCTGCTATGGGATAACGGCTAATCAAACCATGAGATTCTTCCAGCAAATGGATTTAAAACAGAAAACATTTTGGCTAACGGCAGCCCAGATGAACTCTATGCATACGGTCAAAATCAGCTGCAGCTCTTGACTACCCATTAAGAGAATGACCGAAAACATGCAGATCTCTCACTTTACTGAAATCCTTATGGGGACATGATTAATTAAGAGAAAGATCCCTTACTTTTCTATAAATAGGAACTACTGTGGCCAAAATGGTGAAGTTGCAGGATCTATAAACTAAACACAAGGCCAAGTTTTGTACTAGGTGTGGCCTTTACAGAACACAAACCTTGTGACAATATCTCTAGCACACAGCAAGAGAAATCTGAATAATGAACATACACGAGGACAAAAGAATTCAACAGCCTTTGTGACGATCTGAAATGTTAATGGCTAACAACCATAATCCACATTTGTCTGAAAATTAAGATGCATAGATCCCTTAAATCTATAACGGGTTGCCATCATCCTGTCAAGATTCAGGAACCTGTACAGTCCTGTAACATGTTCATTGTCCCCTATTCCAAAGTGACCAGTGAGTTCAAAAGGGACTAGGGAGGGCAAAACAGATTTGTAGCCAAGTTGTTTTCAAGAGGATGAAAAATTGCCATAGCTCTTACCACTGACTATCAAATTTATGAATACTGAAAAATCTAAACCCTTGAATAAAACATAAGGAAACTGGATTAAAAAAAAAACACCAAACAAATACACATTGATTATGATTTCACAAGGTGGCTTCTTGCTTTCCTTTACATACTGTGTCAATTACAAATAAGGAAGTTTGACTTAGTCTTTGCAGCTGAAGGAACTAGTCCTTATCTAAAATTTTTTTTAGGACAATAAACATGATTTTGCAACATAAACTGTCTAAATATTCAAATTTGTAAGTACCACTTTAAAGCTAACCAGCTAACCAGCTAACTTACCTTCTGAATAACCACATGCCTGAGTTAATGCATGACAATGTGCCAGCATGGAAGCGTGAGAGACAGTAATGCCCACTGTGCTGCCCTCTTTACTTGTTTTGTACTAAAAGAGAAAATTTACACAAGTGTTAGATTAAGAAAAAAATCAAAACAAGTTACAGAAGTAAACTGAAAAGATGTTTTATTATAAAAATTAAACTTTAAAAAAATTATATCAATAAGCTAGTGTAGAAGATATATTTATGTTCAGGGAACACAGTAATATGGTATGAAATCTGACTCTTTCTTTACTCCAATGAAACAAATTGTAACAGGGCTCCAAAAACGCCAGTTATCCTCAATCTTCAATCTGATTCAACACAACCACTCAAATGAGACTTTGCCTAGAAACCTAAAGGAAAATATTCTAGTGTAGTCTAGTCTAGTCTATTCTGCTGCATCAAGAGATGAAAGGAAGAAAGCATGTTGTGACAAACTACGACAGAGTAACTGTAAGTCAAGAGTATTATACTGATTCACCTCAATATAAGCAATCTCAGCATTGGCATCCCGTAATTGTGGCTGCCAGTCCTTTGCTGGTTTTGCCAGATGCTTCCCATCAATCACAAACCACATGAGACGAGGCCAGCCTTCAAAGAAAAAAGAGGAGTTACTGTCTTTACAATTTAAAAAAGTATTTTTTTTCCTCTGCTGTATGTAAGGATAAAAACAGGAAGCAAGCAAAAGCTATATCATCACCCAGCCTGACAGGAAGATGCAGCACAAGCAGCGTCGCAACAATAAAGACAGTTTTTTATATGTAAACTAGAACCATGTAAGATTGTTGTTTAATATCAACCATGGGCATGCCTACTCTTTATTCTATGAAAAATTTTGAGTAGCTTAAAACCATACCTTTGAATGTAACCACCTCGCCAGTCTGTGCTTTAGGAAGGCCTTTTTGGCAGGCATCAGTGGTTAAAGCTAGCGTTACTCCACAGCTGCCCAGAAGAAATCCAATCTGCTGGCTGCCAGCATCCTACAGAGAAATCACATTATAGCAAACTTACAAATAATGAAGCTTTTGTATGGTCTACTGTAACTTTTCCATGTTTAGAAGATATTATGTCAATTTGTATCACAGGGAAAAACAAACTTCTACCCCATCAGACCTTTTATGGGAGACAAAAGACTGAAGTCTACATTCAGAAGGCTTAGTTTTGCTTAGTGCCAAGTAAATTAGATTTGACAGAAGATCTGGCATGTGATGGCAGCAAAGTAGTACCAAAAGCAATAGTAGTGCATCCTTCTCTGACTCTACAGGGATGTTTCTAACTTCTGGTAAAGCAGAGAGCTGGTCTGATGCAATTTGAGTCCTAAGGCACTGGCTGAAAAGCAGAGCCTGTAGCCTTTCAGCTCTGATTTCACACCTTCCCTAATCTCATTGTGTGGAGGTTTACCCTGGTATTTCCAGTAAATATGGTGTCTCTAACTGCCTGTGCTCTCATTATTTGGCATGAGAGTTAAAAGAAGCTCTGTGTGTTACATTTTAAGAAATACTTCCCTGATCTTTTAAAAAAAATGAAAATAATTTCTGCAGTTATGTATCCTAAAATAGTTAACTTCTTAGCTTCATACTACTTCCAGTCCTCTCTAACTTTCCAAACATATAGTCTATACTGAGCAGTTCAACTGATGCATCATACTGTTTTCTGAAGGACAGGCTCTAAGGGGTCCCATATAAGAACTACAGGATTCACACACATTCCTATCTTTATTTAGCTATAAAAATGTTGAATGTATTTGCCTACCTTTCTTGTTAGTGGAACTTCTATTGGGACAGGAATGAGTTTTGCCAGAAGACATCCATAAAATGCCACCATAAACATAACTGGATCACTGTTAGGAAATACGAGAGCTACCTACAAAAATACATCAAAATAACAAGAAACAGTTCTTGACATCAGGTGCAGAAGGGAGACTGCTTTATTAGCTGGTGGGGAAAAAAAAAGTCCTCACAACAATGTTCAGGTTCCTAGTTAAACGATGAACAGAAACACTGAATGTTGCAACAATATACTATTATAAATCACAGTATTCATAGAATCATTAAGGTTGGAAAAGATCACTAAAATCATCAAGTCCTTCTACCCAACACATCCATCACCACTAGACCATGTTCCAAAATGCCACATCTACTCATTTTTTTAAACACTTCCAGGCATGGTGACTTTCTTTAGCTAAAGCTGTCCCCCACTGTCTGTTTTCTCCATAAAGACCATTTCAAACAGATGCCTACCCGGTCTCCAGGCTTCAGCAGTGGTTCATTCTTAGTGGTTAACTTGTTTAGCAGGGTATATGCTAACTTCAAGCTTCGACTCCACAGTTTGCCTAATGAAAAAGGTAACACAGAAATCAAAAATCACATACTACAAAGTTAACACTGGCAAATATCCAGGCCTCCTATATATACACTTAGCCAAGTTGGTCACATTACAAAAAAAAAGGTCAACAGGCACATGAGCAAGTAATGGGAAAAGCAAACATTGCTGTTGTTAACACAATACCACCTCACAAATCTACTGAATTCTTCCAGTGTTTCAGTGCATGTTTACACATGCACAGTGTGGATGATACAACCTAACTGGATTCCCAAAAGGCATTTAATAAGACTCTTGCCTACATGCTCTTAATGAAAGGAAACTGTACTAAACTGGACAAAAAATGAACTGAAGTTTAAGAAACAATTGATGTGAATAAATGACACAATATCTGGCTCTTGGATAAGGGAATTGAGTCCACTATTAGTAAGTTTGCAGAGCAAGTTGGGAGCAGGTGTTGATCTGTAAGAGGGTAGAAGGGCTCTCCAGAGGGACTTTGACAGGCTGGACAAATGGGCAGAGTCCAACATGATGGCATTTAACAAGTCCAAGTGCCAGGTGCTGCACTTTGGTCACAACAACACCCCATACAGGATGGGGTCGGAGCAGCTGGAGAGCTCCCAAACAGAGAGGGACCTGGGGGTGCTGATTGACAGCTGGCTGAACATGTGCCAGCAGTGTGCCCAGGTGGCCAAGAAGGCAAATGGCATCCTGGCCTGCATCAGAAATAGCGTGGCCAGCAGGAGCAGGGAAGTCATTCTGCACTGGTTAGGCCACACCTTAAGTACTGTGTCCAGTTCTGGGCCCCTCAATTTAAGAAGGACATTGAGACTCTTGAACGTGTCCAGAGAAGGGCAACAAGGCTGGTGAGAGGTCTCAAGCAGAAGCCCTATGAGGGAGCTGGGATTGTTTAGCCTGGAGAAGAGAAGACTCAGGGCAGACCTTATTGCCATCTACAACTACCTGAAGGGAGGCTGTAGACAGGTGGGGATTGGTCTCTTCTCCCAGGCAACCAGCACCAGAACAAGAGGACACAGTCTCAAGCTGCACCAGGGGAAGTTGAGGCCCAAGGAGAGGAGAAAGTTCTACCCAGAAAGAGTATTGGCCATTGGAATGTGCTGCCCAGGGAGGTGGTGGAGTCACCGTCCCTGGAGGTGTTCAAAAAAGGATTGAACGTGACACTTGGAGGCATGGGTTAGTTAGTCATGAGGTGCTGGGCGATAGGTTGGACTTGATGGTCTCTGAGGTATTTTCCAGCCTTATTGATTCTATGACTCTTGTGAAATGCCAGTTCAATGCTCAGCAGTAACCTACACAGCTCTCACTAATTCAGAATAAAAAATTATTCCAAGTTATTAAATACAAAGACAACAACCTACACACTTATTTGACAAAATAAATGTTTAATTTGCAGCCCTCCAAGAAAGGAAAAGCTTTGCTAAAAAAATCTTCTTTATAAAAAACTGAGCAACAGCAAAACCCTTCCACTGTAAATGTAAATCAAAGCAAGAATCCCCCAAAGAAGCATGCCATGGCAAACAGCATGCATCTGGAACTCTAGCACACAGGGTCATTATCATAGACTCACACTCACACTACACTCATTCCCTTCAGACCATGTAGAAAACAGCTGTTCTGTATTTAATCAGTCTCAAACTTCTTCACTAGTTTTTTCCTGTGTAGTTTCCAGTTATTTATATATAAACATATATATACACACACACACACATATATATAAAAGAAACAAAACCCACAACTTACACAAGACTCAAGTACAACTATTGACCAGTTCATTACAAAACTGGCCATTCAGTGCAATTGGTAGAGTCCAAGTAAAACTTAAGACTTCTGCTTCTTTTTATTTTGTCTTTTTCTTTCTAACTAAACATGATATTCTAAATTACTTTTAAATCTCCACTGCAAAGTAATGAAATTAATGGAGGTGCTCAGTTACATTTCCTGTAAACACAGTTCATCTGTAAAAATGCAAAGAAGAAATTTTAACATGGTAGACAATGAAATGTTGCAGTTACTTGTCCTGGGGGACACAATTATCTCCCAGAAAAATGCAGTTACTATAACACTTCTAGTTTATTATATGGACCAGTTTCACTTCCCACAATAACATCCTAAATGAGCTCCTGAAGTACAATCTTCTCTGTAAGCATATGCAAGAACATGCTAAAATTTAATATCTGCCCATGGAATATGAAGAGGGCATTATTAGTCATCAGTTTCTTCCTTCTGTTTTACACCATGCTGGTTTTGGTGTTAAGGAAAAAAAAAAAAACAACAAAACTGTTTGAAATTTACAGCCACTTGTAAAGAATCAATACCATATATATTTTTTCCTTCATTAAGGTGTTTTTCATATCAAATGAATTCATAATTTGCATTTGAGTAGCAAAGCATCTACCATGAGCACATAGATTCCCTCTTAAGTAAAGCAAAATTTTCATTCCACAAAGAACATCTAATTATTCCTTACAATTATCACCAATACCTACCATAGGTAAGTGTATAAACAGCTTTCCCAGTTGTATCCAATGCTGTCAGACAAGGGGCTTTTGGCTGGGTAGTTCCCCAGCACTGCAGAGCAGCCAGCAGAGAGGGTGGCCAGTTGGTTACCACACCTAAGGGTTCACCTTTAAGTACATTCGTTTGATTTCCTTCAGGCTTTGGTTGATTTGGGTCAGGCTGTTGCACTAAAATCAGAGCACAGCAAAAGGGCAAATGTCAATCCCTAGAAAATGTGCAGGTTACACTTAATAAACTCTTCTATGAATGTTCTCACCTTTCTCTTACTCACAGCTACTATTACTTCTTCTCTGCTTTACACTGATGCTAAGTTAGTCATCTGTTGGCTTCATAAAAAGTAATTAACTTTAGAATTCTGAGTCCACATTATTCAAAGGACCTGGTCACAGGAACAGAATTTGAATTTCTATTTCACTCTCCTTCTGCTTTGGAAAAAATGTTATTTTCTGCTATTTGTTCTCCACATCTGTTTCAACGAAAGCCTACACCATGTCAAGAAGCATTATTAGAGAGAACGGCTTCAATGACAACTGGACATTTGTTTTTGCTGCACCAAATTCTCAACAGGTGATGAAGAATGACACTATGCTTCCATAACAATTTCTTTAAAATAACAACCAAAAAGCCAGATGAAATGCTCCTGGTATGGATCATCTACAGCTAACACTGTACTGCTCACAGAATATTTGTCATTATCTCTTCCAGCTGTGGCACACTGCAGGGTTTGTATGCCGTTTGCTCTGAGTAGCCTGATGTTAAAACCCTGCTTCAAACTGCTCAAGAAGGTGCAGTGTCTTGATCTTGGTCAGCAAAATAAAGCCATGGTTGGATTTAGCTAACACTCAATCTATACAATAACTAAAGCAAAGCGATGCTCTGCAGTCCCCACCATAACATACATGCACCTCAGCATAAGTTTGCCTGAAAAATCTGCAGCAAAAGACTAGACTTGGAATCATTTAATATCTTAAAGCATCAAACAAACAGTACTGGGAATCTAGCAGCAGATGCTCAAAAATGTCAAATAAAGAACAAAATTAAATGTTTAAGATTAAGAGAACAGAAAAGAATTCCTTAGAATTAGCTGATGCAGCTCGTTTTAAAGGCTGCTATGTATTGCTAAGCAACTTTTACACTTGTTAGAGATGCTTTTCATTCCATCTAGGCACATACAGAGAAGAAAATAGTGTTTTTCAGCCAAGCAGTATCTGCAGGAGTACTATCCATCCTTTCATGTAACACAGAGATAAGACACCTTAAACAGTCCACTCCATGCATTCATAATAAAAGTTTCTGGATTTCAAGAAGAGGATATTAACATGCAAATGATATTATCATAATAAATTCCAGTTATCAGCAAGTAACTTTTTTCATCTAACTATATTTGGGCACTGACCAGTTACAAAGCAGCTTTTCAAAGCCAGATGCTTGAAGACAAGCAGTTGAATGTGGGCAGACGGAGAACACACGGAATCTCTGTGTTTGGAAACACACAGAACTGGGCTGAACACAGCCCTGAGCAGCCTGAAGTAGTCAGGTCTGCTTTGAACAGTATTTTGATAAAAGGCTTTCAGAGGTTCATTTAACCATCACTTAAACTTGGGCTATGCGCTGACTCACTCCAGAGAGTACTCTCCCTAAATCTGACTATCACAGGGCAAAGTTTAGAGATTCTGAGACAAGAAGTTACAGTGGAACCATCACCAAACATGACAATTTCTGAATGCACCAATGTATTTATCAACAAAGATGTCAACAGAATTTCTCCACGGATCTGAAATGACTGTCTTTAGTATTCACTAGCTCATCACAGCAGTCCAAACTGGACCAAATCAGAAGGGTTTCCAAAGTGAGGGATAAGGGGAGAATAGGTAATACTGAGCAGGAGGGCTGAGCTGAAGGTTGCTGCACTTCTGATAACATACAACTTTCATCTTGCCAATACAAACTCACTGTGACTTATTTTCTGTTGGGAAGAGAAAAAGAAAGTAACACTTGCTAAGAAGTATTAGCTCATTCATGAACCACTTACACAAAGAGTGAAAAATGTATTTGAAAGAAAATTAACCTTCTAGCAGTTCTTCAAAATCATCAACAAAAAACTCTTTCAAAGGTGGGCGCTTTGGTCTTTTCAAGGTATTTAGAAGCTGCTGGATTTTAGAGGACACTCTGCTATTCACTGGGACACCTGCCAAAAAGAAAAGATTTATTACTTACCATATATTTTAAACAAACACACACTAAAACACATGCTGTCATATTTTTGACAGCATCACACTAAGATCAGCAAGGCAAAGGAGGAGTCATTTAAGAAGAGCAGCTTGTTTGAAAAAAAGAAAACCAGCTTTAAATCAGTAAGAGTTTCAACCCTGGATTTGTTTGTATTAACATAATGCCGTTCCCTAGCTACCTAGCTGATGCATATACCTTCTCATATTTTAATTCAGCTTTTGAAACTAAGTTTTCCTGCATGAGATTCCAACACAACCCTAAAAAAATCATAGATTCACAGAATGGTAGGTGGTGGAAGGGACCTCCAGAGATCATCTAGCCCAATTCCCCTGCTAATACAGGTTTGCCTAGATCAGGTTGCACAGGAATGTGTCCAGGTGGGTTTTGAATGTCTCCAGAGGAGACTCCACAGCCTCTCCAGGCAGCTTGTTCCAGTGCTCTGTTCCTCTCAAAATAAAGATTTTTTTTTCCTTTGGTTCAACTGAAACCTTCCGTGTTCTAGTTTGCACCCTCTGTCTATCACTGGGCACCACTGAAGAGAGGCCAGCCCCAACCTCGTGACCTCCATGAATGTTCTTTTCTTCAAGCATCTGGGAATTTGCTCCATTCTAACATACATTCAGTTCTAAAATGCGAGAACGCTTGGAAAAAGTAAGTGAATCTTTCAGTATAGGGCTAGCAAAACAATCACAACAAAACCAGGTCAAATGTTGATTTTCATTTGCATATGTGATATAGTCACTTTAAATACAAATGTGTACATTTGCTTACATTTGCTGAAATTTAAAGCTCTGAGAAAATACAAAATGAAAATGTGAGACTGAGACATACATTGCCTTTTACTACAGAAAACACAAAAATGGGGACACGGTTCCCACCAGCAGAACACCGGAAATCCAGTACCAACAGATACATGATACTCCTGCAAAGCTCTGGAGGGAGCTGGCACACAGCACATGATGGGTGTCAAGCTCTGTCATGCATTCACTTATGCACATAAAAGGATATAGATTGAAAGGTAGAAGGTTTGCAATACAATCACCATCTGCAGTTTCCAAAATGCTGCTGCAGTAGCCTCTGGGAACTCCTCGTACTGACGCTACTTGTGGACGCTCATGATGTAAATGTTCTACCAGGCCAGTGGTTACATCTGGAGGTGCAGAGTGGTTATCTGCAGAAATGGAAGGCAGACATGGGAGCTCATCATTCATCTAAGAATCAATATATCTAAAGTTGCTTCTTGCAGTATTCTTGCTGTTTTCTCGCATGTTTTAAACAAAACTCTGATTTCTCTAATCAAATTGTAACCAAAATCTCCTAAATAGAGGGAGAACCCATAAAGGAACCGTTGTGTCTCTCTAGGGTGAAGAGAACCTATTCCAGCTTTCAAAGGGATCCAAACAAATTCTGACAGATCAATAGAGCAGTATGTCAGTCCATCACATCAAGGTGAAAGAAAGGAGATTATTAGAAGTAAACAGCACAAGTTTTAAAAGAAAGCCTGTCTCATTTCCCTAAGAAGAAATGCAGGCATCCACAGCCTCACCACAAAACTGGAATAACTAGTTCAAGTCCTATAGGAAAAGAAAGGGAGAAAAGCATACAGTTTAAAAGAAGGGAACTTTGCCCCAGGAGAACACGAAGCACTTGTCGACATTCTACAGTCTGTAAGAGTTAAGGCTTGCTGAGAAACAGATTAAGATTTAAGGTGGCACAGATTAAAATTTTAGGTTGGAACACGTCTTGAGAATGGACAGGGCAAGATAAGCGACTCCCTCAGATGCAAGAAATCACTGACTTGAACTATCACCTGCAGTTTGTAACACCACTCATGGCTTTCCTTTAGCAGCTTTTCCTATCACCTATTTTTCAGTGTCACAATGAGACTGTAGGTAAAAACTTGCTGTTTGTGTTATGGTACAGACATGGTATACTCTTCACTGGGGCACCTATCAGTGAGAACAGCTGGAATGTCTGTAATGTAACACCTGTGGTGTAGATGTCAACATTATACACATACATTGCTCACAACAGATAAATTTACTACCAGGGTTTCTGAGGCATGAGGTGGTCATTTGTGGTGGGGACACAACGTGCTGTTTCATTTTAATGGTGCATACTACAAGCAATAAATACTTCCTTTTTTTATAATATATATTTACATAGGGAAAACAAGGAATCCTCACACACTCACAGGGGCTTGAAAGCCACCTTGTAAAAAGCCTTGAGGCAAGCCTGCTTTGCTTGGAACTGCACATTTCTTTGCTGCAGAATGATGCTTATCATCATTCCAAAACTGTGGCCTAGATTATGGAACAGTTTTGGATGGAATCACAGCTTAGGGAATGACAGTATCTAGCAGAAATATTCAAATAAGGAAAAAACAAGAATTTGAAGCCTGAAATACTCAGAATCCTAATAAGTACAAATGGAAGTGCAACAGAAGAGCTTAAGAACATTGTGCTGCAGTGCTTGGGGTCACACAGCTTTGCAGTGACACCTCCTGAAGGACCTCAGCATGCCACAAATCCTGCAGCAGAAACTCACAGCATAGGGAGATCTAGGCAGTGCTGCAAAATATGTAGATGACCTCACCCTTTTGAAGGAAGTGATTAGCACTAAGATAACAAGTGCTCATAGCTCTGTTCCACAGATTCACAGAACTGACATACAAGCCACCAATACAGCTTTAAGCACTTTTAGAGGGATCACCAGAAGAAAAAATAAAATCCATCCCCATTCTTTCCAATGGTCATCACTGCAATGGCATTTTTTTTTATTGCAGGCTTTTCTCGATGGTTACTAAGCAAGCACCACAAATTCCTTTCATGTGGGTAAGGAACAAGAAGGACAAAGTATGACTTAGTACCTCTGACAATTGCCTCAGTTAGAACCAGTGACAAGAAAAAGTGGCAACTATGTGTAACACTAATCCCATAACCACTTTACAAGGTGTATAGAAAATCCACGTATTCAGAATAAAGTGAAACATTCTCACTTTGTCCTGTATACTTTTTGAGTTGCTTTTTGGTTGGGTTTTTTCCTTCACCAAAGTCCTAAAACACTGACTTCACACAGCATATAAATTAATCACAGAAAAAGACAGAGTCAAATATACCTAATTCCCATACTGCAGTATGAGACCCCAAATCCACACCTCTCATCTTAGAAACCCTGAAGTGATTATCGATGTCTAAAGCTTCCATTCCTTGACCACACCAGCAAGAACTACAATTGGGAAAAATCTAACAACTGTGGATTCATCAGTGGAAGGCCCCAAACTGGCATTCCTATAGATGAAACTGCCACCATTAAACATTAAGGTGGCTCAAAATCTACACTCAAAGTGATATGCACGTAGGTACAAATATAACAATGGAGAGAGAGAATAAGAGACACTAACACAACACAGTAAGACTGGGTCCACATCAGCCAGAAGCCATGCATAAAAAAAAAAAATCTGTTGAAATGCTTAATGCATTTGCTTACCATGCAAATTGCTGTTGGGAAAAGCAATCTTCCACCCACATGCATGAGGAAGATACTTGAAATACAAAAGCTCTACCATTAGATGCTCAGAAAATAACAGAAGGAATTGGCTATTTGGGAACATTCACAGAAACCACACGAAAAAAGTGAATGCTCAGAAAATAACCAAAAAAAACCACTGACAATCTTTCCCAAGTGAAAACAAGCACACATAAAAAAAGGCAAAAAAAAAGGCAAAGCTATATATGGAGGTGCTAATCTGCATCATTCATGCACAATAAAAGCATTTCAGAGGCTAGTTTCATGCAAAATAATGTCCATCACCACAGAAGGGAAATAGGATGGGACTTTACAAACAACTTATCTGTTGTCCACAGCTATTTCATCTTATATGCAGCAGAGAACGGACTCTCCCTCTCAGCTCTACCTTGGGAAGGCAAAATTCTTTCTATGCATGATGAAGGAATAAGTTCAATTTTCAGAACTTATGCTCAGATAAAAATCACATTTGCTTAATTAATTTTTTTGGCATTTTATTAATATATGTCCACAGAATCCATGAAATTAGTCTGTGTCATCAAGAGATACTGTGGCAAAGCAAAAAAAAAAAAGAAAGAATCAGCAAGTAGTCAAAAAAACCCAAACCAAACACAAAACCAAGAAGTGACTTGCAACTTCAGGAAAAAAACTGGATTTAGACTGAAGTACCTTCCCATCATTAATTAGAAGATGGAGACAAATGCAAAAGAGAGCAGTGGCCCAAGAAAGAACATATGGGATACAATACAGAAAATGAAGAGCTAGGTATTAGATAGAAAGTAGTCTAAGGAGTAATCTCAGGGTGAAGACAAACACTTGAAAAAAGTCCCTACCTGGCAAGAAGTTGAGTTAGACCTAGAGATGGCTATGTATGATTGTTTTGTCTCTAGGAAACCACTCTACCAAAATGGGACATTTTAAAGAAGTTTATTAAATGGTCTTGGAACAATAAAACAAAGAGTGTACCAAGCCAGCCAGAACACAAAACAAGATCCTACAAGCCAATACTTCATTATAAATAAATTTGGAAATAAGATGGAAATTCAGCTTTTTCTGAAAGGCAGTAAGATGAGCATGTTTTGTAGAAATAGGAAAAATGTCCCTAGCAATAAAGCCATAAGCTAACTGAAAAGGCAGATATTTCTAACTGTGCTTTTAGATGAAACACTGCTAAAGTGCAGAAAAATGAACAAGTCAAATGCTGCCTGTAAGTTTGGAAGACATACACCAAACCCCAACATTTCAGCATGCAGGAACTCAACAGCACTAAGCAGGCTTGGGGAAAAATGTTTTGCCTTATAAAACGTCAGGTATCAGAATTCCTCTTCCTTTTTAGCTTCTCCAATAAAAGAGGTCACCATACACAACGAAGGAGGGAGAAAAAGCAACTAGGAAAGACTCCTCCCAGACTCTCTTGACACCTAAAGAACCTTCCAGAACACAAAACAAGCAACTACCTCTTTCCATCTCAGCTTGACTTGCAAAAAACTGCCTGCTCTGTGAAAACCGGGATGTGAATCACTGCAAAGTGAGACAAGTCACTGTTTCTGTCTGCACCTAATCCCCAAAGAAGGTCCAGAGAATACTCTTTCAGGGACCCTAGACTCACATTTGCACTTGTAAGCTAGCTCTGTCAGTACCTCTGACTTCACAACTTTACAAGAAATTCTGGATATTTTTCTGGTCTTTTGGATGTTTACCAGTTGAGTCACCTTTGAAATCCATAAGCAGATACTGTCTAGGATAAATACATGCAGATCAGAAAGCATGCACCAGAAATATGATCCCTTTGATATTCTGCTTTTGAATCCAGTCAAATGGAACCTTAGTTTCTTGATAAATCAAGCATTTTACCAAGAAGAATGCATGTTCAGATCTCATGAACAACTGGGTTGGTTTAATACATGTATCATACATACCTGGTCTGTGGAATGTACGTTTTAAAGCTATTTACAGATACCTTCTGGTGAAGATTTTTGTGTTTAGCCCTGCTTTGGGATTTTTAATTTGAACTTACTCCAACCACACAGGCAGTTTTTTACTAACCTAGCTGGGTGTGTGCCATGAGATCTGCAAGAACAGTGGCAGCAGCGGTGGCAGTAGCAGTATTGGAAGCAGCAGCAGGTTTCCCTCCTGGATGAGATGAGGTGGAGGATGCAGAGGATGAGGTGGAGGAGCCCTGAATAACCCGGTTAAGCCAGGGCTCTACGTTGGAGTGGCTCTGGAACGGAGTGGAGGAGATCCGTCCTTGCCGACGTAACGAGCCCTCATCTTCTGATGCTGACGATGTGTCTGTGATTAAAATAATGATGACAGGCATGTAATGTGGGAATGACCCAACAGACAGGAACATGAAGTTTTCCATGTTCTTCACGTAGCATTCTCATGTGCTACACGAGATGTGTGCATTAAGCATCACATGCACAAATTCTGCTCATTGCTATTTTTTTAGGTTAAAGCAACAACTCCTACACATTGTAACTAGAACACTGAAAGTAAAATTTCATTTACCTCCTGCATTCTGAATGATGCAAGACTCAAAAAAGCCTTCTGCCTAAGGTACCTAGTACATTCCCTAGCTATTCTCAGTGAGCATACCATACCTGTTACACTGAAAGGATATGCCTTGTGCTTAACAGCTGAATTGGATCTCATACCATCTGAATAATTTTTTTTTTTAACTGGGCATTATGTTTTGGGGGGGGGCTTCTTCACTTTTCAATTTTTATGCATTTTTTTAGTAATTCTCAAAAAAGCACAGTGCTATAAAGTTCAATGAAAGCAATAAAAAAATTTCAAAGCATGTACGTTATCCACATAAATTGACATTAACAAGCACTACATAGAAATGCTTAGTAAAGTATCTTTTCATTCTCAATGTATAGTTGTTGCTGTCAGAAGACTGATAAAGGGCTATTTTAATTACCATTATTATTACTTACAACTTTCTAGAAGATTCCTTTTGGCACTCAATTTTTTCCACATTAATTAACAAAAAGGTCTTTTCTAAATATCGAGAACATAAAACCCTGTGTTTTTTGCATGAAAAAAAGAAACTTTTGTTACAGAAAAAAACCTTGCCCTTCTAAAGAGACTGCTGCATTTAAGAACTTGATCCTTATACACTGATAAAGTTCACATCAAGTCAGCTTATGAAGAGCAGTGTAAAGCCACACATAAAGGCCAAACCAATGAACAACTCATCAGGAGCTGAAAAACAGCTTCTGAAAAAGACACTGTGTGCATTACTATATTCCAGAGACCCTGCCAAACATGAACAACCTGGGCTGTAGTGGGATGAATTACATCATAAATTCTTCAAGCTTCTTTTTGGTTTGTTTTGGTTTTGGTTTTTTTTTTTAATAAATCTCTGAACATGTAACTGTTCAGCTATATGCAAAATCTGAAGCCGCATTTTGAAAAGAAAGAAAGAAAAAGAATCTTTCCCTCATCTTTGGGAACAAATTTCTGTTACCAGGTATTTCATTTGCTTTTCAAGAATATGTACATTCCTAACAGCTTCAGAATAATTGACCTTAAACAGTCTAAAACCATAAAAATCAGAAATAATTTCTTAAGAAGCCAGTTTAACTTGATGACATTTTCACAGTTTAAACTGCAGATCTCTTATTATTTGACTATCCCTACTCAAACAGGACAATTTTGAATCAAAATGCACAAACAATTAATCTTTGAGAAGATACAGCTGTGGTGCATCACCATTCCTGGCTCTGTGCTTGTATGATTATTTCTGGTCTGCTGCCATGGTTGTAGTTTTTGGCTGCTGACTCCATCTTCTCCGGGAGAGGAGCCAAACCTGCCCCTCAGTGTTTGCACCCTTCCCTTTCTTTCACGCAGAAAGCGAAAAATCAGCAATTGCAGGAATATGGAATAAGACAGGATTACAAACAGCCAGGTTTCCAAAAGCAGCTCCCCACATTTGTGATATACTATCACTTTCATTGTAAGAAATAAAACTACAGGGGAAAAAACAGGTTTCTCAAAGAATACCTATGTATAGTAGCTCCTTGTTCAAACCCAAGTTTAATGAAGACTCTCTAAAATTTGTAAGTTTTCAGATGTCTTACATAAGGGAAAAAACAAACCCAAAAAACCAAAACACTTCAAATGAAAAATACTGTGTATAAAAATGGAGGATCTGCAGTAAAAACATTTTAGTATCAAAGCACAATTACAACAGAAAAGTATCAAGGTAACACCAGTAACTATCTCTGGGGCAGCTGCAAGAGTTAATTAGCAGTTCTCAGTGTGCTGTGCATGGAATGCTCTGTGCTTGGCTTGCAGCTTTTCCTGGCTGGGAGTTGATCCAAGACAGCCACAGAAACCACCACGCTTTGGACCAAACTTGCATCAAGGCTAGTCCTCGTCACATGAAAACCGTATGGGAAGGACGAGAGACTCGATGGGACTAAAAGAAATGGCCAATAAATTTTTTGGAAGGGTTACTAATGAAAGCAGCTCCATTACTGCCAGTCAGGAGTTAGCTTTGCACTTAATGTTGTGACTAAAATCCAATGTTTCTTTCCTGGTGACCAATGGTAACTGAAACAAAAATTCAGTTACTTAGAAAGGCTGGGTTTAATTGCGTTAACTTCTGCCTGTAAGCAGTGGTTTAATGGCTCAAGACAACAAAAGTACTCCAGCACTACTCTAGTTCTTTGCAATTTCAGATCTTTCTCGCTGAGTTAACTTTGCAAATAAAGGCAGACCGATAAAAAGACAATCATTTTTGTGAACTGATACAGCTGAGGCAAATCCTCAGGGTATGTTTGAACAGCCTGACCTCCTATGATACAGAAATCATCCCGTGGCCCATTCTCTTACAAAGAAAAAGATAGAACAAGTCATCTCTTAGAAACAGGACAACAGATTGCAGAGACACTTTACTCTTCTTTCAAAATGTATTACATTAGGGTGCTTCTGTATCCCACTAGAGCCCAGCAGGATTTATCCTTTGGCAGTGGAGAGCAGAGAAGGCACTGCTGCTATTCAGCACCTTCTGTGTTAGAAGACAACAACTCTCCTGCAGCACAAACAGGTAATCATAGAATTATTTCAGTTGGAAAAGACCTCTAAGATCATCAAGTCCAACCACTGACCTAACACCACCACAGCCATTAAACCACATCCTGAAGTGCCATGTCTACATGTTGCTGTTTTTTAATGCCTCCAGGGACAGTGACTCCATCACCTCCCGGGGCAGCCTGTTCCAATACCTGACCACCCTTTCAGTAAAGATGTTCCTCCCTAATATCCAGTCTGGTGCAAATGAGGCCATTTCCTCTTGTTCCATCACTTGGTACTAGGCAGAAGAAACCACCTCCCACCTCACTACAACCTGCTTTCAGGCAGTTGTAGACAGCAATAAGGTCTCACCTCAGCCTCTCTTGTCTGCACTACACAATCTCAGTTGCCTCAGCAGCTCTTCTTAAGATTGGTTCTCCAGACCCTTAACAAGCTTCACTACCTTTCTCTGGACATGCTCCAACCACTCAATGTCTTTCTCAGTAAGGGGGCTCAAAACTGAACACAGTATTCAAGGTGTAGCCTCACCACTGCTGAGCACAGCAGCATGATCACTTCCTTGCTCCTGCTGGCCACACTATTCCTCACAGAGTTAACACACACAGAAACATGGGCAGATTCCATGGCCTCATCCTGCTCTGGCTGAGCATGCACACAACGTACAACATGGGTCCCTTCAGTGGCTAGGCTCAGACATTCTACCTGCCAAGTAGCTGTGCCTGGATCCCAGACTCCCCAGCTGCTGGCACTTGGATGTATGAACCCAAGACTGCAGTCCCACTCCACGCAGAATAAAAAGACCCTCAGCTCTGGAGAGCTGTTAGAAATGGAGTGTAACAGGAGGAAAGGACAAGCAAGTGTGCCATTTACACATTACTAGTCCTTTTTATCCTCTTTTATTTACCCCATATTTTCTCCCCTCCTTGTGCTCCTTGTGCTCCCTCACTTGTGCTCCTGTGAATATATGCAGACCACTTTGTAGCAAGTAATTTAACATTTTACTTTACTTTTTTTTTTTAAGAGAATCTCAATTCCACCTGAGACTTTGCTCCTTCAGAGCAGCATGGCAGAGCCCTGACCTCAAGCAGCATGGGCACAGCAGTAGCTGCAGGGACACTGCTTCAAGTCTGTCCCAAAGGTATTCAGAAGAGAATAGTTTGGTTCTCTCAAAAGCACCACCAGAAGATTCCTCCTACTTTTAAATGTAAAGGGATACAGGTAAGCCTAGATGTCCTCCATTCTCAGAGCTTCTGGAAGCCAGCTATTTTTTGCACACCAAATCTTAGGCAGAACAGTGGCATGTTCTTTTCTTGTGATATACCTCATGTCCAGCACATACTAGGGGAATGAGAGAAAAGGACAGAGTGATGCTACAAGAAATGCACTATCAACACAAGAAAATGCATTGACAATGTAAGAAAAAACACTTATCAGTTTTTTTGAAGAATGGAAAGGAATATTGCTTTGAAGAACCATAAACTGAAACCTCAGGGCCTCTTTTCCGAAGCCTCATACTCAGATGGTCACTGTATGTGAATTCTCTTCAGGATTTCATTTTATGCAATTCACAACTTTCACCTACAGAACCAACAAGTATGTACAAAAGCTCAAAAGCACGACAACCATGCTGCTCTAACAGATGCCCTCACAAGCTTCTGAGTTTACAAGTACTAGAAGAATAAGCTAATTGAAAGGCATGATACCTGCACCTATCTTATAGGCAAAAACATAAGGGTGTAGAAAGATGATCTGTAAAACTACAACAGAAGCTGCTTCTTATTTATTAACTAATGAAATATCCAGCGAACCTACAAAACCAATATCCAAAAGTGTGTGACTAGCAATGAAAAGTGGAATTTCCTTTAAATGGCAAGAACAGAAAAAGAAATATAGCCCAGGAAGCAAGACAACAACACAGCAGACCTGTGCTTTTACAGAACAGGGATAAGAAACACAATTGATGGCGCAGGTCACTACATGTCATTGTACCTCTAACTCCTGGGCCACACTGGGAAAGATAAGGGCACATCATTAAAAACCTAAGAGCTTGGGGAAATTCCTCTTCTTTGTATACAACACACTTGGCTTGCTAGCATGATATGTTACCTGAAGAAAGATTTTCTTAATCTCTAGAGAATTTATTGTGAGACAACAGGAAGATTACTTCCCCCCCGCCCCTACCCCGCACCAAACATTCTGACCTAAATAATCTAACCAATTATAGCACACAATTTTTTTAACATTTTAAGTTGCTCACAGTTGAAACCACCTGATGAGAGAGTTCTGGCATTTTCTTCAACTCTTGAAAAAATAATCTTTTGCCACATGGAAAAAGCTACTTACAGCTCTATCACGATTGCCAAAATTATCTCCTTGCATGCCAGACATAAACATAAGAGAATACACTTCATACATAAAGGGCAACTGCTCATTTTCATACTGCATTCAAGCATACCTTTAGCAGCTACAGCATCTTGATAAGACACTGAAAATCTTGAAAAAGACATCAAAGAACAAATCCAACCAACCCCTGATTATCAGGAAATACAGCCACGAATATAGACATTTATTGCAACATACTTACATCTTAGCAGAGCAAAGCATTTGCTCTTTATATTTTGCCACCATGTTCACCTGGCAAGATGTTAACCTATGTTAATAGATACCTGGAGGTGTGTATGTTTCTACTGAAGACTGCACAAGAACAGACCGTCTCTTTGAAGGCATGGGCATTTTTCTCTCTTTGTACTTGGCGAGTGCTGCTTGTACTGCTTCAGTGTGGACATCTACACAGAAAACAAACAAACAAAATGTTAAGAGATTAAGTTTAATTGTTATTTCTTTCTGAAAACACAGAAAGCATCAATGCCATCTTTTACAGCTCAAATTCAAAGGCTGAATCACACACGATGGCCCTTACGGCTTTCGTCCTGTTTAGCCCAACTGCTTGCTCAGCTTGCAGCAAGGAGCAGGTTCTCTGCTTCAGAGGAAGCAGAGCTTCTTGGAGAGTGGAAAGGTCCAAACCTAAACTACAGTAACAGGGCTTTCAGTTCAGAAGCTGTGATAACTCTTGTTTCTCCTTCAACAGTGTTTAGCAGGATTGAACAAATATGCCTGCCTCACACTCAAATTCAGCTCAAGAGCAGAGTCAAGTTGACATATTTTCCTTATGAAATCTATTTGAAAAGGCTTTGTGAATATCATTTAGGAAGAATCAATACTGAAGTTAAAGAATATATTCATTTTGAGCTATGACTTATTGGGGGGAAATTTCAATGTAGATGCTGTAAAATGGCAACAGCATTGCACTCTTGATCCTCCAAATCTGCAATGGGAAAAGAAGTGAAAAAAGTCTACCTGAAGCTCTGGCTAAAGAATGCAAAGCAATAAAAAAACAGAGAGGTTAAATGTATATGAGGAATTAGAGAAGAGACACAAAGTGTTTTCACATTGCTGAAAGCAAAAATTAGCCTACTATACTCATGGGGTGTATTTTAGAGTTTGTTCTTTTCAAGCTGAAACTGAGATTAAAGAGGAATTTAGTGTTCAGTCAAGACCACACTGCAGCTAACGTATTCAAGTAATTCTAAATTGCCTTCAGCAGATTTATCTATTTCACATATTTCAATGGTGCCAAAAGCTAAAATTTATGTAGAAAGAAAATTCATGAGAAGTGAGCAGATGTCAAGGAGAAGTGAGGCAGATCAAAAATACACTTTAACTTATGACCTAAGATTCAAGATCACTTACACATAGCTACAAAAGGATGCAAGTTTTATCACTATGCTTTTGTCTTGCCACGTTTCTTTACTGTGAAAGCTGCTAAAGAAGTTACAGAATTAAACTATCTGCTTTGAAAAAAAACCAAAAACCAACAAACAAAAGACACAACCAAACCCCCAAAAACCCCACCAAAAGATGTATTCTTTCATTAAATATTGATCTAAGGCTGCAAATAGATCCGTAGGTATGAAACTCAGACATGTAACAAACATACACTTACACAACTTATGTTTTGAAAAAGGTAATTTCTCTGCTTCATACCTACAGGGATTAACCTTGGTGATGACTACAAGTAAAGCTCCATACATTTGTAGTACTAGTCCTAAACCTGCTTTGGTCATGCTCAACACAGGATTATTTCTAAGTTATTTTAAAACATGCTGATCAACTCCAGTTAACTTTAACAAAGCAAGAGAAGGCTTAGAGTAAAGCTAATCCATATGTATTTTCACAAAAATCAGAAGAGACTTTTGAGCATCCCGTGGAATGAAAGGCTATGAAATAGCAAAGCAATATGCATCCCTCTGAACCAGTAGGAAGCCATAGAACAAAACAGAATCATAGAATCATTTGGGTTGAAAGGGACCGTAAAGATCATCCAATTCCAACCCCTTTGCCATGGGCAGGGACACCTCCTACTAGACCAGGTGGCTCAAGGCCACATCCAACCTGGTTTTAAACACTTCAGGGTTGCAGTTTCCACAGCTTCTCCTGGCAGCCTCTTCCAGTGTCTCACCACCCTCAAGGGGAAGAATTTCCTCCTAACATCTAATTTAAATCCAGACTCTTTCAGCTTGAAGCCATTACCCCTTGTCCTGTCACTACATGCTTCCCTTCCTCACAACTAGGCTACTGCGTTTTTTGCCAAATCTTGGTTTCTCCTGATCTTTAGTTCTGGTCTTTTCCATTGTAAATATCCACCAATGAAGTTTATTCTCATAGACAACCGAAAGCAAACCTCTTAATTTCATAAAACTCCAGAAATTAATTCTGTTACGCTGCGTTACATAGACACACCAAGGACATTACTGCTATCTATAGACTTGAGAATATTAGTTAGAGGTTATTTTTGAATAACCTTCAAAAAGTTTGCCCCTTAAAATTTAGGGAAAGTATGCCAAATCTGCAGGGCACGTTTTCACAGCAGAGCCTGAAGTCAAAACCAAGCTGCATGTTTTTTAAAAGAGATTGTAACTGTTAGATGCATTCATGCCAACCACACATAAATCTGTGGATGGTAGAGGATACAGCTAATTTAAATGGGCAACAACTATGAGGAAACTATATTAAAAATGTGTTTAAACCTAGTAAGTGGTGTAAGTAATTACATAAAAAGGCAAAATTGTTTCATTTGATTATTTTAAATTATGTTGATGGTTCTAAAATAACTCATTGCTCAAGAGATTCTGTTCTACAAGAAGTTGCATTTTACCCTCATCAGCTACTCTTGAAAAGGACACAGCAGAACTGATGAGATGCAAAGAAAGAAAAATAAAACGAGGACAACAACAAAAATGCTGGAAGAAAATAGAAACAGAAAATACAACATTCTCCCCCCAAGTCCAGAATAAGTAAGGCATACAACTGATCGGACAAACAATAGTACCCAGAACTAGAGCCTAAAGCTACTTATCCTTCATGAGAAGTAATGTATCAACATACAGCGATATTTAAAGAGCATTTCAAGCTGGTGGTGGCGAACATCTTTTCTTCAGGTAGAAAATGCTTTCAGTATAGTTGTAGTTTCTCAGATAAACAGGGACTGCTTTGTAAAGTGAAACTGTGATTTATTTTTTTATGTGAAATTATTGGGAGGAACCAGTAACTGGTATTTTCCGAGACATCTTGTCAACGTTTTTGTTCATACCTTACATATACATAAATCACACAGCGTGAGTAACCATGACAGAGCATTGACACCAATACTAAGCATTCTCAGACTTGAAGGAACTAGGTGATTCAATATTTATTAGAATCAGAGTAGTAATGCTTTCGAAGACTAAAATCACATGTACCAAACACCTTGCATTTTTCTTTCAGCCTAGCCCTACACTGAGATAAATAGGAGAACTACTAACTTAACAAATCAATATGTTTTTTCCTAAAAATTTGAGAGGAAAAGATGGCTTCTGAAAAGAAGGAGGAAAAAGATTGGCTTCTGAAAGCTGTATCTAACATTACCTTGCCTAGACGTAAGTTTAGCCTAAATTAAACACAGTAAAAACAACTGCTGTTTGGTTCTGATACCACCTGAGCACACTAAGTCTTGTCATATATCACTAATGGGGAAAAGAAACCAAATTCCACATGTTGCATCTAAGAATTTCCCCTCCAAAAGTTTCCATTTCAAAGTGAGTAACAGCTTCTAAGCAAGAACATTTAATGAAACACAAGTTAGAGCAGTGAGGGGAAACCACAGAAGGACATGAAGTACCACCTAAGGTTCTGGCACTGGCCATAACTAAGTGCAAGAAATGTACTAGATCCCCTTCACATCAGGCCTCTCACTATTGTGACAAAGAATTTCACAGGGAAACAGTCTCCATCAACCACCTGAAAAGTAACAATGGAAACAGGATGTGATGAGGATATTAAGATATTTTCACAGAAGTTTCCAAAACAGGTTTGTCACAGTGGTGTCCATTTAAAATTGAGTAGAATATCCATTGTGACACTTCCCTTTTTTGTGCACTTGTTTTAAACCAGGAAATATTTGAAAGTGAGCTACAATAAATATGATAATCCTGTAACCTTCCTTTAACAACATAGCACAAACAGACAAGCAAACAAATGAAACCAAACCAAACCAAACCCAAAACACACAACCCACACACTGCAGTCTTCTAAATGTTTAAATACCTGATTTAGAGATTGGAGACCCAATCAGCAAACAAGAGAAAATTGTTAATTGTGGTGTAAAAATCCACAATAAGAAAAACATCAGAAGGCTTGTCTACAATTTCTTCCCCTCCTAGCATACACTCCATTCCAGTTTCAAACAAAATCACTTGCACATAGAAATGCAAAGAGTGGTTTCAAAAATCTTCATTAGCACTCCCCTTCTTCCAAAGCAGTTCCAACTGTCTCTTTAGGTGTAGGAACTATTTTGCTGGCACACTTTTCTTCTGAAGACCCTTGATGTTTTAGCTACATTTCTTGTCCTTACCAGATCGGAAGCGCTCATCCCTCGAGTTGGTAGAACGGGATTTCTGCTGTTTAGACACAGCAGTGGTAGCTTGTGAAGAGCCTGGGACCCTGTTATCTGCTTGCAGGGATGGATCCACACCTGAAACACAGTTTTATTTCAGTACAAAATAAGGTTTACAAATACAGTATCTGCTTCCCATGTTTAGGTTGTTTTACCATCTTTGTCATAAACTACAAATGGGGAAAAAAAACTCCTAAAAGCTATTGTAGACTCCAAGACACCAGAGTAAGTTGTGCATTCCCTAGAAAATGAAGTACAGAACAGAGTGGTATAGGGTATGGAAAACTTATCCCATTCCAATTGAATGCTAGGCTTAAGTACCCAGAAAGAAGAGAAAAAGAGAAAAGAAGAGTATCATTGGTATCATTGCTATATGGAATCACCAAACAGCCCAGATTGGAAAAGGCCGTGAAAGATCATGCTTTTGGTTGGAGCAGATAGGGTGTGTATTTCTCAGAGAATGGAAACATTCCAAAATTACTGCAGTCTTAAAGCCCGTTTTCTAAGCCAGCTGACTATGCCTTTCTGTACAGCATGGCTAACACAATATTAACTAAAAGGAGATGCGGTCAATGCCTATAAATATCTCGAGGGCTGGCATCAAGAGGATGGGGCCAAACTCCTTTCAGTGGTGCCCAGTGACAGGACAAGGGACAACATGCATGAACTGCAACACAGGAGGTTCCATCCCAACAGGAAGGGAAAATTCTTTACTTTGAGGGTGAGAGAGCACTTGAACAAGCTGTCCAGAAAGGTTATGGAGTCTCTTTCCATGGAGATTTAAAACCCACCATGATGTGATCCTGCTTCAGTGGGGGGTCAGGAGGTGGGAGCTGGATTAGATGATCTCCAGAGGTCCCTTCCAATTCCTACCATTGTATGATTTGGTAATATGCATGCATCATTCATCAACTAATGAAAAATACTGAAGCAAAATTAACAGCCATGGCAGACACTATTCCCTATCTTCATCTCACAAATTAGATGACAGTCTTCTGTTTTAGAGATCACTTTTGAACATCTTCTCCCCTTCCATCTAAGCAGAATATGATTTTCCTTTACAATGCTGTCCTGTTTTCCCTTTCTGAGAGCCTCCCCATTCTTTCTACCTTCCTTGTCCCCCACCTCAAGCTTTTCCTTGCACCTATTGCTAAAATTTTATCAGAACTAAAGTTCCCAGAGTACTGCAAAGCAGATGAAGATGGATTTGCACTACAAGTAAGAATATGAAACATCCTGATGGGATCATCTCTCACACTCAACTTGCATCTCAACTTCTCCAGAGGGAACTTCAGAAGAAGTACACTAACACAGGAAGGATGCAGTATCACCTACACACATTCAGAGCGTAAGTCCCTCAGCCAATACCCAGCATGAATCCTCTATGCAGCACAACACATCAAATGAAAAGGAAGTGGGATTCTATGGTTGCTTTTCTTGCTCAGACAGAATCCAAGGAGTTGTCCAGGATATAGCTGCTAACACTGGATTTAAACAAAAGGGAAAACTATTCATGAGCTAGAAAAGTTGACTAGTATTCCTATCTGGAGATTTGTTGATCATAAGCCCTTTGTCAAACTTCTTAGTTGTTAAACTAATTCTATTTGTCATTACTTCTGCAAGTATTATGAGTTTTGCAATATAATTGAGGCATCCATCCACCTTACACAACTCTGCTTACACTGAGAAATAAACTCTTTCCTTTTGACTGTGCCTTGAAGCCAAAGTAAGTTCATTTTTTTCAGGAATAACAACGCAACAAAAAGAAGTAACACCTTTTAATATTAATGGGGTTTAATGACCCAAAAGAAGGAAATCAATCAGTGACAGAGGAAGGTGCAAACCAAATCATAGCAAAATTTATGCAAAAAACCAGTACCTTTTATTAGAACCAGTAACAGCTGGGACAAACTAGACAAGAAGAGAAAAAAGCTCCGTAACTTCAGATATAATTCCTTTGTCATACAATTCCTGCACATCTGTAGGTACCACTTTCACCAGACATACCAGCAACAGAACATTTCTCTGCTTACTAAACCCCAGTGGCAGATTCTCTTCGTATTTCATGGCTCACAAGCAGTATTACCACTAATGATAGGTATGGTGCTTTAAAATCTCAAACTGCTTTTATGACGCTCTCGCTGATAAAGATGGAAAAATATCAGCTCTTGGGAACATACAAACGAGCAAAGGACACTGACAGAATAGTATTTCTGTTTTAGGCCTCAAATTGCTCCTTGAAGATCTGTGAAAGAACAAGCTGAAATCACTTGTCTTCATTAAAAAAAAAAATCCTGAAGAACCATGTCTTTTAATAGAAACAAGCAGTCTTTAAGATTATTTAAGCTGGTGAATACATAAGATAAGGCAGTGTTAGTAAGAGAAGTGAAAGATGTCTCCATATGCAGTAATTTGTCTTACATTAAATCACCAGGAAAACATGGCTTCATTGATACCACTGGATCTAACAGTACTCAGAGGCAAGGTTTTGCTGCATTAAAGCATAGCGACAGGCTCAGGTTACTTGCTATTTTTGAAGTGCAACCTTTAGCATTGCTTTTAACAGAAAATAACCCATGGTTTACTGCCATACAGGGGATTAGTATTGTTGTGGGATTTGCTTGGTTGGTTTTTAATCCTCAGTGTTAGAAACAGAATTCTGTTAATGGCAGTCAATTCACGGATTTTTGTTCTGACTTGGTACGCTATTACTCTGTGAAAAAATAGGAAAGATGTTGACTTGCTGGAAGGTGTCCAGAGAAGGGCAACAAAGTTGGTGAGGGGTTTGGAACACAAGCCCTGTGAAGAGAGGCTGAGGGAACTGGAGTTGATTAGCCTGGAGAAGAGGAGGCTCAGGGGAGACCTTATTGCTCTCTACAACTACCTGAAGGGAGGCTGCAGACAGGCTGGGGCTGGTCTCTTCTCCCAGGCAACCAGTACCAGAACAAGAGGACACAGTCTCAAGCTGCACCAGGGGAGGTTTAGGCTGGATGTTAGGAAGAAATTCTTCATAGAGAGAGTGATTGCTCACTGGAATGTGCTGCCCAGGGAGGTGGTGGAGTCACCATCATTGGAAGTGTTCAGGAGGAGACTTGATAGGGTGCTTGGTTGTATGGTTTAGTTGATTAAGTGGATTGGATGATAGGTTGGACACAATGATCTTGAAGGTCTCTTCCAACCTGGTCTGGTCTGGTCTATTCTATTCTATTCTAATACACTGGAGACATGCAAGTCTCTGAATTCAATGCACCACAGGAAAAATCCAGGAAAACATAGCAAGCTGATGTTAGCTCTCAAGAAAAGAGATGCAAAACTTCATATATAATAGCTGCTTTTTTCCCCCAGTAGCATAAGATGCTTGACCTAAACACCTTGCGGTTTGTAGGTCACACTTAATGCCAGATTTCACTCAGGTAAGCTTTCTCAAAACTAGGATCTGGATGAGTACTCATGATTGACAAACACACCATGGCCTGTAAATAACAACTCTCAGAAGAAAATGCAAAATGAGTTTTTTCAGGTTTAGAAAGCAGAATATCTGGGTTACCATTTGCATTTCTCTACAATCTTTTTCTTTTTATTTCTTATATTGTCACTGATTGATAAGCAGCAGTGGCAGCTGCAGTATGGTTAATGCACCAATATTTTTTTTTCCCCATAATAAATGCATACAAGCAAAAATTTTAAATGTAATTTGCCTGAGAGGTAGACATTTGGAACTTTTATGTGAAATCTGATGGCTGAAAAGACAATTAGAGGCAGCAGGTGTAAAATAGCAGATTTGAATTTGGCACTGATTGTTTCTTCTTGTACCAAAATTGTTCCTAACATATACCAAAACAGACTTGAGATAAGGAACAGACCATCATGTGCTGTGGCTAATTACAGTCATTTAGCTGATGCAGAACAAGTCTGTATTACTGGATGAGTCAGTGCAGATCCACTACTGAACTGCTGAAGCATGGCCTCAAGTCATCTCAGGATTAGATGGAAATCAAGCAACGTATTTTTCATGTTTGCTTTTATCTCATTTCTTCTTTGACTTGGAAGTGTTCTTGAATCTTCAAGATTACCAAGTCCTAGTAGGTCCTTCTGACAGGCAACTTCTAAGTACTCAAGTACATTTTTAGCACCTTTAGGGGCTTCTAAAAATCACAACAGTCCAAGACAGAATCTCTGAAATGCTGTTCTTTGCCTAGCAGAACTCTCTCAGGTTAGTTCTAGCTACCACACTCTCAAGTGGCAAAGACAGGGAAAGGACAGCTTACACAGATCTTTTCATCTTCAGAAATACAGGGCATTTGAGTCCTGATGACCCTAAGGTGTCTTGGCTAAGAAGAGGTCTACAAATCATAGAAAGACTCTGTCCCCATTCAAGTTGGAAAACCTACAGCAGACTCATAGAAGAGTCATCCTCTCCTCTCAGCTGAAGTATTTTTTTTCCACAGTTGCTTTCAAATCCATGCCAGCAGTTTTTCCTTCTTTGCAAGTACCACATCAACGTGCAATCCTATCTCAAGTTCTCTAATTTCATACTTTGAAGTTGCAGCAATCAAAACCTTTCATTTCAAACAGCTTACCCATTACTCCTTTTTCTACTTTCACTAGGAATTCTACTAAGCATTTTCCATGCCCACCCTACATTTTGTTAGAAACATTACCAATCAGAATTATACTATGAGCTAAAGTTTTGTAACACATCAAGTAGAGATATGTGTTGATGCACTGAGGAAGACATCATGTTTAGTGGAATTCAAGTACTGAAGAACATTAGATAAGACTAACTGGTCAGCAGACTTTACGTCATAGACCAACAGAGAAAGGACAATGCATATACTTGGAAAAGAAACGATGACCAAATCAGCTTTAGAAAGACACAAGCTATTGGTCACAAATATAAAATACTATCATCAATTAGTCTGCAAAAACTTGATAGATAATACAAAATTTAATGAATCCTATCAGGAATGGTAAAGGGTGTTACAAAAAATCCTGTGATCAAATTGCTAATGATGAAAAAAATAAATAAATACTGGAGGCTCAAAGCCATGGGGACTTCCACACATTAATCTGGGCCATGCTGAGGCTGTATCAATTAACAGAATTCCAAGCTAGAATTAGGTTAATGGAACACATATGTCAGGAAACTGAAGTAAGTAGCTAGCTTAGGGCTTTAAGTAAACTTTGTCTTTTTGCCAGAGTATCATTCTGTGTGTTCAGAGGCAGAGAGCCTGCTGCTAGATTCCTGTCATCTTAATGCAAAGCCAGGCAGAAGTGGTAGACAAATTGGGTAATCCAGTATTCCGTAGGAAATGTGTTATCCATTAAGAAGTACAAAGTAGAATCAGCTAATTTTCAGCCACTCCCTAAAACATGGCTGAACAAGAGAAAATTTTAAGCAGATAGAAATCTACAGGGACCTAGGATTCTTAGTGGAGCCTAACTTCAGATAACAGACAAATTGACTGCTGAATTGCACTGCCACAGCCATCTCCTCAGGACACACTTTCTTGCAATTACTGTTAATCTAGGTTACATGAATTTCAGTCTCTTGACTGAAACACTCTTGAACACCAAGTTTGAAATAGCAGATTCAGCGCAGAAAATTCTTTTAGAAGTGACACTAACATTTTTTTCATATTCTTTTTTTTTCTTCCAAAGCTAAAAGTCCTGTTGTTTCATTCACTGCTCCAGCTGAATGAGTTCCTGAATGAGCAGCTTACCTAAATAGGGTATTACAAAACACCCTTGGAAATAATACAGGTATCACAGCAGGTTTTGAGAGTAGATAACTGAATTTACCGTTTAACACACCTGGAAACCCTGCACAGGAGCCAGTGTTGCTTCTGAAAGGCAGAATAGGACATGAAGGCAGTGGCATTCATGCAGACAAGGAGAACAAAGGTGCTTTATGCTGCACCCTAGCTTTAAAACTTATTTTTAAAATTATGGAAGACAAAGTGCTGTACTTGGCTAAGACACACTCGAGAGTTCAGAACTTGAACAATTTGTGCAAACAGCCTTTCAGTTTAAGGGTGTGGAGGGGAAAATAATAATTTTAAAAGAAAAAAATCACTATCAAGAGAAAAGTAGAGAAGGTAAATCAACTGTTATGAGATAGTAAACCAAGAGACAGAAATCCAAAGACATGAACTGTTAGCAGCAGAGTATTTCTTATAACTTTTAATCCTCAGCCAAAATCCATACACAGCCTGGTGTTGGAATCTTTAAGCTGAGTTTGAGGACAGGGTATTATGAACAAAACTGTCAGACAGTACCTTAGAGAAAAATGGTGTAAGGAGGAGAAGCTCTAACAGATGAAGCTAGAGCTTGCAACTGACTGTAATATTTAACCAAAAAATCCAAGCTGCTTCTATACAAGGAATGAGCCACTTTATAGAAGTAGGTTAGGTCCTGTGTAGCCTACAGAATACTGTAAATTTGCTATGGGAAAAGCTCCAGCTGTTCTTAAAAGAAAAACAAACAAAACCCAAACTGAACCAAACCAACAAACACCCCTCCCCCCCGCAACTAAAACAAAAAAATACTCAACCCACCAAAAAAAGCCCAAACAGCTGCAAACTACAAAACAAAACATAAAAACCAACAACAAACCTGTGCTGAGAAATCCCATAATGAAACACCAGATCATATTCTAAGCGTTCAATGCAAAATACATACCATAAATCTTTTTTATAAAATACCACAACTCAACAGTCAGGAGAACTAATGAGAATATAACCTCTGACTATCCTGCTATGAGAAGCCACAGGGGTCACTGCATCAAGATTTCAAAAGCAAGAGACCATCATCTAATTCCACAATTTGCATTAAGCTGGGCGGAGATGCTCATTCCTCCTTCAAATCAGTAACTTCTGTAGGTATCAGAACTAGAAGTGGACCAAAACCACAGCACTAATCTCTCTATTCTCAGATCAGAAAGCATAACACTAACACTGTAAAATAGTAACTCTTACTCTCTTTCTCTCATCTGTCTTGTTATTGGTTCCACTCATCTCAGCTGTCTTCTCATTTTCTCTTCTCTCAGTCCCTCAAGCTATGGAAGCACTGGCTTAAGGTTATTATACAAGACCAAAGCTCAATGGCAGCACAACATCTTTAATTGCAAATTATTTCAGTGTCATAGTATAAAAATAAAAAGTTGGGCATTTTATCTTTTGGACATAGAAGATAATGAAAAAAAAATAAAATCACACTACAGAATGAGAGTGATGACTTGTGAGTGTTTTCATTTTGTGAAACTGGCCAACTTGCCTTTAGTAATAACTTTACTAGTTTTTGAAGGTATTGAAGTCTTGAATGTGGTTACCAAACTGAAGTTTGCTGACAACAGTGCTACCATTTAGTATTTCACAGAAACAGTAATTCAGACTTTTCTTTTGTTCTGCACTTCTCCATTTTCCACTACTGCTTAGATACCATGTCAATCAAATGTGATTCATTAACCAATTCCACTTAGTGAGAACTTTCCTGGTTTGTATTTTCACAGATTTAGTACTGAAGGTGTAATTTATATACAGTCTCTTACCTTGAATTAGTGGTATGTACCGTGCTAACAGCTTTGCTCTTTTCTTTTCATATCCTTTCTGAGTGATGTCTCCTAAAGAAAGAAAGAAAGAAATTTATATTGTTTTGAACCATTTTGACATGAGCCTCATTTTTTTGTGATACCTATGGTTAAACTTGCTCACTTTAAATCAGGCCCATCAGCAGTAAAGACCTGGCCACGTCAAAGAACTTTATGGCCATATACACACCATCACTGCAGTGTAACCTGTGCACACAGGAAAATGAGTGTCTTGGAGGTATACAGCAGAAGAATAGTGGTTTTGTTTGCAACACCAGTGTTGAACCTGGCCCTGGAGATAGCTACCATAATGTAGAACACAGTGCAAAAGGTTTGCAGCATAGCAGAAGTCAACAGAGCCCATAACCCGGGCTCTGCACCCTTCTAGGGCACCAGACATACTCAGTATACCAGGGCTTGAGAGATCATCCTCAAGCACACCCTTGTAGCGCCTTCCAAACTCTAGACCATGATGTTCACTCTGAATTGAGGAGAAGCACATTAGTTGCCACTTCAAATTCTAGAATGTCGTAACTCCTTTCTGAGCACTAGTTTTCATTCAGTTGCCATCTAATACTCTGCTTTAAACTTATACTGCAGGTTCCACTGGTATAACATGACATGTTTTCACAGACCAGAATAAAGGAAGACTTCTGCAGAAACCCAAAATAAGTACTTGAGACATTTCAGAATCTGTATGCCCATGATTCTACCACAAGAACAAGGTGGTTCCATAAAAAACAGCAGCAACCCTAGTATAAAAATAAAAATACCCAACCCCCAAAAAATTTACAATTCACACTTGCTTAAAGATGGTGAGATACTAGGCAGTTCCACTAACAAAGCCAACTTTAATCATAGAATCAATAAAGTTGGAAAAGACTTCAGAAATCATCAAGTCCAACCTATCACCGAACACCTCATGACTAACTAAACCATGGCTTTAAGTGCCACGTCCAATCCTTTTCTGAACACCTCCAGGGACAGTGACTCTACCACCTCCCTGGGCAGCACAGTCCAATGGCCAATTACTCTTTCTGGGAAGAACTTTCTCCTCACCTCGAGCCTAACCTACCCTGGTGCAGCTTGAGACTGTGTCCTCTTGTTCTGGTGCTGGTTGCCTGGGAGAAGAGACCAATCCCCACCTGTCTACAACCTCCCTTCAGGTAGTTGTAGATGGCAATAAGGTCTCCCCTGAGTCTTCTCTTCTCCAGGCTAAGCAACCCCAGCTCCCTCAGCCTCCCCTTTTAGGGTTTCTGCTTGAGACCTCTCACCAGCCTTGTTGCCCTTCTCTGGACATGTTCAAGTGTCTCAACATACTTCTTAAATGAGGGGACCAGAAATGGACACAGTACTCAAGGTGTGGCCTAACCAGTGCTGAGTACAGGGGCAGAATGACTTCCCTGCTCCTGCTGGCCACACTATTTCTGATGCAGGCCAGGATGCCATTGGCCTTCTTGGCTATCTAGACACACTGCTGGCTCATGTTCAGCCAGCTGTCACCACTACTCCCAGGTACCTTTCTGCCTGGCTGCTCTCCAGCCACTCTGACCCCAGACTGTAGCACTGCATGAGGTTGTTATGACCAAAGTGCAGCACCCAGCACTTGGACTTGTTAAATGACATCATGTTGGACTCTGCCCACCTGTCCAGCTTGGCAAGGTCCCTCTGGAGAGCCCTCCTACCCTCTTACAAATCAACACCTGCTCCCAGCTTGGTGTCATCTGCAAACTTACCAATGGTGGACTCAATCCCCTCATCCAGATCATCAATAAAGATATTGAACAGGATTGGGCCCAACACTGATCTCTGGGGCACACCACTAGTGACTGGCTGCCAGCTGGATGTGGCACCATTCACCACCACTCTCTGGGCTCGGCCCTCCAGCCAGTTCCTAACCCAGCACAGAGTGCTGCTGTCCAAACCACGGGCTTGACAGCTTGGCCAGGAGTTTGCTGTGGGGAACAGTATCAAAGGCCTTGCTGAAGTCGAGACAGACTACATCCACAGCCTTCCCCACATCCACCAGGCATGTCACCTGATCATAGAAGGAGATTTCTCAATACCTGGCAATTGCATAACATGAAATATAACCAAGACTAAAGATAATAAAAATCTTTGAAGATACTTTGAAAAACATTCTCAAGCAGGTAACTTTCAGAAATACAGTCAGACAATTATCTTGACTTTAATTACGACATGTAAGTGAATTTTTTCATGTAGATCTTTGCTTCAAGCACATTATTCCTGCAACATTTTGAAGAAAGACCTTATCAAACTACAGAAAGGAAAAAAAATAAATAAAAAGGCATGAATTACATATATGAATTTACAAATTAAGTAAAACAGCCTAACTGAACAACTCCATCCTGTTCACACAAAGAATTAAAACTTCAACTCTGGAAACCATAAGAGAAGTGGAAAAAAAGTAATAAATTCTGTCAATCTTGGCATGCTTGGTGCTTGAATGGATTTAGGTCTGGCATTTGACAGAACTCCATAAGCACTACTGCATGCTATTTCTAAGGCCACTCTGATCTCAGTTCTCAGGTGTGCATTAAGAGCTGATGCAATGCCCCAGACCTGGGATTTTGCTGGGGGGTTGTCTTTATCCTTATCAAAGTTTTCTGCAAGCAAGAATCAAAAGAGTTCAGAGGGCAATCCAGAGAAAGACAAGAGTGCAATTTACACAGGATTCATTCACTTTAGAAAGGAGCCTATAACATTATATATAAGACTATATATTACTAGTAACAGCAATTTTTCATTCACCCAGATGAGTGACACATCTCAGGCATGCAGAATCAAGAAATGTTCTTATTCTATTTTTAAATGTTTCTTGGGCATTTGCCTCATTACATAAGAGTTGGTTGTGTGTTTAATATTGGCCACAGCAGTACATGCTCTGAACATATTTCCTCAAACATGCACCTCACTCCTATGTGAGAAGACACCGGTAACAGAAATGAAATCACTTCATTCTATGATCCCCCTGCAACTAGGTGACTATGAACCATTTGAAGTCACTAACATTTTGCCAAAACAAGCAATGAGAGCTTGAAAACACTGTTCAAAATAGGTGAGGAAAAAATAGTGCAAATCCTGGTGTGCCTCCAGCACTGGAAGTATTTCAAATTACAACCAAACAGAATTTGTCAGTTTTCACTTATAAACATGAGTAAATATTTCATATCAAATTTGGACACAAAACAGAAATGCTTTGGTTACCTTTTTTTTTTTTAGGCAGAAATTATTTTATTAGAAGAAATATATATAAATATTGTATGTGTGTGCACGCTATATATCAAAACAAGAACAAAACCCAGCTGGCCAAGAAAATTTGTGTGCATGAAAACACACTCTTTAAGTAAATAATTTATAGAAACAAAGAGAAAGAATTGGGAAAAAGCCCACACCAATCCACCAAAGAAACTCCACCCCAAACCACCAAACAGAAAACACTCAAGAAGCACGAGCAAGAAGAACAGTTTATCTGAAAACTTAAGTAATTTGGAAGCCTAAAGCAACCTCAGCACATTCTTTAAGAGACAGATGCTGTACGGAACACAAATTTGCCATTCTGTAACTTCAGTGAGGACAGTAATTTTTACAGCTAATAAATGACTCAAGTAATTCTTAAATCTATTAGCAGATGAGCTATCTTACCAGCTATCACCCAACTGAAGAGGTGTGCCAAGGAAGCAGCAGATCAAAAGACAGGGCTGAAGAGAGAGTCTCATTTAAACCAAATTATCTTAAACTTTGGCATCTCACTGCATTTGGAAATTCTTTGATTTTTCTGGAACGATGACTTGAAAAATTTCCCTTGAACCCGGTTAAGAAAAGTCCAAAGTCAAAAGTACGTCTGTCGACTTTTGCAGCTCCACTGGCAAGTCAGACTTTGCAGCCCGGCAAAGCTTTCTTTGTTTCTTTCTCAAAAAGGTCGGGGGTGGGTTCTTCCTGACAATTGCTCTCCACCCCCTCACCCTCAGTGGGATTAACCCATCAGTTGGGATTCTTTGTGGTCCCTCACCTCTTCCAAAAAGAGCCGCTTAGCCACATCTGGTATGTTGGGGCCACAGCTGCTGTCATTTAGCCTCGCTTTCTCACTAATTATTAGATTACACAAAAGCAATATGAGGTTCCTCATTCTCAGCAAACTATCTGGGAAGCATGAATAAAGGTAGACACTGAGTCGAGCTGTTAGTTCTCTGCCTGGAATATTTACAATTTTAAAACTGTATGTTTTAATACATGTCAGAGGCTTCAGGAAAATTAATCTATACAGAGATGAAAGGACTGGAATTTCTTAAAGTGATCTATAAAAGTTATCTTCTCAGTACACAGAAAAAAATAATCACGCTGTTACCCCAAAGCTACCCATACGTTTTTCTTTTGCAGCGTCTGCACTACAGCTAAGAGCATCTTAATGCCAAATTAATGAAATATAAATTACTTGCATTTTATTGGGTTTTCATGAATTATTTTTCATGGGCTATCCACTCTGAAAATTTCAATTTGCTTATTTTCAGTTCTCAAAAGCAGGTGGTGAACAGTAACTGCTTCAGTGCAAAACAGGAAACAAGTACATGCTTTACTGCCTAGACACAGCTGCCATGCCTCACTGCATTACAAAATCCTCACACTGCAAAATCCTGGTTTTGTAATGCCAACTATTTTATGGTCACTGGATACTAATGCTTGGAAATTTATTTATTTTTTTAAACTGGGAACTGGACATATGTGAACTAAGTAGTTCATAAATAAATGAAGTGTGCCTAATAGAACATTTATTTCCTTGATTACCACGAGAACAGCACACCTGCAAGTGAAGAAGCCTCTCCTCTTCAGTGCATGTACAGACAGAGCCTGCTGGTGCAGCTCCTTTGCAGCTTTGTATCTGCACTGAGGAGTCCTTGAAGGCTTCTAATGGCAAAGGGAAGATGAGCAAGATCACAGAATCACAAAGAATCACACAATGGTAGGGGCTGGAAGGGACTTCTGAAAACCATGAAGTCCAACCCCTCTGCCAAAGCAGGACCACCTAGGGCAGACCCTGAACAGCTCATGGAAAACTAAGCTTGCTACGAAGTGAGTGACTTCTCCAACCCTTAATCAGTAGTTAGCACTTAAATTCTCACTGGGAGCAGTCATAGGAAACCACACATCACATTGGCCTGGCAATAGATCTCCATAACCTGTCATGTAAACACTCTGCAAGATGATCGCATATCCCATATGGCTGAGGATAGGTCTGTGAAAACCTAGTACTCCAGGTAGACTCCCAGTATCTCCAGGTTGCCAATTTGCAGAGCATTAAAACACACAAATGCAAAAAACTCAACCCAAAACAAACAACAAACCCAAATAATCCCCCAAAACAACAACAAAACCCCCACAAAAGCTCTGCACTCCTAGCAACAAAACTTATCCTTGCAGCACAATGCATTAGTAGATCAGCTGGCTTCAGAAACCCTTTGCTAATAGCAATAAAGGTATAAAAGATTAAAAATGGAGACAGCATGACAGTAGGATAAAGTTGTTTGTTCATCAAGGGGCAAAAGCAGACCAATAGCCACATGTAATTCCTGAAATGACTACTGAGTCATTACAGTGATCAGATCTGTATCATCAATCATATGGGACACAACTCAGCAATGCCACACACCAAGCTTTCAAACTCCAAGGTATGTAATTTGTTACAGGACCCTGATGTCCAATACCAGCTGCTGACACCTTGGAAAGAATATGATGGGGAGATGAAATGCAGTGGGATGGTTTAATTTATGCCTGAACTTGCAGTCACAAACAAGACCTTGAGAGGAGAAGGAAAAGGGGCAGCAGCTCTCCTGGGTGCTGAACTCCTTCAATGGGCCAGGCCATGCAGCACTGGGCACCTTCATGCTGCAGCATTGAAAAGCTGACGAAAAGCCAAGGTCAGTACCTTTCCAAATGGCTATTCTCCTATTAACACCTGATATCAAAGTCTAAAAAACATCTACCAAGGCTGCTGTTGTTAATATCGTCTTTAAAAGAAGGTGAAACCAGCATCATTGCAACCTCTGGTAGAGGAGTTGATAGATGAGCCCCCATGTAGTGAAGTCTGCTGCACCAAAACCAGTGATGCTCTGTTAAGACTTCATTCTGGGATGTGTGATACAAACATGGGATGTGATAGCTGCAGAGAAAATTCCCTGAAGATGGACTTAAGTTCAAAATACAAATCCTTAAAGACAAACCATAGAAATGTTGAAAAGGGAGAAGAGTAAGAAAAAATGCTGAAATAAAATACTTTTAAGAAAACTCAAAGTGGTTTAGGGCTGTATTTTCTCCATACATACTCTTGAACTTTAAGCTAGGCTACACACTGGTGTGCTATCAGCAGATTCTAGCGAGTGACAGTTCACAATCATGCTTACTAACTCTCAAGCTTTAATTGGCATTTCATTTTTTAAAAGCTGAACAACTCTCCCAAAGCTACCACTAACGCCCATCACAAGCTTGGGTTAACTGCTACAGCTGATACATTTTTGTATAAATCAGGCAACATTCAAACTGACCAACAGGTGACAAGGGAACCAAAAGATGAAAATCACGTCTGCAATTCAAGAAAGCAGTTTGGACCCCTGAACTATGCAGAAGCCAACACGTGCTGTCATCGCTGTGCTGTTTCAATCTGATAATCTGAAGTGTTTTTATTTAAAAATAAATACATTAAAAAAACCCAACAACAACAACAACTTCCGTAGCTATTACTTACCCCTACCTGAGAACTGGTGCACATACTAAACAAACTGCTTCCAAACAGGATCCACATCCACAGAGCTCTCTGTAAACCATGGTGGTTGTGGGGTTTCCCCCCTTTCTCTGCCTGCTGAGGAGCCCCCATTGTTCTCCTGGGCAAAACAGAAGTCTACCACTGAATTCCTTCCCCAGGAGCTGAAGGGAAATCAACAGTGCACTGATAAAGCAGCAAGACATGTAACAACTGTCTATAAGTAAGCAGTCTATTTTGTGCTGCCCAGGGAGGTGGTGGAGTCACCATCCCTGGAGGGGCTCAAGAGGGGACTCGACGTGGCGCTTGGTGCCATGATTTAGTCATGAGGTCTGTGGTGACAGGTTGGACTTGATGATCTTTGAGGTCTCTTCCAACCCTGGTGATTCTGTGATTCTGTAGTCTTGGTTCTAAAATTTTAGCTACTCCTATTTCTGCCATTTCAATCTTAATCTTTAATTCTCTTACAAGCTGCATATCCATCAGTACTGAAGTTTATACTGAAATAGGTGGCTCCATATAGATTAGTTATACTGCTAAACTCAGTGGTTTGGGTTTGTTGCTTTTCCTAGTTAAGAGTGGTAAGTACATCTGTTTCCATTTGTTGGCTCTTCCATAAAATTCATGCTTGTCAGGTAACCTGAAATCCATTCTGGCATACAATTTCTAGCGAAAAGTCTCTCTTTTTTTTTTTACTTCTCTGCAGAATATATCTTCATTCCAAGACTCAGTCTACAGCACTGTATTTCAGCCACAGCTATGCTTATGTTCAGGTTGTCTTTGATAAAGCATAGAAACTGTAGCCACATGAGAAGTGGGTGAAGCTGAAGGAAAGAACACTTCCTTACATCTGTAAGCATGCAAAGAATTCAAATAGCAGTCCCTTATCCTGAATCATTGCTATTTTCTGAAGCTTGCATATGATAAGCTAAGTGAAGTGTGAAAATATCTCATGATCTTTGATATTATACAAATGTGTTTAATATGGAAAGAAAGTGACATCTGAACATACCATATGAGGATGTGTTTGACTAACCTGTAAGAAATTCTATTTCAAAGATCTTATATTAAACATATTGAGATGCCTTTTAAGCAGTATTAGTACAGCACAACTTCACTGAAAATATATGTTACTGGCAATTTCTAATTTGCGGTAGAACATTCATCCCTTTAACAGAATGTAAGTTATCAAAGGACAAAAGTTGTCTGCATTTAAAAATAGAAAGGTGGAGATGCACAACTGCTTAAATATACACAGTTTTATTAAACTTTTGCATGCACAGTGAAATCACTGAAACATCAAGTTCTAGAACCTAGATACGTATGGACATTTCTGGTATCTTAATGACAGAAAAGAGAATTATTTTTACCAATGTTAGCAGCAGAAACTAAGCTTTCCACTTTGTGCCCTATTACACTGCAGGGCTACTTATTTCACAATACCATGAATTGGTCAGTGTGCTTTACTGTGGCCTAAATTTAGCCTGATCAAGCCATCAGGAGTTTTTTATTGGCAAAGCAACGATAAATGGTAGACTGTACTGTGACACATAAGCCACCTGTTCACCTCAAAGTTTCAAAGCAGTTGCTAGACACAGGCACTACTTATATTTTATAAAGTGAAAAACACCAAGGTAAGGAACTATGCAGTGAGGATGAGAAAAATGTATCATGCATTCCAAGTGTGGTGGGTTGAAGTTCCCCCCCAGCATTAACTTTGCCAGACCAACTCAGAAGCAAAATAAGCTGTATTTACAAGCAAGAACTACAGTCTACAATGGAATGCAATGAATATGTACAAAACACAGTATTTACAAGATTATACAGATATTTACAACTAGCAAACATGAAAATCCCTCTGGTCAGAGACCAGGGAAGCCGTTCCACTGCCCACCCCATCCCCCCTTTCCACAAGAGAAAGAAGCAGAGAGAAAGCAGTGGGTTGGACTTGACTAAACAATTTCAGCCAAGGCCTGCTGAAAAGCAGGTTAATCTCTCCCAAGCAAAGCAAAACAGCAGAGAAGAGGAAAGAAAGTTGTTTTGGTACAACTCCTCTTATTCTAGATACTTATCCAATGAATTTGTTTAGAACAATCTTTTGTTTTCCTTTTAACACCCAATAGTGATTTAATCATATTTTTCTACTTTTCTGCTCAAAATCTGTAACTAAATTTTAAAGGCATAGCCTAAAACCACCACACCAGGTTATTCTGTTCTGCACAAATCCCCACTTGTAAACCATGCACACACACTGAGAGGTGCTCCTTAAATATTGAGCTGCCTGGCTTTAAGCCGTTATTTGCTTCATCTGCCAGGAGATGATATTTGACAGGGTAAAAGAAGGTTAAATGACTAGATTGAAAAAGCAACCTGGCAAGTTTCCAGACTCAGTTAGCCCAATTAATGAATTGTTCTTACACTGCTTCGGTAAATCCTTAAGCTCACTCCACAGAGAGATAGGAAAAGCTCAACTCTACTGCTTCCCTTCTATCCCATTAGGGCTCTCTGTGGAATACAGAAACAAATTCACAGACACCAGCTATATATACATCTGTAGGTGTACTAGTCTGCCTCTGGCTCCTGCTCTTAGTAATTAAAAATTAGTCCTGTTTTATATAGGCTGAGATGTTTCTTTTCAATGAAACATACTCTCATCTGCTATTGCACTAAAAGGTCAAATCAAAAGCCCTCTTCATCAATCTATGGTTTTTATTTCCACAGCAGATACAAGCTTCAAAATACCATAACTTCTGCAGCGTCATAGCATCAAGGCATTTTTACGTACAAGAATCAGTTTTGAATCACTCATTTGGTATGTGCTTTAAAGCTGATTAGAACCTTCAACCAGAGGTTATGAACAAAATTTATCAAAGCAGATGCAGCTTTCACATCTCATTATTATGTAAATCATGAATGTCACCGTTCCCTTTAACAAGCTGATGAAAACTATATGCATGGGGTGGAGTGGTGGAAATCATCTGGTACATGGGGAATGTATTGTCTGCTTCCAACACAAGCCAACAAAAAAATGTTAAAAAAAACAATCTTTTAAAATTTAAGCTGAAAATTGTTTTGGTAAAATACAAAAATGAAAAATTCTTGAAAGTATGTGATACACATGGGGTATGTCTTCCTTTTAAACACGACTAATAAAATGTTATTTTGAAATAACCCAAAATTCAGTGTACTGTAGAGATGAAAATATTCAGACTTTTTGCTTGTCACTTCCTAGATGCATCAGGGATACAATATGAAAGTAGAATAATTATGCCTGGCATGTAGTGATAAACCATTATAATGAATTAGCCTAGAAATAATTGTCTGAATCAAGTAATTTTAACCTACAGCATGAAGTGGGGAGGGAGTGGGAAGATGCTTTGCTACTAGGTACAAAGACACTTATTTTCCCTTCACTGAGTCACAGTGACAATTTCTACTGTCACAACATCTAGGAGCAGTCTCAGACCAAAGTCTGTTCCATGGTTACCATGAAACATTCCTCAAAAACTGTCTCCAAACACACAAATCTAGAAACAGCCAGGTATGGAAATGAGGGACCATAAAGGAAAAAAACCCCACAACTTTCTACAGTACTTTTTGGAAGAACTTAATATACATTCCTCTCTTACAGAGCTGTGAAGAGGAAACATTTATTAGCTAGATATTTTTCTCTGTATAATTCAGATAAGACAACCAATAACAAAAATATTGGTATTTACTTGATAATAAACATCTTATATATATCATATCATATATCATATATATATATATCATTAAGTCATCCCTTGCCTTCAGGAATGTGAATATAAAAATAAGAGGATATATATACTATTTAATGCTGTGGGAAGTTAAGTAGTTGCAACTCCCTTTCTGAACCAAGGAGCTTTTTCACTTTTCCTTTCACATTCTCCATACATTCATCACACAGTGATTAATGAGCAAGATGAAGATATTTTTGACTATTAAACTCCTATATCTTGGATAAAAGCTTTATTCTTATAGCGTGCTTTTTGGATGTCACTGATTTTTTCTGTTCTCTCCACTGAGAAGTTACCCCATCAGCTACACGTTTTACAAGCAACTGAGCATTTCATATTTACCATATTCGCAGTTGCTGGGGAGCCCTGGTTGCAATGAGGATTTGGAGAAACTTTCCCAGCAATGGGCAAGTCTTATGCAGCACATCCACTTGTAGGTGAAGCTTCCAAAAATCTCAGCTTTTATATTGTTTAATGAACAAGTTTACGTGATTCTAAATGTGGAAACCTCTGACTTCACCCTCCTCTGGGATTTCCCCAGAGCTTGGCCATAGCCCAGCAGGAGGCCAAGGGAGTGTCTTTATCTCTTTGGCTTTGATCACACCCCCTCACAAGGCCGGACATCCGACTTCACGGCCTTGGTGGTCTGTCTCTAAATAAGTAAAGCTACATACGTTCCCATGGCATTTCACAATTAGATTTTGTCTAAGCTACATCTTTCACCAATAGATATTTTACTAATAACCAGATACTAGTAATAGACACTAATGATAATTCAAATTTCACTAATGCTTAGATGCCAGTAATAGGTACCATTTGGTTGGAAGGTTCATCTAGAGGCCAACTTTTAGTTTGGGGCCCACTGGTCCCACTACTTCAACCATACATAACTCAAGTTATTTCAATTTGTGAACTATGGAACTTTTTGCAATGGATGTCTAGGTCTTGGTTTCAAGTTTGGTTATTTCCTGACAGGTTATTACCACACCCTCAAGAGCACCATCAAATCATGTTTTTGGAAGAAAGGGCAAATGAGTTTCAAAGTTGATCTTGAGATAACTGGGGTGGGGGTGGCAAGTTTTACTACGAACGCAGATTGTTTGACTTATTTTAAAATAAGCCCTTCGTCAGTATCCATGGTAAAGCTGCAAAATAGCATAGCTCAATGTAATTTTACTAGGAAATGAGACCTCATTTAAAGACTTTTTATTGGATCCACATAAATCATCTCATGTGATCATGAAGAAATAGATGAAGTGATTAAGAGTTCCTGGCTGAACTACAAAATTCTAAATGACATTGAAAGACTTAAAAAAAAAAAACACAAAAAAAACCAAACCCCAAACCCACACACAAAGAAAGGAAAATAAAAAAAGAAAAGTATGCAGAAAAGCAAGCCAGCTGGTGCACACAAACAACCTCTCACAGCAGGAGGAAAGAAAACCCCCAAAAAAAACAAAACCAAAAGAAAACAAACCCACACCAAACAAAAGCCCAATGAATACATACAAGAAAAGCTCCCCCCCCCCCCCCCAAACCAACACAAAACCCCACCAAACAACACAAACAGAACCCAAAGCAAGCAAGCAACCAAAAAAAAAATATCCCACCCCACAACAACAACGAAATCCAAAACATCAACCCCTACTACAATCAGAATGCTCCAGTACTTAGAAGCTTGGAAAGCCCCAGCAAGGGTCCCTATAATGGCTAAACTTACACTTCTTTCTAGTTGCAGCACTACTTATTCAGTGCTGAGGTCTGGAGCCTATACATGATCAGCAAAGTGCTTCCATGAATCTGCAACTGGAAAAGTGCAAGTACAGGACTTGAAACGGCCTTTCTTGATAACTCTCATGAACAGGAGCTGTGCTTCACCAGTCAAGCTTATTACACAGTGCATACCATAGATCTGTTCAAAGTCAGCAACTGTGAGCACTCACACAAATTAAATCCATCATCTCATGCCAACTTTCTGTGTAGAAGGACATTATCAAGAACCAAGATCATTGTACCCCAGCCTTCCACTGCTAGTGCGGGTTATGGACAAGTAGACTGCTTCACTTCTCCATGTCTCCCCTGTCAACTTAATGACCAGACAGAAGCCATCGTTCTGCTACCAAGACTAGGAAATTTAGTTCCCCCAACAAAAAATGCTCATTTCTTTCCAAATAGCTTCATATCCTTAACTTGGTAATTCCTCTTTAGAAAAACAAAGAGATTTCTATTTTTTTATGAACTGGAGCTCTCCCTGAACAGCAAGAAAACGTCATCTCTGCCAACAGCATTTTTCCTCATTTAGCTTCTTGGAAAGAGCCAAAGGAAAGCCAAGTTGAGTGTTTGTAGTCTTAGATGCTCAAGCCCACGACTAGCACTGTGTTTGAGGTTGAATGTTACACACTGCTACATGCTGCTACTGAGGCAGCATCTAACTGGCAGCATTTTCTATACAGTAAGGTTTGTTAAAACTGAATAGTGAAACGCATAGTTTTTATTACATCAAGCATCAAATGCAAGAAACCTTTCTTAACTGGCTTCTACAAAAAGGACAAACTATGTTAAGGATAAAAGGTGAAGCAACAAAATGAAACAACTTTTTCAGAACTTCACATGTAGTAATAGCCACAATCAAATGCTGCAAAATTACTCAGCTGTACCAAAATATCCTTAGATACCGATATAGAAATGATGTAAAAGAGGTTTGAAGAGACTTATAGATGGGAATCTGGAAGCACCACTACAGTGACCAATCTCCCTTCTGATGAATGTCACCATCAATTAGACAGAAGTAGTAACACTGTTGAATCTATGGACCACTGTGGGGGGGGGAGGGGGCACAGTTCCACTGTAAGAGCACCTCAGGTTCACACCTACCTGAGGAACCTGAACATACACAAGTCTGTAGGACCAGATGAAATGCATCCCAGAGTCCTAAAGGAATTGGCTGATGTCATTACCAAGCTACTGTTCATGACATCTGAGAAGTCATGGCAGTAAGGTGAAGTCCCTGGTGATTGTAAAGGAAACAATGCACCCATTTTCAAAAAGGGTAGAGTGGAGGACCCTGGAAACTAGAGACTTGCCAGCCTCACCTCTGTGCCTGGGAAGATCATGGAACAGATCCTCCTCAAAGTTATGCTAAGGCATGTGGAGGACAGGAAAATGGTTAAAGACAGCCAGTGTGGCTTCATCAATGGCAAGTTCTGCCTGACCAACCTAATGCAAGATACACTTGCTGTTTCAACAGCAGCAACAGGCAGATGAAGACCTTCAGTAGCAGATAAATTCCCAAGCCAAGGCCAAAGGATAATGAAGGATATTAACAATAGGATTACAGAAAAACAGATTAATTTCTCCAAGCCTACTCACACAACACATCTGAGCTAGTTTCATAGGCTACTACTGATGAAAGATGTAGCTCTGCTTGTAACTCCCAGACACTGCAGCCTCCCATCCACCAGCCTTGGACCTCATGTGATCATGAGGCATGCTGGCAAGGTTAACAAACAGACCCATTCAATTTGTGCTAGGTAAGTTAATGAACTCAAACAGCTCTCTCTTTTTTAGCACCAGAAGCTTCTCTATCTCCCTCATTCCCACAGGGTAACTGGGTCCTCAGATCCACACAGGAAAATATCACTAAGGCACATGGAAAAATGTAACTGTAGTAGAACAGCCATGAGTGTCAGAGCCAGGCAACTCATTCAAGATACTTACCTTTTCCTTCTCTCATATGTCTTCTCTTCACCTCCTTTTGCATCTTGCCCATACCATACATCTTTATGTCAAATTTGGGGTGTGTGTTTGGTGGTGTTGTTAATGCAAGTTTCAAGTGGTTTTGAAAGAACATTTGAATGTGGCTGAGGAGGGGTGCAGCAGCACTATTTTTCACCCTGGGACGAAGGCAAAGGGTGCAGCTGCACGTGGCAAGATTGCAGCTGGAAGAGACAGACCTGCTTCCCTACAGTGTGCCCCTAACTAATTCTGCCACAACTCTGCACCAGCTCCAGCACTCAGGCACCTCCTAAATCTGGGTAAGAGTAACCCAGGAAACAAAACTTGAAGGAAACAAAACTGAATTGGCGGGTAAAGGCAGTTTTCTTGTAAGTGAATGACCTGAACTTGCTCATAAAAAGGCCAGTTGAGTGTGCCAGACAGCACAGAGGAGGCCTAGAACACAATAGGAAAAATCAAGCAGCAAGGGACTATGCTGTCCTCAACCACTGGTGAAATACCACAGATCATCAGCTTAATAGCAAAGTTAAGTCTTCCTTAAGTTCTTCCATTACTACCAGATCTTCCCCCACAGCTCTTCCACAGTGATCACTACAAAGTGATTACTAAGCACTTAATCACTTTGACTCTCTTTATTAAACTAAAGAGATTGCAAGGAATTCCTTTTAAACAGTACTTATTGACAAACTGTAGAGAAGTCACATATTTGATGCTGTGACAGTGAAGGAAAAAAAGCACTCCACATGCAGTGCTACCCAATACTAACAGTCTGACTGCCCAAAACAAAAGTTTAGACAAACATTGAAGACAAACATAGTTCAAACCCATCAGATCTAAGCTTGTCCATTCAATCCAGCATAGTCCCTTGTGTGCAAGTACTGGGAAAACCTACATGACCACATTTATTTTTTCAACAAGACTTATGACTCATCCAATTCACTGAAGAGACATTGTTCAGTGAACAGAATATTGAATACATTTGGTTGGGTTTTTGGTTTGCTGTGGTTTTGGGGGGGGTTACTTGGTTTTGATTTTTAGTTCTACAATAGTAGAGACTTGAGAATGCAAGAGCACATGAACAAGAAGGTCACAAATAGGGGTACAGGGCAAAGGTAGCAGCAAAGGACTTACTAGGCTGGCACCACATGTTCAAACTTTTTCATCCTTAAATAGAAAGTTTGTATTTGTTTATACTCAAAATGGTTTTACTCAGATAGGCTATGGTATGCAAAGCCTGCTGATTCTAACTTCAGATTCAGTCTGAGAGTGGATTTATTTCAAAAAGTTCCACCAAGATCCCCAGCAGTGCCTTTTCTTGGTGTTCAGAACCTGATTAAGCAGCAACCACCTCTTGAATGCTTGGGACTAGATGCAGTACAGAAAGCAGGACCACACAAGAATTTAAAAGTAAAAATGGTAATAAAAAACCAAAAAGACATAGCACTGCTTGCACAGAAGTTTGTATCTTCAAAGATAACAGCTGGATCTGGTTTCACCTTGTATAATCCATATTAAAACAGTTTCCTGATGCACGCAGAATCAAGGTACCTACTGGTGAGTTTTCACTCAAGATCCTTGCACCTAAACTTAAGAGACTGGAACATATAAGTTTCCACTTGTGAAATTCATTACCTGTGCAACTGTCCCTAGTGCAACACAATAGATTTTTGACATTTGTCTCCAAAGGCCGGGCAAACTGAAGACATCAATGACATTACCCTTCAGCCACTTACAAGGTTATGTTAAACAGTTCGCACATGAAACTACTTAATGTCTGGTCTCACTCTGTCAAACCTCTGCTTCAAAGCCAAGAGAGAAGTATCAGAAGATCATGCTGAAGGGCTGCTATTGCCTTCCAAATTAAAGCAAATGGGCTTCCAGGCAATGCAAAAACTCATAGAAGAGGATCACAGAAAATGGGGGATGAACATCATCAAAAGGGAAAGGACAATGTAACACAGATGACATTCACTCCAGTTCCTATTGCAATACTTGCTCCGCCTAAGCTTACCCAGGCAGGCTATCTGAACTCCATTTCCAGCAGTTTGCTTATTTACAATTTTATTTTAGTTTTTACTTCATCTCCAGGAAAGCACAACATGACTTTTTATTGTTACCAGAAAGGACTAGGACATAACTGTATATTCATATAAATGTCAAAAGTTATGAATCTGTAGTTATTTTCCCCTTAATGCAGAAGCTCCCCTAAATACACAGTTACAGTTTGACACCACGTCTCACAATGGTGACTTTAATTACCATGGCTTTCAAGATTTTCAAGACACATGAAATGCACTAGCATTTTAAATTGACACTCCATACTGACATTGTTTGAATAGTTGTTTTGAACATTCATGAAAGAGAGTTATTCCTGCACACCCCAAATTCTTCAGGGTTCTACATTATTTTAGAAGTCCCTACCTTGCTAGTACAAAAAATACGGATACTCTTGGGAGTTAAGGATTTCAAATAGCTATAATTAGTCCCTTCACTTTTGACTGATGATCAGAAGGCACTTTAATGGCCTTAATGCATTTTATAAACAGCTGTGGAATTTTAAATCAATTAAATTCCTGTTAATCTAATAGGTAGAAGTTGCTGATGTGACCTGTACAAATGCTATGTTTTGCTTGCTTTTCCCATTCATCTAACTCAATCAGGTTTCTCAAGTTTCCCAGTTTCCTTTCTCCAGTCTTGATTAAGAAAAAAAAAAAAATTCATCCAGACCTACTATTCACTTATCTATCCTGACTCATTAATTCATGAAAGCATTTTGATTTTTACTCCTGGATAAATTATACCTTCCAGAGGTCTACTAAGAGAGCTGTGAAATCCTGAGTCCCCATCAATTTCCCCACTAGTCCGACAAGCTGAAATAAAACTGGAAGAAGCCTAACACAATTTTCTTGTAGAGAAGGTTAGGCAGTATTATCACAGCCTGTTTTAATCTCAACAGTTACCTAGAAACTGGGTGAAACAATAGTTACCTGGAAACTTAGGTAACAAACTTCCATTAGAATGTGACAGACAGCTCTTCAGTCTTCAAAAAACCTACAGATTTTCTACTTGAATAACCCAATGGTTTCATTCCATTAAACACGTATTACTTCGCTGCTATTTAAAATGCCTAAAAATCCATAATCTGCTGAAGTTACTATTTTATCACCTAGTTTATCATCTGAAGGTAGAATGTCAACATTATCACTTCAGGGTTTGGTTGGCTGGTTTTTGTTCATGGGGTTTTGTTTTGTTTTTACATTGGTCACAATGTAAAACTGTGCTTACAAAAATATCTCTATTTGAAATAATCTGAACCACGTTTTGCTGAGGGTACTTCTATTAATTATGCACCACAGCATTATCTTCCAGAGAAATCACATTATCCTCCTAGCACAAAACTAGGCAGTGGTCTTTATACAGCGCCTGTTAATTTTACTACAGTCATTTTACTCAATATGATATTCAATGACAATGACTGCAAAGTAAGTTTGAGTTTTGAAGTTAAGAATTATAAAGGGGCATTGAGAACCTGCTTAATGAGATGAACACAGTTTTAATAACATCAACACTACATGAGTCATCAATCTATCCAACAGTACCCTTCAGTCACCACAAGGAATTATCTCATACCGATTCATAATCTTGTTTTATTCTGTATTGTCAAAACACTGCTTATTAAACAGCAAGGCTTCCTCACATTATGATTTAGCCAATGTCACTTTTATCACAATTACTAATTATGGGCTCAGTGAACAGCCAGTAATGAAAAAAATCAATGGTGGGGCAGCAAGGAAAGAGCAAACAGCTCACAGAATGTCTGTCAAGCATGTGTCTCCTTAAGGAAAAACCTCTGTACAAAGCTATAAAACTGGTGTTAATAGCCCCACTTAACCATAAAGGCTTATCCTGCTATTACACTGCAGCACATAATCATACTGCAAATATAATAAGAGATTTGGCTATCGAACTTCACATATTGAATCATGCTACACAAGACACCACCTACCTCATTTACAATCTTTTTATCTTTATTACTCAAAAAATATCCATATACACCTAACATAAAGCCTGTGCATGAATGCCTGTGATTCAGTTTATCTGGTTTCTTAAACCACAACAACACAGCAAGCATGATTGAAACACTTCAGAGTATGTCTCCAAGTTAAATATAAACGTATGTATCTACTGTTTCACTCCACTACTCAGAAATAGCCACTAAAAAAAGGTAAAACCACCAAAAAACTTGTGGATTATCACCAGCACTGAAGACTCTGAACAGAGTTGGACAAAACCAGCAATAGGATCTGTTCACAATCAAGAAAAATCTACCTGTTTTTAGCACAGCAGTGACTGACATGGCCTAACCACAAAAGGAAACAATCCAAACAAACAGTAAAAGCAACCCTGATGCAAGAGCTGGTGAGCAGAAGATGCAAGAAAACGTGGTAGAGTACAGAAGACACATAATTATCACAGGTACAAGTTGTCAGATACTAGTTATGTGTAACTTTTGTGTATGTAATTTTTTTTTCTCCTCTGGATGCACTTCAGACAATACTGGCCCTGCCAGGGGAGAAAGATCAGCAACACAGCAGTTGTGTCCGTACCCACTCAGTCTCTGAACCTGTTATATCTTCTTTATATAGCTTTCATTTAAAAAGTACAAGACATCATTTACCTCTTTCTACCATTTACTGGTCTTCCCCAGGCATTCTGCTCTTCTTCCCCTGTCATCTCATACTAGTGCTGGAAGTACGAAACAGTGGAAAAATCACAAAGCTCAACATTGCTGATAAACACATGGTAATCACAGCAGACACAGAAGTGGTGTGAAGATTCAGTGCTCTGTGTTGCCATGGCACTGGGGAGAATGGAGTGGCAAGGTGGAGGCTCACCATTTTTCTTCCACTTACCACCTGCAATACTGCTGACCAGAGGAGCTACACCAAAAATAAGAAATGTTTTGTACAGCTGATAAAGGAACAAATGCTTGATCACAAGGAACTATGTCTTGACCACAACCCTGCTCACACACTCTGCACAACTGACGACGGAGGTTGGAATCAATACAGCTGACCAATATGATCGAGTATCGATCCTTTATTGTTCCAGTATTGCAGGCCTCTGGCACAGGCCTATGGTGTGAGTATAACCCAGTAAAGTAAAGCATGGAAGAAGAAGGGATAGGAAAGGCAGAAGTGCGTAGCAAGGGAGCTTCTACAACTTGTATAAACTCACGAGTGCCTTGTTGGCATGGACTCATTGGTTCCCTATGAGTGACCACACATCACACTATTATAGATTATTGGTCCAACTACTGATGACACCGAGGTTTGTTGATGCAGGTGCATGTCCTGTTGTCCCAAGATAACTTGCTGTGTTTATAGCTACCAGTACCTTGTTTTAGTTACATGCTGCAAGACAGCACTGTTTTGGTACACTGATAGCTGGCTCTACACTTATGCTGAGCATGGCCTACCACCATGTCAGGCTCTAGGCCTGCACTGCCAGATTGCTCACACTGCTTGTCGCTGGCATTGCCACACACAACAGTAGATAAGGAGGTATAAATATGATCCAAATTTCTTATCTCATTTGCAGGGGAAAGACTTCAATATCAAACAGCAGGAACAGATGGACAAATTTGTCCTCCTCACCCCCCTGCCTCCCACCCCCCAAAAATGGACACCCTTTGGTAAAATATGTGACTTCAGCTACACCCAGTGCTACCCTGGGAGATTTTATGCTTGTAATTGCAGTCACGCTGTAAAGCTGTAAGGCTAGTCTGCAGTTCAGTGCATTTATCACTGGCTCTTACTGCTCCTGGTGCCAGCCTGTAGTCACAGCAATTACTGGCATGTTATCTAGTAAGAGGTAGATTCAGCTGCCCCTAGCCCCTGTAATCTCTGAGGACAGGCTAGAACACAAAGGGATTCATCTCTTACCAAGTTTATCTTTCACTAAATGCAACAACCAGCTACCAAGCCTGTAAGCTACCTTAATCATCACAACTATCCTGCTACAATTTCACAACACATGTTTAAAACCCATAAAACTTGCTGGAGCAAAAGGAATATACATCAGGATTTATATGCAGCCATTTTATTATTTAAGGAGTTATTTACGATCTTAACGGTAGTGTAAGATCAGAGTATTGAGCCACAGCTACAAGTGAATACAGAATATGAGGAACCAGTTCAAATAGAAGTTAACAAGACAGAAACTCTCAGGAACGGAGGATCTTGCTGATGCCTCTATTGCAATGCTGTCAGACTGTGACTGATTATTCCATTTCTCAAATAAGAATTCATACAGTTAGGCCATAAGTAATTTTTTTTCACCTGTCCTGGAGAACAAGTGCAGCTCCCTATGCATTGTTCAGGACCTAGTAAGAGCTGCGGCCTGATAGCCATACATCTCTCAGGTACATATTATTGACAGAGTTAGAAGTTATTCCATGTGGTTCTGGTTCTCTTCACACTGGAAAAATATGGAAGGCTTCTCTAGTGTGTGCTGTGCCATGAAGATCTTAACAAGAATGTGAAAAAAAAAATCACATATTCACATTCACTGAAAAAAGGAAATGTGGTAAACAGAGAGCTACCTTTTGTACATCTTCATTCTTTGGTTTCTGGAGCAGCCCCTGACTCCTGCAAACAGCTGTTACAAATATTTCCAGCACCTAAAGGTTTTTTCCAACTAGTAGAATCTAATCATTGTGAAGGACATTTGAAAAACACCCTTTGTTAGGAACGGAAAATTCTCATTTGCTAATGGTCAGTGTCAGGCACTGATATATTTATAAATTGATGTCCTACGGAAATAAAACCAAACCAAATCAGAACAGTGACAATATCTGCTAAAATCCAAATCTGAAGAAAACTATGACTTCTCACCCATTTAGGCAATAGTTGTTGGTCCATCTAACACTGGCATCACAAGTTGCAGAAGTCTAGAAATATAATTTGTTCTCACTAGGTCAATCAGAAGAACATTTCCTGTTTAAAAATACCTATTTCCTTAACACATTCTTTCATCTGTCACACAATCACATTGTTCAATTACTACAGCAATGCTTTCAAACAGAATGGTTTACTGCATTATTTAAGAAGAGTAACCCAAAGGTGGGTGTAGCTGGAAAGGGAACACAGGGACAAAGGTGCACACCAGCTCCACTCCTGTCCTATTGCTCAAGCTGATATGTCCAGCTACGGTTTCAAGTTTCACCACCACAAAATATATTGTTTCAGTTTACCAAACCACTCAATGAAGACAAACTCACAACCAGCAAAAATACTGCATACTAAATCAGTCCTTACCTGGCTGGTATCTTCTGGGTAAACTGTTAAATGTAGCCCAAAAGTCAACTGACACTAGTAAATCAAACTGGGAAGAGCTCCAGAGTTCTCGATGTTCATGCAAGCTCATTGAGCAGCAATGCACTTGCACTAGAGCAAGGTGTAAAACGCCTCTATAGCCTGCTTAAGGAGTGACTCTGGGTTCATCAGTTTGACTGCTAAGAAGTTTCAAGGTCATGAATTTTACTATGTACATGTATAATCCAAAGACAGTAGAAACAAGGCAAAGAAGACATTTCATTTCCCTCAACATGCTGCAACCTCAGCTAGCTGGTTTATACCGTTTAAGTTTCTTAGTGATTATTAGTCAGTAAATGAAAACTTAAGAAAAAACACATAGATAAAGGTGCTGGAACCTAAATACTTGCTTCCTTCAAATACTGTTGGCGGCAGGGGGGAATGAAACCTGTGAATTCACAAGACAACAGAGAACCTAGAGCCTGGTGATGGGGGAAGTTCACCACTGCTCCCACTGCCACTCCCCAAGATTACACATTCCCACCACAGACTATGTATATAGTGCTCAATGGCATCTGTGAATACAATCTGCTCTGTGCAAAAATACTGCTCATCCATAATCTTTATATGATTCACAGAACTTCTCTTTTAAGCTTCACAGTTGTACTGCCATCCTCTGTAGCATAAATGCTCTTTATCATTGGCATAATAGATTCAGAGAATGGTTTGGGGTGCATGGGACCTTAAAGATCATCTAGGTCCAAATCCCCTGCCATGGTCAGGGACACCTTCCATTAGACCAGGCTGCTCATGGCCTTGGTCTGACCTGATCTTGAACACCTTCAGGGAGGGGACATCCACAACCTTCCTGGGCAACCTGTTCTAGTGTTCCACCACCCTAAGTGTAAATAATTTCTAATATCCAGCCTAAATCTACCCTTCTCAAGCTTCAGTCCATTCCCTCTTGTCCTATCAGAACAAGCCTTTGTAAAAAGTGCCTCCCCAGCTTTCTTGTAGGCCCTCTTCAGGTACTGGAAGGCCACTCTAGGGTCTCTGATTATCTTTGTGGCCCTCCTCTGGACTCACTCCAGCATTTCAATGTCCTTCTTATGCTGAACATACCAGAACTGGATGCAGTACTCCAGGTGGAGTCTTACAAGAGCAGAGGGGGAGAATCACTGTCCTCATCCTGCTGGTCACAGCTCCTTAGATGTAGCCCAAGATATAGTTGGTCTTCTAGGCTACAAGCACACATTGTCCTCCTACCTATGTGCCTTGTTATAACAGGAAAAACCCGAATCAATATCCCAAGCCCTCCTGGTCTCCAGAAAAGATGCAGTTCCTGGACTACCCTTCTGAAATCTCTTCATGGCAGGACAGAGCTGAAGGCCCTCTAGTTACATTCAAACCACCTACCACTACAGGCCTTCAGTTATGCATATGTAATAACTTTTCCAAACCTTATAAAATACTGAGTGGTTTGTATTTTCCTTGTATCTGATGAATCATAGAACAGTGGGACACCAATCTATTATCACACACTATGAATTACAAGTTTTTATATTTTAAGTTAAGGACAATGTTTCATTCCAGGCTGGATCCAGGATAGTTCTGAAGGAACAGTAGTACAGACACAGGCAGACATTGAAAAAAGATTTATTTTGGGCACAGATTCGTGTTGCAGCTAAGTTGAAGCATTGGCACTCTCCCTCAACCTTCTCCCCTCAACCCAATCCATCTCTGAGCCCATCTGTCTATAAGACTATGCAAATTCAACTCTCTAAATTGCTTTAAAAAAATTAAAATTAACCTTCTCTCATGTTAACTTGCTGCCACTGTACTGCAGCATCAGAGAGGCACCAGATGTAGCTGAAGATGAAAGCTTGGGGACAGGAAATTCCCTTTTGGGCAACAGCTACTTCTTTAGTTCAGCCTGGTAAAACAGTACCCAACCCAGAGCTTGGGACCAGATGGAGGCCCCTTCCAGCTTCCTTCACAGAAGCAGCCAGATTGCTGCAAGAAGCAGCAAGGCAAACAAGATCCCCATTGTGAAAACTGACTCTCTTGTGCACAAGATGGGAAATGGAAAGAATGAGCTTCCACAGAAGCAAAAGAGTGCCCCAAACTTCATCAGAAAACCACTACACAAAGGATCATAGATAAAGAAGTAGCAAACCCCAGTGTTACATTCTTTTCCAGCAGGAAGGAGTCAGCTGAACTGATACAGCCCATACATACATATACATGTACACTCAAACTTCATCAGCCTGTTAAGTGCAATTGGCAGGTTCTGCAGTAGCATGGAATATGTTTCTAATGGGCACCCAGAAGGAACACTGAACAAGAAGTTCCTGCTACTGAAGGACTGAGGGCCACATACTGTCACCAGCTATAAGAGGTCTCTCCAAATTCTTCAAGGGACGTACACTAAAATAATAAAATAGAAGTATCTTAAGCTTTAAAAGCTAACATTATGACCTGAGAGATTAAGGACTGCTTCTTTCTTCACTATTTTGTCAGTACCATAAAAAGACACAAAAAGCCACTAAAAGACAAGAAGCTTCCACACAGAAAAACAAAACACACAAAATCCAAGGAGGGTTAAAAAGAAGTCAATAAAATGCACTTGTTAGGAGGCAAGTCAAACAATGCTGTATTCTTCAACAAGACTGCAGGGGAGGACCCAGCTTTGTGTCCTGTTGAGCACTGCTGGGGAAACAACAGTCAAGAAAGCACAAAGGTGGTAAAAAACCATTAAGAAGGTAGAAGGATACAATGATGTTATATGATATGATATATGATATGATGATTTAGAGGCTTTAATGATGCAGCCACACATTTCATCTGGTCCCCCAAAATCTGCATTGCATAACTACTTTCCTCAACCTTAGCACAGGAAGACCAAACACTCATATCTTACTGCAGATCTTCAAATTTAGATCTGCAATCATCACTTCAAACAAACAAACAAACCCCCATAACCCAACAAACAAACACAGACACACAAACCAAACAACCTCAGGGAAATGCAACAAGCTAATGCTTCCTCAAGAGCTACAAACCTTGATCTAAGAAACTGTCAAGTACTTTAATATTTATTCCAAGGTAAATGCACACCTTCTTTATAACCAAGTAACTCATGTAATCAGGAGACTGAAATGTTTTGCCTCTGTATTTGCATACAAGTATAGTAAAAATATCTTTCTTTCAGTAACAGGAGCGATACATGTATAAATCAACAGTATGACACATAATCAAACTGGCATCTTGGGCATCCTGCATCTCTGTGCCATACTAGTCTTCAATTAAAACAATGTCCATAGCCTTTTATCAATTAAACTATATTTCAGAAGAAGAGTTTATTGCTTGAAACACCACAATGCCCCAACACCCCCAATGAAACACAACAAATACTCCACAACCCAATAGTATTTAAGCTAGAAAACAGAAAAAAAAATATTAATTGCTTCATGTTCTCAAGACTGGCAGAGCTTCATTTAGATTTGGAGGGAAAGACAGAGGTCAACATTAATTTTACAAAGGTCTATTTATGTTGTAAAAATGTGCACTTATGATTTTAAGGGAAGCTTACAATTGCATGAGAACATCTGGAAAAAAATGTATTTCCTTTAATTCAAGCTTCAAGCACAAGTTGTCATCATACTCCTGCTCCTCACCAGAATTTAAACTTCCTTGCAAAGCAATGTACCAAAGAATAACAAGACCAGTCCTCTGCCACACAACAGCTGAAGCTGGAAAGAATGCCTCAAGTTCAACCCAGCTCAACTGTGCTACTGCATGGTCCACTAGAGCAGGGTGCCCAGGATCCCATCTAAAGAAATACTAAAGGAATTTCTGACAAACTTTACCCATGTCTTATCTAGGTAAACCCCAGCGTTTTACAGTTATCATTATTGTTGCCATCCAGACCAGCAATGAATTAAGTCATCTCCCAGGAACACAAGATCCTTACACTTAAATCTTCGCTCTCAATCACCAACAACTACAATTGATTCTTCAATGCAGAATGGTTGTGAAATAGACAGCGTACTGTACATTCTTCTACTCAAACAATGGGAAGAGTTTAAACACTGTTCAACTACAGCAGAAATCCAAAACCCAAACCAACAAAAAAAACCAGCCCCAAACACAAAACCACCACCAAACAAACCAACCACCACCACTCCCCCCAAAAAACCAACCAAACCCCAAACCACCTAACCAGTTGAGTCTGAAATTCTGCTTTGATTGGAAAGAAAATTGATGACCTAGCACTCCCAGTTCTCCTTGTTGTGCATTTTGTTTCCTCAACACAGTAGGCACATATAACCCTGTTTCTGTAAGCCCTTAAGTCCATCTCCATCCCTCTTAAGTTGAAAGCCACAGACATTAAAATAAGACTGGATGTCCTTAAGCTTTCTGCAGATTCTCACTGGAGGAGAACAAAAACAACTGCTGCTGCTATCTCAGTGCCAGTAGCCTGGTTCCACAGAATTACTCCTACTTAAGTCTTGCAGCAGTGTCTTCCTCCTCCACCTCTTCCTCCTTCTGCTCTACCAGCACACTAGTCCAGTTAGGATAAAATTCAATACTTGAATGGTCCTCAAAACATGCTGTGGCTGAAAAGTGCACAATGGATGGAAGCATCCCACAGATCAGGTGTGTTCACCTACCCGCCACCTATCCGGACTGCCTTTATCTCAATAGACATGTGGCCTGTAAATGGACTTCAGAGTCCTATCCTGAAGCAGAGCAGGAAGATTCTGAACCCACTTCTGGAAAGAAAACACTGTTCTTAACCATACCAAGTAAGGATGCCAATTTATTTTTAATGATACTGCTGCCATTAAATTTTAAAGTTGTCACAACCAGTAAGGGGGGGAAAAAAAAAATCTTTGCTCCAACCATCACCTTATTAAACATGGTAATTTGAGTTTTCTACCATAATCAGAAAGTTTTACTTGGAAAAGAAAAGGCTTTAAAAGCAATCTAGTTTTCAGCTGCTGCTGTTATAAAAGAAAGCTTAGTTGCAACCAGAACACAGCTTCAGAATGCTGAAGTCGTGTGGCACCTTTTCCTGGTTTGAGTGAGAACAGAACTAACTCTGTTCAGTGATTTTACATCCCACCTCAGTCTCCTCCAAGTTAACTGTGCTTTCTGAAATTAACAGTCTATTCCTGCATTGTCTGTTTCTAGTAGTGGTAAAGGCTCAATGTTTACAGTTGGTGCCAAGGACCCATATGCAGGCCAAGGTCACTGCTAAATCTCACTGTGCTACGTTGGGGGTGCAGGGTAAAAGGCTGCACCCATAATTTGGAGTGGACAGGACAGGCGACCCTAAAATGACAAAGTATTTCATTCCACAGACATCATATTCATTATAAAGCAGAGGGATAATGAGGGTCAGGTTCTCTCTTCTTCAGTGACCAGTGCCTGAGGAGGACTCTGTCCATTCTGCTCTCAATCCCAGTCCTTGTATTCTTGGTTCCAGTTCCTGTCTGCTGCCAAATCCAGTTTGGGACTTCTGCCACAGCATCAATGGTGATAGTGATGTCAACTGCCATTAGGAGGCTTGGGTTTGATACTGGGTTTGTATAATTTTATGTTTTGTTGTTTGGTTGGGTTTTTTTTTAATTAAAGCTGGTTTAGCATTCCAGTTCATGAGTTGTCCTCCCTTACCGGCTTTCTCATCCCCTTTGGGAAGGAAGCGTGTCAACAGAGACTATTTGTCACTGGTTTAGTGGTCAGCCCAGTCCTAAACTTTCACACTCCTATTCTTTAATAACCTAGACTAGCTGACCAATCAGAGCAATAGGGCAAGACAAAGCAATGACAACCCACTGAACAGCTATTTCATGGCCAGGCCATCAATGGCTGCAGGTGAGTTTGCATCCACTGATGGCACCACTTGAAATGGAAAGGCTGATAGCAACACTATCCAGCAGTAACACCGCTGCCCATGAAGCCACCAGCTTTTCACTGTAGGTAATAAATCCACCTGGACATGAACAAAAAGGGTTTGGATCAAACACCTATCACCATGAAAGCAGCAGCTTTAATCTCCTAGAAGATATTTTCGACGATGGCTTTAATGAGAATTCCATACGCACATTCACTGTGCTCATTTCAAATAGCAGCAAATTAAACCCTCCACCTGTCACAGGCTATGAAAAGCCTCTCTTTTCCTTAAAATAACTGAAACTCTCCCTAATAATAATAATCTCATGACAAAGGCATTAAACAACATAAACCCAAGTATGACACAAGTGGGGAATGTGCTTAGAGACCCACCAACGAAAACATGGACTCCTACAAGATTAAGCCATTATGACTAGAGCTTCTGAACATATCATGAAGGTAATGTTAGCTACATCATTGTGTAGTTTTACAACCAATACTTATCAACACAAACCCATTTAAAATTGAACCACATGTAAGGCATATTTGAGTTAGTTACCACTTACTGGCATATATACAATATAGCATTATAGAGGCAGGTATTTATAAAGACTACAATAGCACCTGACTTCCAGATAGGGCTGGCAGAAAGAGCTAGCCTCATTCCATCAATTTGTAAGTCCTTGATAAGCACTCCTTGCCATAAGACTGGTTTAAATGAAGTCAGAAACCTGTGTGACTACTTCAGTAACAAACCAGACCTAAGGATACAGGACAACCTGAAGGATGTCAGCCAGTCACCAAGACCTGTGCTGGGTGTATTGCGCAAGCAAGAACAATCTTTGTAGACTTACTTAGTCCCCAATGGCACTTGGCAAGCCCCACTTACAATCACACAATTAACAGTTTCTGGTGGAGAAGCCAAGAAACTAAGCAACAAGAAACTAAGCAACAAAGATGCTGCAGGTCAAGTTTCACAGACTACCATCCACTTACCAAGCATCCCATCTGCCCAAGTTCCAACAGTTCTGCTCATTGACAGACTTGGATTACATTGATTTCCAAGTATTAAAACAACAGCAGAAGTGGTAAACAACTGCAATTTGCAGACACACTTTTTGAAGTTTTCCATAACAGAAAAATACTACCTTAAGACCAGAAAAGAATACCCCAATACTATGCTTTACCATAAAAATCATGTCTTAAAAGTGCATGTGCATCTCTTAGCTGATTTTGCATACAGTATTTCAACATCACATCAATACTGCTAGTGTAACAAAAGCAATTATGTTAGAACTTTTCAGCTCTGACAACTACCTTTAGTTTCTATAAGGTGCTTTGCTCCAAAAAAAAAAAGAAAAAAGTATCCTGAAAAAAGTATCAAAATTATGTGATTGTAAGCCTTTGGTCCAGGCACATCTCACTGGGAGCCAGAGCAACCTGCACAACAAACACTCCATCTAAACTGCCATAATTTCCACTAAAACTTGACCAAGCTCTGAAGAAGCTTTGAGTGATGTGTTAAGAGGCAGAAAACACAACACTCCAAAATAAACAGCGAAATCAAGCTATAATTAAAAACATAAACTATGTGACAATACATTTCTATCTCAGGAATAATTCTGTAGCCTGTTTGATAGAAGTCATTTCCCATCTGGCAAGCAGGGGGTAATCAAATAGATTTGAACCAGAAGAAAAATATCTTCAGCCTCTTTACAGTAGGTAGTATCTGTTAAAGAATCTCAGCTCAATTCCAAAATAAGACTGACTTTCCAAGTCCTGCAAAACAGAAGAAAACCAAAAATAATATATTTAACATTTAAAGCTGATCAGAAATTCAGAGGAGAAAAAAAAAAGTCTAACATTAACACACTGGTCAAACAGCCACCTGAAAGTCTGTAACACCACATTTTTCTTTCCTCAGCTTTTATGTAATATTTACTGAATGCAAATCATATGTTATGCACCCAAATGGTCCATCACAGAGCAACAAGTACAAAATATTTCCAAGCAAAGAGAAAAGCACAGCCATAGGCTCTTGTAAGACCCTGAACTGATAGCTGCAGGGACTACCAACATAAACAACTCTAGATGACAAAGCCACACAGACTAACACCAGTGGGATGCTCTTTGTGGAAACATGGACATATAATATAGTTTTATCTTTGACTACTACTCCTACTCATATTGTCCTTGGATTAGAAAGGAACAACCAACGCATCTTCCTGCACAGATGACCTGGAAGAAGCAAAAATTGACCCAAATTCCACAACCCCTAGGCCTAGGAGAGTAGAAGTAAAGCTGCTCAAAAGATGGAAGTGCTGTGTCTAGTGCTGTTCAGAAAGAGGTCATCAAACATCAAGAACAATTTATGCAGAGGAAGAATTGCATGACCTCTCAAGTGTTTCTGTCTTACCCAAAAACATGCATCTCGTTGCATAAGCCAGCAAATTATAGCGATGTGCCATGGAAAGCGCTAGCACCAAAAAAATGAAAAGCTCTGAAAAGAATAAAAATGAGAAGCCTTCTGGATGATACAGCAGTCAAAAGCTGTTTTGCAGCACAGCTTTCAAATAAAATGTCATTTCCATGAATACACACAACATACAAGTAACATTTGTGTCTACATGAGACCTGTCCTTCAAAACCGTCACACCTAAAAAGGAGCATATAAGTACATTTAGATACATACAATTCCACACAAATACATCACACACTAACATGAAACAGCTACAAGCTTTAAACAAGTAAGTTGATGTCTCCCCTACAAAATCTCCACTGCAGATTGGAAACTTTTTTTTTAAAGAGGGTTTATAACCATAGTTCTCCTTCAAAGAACAGAATAAAAACAAACAAATGGAACTAAAAAAAACCCATCAAACAAAACCCCAACCAAAAATATTTTGAAGGGACCAAGTGAAAAATGAAGTACTCGAGTTCCACAGCTTCACTTTCATGCTTTTACAGAAGCTCCTGCCAGTATGATCGGGGAACTCCGTATTTTTCTGTTATGTCAGAAAGTTGCCACATTTAAGTCTTAAGGTAAGAAAGTTTAGTCTAGGAATCAGTGAACAACAATTGAATTTAGCTGCCAAACATCTCAAAATTGTTATCATCTCCCAAAAAGGTTGTGGCAGATCTCTTAGTTTTCATTAAAAGATTTACTTTTTTCTTCCCCCCCGCCCCCCAAGAATGAAAGTACAGTGTTGATATAACAAAGCAACACAGCAGCACTATTCTACGGTTTCTCCTCTACCAACTATTTTCTAGTACACGAAGAACACAAACAAATGCCAATCAAGAGATTAAGATCTTGTAAAAGTGTAAGGATCCGCAATAGTGCACATGACCAGAATAACAGCAAGAATCAGAGCTTACCCCTCATCCAAAACTCATCTAAAAGGTTTGGAATTCTGAGTTGTCCTTAGAAAGCAGCAATGAACTCTGAATGTGTTTATTTTTCTCTACATCTAAATGTAAATACTTTTCCCAACCTTCACTATCACAACCTGGTGCAAAATCAAAGGAAGTTCTTAATCATCTTCCTGATTTATTTATAGGTAAAAATAACATAATCAAAGAGAATATACATTATTCCTGCCTCAGCATAGAATACACAACATTTTAATTAACAAAATACAAAGTGAAAAGGAACCTGCTCTCAAGTTTATTCTTTTCCTCCCTTCACACTTCCTCTCAGATTGTGGCAACATCCTCCCAAGTATGACCTTCTGCAGTTTACAGCATATGCAGCAAAAGAAATCCCCCATTAAATCTCCCTGCAGTTTGCCTGCTTTCACATATACACAAGTCTTTGTTAAGGCAGAGGTCAGTTACAACATCCACACAAAAGTGCAGAAGAGCACTGTACATACAGCAAAAATGATGCTGAAAACTTGAGGAAACAGCTGTCAGCAGCGACCTTCCACTATAGGCCAGATTCTGCTCACATGAAGAGGGAAATAACTGGCAATCTGTACAGATATCAATTTACTTCCACTTTACATAGATTAAAAGGTAAGTATCTAATCCTAGATCACTATTTCTTCCTAAGTAAGAACATTCTGAATATTAATGATTGAGAGGTCTATTAAAAGCAGCATATACAAATGTTAAGTGATCACAGAACACAAGTTTGTAACGCGTAACTAGGTATGTCCACTGTGAGGAAAAGCTAGAGAGTTGGATTTGTTCAGTCTACAGAAGACTCTGGGGAGACGTTATAGTCATCTTTCAATATATAAAGGGAGCCTACAGGAAAGACAGGCAGCAGTCTGTCAGAAACTGAGGTGACAGAAAAAGGGGTAATGGTTTTAAAATTAAACTGCTTATGATTCTGTGTGGAAGAACTGCCTGCAAAGGCTTTCACGTCATTCAGACAAAGCAGAAAAGGAATCACATCTATGATCATAAAGTCTTCAGAGTGGTCAAATAGCTTGAGCTAACATATCACTTCATGCAATCACATAATCCAGCAGCTATACAGCCATACAAATATCAGTATTGGATGTACTGCACCCACAATTTGCAACTACTTCAGGCGTGTCACAGATTTAATGTAGTGCAGGGCTGTATATATAAAAAAGACTGAAGTAGTTAAACAAAAAGACAGTGAAGGCCTACACAAGAGAAGCCAACCCTAGGATATCTTGGCTAACGGGAAGGCGCCAGAAAGCACACACACAACAGTCCTTGTACCAAGTGTGGCTGCAGCATGAGAGTACACAGGTACCAGCTGCCCATTACCACAGATCACTGGAACTCCTCTTGTCAGATACTCCTATGTATCAGATACTGCTTCCTACAACTTTGGTAGACATGCAGCAACAGGTTAAAGTTACTAATCTTGTATTTTTACCTCTGCAGAAGGTGAGGACAGCCAATCTGTGAATCATTTCCTAAACCACAACATAACTCAGACAGCACATTAAGGTAAAATAACCTGTTTTGCCCACTTGAACATACTGATCTGAAAACTGCAACATCTGAAGCACAGCTCCTACCCCAGGACTGCAACAATGACAGCTTTTTAGCCCTTTCATTCCAAGGCGCACCTTGACTACACAGTTAAGGAAAGTGCAATGACTAACTACTCCAAAAAACGCTGCCTGTCTCCTCTGCCTCTTGTCCTGCACTAAGCTTCTACACCTGCCTTGGACACGTCAAGAAATCAATATGCAAAAACCCCATCCCAATGCTAGAGAGAAAACAGCATAATTCCCACAGGCATGACAGAACAGTTGAAGCCACCAAACACAAGCCTGGAGGTGGAAAGAAAGCACTACCCTTTGGGGGCAGCAAACCAAAAGATGAGCTTCAGTGTACTGTCAAAGCTAACCTTAACCTGGCACTGCATCTCTGCCACCACTGACAAAGGGCTCATTAACTAGAGCTGTGAACAGGCTATCACCATATTCCTTCCTGCAAACTTGACATAAAAGAAAGCATAAAATCTTTGGGAATTATAGAGCGATCCGAAGCAAGAGGTTAAAGATTTTAGTCACAATAGGAACAGATATTAAAGAAACCTAAAATTTTGGTATTTACAGAGTATCCAGTTGCACACTAACTGAACATTTTGGTGCCTGGTGGGACTGAACGGAACATCTCATGGCCTTTTCGAAACGTCTAACTGGACCTCCACCACGGTTCCACGCAGGCTCAGGCGCCAGAGGATACAAGGCAGCTTGAGCCTCCTCCATCAGCATGTTTAATTCGTCGCCAGGTGAACCCCCACTACTACCTGCCACAGGGGCGCCGGGGGATAGGAGCACAGGCCCTCACAGCCCCGGGCCTGGCGCGCCTCCCCCCATCCTGCACAGCCGAGCTCCTCTCCGAGGGCTGATGGCGGGAGAGGAGCCCCAGGCGGAGCAAGGAGACGAGATTCCCACCGACCCCCGTGCCCCTCAGCGGGACCAGGACCCCGCCCCACCACGGGCGGACAGCGGAAACGACTCGTGGCTTCCTGCCGCGGCGGGCCGGGCCGGGCCAACCCTCCCCCGCCCTGGCTACGGTCCGCGGTCCCCGGCCGCCCTCACCCTCCGACAGCTCCAGCTCCAGCTCCGCCAGGCTCTCGCGCACCTCGGGAGGCAGCGGCACCGACTCCAAGGAGCAGCCCCCACGCTCCGCCGCCATGGTGCAGGCGAGGAGCGAGCGGGCCCCGCCAGAGCCGCCGCCCAGCGCTGCCGCAGGTGAGGCAGGGGGCGGGCTGGAGACAGGTGGGGGAGGAGAGTCGGCGGCAGCCCCAGGACGAGAGGAGACGCGACGCCGCCGCCGCTGCCGCTGCCGCAGCCAGGGACGCGTGCCCCGTGCGAGGGGCGGGACGGCCGCCGAGGGAGGGGCGCTGCGCTCCCAGGCCGCCTCGCGCCAGCCGCCCCACGGCGGGGAGGGGGGATAAGCAGGCCCCCTGGCGGCGGGGAGGAGGGCCAGCAGGCTTCCGGGAGGAGGGCAGCGGCTGCCAGCAGGTTCCCCCTGTGTGCAGCGGCGCCGCTGAGGAGCCTCCAGCTCCGCCGGAGGCAGCGGCATCCTGGTGCCCGCTCCACGGGAGTTCCCCTAGCACCACGCGCTCTCCGTTGTTGAGGGCGGGGGAACGCCTGGGGAAGGTCCCGCCGCCTCTGAAACAGCAGCTGGATGAGGGAGAGCGGTGCTGACTGTCCTTTGCCTTTCTACCTGCCCTGCTCGCTGGTGCTTTGTCACTTTCCGAAAATACCGATGCCGTACTTTCTTTCCCTCTCCACGTCTTCCTCCCAGCAGAAAATGGGAAGCCTGACACCATTTCTCAGTACAGGCCCTAAGGTGTAATAGCCCTCCCGCTTACAAAGTCAAAATGAGAAGTGCTATTCACATGCGAGTGAGCAACACACCACTTTTTTTTTTTTTGCCAGAGACCGAAGTTGTGGCTTACCTGACAGCTAAACAAGGGCTTGCCAAGGTCGATATTTGACAGAAGCAGTTAAATCTCAGTATCAATCTTAGAAAAACGTCAATATCCAATTGTCAAATATCCTGTACAGAAAAACCTTATCTGCCTCCAGAAAAGATTCTTCTTGATACTCTACACAGCATGTATGCTTCAAAGGTAGAGCTTTTACATTCCCAGTGTTTTATACATCCGGTGTTATTTTTTTTTTCCTCTAAACAAAAAGAAATAACTAAATATTAGGTTATCCCAAGAAGCACTTGGTTTCTATAAAACATCATGACAACAAATACCACTGGTAAGTATCCCGGAAAGAAGGCTTAATCAGCATGACACATGGCAGTATTTTTGTAGTGATGCATTATGACCGGAAACAGGTATACCACCAGAATGACATCTTTTCTCTCCTCCCTGAAAGGTAGCTACAGCATATGATACCAGGCAGAGGTAGGTTTTCCAATCAGGAGTTTCACTTACATAAGTAGTAATGGAGTTCAGGGGGTTTGTTTGGTTTTATCTAAAATGCATGCAGTTAAACAAAATCTAAGAACATTTTAAATTAGGAAAATGAAAGTAAAAGGATCCTGTTTAAACAGGAGATACAATACCAGCAGACCAAAAGTTGTGCTAAAAACTTCTAATTCAATGCTTGTAAGCTTTACTTCTTTCTCTTCTACCTATTTAAATTTCAGACAATTTAATTCCTACCTTCCTGCACTGACTCTGATTTATTTTTCCCATTTATAAATACTAGTCTAATCCAAATCTACTTTGGAACCAATTTATTTTAAAAGTTCCTAAGCATGTAAGCATTTCTGTATTGAATGCTGCAGTTTGCCACATGTCAGAAGAAGATCCTTTTCACGCTATGCTCTGAGTCTTTGAGTTGAGGAACAGGCAAGGGTACAGCCAACTGAGTTCAGCTCTTTCCAAACCACTTGTAATGCAGCTTCCCTGCAAAGACCAGTTCCCTTGTATCTCACTAGTTCCAGCACGGGGTTACTCGTACATGGCCTAGCATCTTTTATTTACATCACCAGGAACTCCAACCCAGCACACTAGCAGCTGGTTTCAGCAGCAGTGAGAGCAGATAGCTGCTCACCCTTGGAGCAGGGTAGAAGGGACATACCAAAACAGACATACCCACAGCACCATAAAGGCAGACATCCTGTACTGTAGGAAATGCTGTGATTCTGAACAGGGAACCAATTCCCCCGCAAAGCTCTGCTCAGTTGTGGTGATGGGAGGGGCAAGGACCAGGTTTCCCCATATGCACTAGTGCACCACAGGGAACACAAGAGGAAACTGGAAGGACAACTCTGTTATTGAGTCAGGTTCAAGGCTAGGAAGATCAGTCTGATAGATAAAGGTCACACTGGAGGAAAACCTAACGTGAATTTGACTTCCCAAGCAAGCACAGATTAATTATACATGTATAACTCAGTCACAGAAGAGCTTGACACTGAATTGGAATATGATGAGAAAGCCTGATGGAGAGAGGACTTATTTATTGTAAAACCAGAAGAGAGCAAACTCTAAATTCACAAAAGGCTACATGTATCTTCGATATCTGGGAGAGTATTTTAACTGTTCTGTTAATCTAAATGATCCTACATAGTATTAAAACCCAAACAATTTTTGGAACAGCAGAAAAAGTAAATAGGTGAAGTGGAAACAAATAACCATACAATGTAAGAATTCACTAATAAAATGCCATTTTAATAACCTTTTTTTTACAAGGAATCCAGTTATACACTATAGAAAAATAAACACCAGAGACTCTTCACAACTTACAATACAGTAACACAGGCACGCTTCAGCTATTGACTTAGTAATTTCACATAAGAACATAAAACATTGTTCTTAGTGAAAAGTAATTTCCTCTTGAAGTATTAAAATATAACAAAAAGAGTCATATAAAAATCTTATGCGAAAGCACTGCCCTTTTTTTCATTTGCACCAGACACTGCAGGTGCCTCCATTCAATATGGACCAGCTCAGAAGGGCGCAGTAACTCTGGCGAGTTTGCAGTACAGACTTCAGAAGCATTCTCATCACTTTTTCATGCTTCTCTGGTGAGGTGGGCCTGGAACTTGTCCTAAGTGTAAATAAAACAAATGAATATTATAAAACTGTTTGTGTTACGAAGCAACAGGGTACAGTTAGCAGCATGTAATTTCCTCATTGTGCTTCATATGAGCTACCCTGAAACCAATTACCATTTTCATGAGGCTCTTAGGAACAATACAAAACAAGGGCTGAGAGCTCACACATCAGCCCAGGCAAACAGTCACACAAAGGCCAGTGCTCCATCACAGGCAACGGGGCTGCTCAGATCAATGCTGCCACTCCTGCAATGATTCAATGTGCATTCTGTTGCTGGACAAGGTCTTGTCACTGAGCAGATGTTCTGAAGTTGATTACAAACTGGGAAATCATTTTGTTCACAGCACTGTTAGTTCTCTAATTACTGACATCATCATTCCACTCACAAGAAAATAATAATAAATAAAAAAAAAGAAAATTACATGCACTTTCCACAAAATTGCTCTTAATGGTGTCCCTATTGTAGAATATTTATTCCATACTTAGCATAAAGCAAAAGACCTTATTTCTATAAATGTTGTCAGGTTTCAACTCTGAACTGTGTTTATCTATATCTGCCATAAACAACTGCAGTATTTGGGAAACAAAACAATCATAAAAACAAAACCCAAAACCAACAAAGTTATGGTAGTGGGAGTTCTAGATAAAATCCTGCTGAGAACAAATGTCAAAGTTCCCATATGGAAGTGTCACTGTAGCTGTGGACTTCAGTGATATTTGCAAATCTTGGCTTTGTAAGCAAAGTTAGCCCTTTTTTGTTACTATTTTTAAACTTTTATTGTAATTACATCAACTCTAAAAAGGCAATGTAATCATTAAAAAAAAAAAAGTTCCTCAGAAGTTAACTTCAGAATCATTGTTTCTCAGCAGTAGATTCAGTAGTCACAAAATAATGCCTTTTATAAATGGTGGGGAGACTTTAAGAGACCCATAGAGCATCTCTACAACACACATTCAACGTTTAGGCCTGGTACTGCTGAGGAATCAGCATGGAAGTGGCGATTTAAATGAACACCTGCAATGACTGTAGGTCATTATTTAATGCTGTGGTCAGTGAGTGAATCCTCATGCCTTCTCCCATAAAAAAATCACTGCAGAGGTGCTCTGATGGTGATAAAGACTGAAGAAGTGGCCAGCTGTAAGAGTGGCTGGCAGATATTTTTCTCACAGGAGGCAAGTCTGCCTGGGAAGCAGCAGCTGACTGGTTTTGCTTAGTGAAAGAAATATTCAAGATGTGTATGTGCAGTGTGTGAAGGAATCCACATGGTCCTCCCAGAGCCACACAGACAGTTTTGTACCTGGTCCTCTTTCCAGCTTTTGGCTGAAGGGTAGTGATTGTTGGAAGGATGTAATCAGTGCTCTCCTAGAGGTCAGTGGCCATTGTGACCCAAAAGTAGCATGATGAAGCAAACTGATTGTGAAGATAAGCAGCCAGAAGTAGCATGGGGAAGAAACCAGCAATAGTAGATAAAAGTTGGATGAAAACATCCATGTCATTATCTAATCTGGTGGCTCCTGTTAACTCCAACTAGGGAACTAGCAACACAGCCTTGATGGGTGAAGGAAACTTTGGGGAAGATGCTTCAAAGACACTGGAGGAATAGCTGTCAGCTTGCTCCTTGGGAGTCTCTACACAGGAAGCAGCATTGGCATTTTGTACTTCCCTGTGGCCTGGGATGAACCTCTATGTTACACCCTGATGTGGACCACAGTCATCACAACTCCATCCTTATCAGTGATTTGAACTACTGCAGGTGCCCTGTCCTGGCCACCTGCTGGGATTGGTGTGCAGGAACATTACATCCCCTGGCATAGCCATGGCACAGATTGTGTGTGCAGGGTCTGTGTGCATGTGCCTGGATATTTCAAGTACTCTGTTGCTATTTATGTTGCTGCCCTGCAGTGGGGAAGGTAGGGAGCATGACAGTTACATGTGAAAACAATGAACAAGTTATCTTTGTATTTGGTCCAGCACAAACCACTGCAGCTGGAGGTCCAGCTTTGTTTTCACAATCCAGAGATACAAATATTCAGGAGAAGGATTAGACATGAGTCTCAAAAATAACAAAACATAGGAAAACACATCTAATTACATGTAGGCAAGAGATAATTTGAGATGACATGGTAACAGTTTGGAAGTTCTTCCTTGGGACAAAGAATTCCTATGATATGACTATGATGGAACAAAAGTGACTAGAAAATTAAGTAAATTCAGTCTAGAAGCTAGGTGGAAGATTTTTACATAGCAAAAGACAAGTGCCACTAGAATCCTTTGTGTGCTTTTCATTCAGTCTTAGAACTATATGGATGTTTTCATCATCCTTCAAGTACAGATTATATTAATCTGCTATGGAATATAAGGAAACAATAAAAGCCAGAAATATAGTTTGTGTCACAGAGAAAGCCCTGTTCAGCTATTACAATGGTCCTCTTTGACTTTAAAGCAAATTAACTCTATACACAACCTCATTTAAACTGCAACACTTACTTATTTAGACTTGGTAACAGTGGGAGTGGGGGGAAAGCACATGAAATTATTCAGCCTAAGAACTCATTTTAAGAAATGCCACACTTGGACTCATTTTAGATATGACTCACAAAAAGGTTTCATTTCAGACTTATTTCCCCCCTCCCCAATAATTATAATTATTCATTAAAATTATGCTCTTTACATGCTTTAAGTGTTATAGGCACTATATAGGAAGAACCCTGCAAAGAGCAGTCCAGACAGGTGACAGATGTCAGGGGTACCAAGGCCATTCTTACCTAGCTGCACACCCCCCAGTCTTTGCTGGATAACCTCTAAGCGATGGATGTATTCCGTTAGGGATCGTTCAGGATCCTGAGTAGACACAAGTGACTTTTCTGAAGCTGAACTTGTGGATGGATGCAATCTTTAAATGAAAACAAATATTTTTTTTTTCTTTTTATGCTGTACTCTCAAATGAGTATAATAAAGTAACATTCATATAGGCAGTAATTCAGTGAAAGCAAACTAGAACAACAGTAAAAACCACCTCACCAAAAAATTACACATAAGACAATACAGACCAGGCAGCTTTGTATACAGAGCCCACAGAAAGGATGCTTTGATAAAAGAGTATCTATGTATATGCCACTGATATGTCACAAAGTCCCTCAGGTAAGAAAGCTGCAGTCAGAGGCAAGTCCAAATGCCAAGTGAGAAAAGAAGCAGTTCTGTGGAGAAGAGGAACCTGCTGCGTCCAGGTATGCACTCTCCTGTTCAGCAGGTGAAATGCTATCTTGAAGGACAAGGTTGAAAAAGGTGACTCGCTAGATGGTATGCTGTGTTTCCTTTCTGGACATTAACAACAAATTTCAAATATAACCAGGAATACACTTGGAGGAGACACTGTGCAAACATACTGCTAGTTGGAGTTAGGACTGATTCCTTTCCTGTGCACCTTCCCATCAGCAGAAGGTAGTTCCTATCCATCTCTGCCTCATGTATAGGTTTGGCAGGAAACAAAAGAAGCAGCAGACATCTTTTAACCCATCTTGGATCCACATTAGATTTGAGCTGTCACTAACCTGGTCACACTGAGTAACCAATCAGGGTCTACTTTTATGAATACTCTTGTTCCATACAACACAGACAACTTTTCTGGATAGGTTAGCTACCAGCTTCTGTTTCTGTCTGACCCAGATACATACCACAACAGATGAACAAGGTGGGGTAGAATTAAGTCTTTTGCTTGCAAGTCTTAACTCTCAAAAATGTTTTGCTATCCATCCTTTGAGACAAGCACTATGCTGTCCTTCAAATCTGTCAGTAATGTTAAAAAAACCTAAATTAATCTGGAGCATGTGCTGTCTTTGTGTACCTCCAGATCTCCACATCTACTTCTTGCTACTATTTTTTTTCTTTTGTTTCATGAAGAATATTCTTGCCTGCTAACTGAAGCTTCTAATTTAGCACAAAAAACATCCCATGCTGATGGGACAGAGAACAACCACCTTCCACATCAACTCCTGCAAATCCTGACATTAAGGAGGATGCCACTTACAAGGAGTAGCTTGGGAGAAGAGATGCTACACCCAGGAATGGACTACACCCATCAATGTCTGAGGTTACTCTGGGTCCCAGAAGAACTTGGGAGTGGAAAGGTCAGCAATGACCACCTTCCTCTAACTCATGTGCAGATCTTGCAGCTCAGGCACTATCTTAGCAGATCTGCACAGAGCAGATCTGCTCCAACTTGGCCAGCAAAGGCAACAAGAATTACCCCTCAAAGAAGTCCAACAGATACTGGAATTGTAAATCCTGTAGCCTGCCCAAATTATACAGGGAATGCCACTAGGAATGTTTTCAGTTCAAGAACATCAGGCATGCTTAAAGCAAATGAGAAATTTTCTTCTGTAACATCCTGAAAGAAATAAAACATTTCCTATATCTAAGAAAACAAATTCCTTTTCTTGTTTGGGAACCTCCTTCAGTAACTGGTTACATGTTTATGAAAGACTGTCCATCTGGGAAACAGAGACAAAGTCTGCAGACTTACCTGTTGTGTAAGCAGGAAGAGGATCTGGGGGAGTGGCTCATAAATCTTGCAGAGCTGGTTCTGTGGCACAGCCCAGTGTCCCGGGTTGGGGGAGAGCTGATGTGAACAGCTAGGGGCTGCTGCTCTTTCAAAATTTCTGCTCTAGCACCAGAAGCTGCGTTAAATATGCAACAGTTTAAAGAGATGCACTGGGAGCCATTCGTAACAGGCTATCATAAACATAACCAATAAACCCCACAAGACTTACAGCAGAATACAATTACATTTGGTTTCAAATGCAGCTAAACCAGACTTTCCACAGATAACTGCATTTTTTATTTTGGTGGGTTTTTGTTTTAACCAGATCAGAGAAGTTTGACATTTTAATGTCAAACAACTGCTTCCTACAAATGGAGAACGTGCACTCCTTTCTCCACCGGACTTGCTTTTGCAATAGCTGTTGCTATATACACACAGGCGATGTTCTGATATAAGCAACATTTTTTTTCAAGGAATTTTAGTACTTGTTTGCTCTAATTAAATTTTACTGTTGACTCACACTCTCCAGCTTCAGAGACAGCAGAGAAAGGAAGAGATCCTTTTTTTTTCCCCCGTTCAGTTTGGTGAAGGCTTTATTAATAACCTGAGCAGTGATTTCTATTACATGTAGCTTCAAACTGTACCAAACATAATCCTCTAACAAGTTTTGTGAACACAGGGCTCAGTTTCATCGCTTCAGCAGTTGCAATAAAAGAAGAGGAGAAGCTCACTATTGTAAATTATGAATTCCAAACATTTTCAATTCTAGCTTCTTGCAGTGTCCTTATAAACTCATTATCAAAGTGTTCAGGAGATGAACACATTTGTATTAATAAACAGATTTTGCTACTTCTGTGGTTATTTTGGGGTAGGGGTGTCTGTGTGTTTTTAAATGAAACCCATCACTAAGGAGAATACTTAGGATTAAAACAACACACTTGACCAAAACTCTTACCTGTATTACCTCCTATGCTGTGAGAAATGGTTTCGCCCTGTATGTTCTTCCTGCTCACTTTGTTCCACTTTCTCACCAAAAACTTTAACCTTAGTAAGAAAATTAATTTGCAGAATCATTAATGAGCAAAAATACACTGGCTTTTACTATTAAACTTTTTGTTGACATGAAACTTAAACAACATGTAACAATCCCTGAAAGAAATGAAGAAAGAATTCTTCAATTTCAGTTTTCAGAATGAAGGCTTAGCCCATTTGACCCTGCAACAATCCTTGAACTGTTGGAAAGGTTTGCTCATTTTGGCACTCCTCCTCCACCCTGTCCCTAATCTCCAGGGAATTCTGTGGCAGCTCTTCCTGCCTCAGAGGAGTAGTTTGAAGGTCAATCTTTGTATGTCCTTTGATATTGCTATCATTATAGCATCCACGTCAAAGCAGCCTAAAAACATCCTGTGCCATCTCCTCAAAGTCTTAAACTTGCTAGCAATTATTTTTACTGGACAAGGAAATTGCTGAGAAGTAACCATCTATTACATTTAAAACTGGTTTGTTTTTTTCATTAAGTGGATTCAAAAGCCATTATGAGATGACATATTGTCCCAAGTCCAGATAACAAAATCCATGTGATAGCAAGCAACATAGTATGCCAGAATCATACCCAATGAGACACAGGCTACTGGATTCAAGAGAGAAAAACAATCACTGATCACATTCTGAATCAAGACTATACAAGACAGAGTCTCCAAATAGATAAGGGTCAGACCTGAAAGGACATCAGTTTGTAATGGTCATGCACCAACTCTCAAATACATTGCAGCTGGGTATCACTCAAGACAGAAGCAGCTTTTCAGTTTGCTATGCTGGCTCCAAAATAGGCATTTGGCCAAAGCAGAGCAAACGTGGGAAAAACTGTCTACCTTACTATGGAACAGGAATGCGGGTTAATTTAGTGCACTTCAGGGCAAAGGTTGAGATGCTCACAACCAAAGAGAAGTTTATGTCATCCCTGGGAATGAAGAACTATGAAGGTGGCATACCAAACAGCTGAAGAAGGGAGTCTTGTGAGAATAAGTCCCTATTTAGACTAAAGCTAATGAAGGCTAAACCACAAAACATGCAGTTTCAAAACAGATTTTTAAGGCTATAGTGGCTGAGCAAAGACCTTTGCCTAATTAACTGCAGTTTTAATATTATTAAAGTTGACACCCCTTAGTATGATAATGAGCCAAATGGTGGACATACTAAACATATACTCAATTCTCCATCCAAATAGTGCTAAATGTCACCTAGAAGGCAGAGACAGCCAGGGCTAGGGTATATAAAAACCACAAGAAGGAACACCTCTCTGTGGGGAAAGACTGGATTTAGCAGAGATGAGGCCAGTCAACAGAATCATATCATAGAATCATAGGCTGTGCTCCTTTTCCTCCACCCAAGACAGAGACACCTTGGTTAAGAAATGTACATTCAATGCACAGCTCGGCTTCTGCTGCATTTCTGTTACATATCAGCACTACTGCAAAGGTTTGTGTCAGATGTTACCTAGGATTTATTCACTTAAGCTCAATTGCTTGCAGTTTGTGCATTTATCACGGGCAATCTCAAATCTGTTCCATCTGTCACTTCAATAAATTAAGCCTATTAATTACTTTGACTTTCTAAACCTGTGTCAGTACAAGTCCTTATTGGGGCACTGGAAGAGGCAAACGTTAGTTTTGTCAAACAGTTGCAGTAAAAGTCTTGGGGCTCTGAGGTGGGCAGATGTTGGGATCTTACCTGTAATGCGACAACAAGCCACGTTTGAACTAGTTCTGGAGATAGTTTTTGCTTAATATTAGTGTAAGACAAACCATAGTTTTTAAGATTTACAAGGAAACACCATGTACGGGAGACAGCAAGTGTTTTGGCTTTACCTTGACACTGCTATGATTGCCCTGACTGCACATCTGAATTTGGTAAAAGGACGGGAATGTGATCCAGAAGGCTGCAGGTCTGCAGGTGAAGGATAGATTCCCATACGTGATATTAGAGAAAGGGTTGCTTGCTCGCAGTCCTGAAATCCACCAAGCAGCAGCAAGAGGTATTTCTTCTGATAAACTAGAGCCTTTCTAAAGCTCTCTGCTCTAAGGTACTTCCTGTATAATCTCTGCAACTGTAGAAAGAATAAAAGGGGGGGGGGGGGGGGGAAATCCAATCAGTTAAACGTTACCTACAGAAAGCTCAGAAAATGTGATCACTTTTTCCAGCAGTATTGCCCACAACTTGGTTGTGCATGGGTATCTAAAACCTATTTTGCTTTACAAAACTGTAGAAAGCTATTTAACAATTATGAAGTATGAAGCAGTGTAAAAATGAACTTTTTAGCAAAGATTTGTGTAACAGACACTGACTTGGCCAGTTGTGGTGCAAAACAGTAGTACAGCAGCTTGGACACCATACATGGAGGCTTGCACAAAGTCTACTGAATTTCTGTGTATCTATAAAGTTTTGTCAAGGCTAGAAAAATTTGACATGTTGGTGTGCAAAACACTAGCCACAAACAAGCTGTCTTCATGTCAAGTATCCATACCACAGGCACAAGGGCAGCTGGAACAATTCTGTACATAGCTAAAAAGCACCCAAGCCTGGAGTGTCGGACTGCCTTAAATCTCCTGGATGCCTCAAAGAAAAACTGTCATCCTCTACACCCTAAAACAGTTTAACTCTTCAATGAAGAAAATAACATCTGCTTTAAATAAATATTTACTAGAAAGCATGTTGGGATCAGTGCCCACCTGGCTTGAGAATAGAACAGAACAGAACAGAATAGACCAGGTTGGAAAAGACCTTTGAGGTGTGAGAAAAAGAAAAAGGTATTTTAAATTAGGGGGGGGGGGGGGGGGGGGGGGGAATAAAAATAATGGATGTTTGATATTTTCATGCCTAGACAAGAAATCTGAATCTCCTTCTTATTTAAGAGTAAGTAACCAAAGAACTTGGTTACTTTTGGTGTAAGTTCCTATAACAAGTAAACCAATAAAGTTACCAATACAAATAAAGTTACACAGGAATGTTTCTGATGAGGTACCTATGGAGAGAGTGTCATTAATTTAATATGCAGCTTACAAACCTGTTAATCTATAAACCCACCTTTTAAAATAGCAAATGAAAAAGATTACAGCAGTAAATGGAAGTTAAATGCCATCATCTGACAGATACTTATATTCCCACAAGTCTGAGCTGTATGCTTCACAGCACTTCTGCAACAGCAAGGTTATCATATTTATTTTTTTTAAAAGTTGTAATTACTAAATTAGCTGTTCTACATCCCCTAGGCAACCCCAGAAACAGTACTACCAAGGACAGAGAGGTTTATGATATTGAGCTGGTGGCAGTTCTCTCACAGCAAATCTGTACAACAGGTAAAATGGCTAAAGCAACCCAACTGCCAAAGATTTAAATGATATACTACAGGCTATTTCATTGCTCACTGAAGGAGTTCCAGACAGACTATTTCCTGGCTATCACAACCATCTTACCTTGGGACTGGATGTTTCCACCACTGGTTTGTTCTCAATCTCAGCAGTAGTTTTAGCCAGTTGGGATTCAGCCTGTTTCAGTGCATTTTGCAAAATGTTTCTCTCTCGCTGCCAAGCTTCTCTTTCCAGTTCTTGAACAGAGTCAGTATCACCTGTAGATCTGACCTAAAAAAAATGAAACCCCAAGGGAAGTGAGTTGTGACAGTTTTTGCACTTCTAAAGCCAAAGATCTCAAAATGAGTAACAAAATAACATAATTATGGACAAATTAAAACATAAGTCCAGGCATTACACATTAGGATGGGAAAATGAAACAAATCCAAAAAAACGTGGCTGCAATGTGGCTGAAGATCTCTTTCTCTGTTACAAGAGAATGACAAAAATGATAGCGCAAAGCTGCCTGGTGAATAAGACGGAATTTAAGCTATGTTTTTAGGATTTATTTTGTATCAACAGACCTGAGCTCTGTCTTTAATAATCACTAAGCTTGCTTAAAACATTTGCAATACTGCAAACATCAGTCAAAACACCTTCTCTGAGATGCCAAAAGTCTATTGCACTTCTTGAAAATTACTTGGCATTTTCCTGGAAAACAGCTGTTTCTGGATGCATACAGAAGGAGCAGCAACATATCCCAGGGTTTGATGTCCGTGGACATATTGCATATGCAGGGAAATAATGCCATCAGAAGCAGTCTCTGCCATACAACAAAAAAGCAAGCGTCTGATGCTAAATTATGTTAATATGACAGTGTGAGTACAAGAGTACATCCTCTTTTTTTTTTTTGCTCCAAGGCAAAACATTACTCTTCTCATGTTTTACCAAAAAAAAAAACAAAGAGGAGGGTAAAAAAACAACAATCAAGTCAACTTGCATGTGCACTGCAACCTGAAGAATACTGAACTTACTGATAATCAACACATACATGCTCTTTTCCTTACCCAAGATGCAGGAGGAGACAGCAGATCTGATTTTAGTTCCTTCACTGTCTGCAGTAAAGACGCTACAGCTTCATCATTCGATACAGACCAATCATTAACTGTTCTGTTAAACAGAAATACTTTTTCAGTATCAGGTTCATTTGTAGTAATATTAACATACTTCTCCCCACTGGATGATCCTGATGTTCTGAAGCTGTATTTAGGCACTATTCATCACACAAAACACTATGAAATGGGCAAGTTTTGTTAATTTTTAAGAGTAGAATTTCTAAATAGCGCTGCATAGGATTTATTCAGAAGTCTGTATTTTATAGCAGTCTGAAATTCTATCATGCATAATCAGGCTTCACTAAAACATCACTTGTGTTTTACTCTGCTGCCAAAAAAAAATTACTGCTACTGGCCACTCATTCCTGGCCCTTAACTTTTCCCTGCCATGCTTAACAGAGTTAACGATTCTAAGCTATGAGTTGTGTGGATTAACCTTTTTTAACGATTGCTCTCTGGTCACACTGCTGCAGTTGCCAAACTACCAACCAACTCTCCTATAGGGTTTTTCTTGAGTTATTCTCTTTAAGCAAGGCCACATCACAGACCTAGTTCAAACACAGGCACACAAGTTTAAGGGAATGGCTGCAGCGAGATGACAATAAGCAGAGCCTCCTGCCAGTCAATCAAAACCATACATTCATACAAGGCTGAGTCTTGCAAGCAGATAAATCACTCACTCCCTTCAGCACAGGGCACTCAGCCATGACCTACACAAGTTCAGAAGCAGGATGGAAAGAAAACTACTATTTTATGAACAACCACTCACTTATCTAGAATTTTATATATGAACTCATGCAGGCGCACAGCTACGAAAAGCAGCTGCTGCCTTATCTTCTCCAGCTGTTGCTGTTGCTGCTGCAAACATGATTTTTCAGTTTCTTTTGTTGTGGCTTCTTTGGCATTTTGATCTTTGTTGAAGGTACACAACAGTTCCTGCTGATGGTTTGGAGATGAGAGATTTCTTTCTCTTTTTTCTAACGTTGCCAGTATTTCCTGCAACTCTTTAATTCTTTGCTCATCCCTCTGATGTTGCCGTTCCAAGTTTTGCTGTTTGAACAGAGTAAGTAGTAGTTAATTGCATCTTGCACACGTATGCGTGCATATGTACATACTCACATACAAATGGGAGTTTTATCTAAACACATACAGACTGAAAATAAAAGCATCATACCTATCTAGCATATCCATCTCAGTGTCCCTTAACTCACAGACCGCTTACAGGGGAAGGCACAGTAGTGCCTTCCAGGGCCACAAGAAAGCCATTCAATGACTGGGCATTTTCTCCATCCACTTCCTGACATGGTGACCACTAAGTCTCCAGGTAGCTTGCAAACCCTCCCTCCTCCTCTAATGTAAGTGAAGGGCTGATAAACAAGAAGGGTGAAAGTGATTCAGAAGCCTAGCTCAAAATGAGGACAAGGACATGAAACCTAGTTTAGTTCCACTATGTGTTTAAGGCATATTCGTCTCCATCTGTTAACAGCTGGCAGCTCCCAGCGTAGGTAAAGAGGTAAAAATCAACTTCTGTCAACAGTAAACCCAACCACAAAACCCTGAAAACAGATGTGTTTGAGAAACGTGGGAAAAGAACTCATCTAATGCATTTTCCATAATACTTTGTTTAAGGAAAAGAAACATTTCCATTGAAGAACACCATCCACAGGGTTAAATCCCAGTCTGTGGCTATTTCAATGTAAGGCAAGGCTTGCATTGGCATTCTCACCAGTCTCTCCTGATCTCTCTGCCAGTCCTTCTGTTTCTCTAGCTCTGTTTGTTGCTGCTGTCTTTGCAATCTCTCTCTCTCCTCTTTCTTGTTTTTATCTTGCTCTTTCATCATCTTGAAGAGGGACTGCAGTTGTTCCAAGTCAGCATTCAGCTTTTTCTCTCTTTCCTTTTGGGTTTCTAAGGAGCAGATTACCTCGTGCTTTTGACCCTGAAGAGATTCCAGTGCAGCACGCAATTTGTCACTGATCTCTCTCTCCTTCTGGGTTTCTTCACAGCACATCTGTACTTCAGCCTCTAGCTGCCTTTTGGAACAAATGGCCTTCTGGTTCATTTTCTCAATAACTGCAGCAAGCTCCACAGTTCGAGACCTCTCTTCTTCCAGCTGGGCTTGCAGCTCTCGAACAAAAGCCTGTTCCAGCAGTGACTCCCTGTGCTGATAAGAAGCACCTTCTTTCACTCTCATGCTCAACTGTTCTGTCAAAACACGTTCATGATTCAAGGAATTCAGAAGCTCCAAAGAACGATTTTTCTCAGCATCCAAATCTTTCTGCAGCTCCAACAGTTTGGTCTGCTCTTGGGACAGCAACGCCTCACAGCGCGAGTGCTCAATCTGGAGTTCCTTGCGGAGATTGCCATTGACTGTTTGCTCATGCTCTAGGGACACGGCCAGCTGGCTGTTCTGCACCAACTGCAACTCCAAGGCAGCCTGGAGCTCCTGTTCAAAATGGGAAGGCACATATTAATATTCCAGCAGAAACACTCATTTGTGAGGCAGACTGGCATCCAGCAATTTTCAACTTCCTGTTTCATCCAGGAAGAAACTCAAGACTGAACTTGAGTAGGTCAGGTATTAAAAAGCTTAACCTCAAGCACCAGAAGCACACTTGTTAGCAACGTGACAGCAAGGTACAAAACCAAAAACTGTCATGTTAAAATATCTTACAGTGCATTTTTTTTTCTCCAAATAGTAAGACTCTCATTAGGAAATCACTATTCCCTATACCTCTCAGTCATCTTAATAAGTGACATCTGAATCAGAAATAACCCATCTTGGTTTAAAAAGAACCAAAAATCTAAGCAGTAGAGAGTAGGTGTAAAACCTCTGGATTTTACAGCCCGTTTCAAGCACACAACAGAGGCTGATAAAAATAATAAATCCCTAGGTCCATTCTGGGAGCCAGCCTTTTTTCAGAAGGAAAGGAAGTGACTGAAGGAGCAGTCCTGGGGCACTGGCAGACAGTCAGCACTAGCACTACCATCCTCCTAGCAGGGGCTTTTGTCTTACCCTTCCAGCGCTACTTCTCCTATGATCTTGCAGAAAGCCAGGGCAGATGCTAAATGGCATCAGCTTTCATAGTAGGGCTTCAAGATACTATTTCAGAATGAAAGACCCAAGCAATGTAAGCTGTGAATGGTTCTGTCTGCTGCACAGTTACAGCTGGGGCAATGTACTTTTCTTTGTGCCCTGGCTAAGTTGGTCCCTGCCTTCCCTGCATGAGCAGTCTTTCTAAAAACAGACAGAGGACATAAGCACCATGCCCTGCTGTGCAAGTAAAAATCTCAAAACTTGGTAGGCTGAACTATTCCCAAACAAGGACAGCAGATGTCTGAAGATTGAAGAGAATGGCAAATTTCTATTTTAGTATGTACAGCTGGGTGTGACAGTGGCTAACCAGTCATTTGCTTTGCTGTAGTTTCTTCCTTTTTTGTAATTTAGTATATAATACCTGGCGTATTTCTGAAAAGGCAGGCAAGCTTCCTGAATTATCCCCTGCATCCTTTTCTGTGCAAAACTGGAATAAAACAAGTCTCTCAACTCTGTGTGTGAATACATTTTTACACACTGGGCAAAGAAGCCAAGTATATGCCTGTGGAATCTGTCTTCACTTACACAGCATGGGGCAGTACAAAACTGGTGAAAAGGTGAACAGGCTACCAAGTGTAATTTCCTTGTTTCAAAGGCTCCAAAAACACCAAGAGAATATGAAAAAGAAGAAAAAAGGGAAAAAACCAAAAACAAGCAATAAAAAAAAAGAAAGAAGTTCAAGTAGGGCAACTGAAAGCTTTAAACAACATAAATACCATGCACATTCAGTAGAAGTTTGTTGGGGTTTTTATTGTTGGTTTGGTTTTTTTAATAGTTAAAAACCACTGGATATAGAAAAATACTGCAAAACCAGCCTGTTAGGTAACTTGATGGACCAAGTGAAATGTAGCACTGAGATGTAGGCCATTACCTCCAAGGCCATTGCCTTCTCATCTTCTGCTTTCTTATGCTGAAGCTGTTGTTCTTCAAATAAACCTCTTAGCTCTGTTTCCTTCAGTTGTTCCCTCTGCAAGTCTTGAAGTGCAGCTGTCAAATCCTTTTCTTTTTTTTCCAATTCAGACCTGAGAAGTTCAAAACAACACTTACGTGTTCAGAACAGAACAGACATTTTGGGCTACCTTTTGTGAGTTGGTCTATTACTTTGTTTCTTCAAGATAGCTCTCTGCTCTTAAAGAAGGCCAGTTTTCAAGATAGAGCTATGTTTAGCAGCTGAAAACATTTACCTCCCTCTGCAAGCAAAGCTAGAATTGCTCTATTTACCAACAACTAAGATTTAGGGAGAAGTTGCCTATCATGGCAGAGTAAAACTGCAGTCCTGTGAAAGGGAAGAACGAACATTGGCATACACTAGGAATAAGGGGGAGAGAAGGGAAAGGAAAAAACCATACACAAGGTGACAGGCAAACCAAAAGACAAAAGCTGCAGAAGTGGGTACATCAGGGTTACAGAATCTGGTCTATTCACTTCTAAAATAACCATACAACATGTTCCAATGTTCTGAGCCAAGGCTACAGAAAAGGTAAATGTGCAAATCTGAACTGAGGAATAAATACATTGGAGCAGTAAGTAAAGAAAAATGAAAATATCCACGAAAAGTGAGAGGTTAGTTTTCCAACTTGTGTTTCCAAGTGCTAAGCCATTTGTGAATCCAATGGCTATAAAGCTCTTTTGGAAATGTTAAAAAAATAAAAAAGAATTTAAAAAATAATAATCAAATCTACTTCTCACCGTAACTGGCTTATTTCCTTCTGAAACTCTTCTAGGGATTTCTGCAGCCTTTCATTCTCTTGCTTACTCTCATAAAGCTCTGATTTCAGGGATGATTTTTCTTTATTCAGGAGATCACATGTTTCAGAGGCTCTCTTCTGCTTCTCAGACATAGTGCTGTGTAGGTCACTTATGATAGATTTTTCCTGCTGAAGCTTATATTCTAATAATTCAACTAGGACAAGAAAGCGGTATATTATTTGTATTACAGAAAACTTGGCAATGCAATCCATTACAGTGGCTCAAATTGGGAGGAAAAAATAAAATACAAATCATCTGTATTGAAGTGTTCTTGTCTGGAATATTCTCTTCTTTTCAAACATGGGATGAATCAGTGGACAGAAACATCTGCAACCTACAGCTCTACTGCTAGCAGACCAGGCAAAGCAAGAACATGAAAGCTGGGTGAGACTATAAGAGCTACTGCAAGTTACCTGTCACTAATGGATTCTAAACATCATAAAGAAAACCCATCAATGTACCAGCAAACGTATATATATATACACACATACACACACATCAAGAATTTCCTGAAAACCAACAAGAATATTTTACTGTCCCTGATGGGTTTTCTACATGGGTACAATATTTGACAGTTGTCCTTGAGTTCTGTTGCTTTGGGTTGTATTAAAGCTCCTCTTTGCTTTTCACAGATTCTTCTCTGCTACTGGTATTAGAAAGAATTTCTTCCTCTGCTAAAATCATAGGAAACCTGAGTGCATTAGTACAACTCAAGAACTGTATAGCATCTACTTCTTTGCAAAATAATCTTCCTTCACCTTTTTATCTTCTATGCAAAAAAAAAAAAAAAAAAGGAAAGAAGTGACTTAGTAAGTAACAAGAACTTGGTGATTACTACCTTTTCTCCGAAGGTGGTGTTCTTGCTTGCTCCCATGATCTTCCACATTGGTAAGGGTTTCCTGTAACTGCTGTAGCTTCTCTTGGTTCTGCAGATGTGTCAAGCGTAGCTGAGCTCGGAGGTCCTGTATTTCAGAGAGCAAGCTATTCCGGTCTGAGGAGAAAAGGTGCTCTACAACCATCTGCTTCTGTTCCTCCTGAAAACAAACAAGGTCCTATTAAATCTGCAAGGCTATTCCTGTATTTTCTGCAATGCTAAGCCCTAGAGAAACCCTTGCAGTACAAGTTTTATAAGAAGGCAACTTCAAATGACTAAGTTCAAGCTTCTGTGAAGCATAACGAAAAATATTAATATTAGTTAATTGATGGAAGCACAAAACAGTAGAAAATTACAGAGCTCAATGTTGCCGATAAAGACATGGTGACCAGAAGAGACATACTGAGTGGTGCTATATGTTGCTGTGTTACCAGGGAGAATGGTGGTTGAAGGTCAAGGCCACCATTCCACTCTTTTGCTTATCACCTTCAATACTCCTGACCAGAGTAGCTACACCAAGAATAAGAAATGTTTTGCGCAGCTGATAAAGAAACAATAGTTGACCACCAGGAATGATGGCTTGGCCACAGTCTCTCACACACACTCTGCACAACAGTAGATAATGAGGTATAAATATTACCCCAATTTTATATTTCATTTGGAGGGGATCCAGAGTTCAATGCTGGTAAGTCCAGCCACCCCTAGCTCCTCTAACCTCTGAGGACCAGCTAGAACACAAGGGAATTAATCTCTTACCAAACTGATCCTTCAATAAATGCAACAGTAGCAAAAAAATTCCCTTGCTTCACTAGCTTCCATATAGTAATGATTGTTTACACGTAATAGTTACTACAAAGTATCTGCTCTGAACCTAAATAGTAGATATCATCATAAAAGAAGTCCCAAACAGATTCAGCATTAGTTCAATACATTTTCAAGTGAAGTCTGTGAAGCTCTAGATGAATTCTTGCCCTAGTCCTCTTTTATCAAATATTTCCTTCTCACTATCACAATCTTTCTGGAAGCCAGCTGAAATGCTCAGGTTGCTTTGCAATGCAATACAATACACAATGTCTGAGAAAAATGCTATCAAAACAGACTATAAAAACCCACCGATCGCACACAGTCTGGATCAATGCACAAGATGCTTAACGACAGAACTAATAAAACTGGGAAAACCTTGAAAAAAGTGAGAGAATAAAATAAGTTACTTATGAGCATAATATTTTGCAAGGTTTTCTTACTTGTTGTTTTATGACATACTCCAGTTTTTCCATTAATGAACTTTCATCACCAGACCCATGACTGGAGAAGTGAGACTTCAAGTCAATTTGCAACACACTTCTCTCCTTCTCAAACACTCTCTGTACTGCTTGCAGAAGTTCTCCTCTCCAGTCAGCTGCAGTACCTGAAAATTCCTGTTAAAAATAATTCAAGGGTTTTTAGATGGCATCTCTCTCAATTTCTAAGCCACTGCTTTTCATACCATTGCTGTGTAAGAGTACACCTATGTGTTAATCTGAGTTGACCAAAGGTAAAGAGGCCTGTTCAAATCTCAGAAAGAGTCCCTTGCTCCTCATACATACATGTGCCGCCGCACAATAGTTAAATACATTTCTACAGACATTAAGAAATGTGTATTTTCAAAGATAATTTTATTTTCTTACCTTGTCTCCTCTATCTGCCACCTTGCTAAGGTAGTCTTTCAATGACTGTATAGCATCCAGCAATGCTAAGCCCTCCTTCCGCCATCCCTCCATCACCGTTCTGGTCTGATGAACATTTTTCAGCTCCCTAAAACCAAAGGGACGTTCTGATAAAGCCAGTATTTTGCGGCTTTCCTCATACACCATCGTCAGCACAGTCTGAGAAGGAAAAAAACCAGTAATGCACACCATTAAGAAACAGGCATTGGCATGCTAATGGTGTAAGAGTGGGATGGGAGAGCACTAGACAACAAAAACAAGAAAGCTGTCTGAGGCTGTGATACAGCTAAAGGCACACAGGTCTGCCCAGCTATTTGGTATGCTTAATAAACTAAGAGTACACACACACAAGAGCCAAGAGTTACCAAGGAATTTTTATCTCCTAACACCTGAGGTATGTATACTGGCCACTATGTTCCTAAATGCTGCATTCACAATGATCAAGTACAAATATCAAAGTCTGTCAGTGCACCTTACTGCTGCATGCATCAGCACACTAATACACAATTAAGCCAAGGAAATGTACTTGGTATTTGTTGTTTCTGAACTATTTAGCTAACTTTCCTGGGAATAAATTAAATTCTATCAAGTCAGAAGCCATGTTACTAAACCTCAGTGATGCTGGAAAAGTGAATTATGTATTTAGACAGCCTTAGCTTAATGTAGCAGATTACGTACAAGTAACATACCCTAAAATATGCTTAACAATTTACACAGTAGAAATTGTTTCCTTTGACATTGTTAAGCAAAATAATATCTTCTAAATAAATTCCCTGTTTATAAACTATTACATCATGCACAGATGTTTCCTGGTCTCTTTTCAAGGAAGGTCACTAGAGATTTAAGTCCTCTTCCACATACAGCTCATTGGAAATATCCCAGCCTTGGTCTGGAATTGTTCCTCACTGCTACTCGCTTTAACACCACCACCACAGAGCAATTTTCTTTAACTCTTGATTTTTTTTTTCCTTTGTACTTCTTTGAATGAGTTGCTTAGAGTTGCTTTTCTTTCACCAGAATCAAAATAGTGATTATTTCAAGAGCCAACATTAAATAATGAAAACCTTTAATAAACTTTAGCAAGAGAAAGATACTAAAGCATTCAAACTCAATGTTCAGTACTGGAATATCCATTCAGATCTCACAGCCAGTGAAGTCTAGACTGATGAGCCATAACAGAAACTAAATAAAAACCCTCTGTTGAAGACAAGATTAAATCCTTCCACAAAGTTTATGAAATAATGCTCTTTGAAAATTATTAACTTTTTAGACACAGAATCATAGAATGGTTTGGGCTGGAAGGGTCCTTTAAAGATCATCTAGCCCAAGCTCCCTGGCCACACTTTTTGATGCAGACTAGGATGCAATTGGCTTTCCAGACTGTGAGTGCACATTGTCAGCTCATGTCCACACAAAACTGCTCTCAGCCCCTTCATAGAATCATAGAATTGTTAGGGTTGGAAGGGACCTCAAGGATCATCTAGCTCCAACCCCCCTGCCATGGGCAGGGACACCTCACACTAGATCAGGCTGCCCAGAGCCACATCCAGCCTGGCCTTAGAAACCTCCAGGGATGGGGCTTCTACCACCTCCCTGTGCAACCTGTCCCAGTGTCTCAACACCCTCATGGTGAAAAACAACTTCCTAACATCCAATCTACCCATTTCTATTTTTTTCCATTCCCCCTAGTCCTATAATTACCTGACACCCTAGTAAAACAGTATATATACATATATACACACACACACACCCCATCCCTCACTCTCGCTAGCCTCACAGATAAGATGATATGGAGCACAGAATTTCTCCCTTTCTCCAGATGTAATTCCTGAAGTGCCTGAGAGCTCATTCAGCCACAGAACTAAACCAGAGTTCCAGGCATGTATTTTCTTAAACTTGCCTTATTGACTAGTATAAGCAATCACTGCTCAGTCTTCTGCATATTCTTTATGCTCCCTGAACTTACTCTGAATGATCCCTCCACACCTCTCACTAGTGTTTCCACAGGTCTCCATCATATCTGAATTATGAGAATAGGCAGGGGAACATGATGTCAGCTAGCTATGCTTGTTATGAAAAGCTTTCTGCCCAGGCAGAATCCAAGGTAAATCCCTAAGTTCGATCAATTGGTCCTTGCACCACCACATTCTGGAACATAGACAGTGCTGTCCTAGCAAAACTTGATTTCAGTTCTAGCAAGTACAAGCAAGACAAGTGTCAGTAAATTTGTCAAATGAGGAAGGCAAAAGTGACTCAAAACCAATAACCAAGTTTAAATCTTTACAGAACAGTTTACAGTGTAAAAGTAGAAGCTAACACCATTTTATACTGGCATTTCATTTTCACTGTTTCAGTTTTAATTTTCTGGTATACTTATATTAATCATATATTACCTTCAGCTGTGGTGAAAGTATTTCCTTTTCTCTCATTGATTCCACAATATCTGGAAACATTCCACAGTACTGCAGATAAGCCATGAAACTAGTGTCTAGGTGGTCTGATGTTTGTAGCTCTTTCTTCAGTTTAGCTGCCAAATTTGAGCTGGTATCTGAAGAAAGATACAGCCCCCCAGCCCCACAAATGTTACAAAGATGAAAACAACCTCGAAACCAGCATTACTGCTTGCAAAACCACCACATTTTTTTTTTTGCTAGTATGAATGCAGGGTCAGCTGAAGTTAGTTGGTTAAGATTGGACATCATGTAAATTCTTTTCACAGAAAGACTGGTCAGGCATTCAAATGGGCTGCCCAGGGAGGTGGCTGAGCCACCAACCCTGGATCTGTTTAAAGGTCATTTGGATATGGTGCTTGGGGATATGGTTTAGGGGTGAACCTTGTAGAGCAGGGGTATCAGTTGGACTTGGTGATCCTGAGGGTCTTTTCCAACCTGAATGCTTCTGTGACTGTAATAGTCTCAACTAACTTCAGTAAAAACATTGTAAGTTGCCATTGCCTCCAGGGAAATAAGGATAGTGTTGGAGCTGTCAGGACTCACTAAAACCCCATCCCTCCTTTTCAGTATATAAAGCTGAAAAGGTAAAACCAGATTTCCACTAGTACAAATTACAAGTCTTTCTAAAAAAAGAACCATCTGATAAAGGCATAGTTTTCAAGTAAAAAATCTCCAGTAGAAGAAAACATTTACGATATTTTTGTACTGAGGTTAAGAAGAGGTGAAAGGAATCTGCAAAGTTAAACTTACTGCTGCTATATCCATCACTCATCACATCTACAGCAGATGCTCTTGATCTTGCATCATCTTGTAAATCAGAAGGGGTTAAAGTGAGATTATCAGCTTCTCTCATCTGCTTGGAAATAATTTTTTGCATTAATTTAGTTTTCCGAATCCAGCTGTACAGCCTCCTGCATTTATAGCAACTTTGTTACTAGTGCAGATTTTAGTGAATGCCTACTTAAGCACAGTGTCAGAGATGGCAAGTACCACAATGAATGCAACACTGGTGCTCTTTAGAACCGATTCCACCTCAGTTCCCACCCCCTACAAATACATATTTGTAATTAGTTGTCCTTCAAAAGCAAGGCACAAATATTGCAGCCAAAGAATAATTTTCTGAAGCACAGGCTTCTATCTTCCTGTGAAATGACACTGGTACAAATTTTTTTAAAAAAACATTCCATTAGAAAAAACACAGCTACCCAATTTTGGACCAGTCTCTTCTAATACTCAAAGATATTCTTAAGTAGAAAACTGTTACAGTAAATTGAGTAACGTGGCAGGAAAAAGATTTTGCTGATTTTGGCTCAATTCCTTGCACGTGAAGTATTATCATATGTATGTTATTTCCATGTAGCATCACTGCTACAGTGCCAGGACTGTGAGAGCACAAGAGCAAGGGGAGACCTCATTGCTCTCTGCAACTACCTGAAAGAAGCCTGGAGAGAGAAAGGGGGCAGCCTCTTCTCCTTGGTGCCAAGTGACAGGACTAAAGGTTTCATGATGTGCTGGGGCAAGTTCAGGCTAGAGATTAGGAAATATTTATTCACTGAAAGTATTGTCAAACATTGGAATGGTCTGCCCAGGGCAGTGGTGGAGTCACCATCCCTGGAGGTGTTCAAGTGGCATGTGGACCTGATGCTTAGGAACATAGTTATGTGTTGACCCTGTAGTCAAAGGCTGGACTGGATGATCACTGAAGTCTCTTCTAACCAGATGCATTCTGTGATTCTGTAATAGTCATATTTTTACTGATGCCACATCAGCAGCATAGAGATGTGCAGGACACATAGCCTGATGTAAGCAGCTTATTGCTCCATTTTAGGCCTTAGAAGACTATTTTCAATTTTTAGAAGCAGTGGTAAACAGCATTTTAATACAGGTCAGAATTTGCTGTACTGTCTGACAGTGAGAGAGGAACTAACAATTGTACATCCATAATGTTACTGGACCTACTGGTCATGGCATGCAAGTTTCTACTGCTTTCAGGTAATGGTCCAACAATGATCTTAAGGGACAGAGCTGAGCTGTGTAATTAAAAGGACATCAGACATGAAATATAACTTACCAAAATCTTCTCCATATCTTGGTCATCATCAACAGAGTAGGTGCTTTCAGAAAAAGCTGGGGATTTTCTATCTACTACCACTGTTGCTTCCTCACTGCCATTTTCATACAAGTTAGAATATCCCAGGAATACAGAATTATCTTCTTGCCCAGATGACCTGGTGTGCATCATTTCAAGATCTGTGCTTTCAACTTCTGAAAAGGGTGTCAGGTGAAGCACTGGTCGTAGCTCCATGCTTATATCTTGCTTTCTCACAATCTCAGGTGAGCCCCATGAAGCCATATTTGCAATGAAATTCTGGAAGTCCTCTGAAGTGTCTTTCTCTGTGTTTAAATTGTCTTTTGAAGATTCAGAAACCTGAGGAATTTCCAACATTTGCTGGCAATGCTTTTTCAAATCTTGCTCCTCCTTGCTGATCATGTCCAGTTCCTGAGGTAAGATATTTTCTTGTGATTTCTTAACCTGAGTTTTTGAATTTATATTGTGAGTCAAGTCAAACAAAACAAAATAACACATATTAAAGTATTAAATACCATTGATTTTACAGCTGAAATCCACACATTTTAAAAGGTCTTCTCAAATATAATAGTTGCATCTATTATTCTCCAGTTTTATGTAAAAATGATCAGACACTATTTCATATGCCAGCTACTCACTTGGGCAAAACAAACTTGACTTGGAGAAAATATATTTATTTCCTTTAGAATAGAGTTGAATGGCAAGAAACAAAGGACAAACACTGAAAGAGATTCCCCCCTCTCCATCCTTTTTTCCCCAGGCTCAATTTTGCTCCTTCATTCCAAATTTCTCCATCTCCTTCCCTGCAGTGGATATCTGCTCTAGCATGGTCTCTTCCTCACACCTTCTTCCTCGTCTCAGTCCTCACTGCCTGTGCAGCATTTTGCCCTTTCTTTAATGTGCTTTCACAGCAGTGTCACGCATGTGACTAACTCGCCACAGCCATTTTTATGCCACAATATTTATCTTCACCCTTTTTACAGCACTAAAAAGGATAAATTGTAAGGCTTTATAAAACACATATAAATGGGATTATTTTAAAAAGCAGATAATGCTGTTAAAAACTAAGTCACATACCAGTTTTTCAGTAGGGGAAGCTGGTACTCTAAATGACTGATCAACATTTGCTTCCAGTTCTTCCAGTTCCTCCATTCCTTTCTGAAGGACTTCATGATTTCTTTCTCTCTGGTTGAAAGACTTGAGAGGATTGTTCTCTCCACAACCACATTGCTCCTTTGGCTTGTACAACTCAAGTTGTGAGGTAAGTTCTCCTCTTTCCAGTCGTAAGGCTTCAAGCTCTTTCACATATGCCTCAATGTGACCTTGCAGCTTTGCAGTGCTACCTTGTAGTTCACTGATTTCTCTCTGATAAGCCTCTTTTTTCTGTTTCAGTGCTTGAACCTGGGAACCAAGTTCAGAAACTTCTAATTGAAGATTACAAACATCTTGAGCCTGACTTGCATCTCTCTTTTCCAACTTGCTTTGCAGCTCTGCTGTCTTTTCTGTTAAATATTGCAACTTGGCTGCATCAGATTCTCTTTGATCTGCCATTGTCTTCATTTGCACATCTTTCTCCAGAATATGTGCATCTCTTTCTCTCACAGTATCTTCAAGTTCTTGAATTCGAGAAGAAGTCAGCCTTGCTTCAACCTCTCTCTGAGAAAAACGTGTTTGGAGAAGGCTGTACTCCTCCTGAAGTGCATTGTACTGTATTCTCAAAGAGGTTAGTTCTGCAACAGACTGCTCTGATGACTCTCGTAATTTTTGGCATTTTTTCTCCAAAATTTCCACTTCCATGTTGAACTGTGATTCCTTCTCTTCCAGTTGCTGCTGCAGAGCTTCTCTAGCAGTAGAGACAAGCTCTACTTCCTCCAGAAGTTCTCTCACTTTGGAAAGCAGCATTGCATTTCTTCTGTTTGGATCAGTGTCACCCTGACAACCTGCAAGTCCCTCCCTCAACTCATTCTGAAGGTTCTCCACTGGCTTTCCCAATGCAAATTGATAGAGATCTTCTTGGTTATCACTAACTTCATGACATACTGGTCCAAATTGTGCCAGCTCTTTTTGAAGCTTCTCAATTACCCCATGGAGTTGCTCTACCTCTTCATCTTTGTCCTTACGCAGCCTTTCCTGGTCACCACGAAGGTGCTCAACAAGTGATCTGAGTTCTTCAATCTCAGATTTTTGGTCTTCCACAACCTAAGCAAAAGGATATGGTCTGAGTATTACTGTATGCATGCAGAATTACTATTGCACATAGAGTTTAAATTACATTTTTCTTCCAAATCACACAGGCATTAATTCACACATTTAACAACAGGAAGAACTGCACACTTCAGCTGGCAGCTATTCATAACACTGGCTATTTTCCTAAGGGAATTATCAAGTAGATTTCATTTACAGTATAATTCTGTACACTTAGCATCCTTCAAAATCAAACAATAAACATACAGCAAGGACTCCTACTTTATTCTCCAGAGTAGTCTCTAACTCATGCTGGAGCTTCTTCATCTGCTCATTCAAGTGATCAATTTCTTGATTCTTTTCTTCAAGTAGTGCTTGTGGGAGTGACAAAGCTGAGGAATCACTAACACCCAGGTCCTGATTTTGCTTCTCAGAAAGTTTTGTTAGATCCTCCTAAACAGAACAAAAAGCCCAGTCTCATTAGAAAGGACTTCTCCCCCAACCTAATGGCAGAACAGAACCAAGAGCCTTATTTAAACATTCTCCTCCTTATTGTAATGTTAAAAAACTGAAGAACACAACTACAGCTACTTTGTTTAGATTTGTACCACTGGATTAGATTGCCACAACATTTCCCAAATTTCAAGGAAAGAGGTGAACAATTCAGCTGTCAGGCTGACAACCAACCAGTTTTCTGATTTGCTGTAAAATGGAACTTCATAGTGTTTACTAAATGACAACACTGTAGTTCATAATCTGCTGGGTCTAGAAAAAAAACCTTTTTATTTAAAGCAAATGACTAGAAAATATCACCATCAGAATGAATCTAGAGTATGGAGAAGGGGAGTGGGGGGTGTGATCTACTTCATTAACCAGCAATAATAACAATAATGCAATTTTCTCTTGACAAGAGAAACAAAGTATTTGTTTATAACATCACAAGATGAAGACCACAATACTCAAGGAAGAAGGTCTCTGAAGTGATAGCTGCTACATACTAAAGATAAGGAAACCTACCTTCAAGTGTGCATTCTCTAACTGAAGCTGGCTGATGCTGGAAGTGCTAAGATTTTTTTGCATCTCTAATTGCAAGTTCAGCTGCAATATCTCCTTGTCTTTACTCATCAAATCATCTTTGTATTGTTCTAGTTGGTCTAACAAGCTTGCGATCTAAAAACCAAAGAAAATGCATAGTTGTCACAATTAAGTGCTCTTATTTAAGCAGAAAAGATGAAACTTCATTCAATCACCTTGTCTACTAAGAGCATGTAACTTCAGAAAATTCTATTATTTCAGCTCGTTCTAATCTACATGAATAAAATACTTGCAACAAAAGAGTGAGAAGCTCCTCACCTGTGAAACCAAAGTACTGCAAGAGTGGTTTTCTATTAAAAAAAACCCTACCAAAACTCTTTACCTGTCTTTCCTTAGTCTGAAGTGCTTCCTGCTCTGCCTGTAATTGCTCCTTCAGCACTGGGGCAGAACCACCACTATCCTCTGGTACTTTGTGCCGTGCTTCATCCAATTTAGACTGCAGGGCAGAGATCTGAATTAAGTTATTGTATTGTTGTTGTTGCAATGCCTCTTTATCCTGAAAAATACATTTTTTAATATGTTAAAATTAACTGTTGCCAATATACATACCCACCTAACCAAAACACTTCATCCCTGATAAACCCCAGCACAAAACCCCCCACACACAAACCCTATGGCTTATAAACATGAACTCAAAACCGCTGAATGTCTTTAGCTTATGTAGGTTTTTACCCTTTACTTTTCCTAACCCAAGTTTAGCAACTTCTGAAAACTTAACATTCAGTGATATATCATCCTTTCACAATTACAGTGTTTTATGTATTTAGAAACGTGAACATCTTGTTCCTGTAGCCATTTTAAAAATTAAAAACAGCAATTAAACTAAAAAGAAAAAAAAAACAGTTTAGACCACATCAGTCTCAAATCCTCAAAGCTGACAGATCCACCACCACTACTTAACCAAGGAAAATTGCTAGAAGGAAACAGAAGCATTTAGTTTAAGAAGATGGAAAAGGTTACTCAGATACTTGGTAAAAGACAAATATTTTTGTTAACTGGGATGTGATTCTTAACACTAAACTGTGATTAAATCTGTAGTAGTAACAAAGGACTAAAATGTTCAGATTACAGCAAATAGACCTGGCTCAAATACACATAGAAGGAAGATCTGATGATTAAGATGATTTGAAGAGCCCCACCAGTAAGCTGGGAGTCTTACTCTGCTTGAAGGTAAGAAGGCTCTACTGAGGGACCTGGACAGGCTAGATCAATGGGCCAAGGCCAATTGTATGAGATTCAATGAGGCCAAGTGCTGGGTCCTGCACTGTGGTCACAACAACCCCATGCAATGCTACAGGTTTGGGGCAGAGTGCCTGGAAAGCAGTCTGGCAGAGAAAGACTTGGGGGTGTTGATTGACAGCTAACAGAAAATGTGCCAGCAGTGTGCCCAGGTGGCCAAGGTTGCCACCAGCATCCTGGCCTGTATCAGAAATAATGTGACAAGCTGAAGCAGGGAAGTGGGCCACTCACTACAAGACACTAAAATGCTGGAAAGTGTCCAGAGAAGGGCAACAAAGCTGGTGAGGGGTCTGGAGAACAGGTATTATGAGGACTGGCTGAGGGATCTGTGATTGTTTAGTCTGGAGAAGAGGAGGCTGAGAGGAGACCTCCTCACTCTCTAGAACTACCTGAAAGGAGGTTGTAGTGAAATGGGTGTTGGTCTCATCTCACTAGTGAAAAGTGATAGGATGAGAGGAAATGGCCTCAAATTGTGCATGGAGAGGTTTAGGTTGGATATTGGAAAAAACTACTTCACTGAAGGGGGTCTCCAATACTGGAATAGGCTCCCCAGGGAGGTGGCTGAATCACCATCCCTGGAGATATTTAAGACACAGATGTGGTGCTGAGGGACATGGTTTAGACTGAGAATTAGATAAAGGTTGGACTCTGTGATCTTAAAGGTCTTTTCCAATTGAAATGATCCTATGATTCCACGTTTAACATTCAATAATACTATCTTCTCAGGAAATTATAGAGAAGCAGAAAAGCAGCTCTGATCCATGCAAACCCGACAACTGTCAAAAAGCAGTCTCTAAGTAGGGCTATAATTTGTAAAAAGAGAGCTAGTTTAAAACTGTGGCTCTGGTGCCTACCATTAATACAACAGGTTAACTCAAAGAACACTAACATATTCACTGATTTCCCCCATGAAGATACTGTCTACAAAATACCACTCCCCTTTAAGTAAGTAGTTTCAATTACCTGTTTTAATTCAGTTTTCATTTTCTTCATTTTTTCCAGTTGTTGTTCCAAGTGCTGCACAGTCTTTGAGACTTCAGTACCGCTGCGCTCCAGTTCTCTTATCTGTGCCACCAGTTTCTCTATCTCTTTATCACGAGCTGCAATTTCTTGGTGTTTTTGCTCCTTTTCTAGTAACACCTTATTGTAATCATCCGTCTTCTCTTTTACTTCTGCTTGCAAATATTCTACCTACACAGAAATCAGGTTATACAGATATTCAGGCCACGTAACAACTTTCCAGTTGGAATCAAGAATAATTTCATGCCCAAGGAGGAAGAATTTTGCTGTGGACTAAACTACTGCTAAAATCCCAGAAGAAAGTAAAACTGGATGTGGACAGAAAGGATGAAAAAGCAAGTTTCTGAAATCTTGTTTTCCAAATGCAGCAGATCTTAAGTGCACATTTGATTACTCTCTCTTAATGTGTACTTCTTACAAAGTACTGGATGAAGACATACTTTCAAGGCTCAGAGGTTTGTTGGAGTTTTGTTTAAGACTTAAAAAACCCTCCATGAATTATTACTAATAGCATTAGATTCTGTAACCTCAGAACCCTTTTGTTACTCAAGGAACTCCACTTTAAAGGAATATACCAAGAATTGAAAGATAAATATACAACAGAACATATTCAAATGCCTGCAAATCAGAAGTTTCACAGTAGTCAACATTAAACTGGTCTTTTTTCAAATAAACTCTCTTAAATATAAATAAATTCAGTATTTAAACTTGCAGAGATCCAATCATGCACAGAGCTGCAGGAAAACAGTCACTCATTCATCTCAGGAATTAACGTGAAGGCAAGGCTAGGGGCTCTGGTGGGTAACAGAAGCAGGAGAGAACCAAGTGTGACAGAAACTGCACTGGAAGTGATAAAGTTATTAAGCACAATGAAAGCAAGCTGAGGTAGAAAAGCAACAGGAAACCTTTTAGAGAAGAAACAATTTCATCAATTAAGGAAGATCAGATTTTGTAAGATAAATGTCTGAATTTAGGCAAATTCCACTACAGTATTAACACAGTAAAACCTCTTTGTACTAATATAGAGCTTTACATCTTCAAATACTGTAGAGATAATACTAAAGCAGAAAAACACCCTCTAGCAAAGTACAGAAGAACAGACTTAAGGTAGTCAAATTATTAAGCATGGAGAGTATCACAGACTAGTTAAGAATACCAAAAGTGATTAACAATAACATTTCAGCTGCTTACAGGCACATGTACTTTCCTTAATTAGGTAGATCTCTTATTGTCTTTTCATTTCATCAGAGAATTAATCAACTGCCACATATAACACAGGCTTCACATTAAAGCTTTTCAGTATAGAAAAGTCTTTAAGAAGTTTAATACTTTCTAATGCTATAAAATTTTGGCATCATAATTCCAGAAATTATGACATCTTACACATGAAAATAGTGGGGTTTAACCCCACATTGCTAGAAAGCCAGTGCTGCAACTCTGTAGCTAACAAAACACTTTCACAACCTACTCACAAATGTCACTTGCTTGGTTATTTTCCTTCTGTGTCTTTCTCAAATTAAGTTTGAACCCCTTCTGAAAGAGCTTGCAAAGTTACTGCAGCTAGCCGTAGTTTTTTCAGGCATTCCTCTTTATTAAGCCACAAACACACTAGTGACTGTCACCACTGTCCTGGGTTTGGCTAGGATGGGGTTAATTTTCTCACGAGAAGTTAGGAGCCAGCTGAAACAGCTAATGGGCTATCCTATACCATACTAGCATCATGCCCACTATACAAGGAGAGGGCTGACCTGGGCAGATGCAGCAGGTTTTTGTTGTCAGGTGAGTAGGTGATGTTTTATGTCACTCACTTTATATACAACTTCATTAGTATTATTCTTACGTCTATTGATTCCCACTTCATTTTATTGTTCTATTAAACTCTCCTTATCTCAACCCAAGGAGCTTTGCATTTTGCTCATGATTTTCTTTCCCATTCCACCAGGGCATGAGGTGGGGGTTACCATGTGAGCAGCTCTGTGGGGCTCAGCTGCTGGCTGGGTCTAAACCATGATATCCACATCTTGGATAGAAAGCAAGCTGTGGCCTTAACAGTGTGACGTATCTTGAATAACCTGACATGTATCCTTTAGCCCAAATCTGTCACAGAGTTATACCTTCTGGGTACAAACAGATCTTCAACAAGACATGTGGTCCTGAAAATAAACTTTGCCATTCTTTTTCTGACCCTTGCCACAGCGTAAGTAACACGACGCAGACTACGCGTGTGATGAACTCAGAAAATCTTAATGCTAAATAACGATGCAGAATGTAATCACTCTCCTTCTTAAGAAGGCTAACAAAGTCCTATCAGAGGTTGCAGAAGGTAAATGACCATCAAGTGCCCTTCAGCATGGACATTTCACTTTATCAAAGATTCAGCTATTCCTACAAGATTTGCCTCCATAACAGAGGTGCACAATTTCATAAACTGTACATAAGTAAACAGAAGGAAACTAAATTGGGTAGTACACACATTAAAGTGCTGTTAAGAGCAGGGCCACAAACAAAAGCTGAAAACAGAGTGTATCATTGTAATTCCACCATCCTTGCTTTGTACTCCAAACCTCAACTTCTCATTTCACGCCAAAAAGCTCTTCTAAAGTAAGTTACTGTCTGTAATATATATGAGCAATAAACCAAGGGAATGAAGCACTTAGGTACAGGAAATTAAACTAAAAGCAGTTCTTTACTCCATACAAGAATTCTGCTACCCTAAGAACATCTATCCTTATCTTCAAGTTAAGCTGAAGCATCACTGACATATCAAGAGCAGGAGAAAAATCTAAAGCAGATCCAAGCAATAGAAAGGTTTGAAAGGAAAAGGAAAGAAAAGTTAGAGATGTTCATGCTGTTTTCCATACCTGCAGAATCAATTCATAGTTCTGTATAATGTGAGAGAAGAAAACAACAAACCAAAAAAAACACAACAAAAGCAAAGGTTAATCTTTGAAACCAAGCATCAGACAAATTAAAATGTCCAAAAAAGGACTATTTATAAACTTCAATTGGACAAAGCATGCAAAGAACATTATTACAATTATTATAGCTGGAAAAACTAACCACATTTATAACCCAGAAGTCAACCCTCAGATGTGCTCTGTGGAGCAGAGTGTCTGTATTGCTCTCCTCAATTAATTTAAACTAGACTCATAGCCTGTAAAACTTTACTGTAATACACATACTACATTTCTTTCCACCTCCATAAGTAACAGTGTCAGTACACTCTCACTGCCTAAACACAGCCCAGGCAGCTGGGAAAAAAGCTGATTTCTGGGTGACAGTGAAGGAAAAAAGCCCAACTCTTTCAAGAGCCAGTCCCCCAAGACAACAAAGGCTTTGGTATTTAATTGCAGTAAACAAACTTCTTGTGCTACTAAGTGTGATTTTACTCACCGTATACTCTCTGGGCTCTCCTGAAATCTGTGGCTTTGATGAAAGTTTTAACTGCTCTTCCAGTTTCTGAATTTCCTGCTGAAAATCATCACGCTCATGTTCCCTTTCTATAGCTTGCTCCTGTAAACCCAGCCAGAGATAATGAAAATATTTGTAAAGAATACTGAGCACAAGAAAAAATTGGGGTTTATTTCTGTGGTGAAGAAACTATGCTTTCTTAAAAATAATTAACATCTTGAAAGCATAGCTAAAATTACAGGGAAAGAAAAAACAAACTTTTTTTTTTACTCCAATGCACATAAAAACTACAATTAAAGCAATTAATAAAAACTTTTAAATTATCCTGCAATAATACTACAGAAAGGCAATTAAAAAACTACCTTTTTTTTTTTTTCCCTTTAAGACTAGAATATCAATGTCTTAACTTCAAACAAAAAGGAAAGTATTCCATTTTGGGAACCATCTTCCAAGTCTCAATCACAAACTAGGAGAATTATCTATCATCTCCAAAAGCATGGGTAAGTGGTAGTGAGCTTGCTTACATCCATGAATTGCCGCTGGTTTTTAAGTTGTTTTTCAAGAACCTGAATTTGCTGTTTTAATTCAGCAATCTCCAGTAACTGTGTAGCCAAGTCCTGATTACTGTGCAGCTGTTCTTCCAGTTCCACCTCCAAAACTTTCATTTGAGAGCGTAGGTTGGAATGGTCCTTTTCTGCCTGGCATTGAAGCTCTAACTTCTCCTTTGCTAAAGATTCTACTTCCTTGAGTAGACCTGAATAAGAACACAAAACTAGCATCAGTTGTCAGTGTGGGGCACAAAAATCAAACTGTGTTTAAGAGGAGATTAAATTCAGGTACTTCAGACAGCATCAAAACCAAAGCAGGGGGGGGCTTCTGAGATGGTCTGTAAGAGAAGTCTGATGTGTGACTGTCCATTGTGTCTCTGAAAGTTATCTCTGGTACAGACTACTGTGTTATGTAGTAAAAAAGAACACAGGCATCTGTTCTCAATCCCAATGTGAATTCTGGTTGGAGATATTCTGGGCACATAGAAAGCTTTCACTGTCACCCCCGAAAACCTCACAATTCCAGAGAGACTCCTCTCACCTGACCAGGAGTCCTTCAGATTCCCTCCCCAGATCCTTGCCCTCTCAACCCTGGTTCCACATTCTTCTTGCCCCAGAGGCTCTTTCCAAATCACAGTAGATCCTCAATCCTCCAAATTCACTCCATTCCACATGTGCTCTGTCCCTAAATTTAAGCCCCACATCCCACTGTCAGCCAATTAGACTCTCATTCCCATCCCTCTAACTGTTCTATCCTAAATCTTTGCCATCCCTTCCTTCCTGATTTCTCATCCTTAGATCTTCCAACATCCAGTCTCAAATCACCCTGTCAATTACTCCTCTGCTTCTTTCCGTGCTGGATGCTGCTGTCGACCCCTACATTGAGTTAGAACCTAGTCCATCTTTTCAGTGGCCACCAGTGCTTAGCCCTCCCACAAAAAACTGGCTGCTATAAGAAAGCAAAGGTGATCTTTTTCTCTGAAGCTGAATGAGGATTAAAACACAGAAAAATCATCATGCTTACGGAAAATTAGTCTGGTTTTGACACAACAAAGGCAAGAAACAAGTGGGGAGGAGATGGAACATTTTCCTATACACACTGCATACTGCAAGTATGAAAACGTATGTGACTCAACATTATCAAGAGCTAATTTATACCTACAGACTGTTGGATGCATTGAATACACTGTTCAGGAGGCCCAAATGGAGACTGCAATGGAAATGCATTTGGAGTAAAACTATTTTAATGTGAATATAGCTAAGTAACCTGAACAAGGAAAAAAAAGTCTGGCTATGTGATATTTAAAAGCAAAGTCCTGCAAGAGCTCATTATTTTACTTTTTGAATTTTCAATTCTTCATCCTAAATGCCTTCAGTCATAGAGGAAAAGGGAAGCTTATTATTCCAATAAAGACTTCAACTACTCATCCAGCTTAGTTCTCAGAATGGTACCATTCACTTTTCCAAGCATGATCAATTCAATCTACATGATTTCTGACTTAACATCATTTTAAACTGCTCCTACAAATCTTCAGAAGCAAAAGCAATGCCACAGCTTCCTGACAACATCTTTCCTAGTGCTTCACAATCCATAAGTATTTAATTAGATTTCTAGATACTTTAAAACAAGCCATGAAACACAAACATTTTTACCTCCATGCTTAAGAGGGTAAGTGCAATGCAAGAGCATTTATAGTAAACTTCAGGGAAAACGTCACTGCAGTAAGGACAATGGAACATAGTGTGCACGGACTGTGGAGTCTCTGTCTCTGGAAATGAAAGAGGCTGCACAAAGAGAAGCTGGACTAAACCAGCTCTCAAGGTTCACAGCAGTCCTGTGATTCTGATTTAGTCACCCATTTCTCCTACTGCAGCAACTACGCTCTCTCTGCATCAAGACAACATTAAAATATGCAACATAGAACTAAAAGGTTAATTGAGCAAAAGAAAACTGAGCAGGTGGAACTGTACCACATTATTTAACCATTTGTTAGATTTGCTAAGCAAACGGATACAAAAGTGCTTATCAGCCACCTGAATTCTTCATTCTATGCATAGCATAGATGTACTGTGCTAATGGACACAGAACACCTGAAGGGAAAAATAAGTAAATTGTTTTGCAGCCACTTTAGGCAATGTCAAGTCCTGCCCTCCCTTGCAGATGGGTATACTGGCACCAAGCTTCACCAGCCATTTAAAGTTTGCTATTGGTTGATAAATACCTATCACAGGATTAATAATGGACTATGAGGAAAAGCTGCAGATACAAACAGACTATCTATTTCAAAACCCTCCAGCTCTGGCAAGTACTTTCTGCCTTGAATTGCCTACCCAAAACTACATTCTGACTATATTTTATTCCATGCACTTAATTTTGCAAGTTCATAAGTACCAAGGGTGATATCTCAGATGTCTACATGATAACAACTGTGAAATTTCTGTGCCAGGCTCCCTACTTTTTACAGCACAGTGCTAAACGATCACATCAACTAAGCTCCAAGTTTCCTAATTAAATGTTCATTGAGTTGTTCATGTAACTCAAGCTCTGCCCAGAATGCATGCAGGTAAATGAAGGATTCCCCAAACTATTTTCTCTCACAACGCACTTGGAGCCTTCATGACATGCAACGCAGCAAGTTACTGAAAGCTGAAACTCACAGCCCAGAAAAAAGCCAGCCACAGCGTGAATTTCACTAGCAGATTGAATCCCAGCCATAGCTGCACAACAGAGAAGTTGCTGTGTTTAGGAAATGGGAATAAAATTACACTTTTCTGTATTTGCTTATGCATGGTGCACAGAGGAGGACAGCCACAGGAAGGGCACATGTGTAGACCAACCCCTTAAGACAAGAACTATTGCTTTTGTGAAAACCAGCACAGAATTTTTGCCTTCTGTATCCTGAGAAACATGGTCATGAACATGGTCATGGCATGGATCTTGGGCTCTAGCTCTAGAGTTGGCAGGGCTCATTAGGAGGGCTTTAAACTAGGTTTGAAGGGGGTGGGTGATGAAACCAGTCTGTCTGGAGAGAAGAGAGAGAGTCATAAACTAGAGTTAGACGAGAAATCAGCAGCCCAGCTGAAGTGCATGTACACCAATGCACACAGTATGGGTAACAAACAAGAGGAACTGGAAGTCTTGGTTCATCAGGAAAACTATGATGCAGGTGCCACTACAGAAACATGGTGGGACAATTCACACAATTGGGAGTATTGCACTGGGTGGTTACAAGCTCTTTAGAGGCAACATGCGAGGGAGAAGAGCAGGAGAGGTGGCCCTGTATATTAGGGACTCTCTTGATGCCACAGAACTTGAGGTTGAGGATGAAAGGCTTGAGTGCCTGTGGGTTAAAATCAGAGGGAGGGCTAACAAAACTGATATCCTGGCTGAGTCTGTTATAGACTCCCCCAGCCAGGATGAAGAGGTTGATGAAATGGAGGCTGTCTCAAGATCATCAGACCTTGTCCTTGTAGGCAACTTTAATCTGCCAGACATTTGCTGGGAACTTAACTCAGCAGAGAGAAAGCAGTCCAGAAAGTTCTTAGAGTGCATGGAGGACAGCTTCTTGATGCAGCTGTTAAGTGAGCCTATAGGGGTCAGGCCCTGCTTGACCTGCTGTTCTCAAATAGAGAAGGGCTGGTGGGAGATGTGATGGTAGGAGACTGTCTAGGGTGCAACGACCATGAGATAGTGGAGTTTTCAATATGCAGGGAAATAAGGAGAAGCAATAACAGAACCCTGACTTTGGACTTCTGGAGGGCAGACTTCAGCTTATTTAAGCAATTAATTCGGAGAGTACCCTGGGCAGCAGCCCTTAAGAACAAAGGGGGCCAGGATGGTTGGACCTACTTCAAACAGCAGCTCTTAAAGGCACAGGAACAGGCTGTACCCATATGCTGAAAGATGAGCTGCCAGGGAAGGTGACCAGCCTGGATGGCAAGCATCTCTTGAAGGAATTAAAGGGAAAAGAGGATTTATCGCCTTTGGAAAGCGGGGGAAGCAACTCGTGATATGTTTCATGTAGGAGAAAAATTAGAGAGGCAAAAGCCCAGTTACAACTTAACCTGGCCACTTCTGTAAAGGATGATAAAAAGCATAAGGGTGATAAAAGGCTCAGGGGAGACCTTATTGCTCTCTACAACTACCTGAAGGGAGGTTGTAGACAGGTGGGGGTTGGTCTCTTCTCCCAGGCAACCAGCACCAGAACAAGAGGACACAGTCTCAAGCTGCACCAGGGGTTTAGGCTTGAGGTGAGGAGAAAGTTCTTTACAGAGAGAATTGTTGGCCATTGGAATGTGCTGCCCAGGGAGGTGGTGGAGTCACCACCCCTGGAGGTGTTCAAAAAGGGACTGGATGTGTACTTGAAGCCATGGTTTAGTTAGTCATGAGGTGTTAGGTGATAGGTTGGACTTGATCTCTGAGGTATTTTCCAACCTTATTGATTCTATGATTCTATATTGATGGCTTCTTTTAAGCTTCAAAAGGAACACTATTGCTTTCTGAAGAACAACGTATTGATAAACCTGAAATAAATGGTCAGTCATCTCAGACAGAAATGCAAGTTAATGGAAAAAGTAATTAGGCTAACAGCTTTTATGTGGAATTGAAAATGTTTCATGGACAGCAAGTAAAAAATTTTGGTAATCTCAGTAATGTAATGTGTCTTTTTTTAAGTACACGTACCCTAAGCATATAAATAAATGTCAAGTAACATAAATAACCATTAAAACACAGATTTGTTTCTCTGTGGGGACAAATCTGCTATTTTATTAATGCTAACTTGCATCATGCAATTCCGTTTTGGTAATGTCTCCAGCATAGCCCGTCCTGCTCCCAAACTAATCAATTAGCAAATGCTGAGCTCCGTTCTAAGTGCATTTGATTAGCAAGGCCATTCTACTAAGATTAGTACTTCATGTCAAACAACGGAGGAGGCATCAGCATTTGAAGGAGTAAGTCATATCAATGAACTCCAAACAACATCATTATTATTTATTATATTTCCCAAATAATACAACCAATTCCAAAACAGAGGAAGAGTACTGCAGATGGCTGGGGATGCTTCCCTTTCATTGAGCGGGCAGCTGCAAATTTCAGGACAGTGAGGTGGTTACCAAAAGTATGTTCATTAAAAAAAGCGTTTGAGGGAGAGCTGAAGGGACATAAGGAATGAAGATAGAGTAATGGGCAAGACAGCCCTGTGCAGCTTTTTAATTCTAACTGGAATTTACCTAGATAATCTTTTTATTCACCTGAGGGACTTCATTTATCCAGCTCATGCCCTTTAAGGGTAAAGAAATTACTAGAAGCAAGAGACACATATGCAAGACAGCACATCTTCAAATACGTGTGCTCGTAGGACTAATCTAAAAACCAGTCAGCCATTTACACATTTTGCTTCAGCATTAGAATTCCAAAGACAGTGTAGACTTCTAAAGAGCATTCTTGCTTGGTTGACAGCTGGCTGAACATGAGCCAGCAGTGTGCCCAGGTGGCCAAGAAGGCCAATGGCATCCTGGCCTGCATCAGGAATAGTTTCATCTTTCCTAACTAGTCTTCCTTACCATTCTGCTTTACTCTTCTTTTTTTCTGATTTAACTATCCATTCCATTACATTCTCTAGTCTCCCTTAAGACTTCCTTCAGTTCTTGATGTATTCTTTTTAGCTCTCCATTTTATACCACCTCACAGCAAGCTTAACAACCCACTCCATCCCCTCAAAAGAAAAATTAAGTCAGCAAACACAAAAATAATGGCACAATGCACTTTAAGCCAAATGGCACAAAACATTATTTGTTTTCCTTTAAATATTGATCAGTGTATTGAATAGTCTTTGCTTTAGTTGTGGGTTTTGGTTGTTTTTTTTCTCCATGCATCACAGAAGTTATAAGATTTTTTGCCCAGATATTAATAATTCTGGTAATTTGTTTGGTCTATTTATTAAGTACTATTCCTCCTTGTCAAAATAAAACCAAACCTATCAACTCATTCACTCAGTATTACAGCAACAGACCAGGAAAAAAAACCCCACACTCATAATTACAAACCTGAACCTTCTTTTTGTGCTGCATTAGCTACAGGTGTTCCTAGAAATCAAAACACAGACAGAAAAGAATAGGACATTGTGATCTATTTCTTCTAAATCAAAGAAAATTAGGTGGGGGAGAGGCAAGAGGCACACAAGAGTTGCATAAGAATGATACAGTAGGGCTGAAAGTCAGACAGGACTGTACAACAGAAACTTCTAAGAACTAGAGAGATAATTACAACATCTAGACTGTGTTCAAATACACCCTTCCTATAGAATTCGGTTCCATAACCTGAAACCTAGAGTCTTTAAATTCCTGTAGTACTGACAATAGAGAAATCTCATAGAAAACTCATCCTTGTGGTCTGTATTTCTGACCTAAGCACACACTAATTGCAACTACCTATAATTTAGTCTGCTCAGACAGCAAAGGTCTATGCAACATAGCTGAGGGTGGCATTGTGGTGACGTAGTGTAATGTTGGCGTTGGCAGAAAAGCAGTGATCTCCAGTGACAGAACTGCTACTGGAAGATGATACAGAGAAATTCACTTACAGAAGTACTACAATGACGTTAAGACTGCAAATTCAAGAAGTCAAAACTATATAGTGATTTTTAAATGATTCACAGATTCATCAGTAAGAACCACCATAACCTAGTCTTGCGTTCCTGTATACTGCAAGTCATATAACATCTCTAAATTCCCTCTGTGAATCAAAACAAAAAAAATATCTTGCATAAACCAGTTATATTACACTGGGGTTCTTCAAGGTCTTCATTAAAACACTGCTCTTACTCTTAAAATGTGTGCTCCTTCATGTGTAGTGTGAGTTATCACAGCACCAACTTCCACTCATTGAGTGATATTAGACTCCATCCAGAATGTTGAGGCTCCCCTTTACTACTCTACTTCCTTACACGATTCCTGTTGTCAGCTTACATATCACATGCTCTGTGGAGTTGAGGGAGTGATGGAGTAGGGGAAGAAGTTAGATAGAGCGCTTATTTACACTTGCTTATCTGAGTTTCATTTGATATTTCAGTGGCTGGCTGTGACTTGCAGTGAGTCACCCTTTATAAAAACTTAAACATACCTGTCCTCACCTTATTCTTTCCAACAGTGCTACCTCAATCAGCTTGTTCAACCTATGTTCTTTCCTTTAAAAGCCTAAACAGACTTTGAGCTTGACCATTAAAATCTTTCCAGTCACCCTTACTGATCATGTATGTATATTTTGACAAGACAAGGTTGTGCAGCAGGGGAAAAGCTTATCTATTAAAATAAGTACCTGTCAACACCACAATCTTCCAAGAGTATTTTGTTTCTCCTGTTGTTGTTAAGCTATCACCTTATTCTTGGAACCAGTCAAAAGCCTTGAAACCCTAACTCTTCTCTTTGACTGTAGTGTAAAATGACCAGCATTTCAGCTGCTATCTAGGGTCTAATGATCTGTTGCAACTAACTACTTGTAGTTAATACATGCCTCTTATTTTCTCAGACATTTTAATCTAGCATGAGACTTCATCAGTACTCTTCACTAACAACACTACCAAGAATCAGTGGCTTTATTTTATTTCCTGCTTTTACAAAACACCTTGCTAACCTCTATATCAGACTGAGGGGCTCAGTGGGTCATCAAACCAAAGGCTCATATGTTACAGAAACACATTGCAGCATGCCCTGACTGGAGACAATTTTTTTTACCACTAATAGTTTTATACCCACTCCTCACCAAGAATTGCTTGCTCCTGGGTTAGGTCCTGGAAGCGTTCACGCATGTTCTCCAGCTCCACAACCAGGCGACGCTCAGATTCCTCTTTCAGATTCAAGGCCTCTTCTAATGCAGCTTTTTCTGTAACATAGCCTTCAATAATGCCTAAAAGGCCAAGTCAGAATGCAAATAAAGCAACAGGCAAATTCATCTTTGGAAAGAAAAGCAGCTTGAAAACACAAGTAAATGCTTTTGGGCAAACAATGGAAGGTGACATAGAAATGGAAAAGGGCAAGTCCACTGAAATTTACATAGTAGCTAGGCTTTTTGACTTAACTTACAGAGTAAAATGAACCAGTTAGTGTATCCCAACAGATTTTATGAGGCTGCCATGTCTTAAAATGTTTCCAGACATACAGAATGGATATAGGCTCGACAGGTTTGACGGCCTTGGATCACCTCTTAACACAGCAACAGCTTGACAACTGCTTCAGGGGGCTGAGGTGCAAAGAATCTCCAGAAAGTAGATCAAAACATTAGATTCAGAGTCCAAGAAATTCAGGCATGATTCACAGGAAGAAGTGAAACAGGATCTTGGAAAGACTAAATAAGCCTTAAGGAGCATGACTGAGGAGTGAAAAACAGATGCCACAAGGGCACTCTCAGGGAGAGAAGCTCAACTTTAAGGACATAGAAGCTCTCAAAGATTCTCCTATGTAAAGGTGAAAACCATGGGCCATAAACCTCACAGAGGGGAATCAAACTGACAACAAGCAGTCTGTGATAGTTTTGAGATCAACAGCCTCAGCCTTTTTGTCTCCTGTTAGAGAATCCCTTTATGCCTTCACTACCAAGAAACGCTGCTCCAGCTCATGCTGAATCTCTCCATAAATCAAACAGGTGATCTGGTTTACACTGAGAGCATATAATATTTTCAATAATCCAAGCTCCCATGTTTAGATGTGCAGGAATGCAAATTGCTGGTTTTAAAAATATGGTATTTTCCACACACAGTCAATGGTGTAATTGTAGGACTAAGTACTACTCACATACATACCCCAGGGAAACAAAGGAAGAGAATTAACTAACATTTGCAAGAGAAGATCTATGCTTCAAATAACTGGAATGGACCACAAGTAAATGACTATAAAATCTCTGTTAGTTTCATTTTCTTACCCTCTGCTTTATGAAGCTCTAGTTCCAGCTGATTCTTGGCCTCACATTCCTTGCTGAGGCACTTCATTAGTTCCTGGTGCTGACTAACCACTTGGGCAGTTTCCCGATTTCGGCGGCCGAATTCTTCTTCAAAGTGTGCCTGGTTTTCATGCATTTTCTCCAACTGAAAAAAAACCACAATTATTTTCCCTAGCATTGCACATGCCAGGTAATAACACTACAGACATTGAAACAAAATACCTCTCTATTTTTGATTTTTTTATCAACTAAGGAGCAAGTTTTGAAGTTTCAGTTTAATACGAGGCTGATTCTTCCCAAAAGCTCTGGACACTTGGGGACTCCCTGTACTCACATACCTGTATTTTTGCCACAAACCTTCTGTAGGTACATAAGTTTCTTTACTGTACATAAAAAGAAGAGCCTCCCTGTTGGTTAAACTGTTCAGCTTAACATACTCCCTGACTCACTTAAAATTCAATGCATCGTTACACTTCAGTTGAAGAGATCTGGCCACATCTAATAGACAGTGAAGTCAAGACATCATCAAGTTTCCAAGGCCCCAGTTCTCTGAGACAATCCATCCTGCAATCCTACCTGCAATGTCTGGAGGTCAGATGAAAGGAACAGAGAAGCTCCATTCCCATTTAGTTTATATTTAGTCTACCCTAGTGGATAGAACATTTCACATCTGTAAGCAAACTTCGCTTGAATGCAACTGATGAAGGTGAACTAGAATCTAGATCTGCCATAGCTTGGGTTAGTGCTTTAACCACCAGTTAGCTATGGCATCAGTACCCAAAAGTACCAGTTTAACTCATTCTAGGGAGGCTTTTTAAAGATGGTAAATACACATTTCACACAACCTCTGGGTTGCACAAAATACGGGATGAGAATATGAATTTCAGACATATTCCTTCCTTCACGTTTTCTCTTAAACTATGTGCTTTCTTACTCAACAAACTAATGGCTGTAGCACTAAATTCAATCCTCTAAATGTATTAAGTATTCAGGCATCCACCTCAGGTTCGCAACTTCTCAAAGCCGAATGCTTAGACACTGCAAAACTCAAAATGGAAATACTCAAATTTTCTTTTACAATACTGAGTACAGCTCCTTTTAACACAATTAAACAGCATGTAATTAAAAGGTGTTTGCTTGCTGATATCTACATATTCTCAAAACATTTTAACATGGGACAGTTGTCTTGAACGTGCTTATCAATGCTGACGGACCAATGTAAAATGCAATAAAAACCCCTCAAAACCACTTAATTCTTGGTCTCCTGAAGTTACCAAATGCATCTAAAATCCCAGTTGAAACCTACTTAAGGCAACCATCTTACTATCCTCCTACAGAATTTACTAGAATTAAAAAGAAATGCTTAAGTCTCATTTATTAGAAATGACCAAAGAAGGGTGAAACCTTCACTGTAAGAAGTAGGGGATACATACGTGTTTCCATACTGATATCTTGTCACACACTCAGAAAAAACCCTCTTTCTTTTCAGTAGTCAGTCCTACAGAGTGCTAAATATGCAAGCCTCAAACAGATTTCAGATTTTCAGTATAATTACACAAAATTTTACTTGTTTAGTTGATTCTGTAACCATTTCCAGAAGTCTCTCCACTGCAGTGTGCAAACGCTGACAGATTTTCTGTATCACTTCTTCACTTTCACAGGCCAGTTCTGGCTTTGTAAAAACACTTTCACAAAAGTGTTGGCTCAACTCAGACCCCTCATCAGTCACTGAAGACAGCTGGTTGCATTCTGTGAGACTTTCATCAAGCAGCTCATCTACTGAAAACAAAGGAGCTGTTTAAAACACAGAAAAATGACACATCACTGGCCACCAAGACAACCACCAAATCAGACAGTGATGCTGGTTGGTCCTGAAGAGGTATCACAAGGTGTAAAATTTTACAAATCAATAGCCTAATGCTGAAAACTGAGACAGTCTTTCACAATGCTTAGAAATACTGCGCTGTGTATCAGGGTCTGACACTCTGCATTAACCAATTTACAGAATCACAGAATGTTAGGAGTTGGACAGGACCTCAAAATATCATCTAGTCCAACTGTCCTGCCAGAGCAGGATCACCTAGAGTAGGTTACACAGGAACATGTCCAGAAGGGTTTTGAATGTCTTCAGAGAGGGAGACTCCACAACCTCTCTGGGCAGCTGTGCTGGGTTACACCCATCCTGGGTGGGGGGAGGGTTGCAAGAGCCCTGCTTCTCCCAGGGGACAAAAGAAACCTAATCCAGGTGGACTTGGCTTCCCCCTCCCAGAAGGAGGGGTCCCCTGGGTCTAAGTTGGTCTGTTCCCCTCCCCTTTCCTCTCCATCAAGACTATAAAGGGGGAGGGCATGGCAGCCATTCTCTCTCTTTGCTCCTGCCTCAACTGTTTGAAAGGACCTACAGCTGCTGCTAGCCTCCTGGTTCTGCCACATGGTTGGGCCTGATCTTCTCCCTACTGCATCCACACTTCTCTAAAGGATGAAAAAAAATCATCCGCATACATCGAGGGAGATACAAGTCCATCCAAATTTGCTTTTGTATATTTTCCTATTCATCCTTATTCCTTACCCTTGCAAATCCTCCCTGATATTGCTATATATACATTTTGTTAAAAAATTTACTTCTACTACTTCGAAACCGACTCCAGATTATTTTTTGGTCGATTTACCTCCAGTCTCTTCAGGGGTGGGGGGAGGATTTCTCAGCTTCTTGTTACCATCTGAGCTCTTAAACTCCAGTTAAGGCTCAAACCACTACAGCAGCCTGTTTCAGTGTTTTGTCATCCTCACAGTGAAAAAGTTTTTCCTTGTGTTTACATGGAACCTCCTATGCTCCAACTGGCACCAACTGCCCCTTGTCCTATCATTGGACATCACTGAGAAGAGTATGGCTCTGTCCTCTTGACACTTGCCCTTCACCTCTCAGTCTCCTCTTCTCCAAGCTAGAGACCCAGCTCCCCCAGCCTTTCCTCATAACAAAGATGTTCCACTCTCTTAAGTTCACCTTGCCTGCTTTATTCAAACTTTTCCAGCAATATCTTACTATTTACACTATTAACATAATTGCAAAGGAAGAACACTGATAGACAGTGTCTGAAGTGCAGATGAAGTTTGAAAAACACATAGAAAACATTGCAACAAGTAATATCCCCTTTCTGAACCTCATCCATGTAAAAGAAAACTGTGTTTTTCAAGAATGCGAATTGACAACATCCGGTTATGCAGATATGTCCTCACCTTCTTCTAGGTGATGTTTTTCTTTGGCTTTGAAATACTGCATGAATCTCATTTCTTCCATAATGCTGGAGATTTCTGTAGAATCTCCAGAAGTCAGACTGTCGTCAAGGCAAAGACCAATCTTGCTACAGATAAGGTCCTCAACAGCTACTGTGGCCTTCACCAGCTCCATAAGCAATTTCAAAACATTCTGGTAAGATTCTTGCAGTGTTTTTCTAGGAAAAAAAAAAAGGTGTAATGAACACTTTAAATCACGCATGCACTTCATTTAAAAGGCAGTTGGAACCAACTGAAAATCCCACAGTGTAAAATGGGTATTTTGCCATAGTTTGACAATTATCAGTGAAAATGGTTCAGATGACCGAAAAACAAAACCCGCAAGGCCATTCACACAGAAGTGGCTCAGCAAAAAAAAGAACCTTTTCTTCTCCACAGGTAGATGGAGACATACTGCAGTCAGAAGCATCTCAGGCTTCTCTATCTATGGAAAGATCTCTAAGTAGGGAGAACACATCTACTATTATAGCATCTGTGATAGCAAAATAATAAGGGGTGTTCTGGAAGAGCAGACAATGAGATTACACTTACGAAAACATTTGTGATAAGAAAAATAGTAAGCCAATTTCTTAAAAGATGACAGAGGGAATTCTTAGAGATAGCTTCTCTAACCAACACACTCTAATTGCATATCAAACCAATGTATTTTGCACTGCAAGGTTTCTGTGACCAAGAGACCTTCTCAGTATCTTAGCATTTTCCAACATTTTAGACAATGGAAACTGCAAAATACAAAAGCCTCCATCAGAACACAAGAAAAAAGGGAAGAATTAAAAAAAAAGTTTACAAAATGCAAATAAACCAAATGCCTCCTCATTCTGCACACTAATTTGAACTGGTTTCCTTTTGCGGAGTTATTGATTTCTTTATGAAAAGTAAGAAAACAACAAAATCCCAACTGCTAAGCATTATGTAACCCAAAATGTTGTCCTGGTTTTGCTGAGACATAATCACAGACCAGCCATGGGCTTCAGGCCATTAGCAATTCTGAGTCCTCCAGGACAGCTGACTCAATTTGGCTCACAGGTGTATCCCATACCATAAAGAGGAAAGTTTGCTGCGAGAGCCTCCTGCTTGGGCTTTCTCCAGCTCCTCCTGACCCTGCTCTTCTTCCTTCTGAGGTCTACTTTCCTGTTTGTTGTGATGGCTGTACCTTTTCTGGGTTGCATATAACTATGTACTTTGTAGTAGTATTGGCATAAGTTTGGCTATTTCATTAAATGTTTTCATTTTGACTTGTGGGTCCTCTCTCCTTTTCCTAGTCCCCCTTCTCTGATGGGGAGGGATGACAGGGTGATAGAACTGCTATAGTTTAGCCCCATATATGGGCTAAATGTTGACAGGCATACAAACCTTTCATCCTTGGACTGCTCAATATCAGACCTCAGCACAGCTACCAAATTCCCTTCTTGGTTTTCTCTGTCCTGCAGCTGAAGGAGTGTCTTCAGTTCAGAGTTTGTCTCCTCTATTTCATGGTTTAAAGACTCTACTTTCTTCTCCAGCTGTGAAAAATATAGTAACAATGCCACAAAGTCTCTCTTTGTAACTATGAACTTCATATATACTCTCACAATCACGGTCTAATATTACATGCATTTTCTTCTACAATTACCAGAAATTATGAACAGCAGAAAGACTAAAAATGAGTGTTGTTTTTTTCAGTTCTCCTCTGATGTTAATTTTGCGTTAGGGAGGTGCCCCACTTGCATTCAGACTCAATGCACACAAGCAATACAAAAAGCTTGTAAAAGCTCTGCATCATACTTTAGCTTGCTCTTAGTTTGCTTTCATTGTTATACCTCAAAGACACAAAGCAAAGTCCTAGCATAGATTTTGGTGTCACAGCACACAAATCTGAACAGTACTCTGACCCAGTTAGTACCAACTAACTTTCTTCTTTACTTTTTAAGCTCTGCCTGAAAATAAGTTGCTAGAAATGTGTTTTCTCTCCTCATGTGTGTCTGGGTGACATGACACCTCTATCCCACTAAGAACAAAAAGAAAACCCAAAATAATCCCAAACTAACATATATGTATTTATGCATGCATAAGTAACCTTTTCTATCCCTCCAGTTCTGGGCAATGAAGAGGGAATAAATAGTAAGAGTCAACAGATCAATGTCTGGCTCTGAGCCTGGTGTAACCAGTAAGACTTTGGGTTCTTTAATCATGAGTTTATTTACAGGACACCAATCATGAATACAAGCCAGCAGTGTGCACACAGGGCCAAGGCAGCTAACAGCATCCTGGCCTGTATCAGGAATAGTGTGGCAAACAGGACCAGGGAAATTATTGTCCCCCTGTACTCAGGTGAGGCTACACCTTGAGTACTATGTTCAGTTTTAGGGTCCTCATGACAAGATCTTGACAGAGGTGCTGGAGAGTGTCCAGAGAAAGGCAATGAAGATGGCGAAGGGTCTGGAGAATAGGTCTTATGAGGAATGGCTGAGGGAACTGGCATTGTTTAGTCTGAAGAAAAGAAGGCTGAAAGGAGACCTCATTGCTTTCTACAACTACCTGAAAGGAAATTGTACCAAGGTGGTTGTTGGTGTCTTCTCCAAGTGACAGGATGAGAGGAAATGCCTTCAAGTTGTGCCAGGGGAGGTTTAGGTGAGATATTAGGTAAAATTTCTTTATGGAAAGAGTGATCACGCATTGGAACAAGCCGTCCAGGGAGGTGAGGGAGTCACCATCCCTGGATCTGCTCAAAAATCATGTAGACATGGCACATCAGGACATGGGGGTGTCGAAGGCGGGACTTAATCTTGAAGGTCTTTTCCAACTGAATCAATGCTATGATTCTCTACACTCACCTCTGACCACCAAATTTTGCTGCCAAACATATCAGCCTGATTTTGTAAGAAACTTAATCTCAAAAGTAAGCCAATAAATTAATCAGTATCTGTATTTGCAAGCAAAGGAAAGCACTGCACTCCCCTGTCAATTTTCTCACCCCTCGAATCCTGCATGAAAAGCAGGGATCAATAATACATTGCTTCCTTTTAGTGCTACTCCCAGTTTTCCTACCAAATGAAGGTCTAATGAACAGTCCCACATACTAAATCTACCTTTTGGTCAGAGGTTCCTGAATTGTGAGAGAAGACATGAATGGTCCAACAGACCTACAAGAACACTATGTTTCTGACCAACAAAGTGATACAGATGGCATAAATATACACACAACAAAAAGGCAAACATCCAACCTTCTCTTACAAGGCAGTGTTAATCACCCTGAGAAATGGCTGAGGACAAGTTTTCAAGTTGACAACCAACTTCTATTTCCATGTTACTGCTGTAGCAACTTCAGTGAAGAGACAGAGTCCATCATACACTACACCATAAAGTAGTGATTGTAAGAATTATACACAGTCCCCCAACACAGCTCTTGAAAAAAGTGAGAGGGCAACACTAAAATACAACCAGAAAAGCATATTTCAAATCTAAGTTTAAAATGTATTCCACGCACCTGGATAATTATTGCTGTTTTTTCCTGCAACTGGGCTGTTAACATCTCCTGCTCCTTTTCATGAGCAGCCTGTGCCTTCTCCCTCTCCTGAATCAACATCTGCTCTGTGTTATGTAACGATGCCTTTTTCTCAGCTTCAAATTCGTCCTGCGTAAGTCACACACTTTAATATGCAGAAAGAGAACAAAACAAAACCAACCAACCAAAAAACACCCACCAACATCCAACCCACCCACAAAAAACCAAACCAAACGAAACCCCACAACACATAACGAACCCCTAAAAAAATTTGAACCAAAACTCCCCCTCCCCTCTCAGATTAACTGGCAGCAACTTACAGTTACCAACCACCAATCAGCAAAATTGTGCCAAAACTATGATTTTGAAATACAGACAGATAAATTAACTATCTGAATGTGCTTACTGAGACTTTGGTCATTTCAAGCTGCTGAGACAGTGATAAGGAACAGAAAACATATGAGTAAGTCAAGACAGAGATGGACAGATGCCACTTCAATGACTTTAAGCAACTGCAAGTAGTACAACACCCATTGTACTGAGTTCCACATAGAAGGATTAATTTACCAGAGCAAACTGAAAATCTACAAGGCAGGTTTACATGGCTAAATGATGTAGAAGTTCTTATATTGGATCTCACCGCAGAGTGCTCTAAAGCACTCCAAAGGAAGGGATTATGAGACAACTCTCACTTCTGAATCGGCAAATAAAGAAGGTGACACAAGATCCTGGAGTCCCTTCCCAAAAGAGGCTAAAATGAACTCTCAATTAGCAATGGTTTTGGCAACACCAGAATTGGGAAATGAGACATACTGATCACAGCATTAAAAAAAAAGGGCAAACCCAGTTGGTATGTCAAGAAAGGCGTTTGTCCCCAGGGCACAAAATAAGACTTCAGAACACACACAGTCACCTGAGCTGTCCCAGATCCTTTGTGGAAGACTCAGTCTGTCCTTACACTGAGCAGGACTCAAACAGCAGAGTGCCTAACAGTTAGCAAGATACAAGTAAACAGGCACAGTAGGCAGACTTTCCTAAACCGGTACAGTAAACTTCTGGACCAAGTCTCTAAAACACTCTACCTATTCTTCTCAGCAGCAATGCATTCACTGAAAGAGTATGACAGGCTCATGAAAGGAACTTTGCATAACTCAAATCTGCCAAGGGAGGCAGGGGGGAAGAAAGCAAGGAAATTGTCTGGCATGAGGATGAGCCCATAGATGAGCATGGGGGGAAGCAGGCATGGGAAGGTTCATTGTAGAATTCTGTATCACATCATGACACAGCTCAGCCTGACACAGCAAAGAGACACAGTCAGACTATTCTGCTTATCAAATTTATAAAGGAAAAATAAGCAACCACCAGAGACAGCTGTACTAGCAGTAGAATTACCTCTGGCAAAATTTCAACAGAAAGAGAGGTTTCTGGCATCGCAAGTGGTAATTAAAGCACTTGGGCAGCACAAGAGAGAGAGAACAACAGGCATATACCCAAGAAGTGATTCCGGTGATTCCTGTCAGTCCACTCTCGGCTTATGTGGACTGACTGTTGGGGTTCAGCTGAGGACAGCAATGCCAAATATACCTCCGGCAGCTTTTCAGGATACACTTGTGTCCTCTGTTTTAAAAGACAGTTGCAGCAGATGGATAGAGGTCAAAGAATGGCCAAGAGCACACAGAGAGCCAGAAGCAGGAAATAGGAGATATGTTCAGCACATCCACAGCATCTAATTGTAGAGGTTTGTGCAATTGCTACAAAGAGTCCAAACTCAAGTGAAGCACTGACAGGAACAATAAGGATCTCTTGGAATTTCCCAAAGAAAAGCAAATAAGGAGATGGTACTTCATATAATCTAAGTTATTTTTACTCATCAAGTTGAGCTCAACAGCTGCTCAGCACAGTGATAACACTGAAATGAACTTAAGTACTGCTCTTAGTGTGTCGGCACTTTCCCCCTCTCTCTTCTGACACAGGATGTATCTTCTCCATCTGTCTAGTAACTTGATACATGCTTGTCACCTGACCCATGAAGGCATTTTGCACAAGGCTCAGAAGATGACAGGCAATCACTACATCCTACAAGAGGTCAAACAAAGGTAATTTTGAAGCATCTTGAAGATGCTTATCAGGATGAAAACATCAAAAGAACAACCCAAGAAAGCAGAAATGAAAAACTATTCCCAAAAAACAGGAGGTGCTTCCTGTCATCACATGCTTGGTAAAATCTTAGGTATCTAACACTGAATGTGTTTTTGCCAAGTATACAAGTGCAGTATACAAAGGATGATAGGCCAAGGGCACAGGCACTGCAGACATCAAAAAGAAAGTTTCAAATGACAAACTGAATACAAATGTATGCAAAGAATGTTGCTTAGAGCAAATACTTTCCAGTGATTGCTTTGGTTTTGCTTGAAGGACACCACTTCCAATCCAGGATTTTAAGGCAAGCCTGTAGCAAACACCTTAACTGCTTATAGAACACTGCATTGCTTCCTATGCTTTTCTAGTGCTAATATTGTGAAGGAAGAGATCTAACTCAGATTGCCATTTGAGAACAAAAATGGATACCAATTGTTCTTTTTCAGCAAAACATGCTAACAGTGCACACTCTGAAGTTCATTTTCATCAGACCCTACCTTCAGCTGTGCAATCTGCTGTTCAAGCAGTACCTCTGACTGACACTTCAGTAGCTCAATCTCTTCCTGGAATTGAAGCTGCTGCTTCAATTTTAGCTCCTCAAAGTCAGCCAGAAGGGCTGTTCGCACGCTTTCTACTTCAGAAGCCGATGCAGAAACACACATCTATGCACAAGTAGATCATAAAAAATACTTTAGCCATAGCATTATCATTAACAAAACCCCAAAATCATCAGGCTCAAACAAATTTTTATGAGCATTTCCACAACAGTTCTCATGGCCGTAAAGAGCTACTATATATCATCATGCTGGCCACAGAAAGAAGCAAACTGGTAAAAACAGAAGAAGCAATGAGGCCTCAGGTAACCAACCATCTCCTGTATTCATGAGACTAACAGACTAACAAAGCTCTACCTGTTTGTTCCAACAGACACTTCTCTAAGAGAAATTCAAAGAGCAAAAGGGAGAGAAACACAGGGATAAGATGTGATTTCTCTTGTTCAAATGAAATTAGGCTTTACACAGCTACATTTTATGCAATTATCCTATGAGTTACAAAGAAGTCCTTCAAAAATATCAGAGGTTTGGGAGATTTTTGTTAATGTGTTCTGTTGTTGGTTTTTTCCTATTATCATCACTAAGAAGACTCACTGTAGTTATGAGAATAGAAAACAATCCTGCTTCTAGGATACAAGGCTTAAAAATTCAATAATTATGATACCTTCTGAGATAACTAATAAAATTACATTCCAAGGCAAGCTATTCATCCAAAAGGAAGGAGAGCTTGCCATATACTTCAGCCAGCTGGAAATCTCTACCAGCTCTAAGGCCAACAATCCAAAACAACATGGGAGATCTCAAACCTAAATGTTTCTTCTGAGGTGCACCAGGTAGTACAAAGGTGTAAAAGTGAGTAGGGACTTACTTGGCACACTAATTTTCAAATTAGTAAGTGAAAAAGCAAAATTAAGTTATACTTTAACATATGTTGTTCGGCTATGCTGGATAAAGCTCTTTTTGTTTGTGACCTCCACTAATGTATGAATGTAATATATAATGCAGAGCAGTAAAAAGCCTTAATCACTTGTGGCTGCTTGCATCAACAGAAATCAGATTGCATGACAGACTGAATAAGTAGAAGATCATATTCCATTTCAGTGTCTAAAGAGGGCTTAGTGTAGGTGATGAAATTTTTAGCCTCCAGTATGAAAACTGAACATCAAGCTTACACAAACATTTCCAACAAGAAAAAATGTTAATGCTTTAAGGGCAACTAGGAAGATTTCCAGACTTTACTGAGAAAACATATACTAGGTCATACTTTTCAAATAATTTATCTAGGCAAAAAAGAAAATGATGTTGGCAAAGGTTGCTCACTTGTGAAAGCTTGATGTGACCAGTTACTTTCCACTAATGTTTAATGACCTAAATTATTACCTATTAGTTTTCTATCAAAATAACAGCTTTAAAATTATTAATGAAACATGACAAGAACTCAAAGGAAATCAATCCCACTGGCCCTCCAATAAAAATGCTAACTTTGTCACATTTTATCTACTGACACTACTAAAAACCAATAAATCTAAAGAGCATCTAGATACAAAACTGCATTAACTTTATCATAAGTATGAATTATTTTGGATTTAAGTATTAGTAACATTCTGACCTCCTTCTCACGTTCATGCTGTGCTTTTAGTTTTCCCAATTCTTCTTCCAGCTCCCTGGAGAATTCTTCCTTACATTTCTTCATTTCTGCCTCATTAAGATCCTGAAGTTCTTGGAGTGCTTTTCTATGCCTTTCTTCCATATGCAATACTTCCTCACGTAATATATCCAGGGCCAGACGTTTTTCTTCTTCCAACAACTTCCTTTGATTTTGAAGAGCTGTGTTTAAATCATCCTGTGTAAGCATTAATTCAAAAAAAGAGAGAGAAAAAGACTAAGTACAAATATTTTTGTAGTCTGTTTGTAAAGCCCATATCCTGCTGTTTCAAACCTTTTTAAGTGAACAGGAACAATATTGCTTCATGAATGGTGAGCACACACACATACACACACTCTCTGTATCATTAAAATGGGTTTATTTTTCCTATTTAGTAAATAGTTTTTAACATCCCCTACTAATGGTCTCTGTCCATGACAGCAGGGCCTGTCAGCAATCTTCAGCTTTCTCTTTCTGAAGTTCTTTATACTCAAGAACAATTAAAATGCAGATTTAAGATCAGTTAGCAATGATAGGACAGAAGGAAAATACCCATGTTTCCTTCCACAAGACTTTCCTCTTAGTCTTTGTGGGCACAGAAAGAACATATAATTATTAGCTTGGGAAGTGGGCATTCTACCACACAAGTTTGAAAACCAGCATCTCTCTCTGAAAGGCTCTGAAGTTGAGCTTCAACTTGGAAAGGTCTTGAGATCATTTTTTACCCATCTGAACTGTAAAAGAGTTCAAACCTCTGCCCTGTTAAGAGTGAAGCTGTAAGGTTCTGTTAAAAGCCCTAAGACAATATCCATTCGTCCACAACCTGCTCCCAAAATCCCTTCTGAGACCTTCTATTTTCCCTCTTGGGACTGTGCCATTAGGGAGGGTTTTTACAGTCCTGGAAATGTAGCTTAACCTATCGAATTACATTTATTTTGTTTTAATCCCTACTGGAGAATTAGATGGTAACTTTATCTGGCAGAGAAGCTCTGAGCAACAGAATGAGGACCCTCCAATCTGAATTATGTTACAAATATTTACCTCATACCTTTTCAACACACTGAGATAGAAAACTCATTAGACTGAGCATTCAGGAGGGGAGCATCAGATGGACTTAATTTTCAGCTTCAGTTGCCCGTGTCAGCTCACAATATGGCCACACACAAATGCTAGTGCTGGCACAAAGGAGACTACAGAAATACACATCAAGAACAAGGAAAAAGGTGATCCCACCTAAGGCACCGTGAAATTTCACCTTGTACACCAACTTTGCTTTCTGACTCACCTTATGAGCTTCCTCTGCTTCAACAGCCATGGCTTTAAGCTTTTCCATATGAACAGCAGCTATCTCAATCTTCAAATTATTTTGGGAAAGCTGAAGCTCTTCAGCATGCTTTAACTTCAACATCTCTATCTCCTGAACCAAGTGTGCTTGATGCAGTTTATCTTTTTCATGGAGCTGTTCTGTGTGCTGCAGCTGTAGCTTCTCAAGAGCCTGACTATGTTCATCTCTTATGTTCTGAATTTCAGACAGGTAGGATGACTCCAAGGAATCCAGATTTGATAAGTGTTTAGCCTCCAGCTCATCAATTTGTGCTTGATGCTTTGTCTGTAGTTCAGCAACACAAGCTTCAAGATGAATCTGCTGTTTACTTTCTAGTGTAGATTTAAGTTTCTCAATTTCAGCGTGGTGCTTTGTGTGAAGCTCAGCTGTAAGAGACAAAACTTGCTGCTTATGCTTCTCCTGTAACTGCTGACTTTGGAGTTCCAGCTCATCAACATGTTTCTTTTTCAGCTCTTGTAGAAGAATCTCTTGCTCGCTTGTGAATTTCTGAGTCATAGCTTTGTGTTCCTCCATAAACCTATATTATCACCAAGGTAGTCAAGAGAATATTGTCAGAAAGGCACTGTTTGGGCTTTTTAAAATAAAAGCATTAATAAGAAATAAAAGAAAAACAAGTAGACTTTACTTAGCCTCCACAAATTTCACTTTGCTCCAAACACAGAAGTAATTCAATGCAAGCCACAACACTGATTTCATAGCCACATAATTAAAGGTTATGCTATGTCACCTGGTAGCATCTGGTTGTTACTAGGTAGAATGACCCCCCCCTATTCAAATTACTCACTAATAGACATACAAACACAGCTCACTGTCTCTGTTTGAGAAAACAGTGCTACATGAGAGTATCTAAGATAGGGTATATACATTGTCTACATCTCAAATGTGTTGTCCGCAAGTAAATGAACTGTCATAAGGAACATCTCTAAAAACATCTAGTTAAGACAGAGATAGATATGTGGAAGTCTACATGGGACACTTGGGAGGGTTCTCTAAACTCAGCTCTCTGAGGTCTGCCTAAAGTTGGATGCAGGAGATTTAGTACCTGAACTCCTGTAATTAACTATAGGGTGGGGTTTTTTTGGATACAGATAGCCAATCACTTCTTAATTATTGCTATTTAAAGGCTAAGTTCCAGCTTTCAGTGTTTTCTTACTCTTTTTCCTCAATCTTGTTTTGCAAGCCTATATTGGGGAGGAAAGAAGGGATATATTTGAAGCAATGTATGTAGTAGTTTGAGTATTTCCTCTAATACACTTACAACTATGGGAGTAGGAAGGGGAGGAAAAAATGAGCAGCTTCAACTTTCATGTCTAACCAATTTTGACAACACTTGAAAAAAAATGTAGCAAATTTTTCCACTTATGTGTGCTGTAACACTTTCCCCTCCTCCAAGGCTCATACACACTTACCAGTTGTGTGTTGTATTATTAACTAGCAGGCAGAACGTGACTACACTTCACCTGATTTGCTACACTCAGTTAAATGCATTTACACAAAGCAAAATTCTGTAGCAAACCATAAGGGACAGCATTACTTTTCCTGGGGAAAATCAGCTTTACATATACAAGTTAGCTGTTGCCATCAAGTGACAAACCTACATCATTACCACTCTTTCAGTTTAAAGTATGAAAAAGGAACAGTGACATTGACTTTACTGGTAAGACAAAAGGCTGAAACACTCAGGACTTACTTGTTTTGTGCTTCCAGAACTTTCAATGCACATTCTTCCTGCAGACCAAGGGTGGCTTTTTCCATTTCTTTTGCCATAAGCGCTTTGGCTGCCTGCAAGTCAGCGTCATATTGCTCCTGAGATTTCTGCATTGCCTGGGCACTTGCAAGGCTGTCCTCCAGCTGCTGTAAGCTATTTTGCTGCTCTTTTACCAGCTTTTCCAATTCTAGAATTTTGGCAGCTTGGTGATCTTGAAGTTGGCTCATTTCAGCTTCTCGAAGTTCAAACTCCTTTTGTAAATTCTGCTTCTCCTGTTCTGCTCTGTTTTGCAGTTCTATGCGCAACAATGATAACTTCTCTTCTGCTTGAATTCTCTGGTCCTCACTTTCACATTTCCATTTCTTCTCTTTCTCTTTATACATAGTCTCTATTTTCTGGGCTTCTTCTCTGGCTTCCTTTAATTTATTCTTGTGATCCTCAGCAACTTCATATTTTACCTGTGAACACAGTTATTAAAAACATCTAAAAGACCAAAACCAAACTCAAGTGTGTGAATTGAACATTCTCAGGCATTTAAGACCTGGGACAGATTCAATTCTTGCAGTGAAGCCACTCTTCCAAATAAAAGTAAGGCTGAAATAGCAATTTATAGGTGCATGAATTCAATGCATTACTAAGAATTGATTAGAGTCAGGAAAAGGGAAAAAAATCAAGGCAAAATTTTAGAATTAATGTGGTACTGTAGGTTGTTTTCTCTTGGGGCCATTCTTCCTTTCAGAATGTTCAACTTGAAAAGTTATGGGTGTTGGAAAATGTTTACAAATTTTGATTAATTAGTTTGAAACCCGGCATTAAGGGGTTTGATTCCTGATTTTGGTGAAATGGACACCTTACTTATTTATACTGATCATGATTAAACTTCTGCTTACACAGTCCAGGGACGTTTTATATGCAGCATCCAAGTCTATGACAAAAACAGTTTTTGTGCGTAGCATGAAAGCAACATAAAAAGCACATAGCATAAAACCAGAAACCAAAGCAACAAATGATTGCTCAATGACAAAAGGCAAAAGTTTTTAAAATAGGAAAACAAATAAACAGTAAACTAAGGAAACAACAGGTCATCTCCTGAAATTAAAAGCTATTAAGGAGCATTGGTATGAAGTGTACCCTTCAGTATTCACTTGGAAGGTTTGTTTTGAAAAAAATACTTAAGCATTCATTTATGCTACAACCTAAATGAAGATGCAGAAGGCAAACCCCTCAGATTTTGATTAACACAAAATCCATGAAAACTTTCCTGGGAGCAACTGGAAACAGAAAGGCAGAAGATGAAATTTAGAAGAGGTTCACTCTGTTTCTGAGAGGAAGAGACAGGAAGGCAAACAAAATACTTATTTCCAAAGAATCAGCATATGGGACAGGCTCCTTTCAAACACAATGTGTTCTGCACATACTTGTATTTCACCCAACCAGAAGTGCAACAAACAAGATATTGCAGGTGGTAGCAGTAAAGCACTAGCACTGAAAGCTCCACTACTGGAAGTTTCAACTAAGCCTTCACCTTACCTACAAACACTTTGCAATTGTTTTCTCTGGCCTTCTCCACACATTTAAGTCTGGAAAAGGATACACACATATATACATATATTTCACTTCAAAATGAGAGGAAAGGAGGACTAGAGAAGTAAGAGCTTCATCTGTCTAATGCTCATAAGGATTGAAATATTGGGAAAAACATAAGGAATTAAGATCCAATCAAGGTTTATGGTCAGATGGGACTGCTGATACAATAGGTAAGAGAGATGGTGCCATATTGGATTCTCTCAACTCCAAGACTCGGACAACAAAGGTGTAAGAGCTATTCAAAAGTGAAGCAAAAGTAGAAATCTGTTATCTATTTTTTAATTCTTCCCTCAAAAAGGGGTCTGAAAAATTATTTCTGGTTATTTGCTTTAAAAGACAGTCCTAACAAAACTAGGCATTTCTTAGACTCATTCAGCAGAAGGGCTTTTTCTAGCTGCCAAAGTGATTTCTGCTGAATCCTCCATTACCACATCACAGCATGCAAGTGCACAGTGTTACTTGTGCACCAGGACTCCACAGTGTGCTGCAGGGAGATGTTCAGGATGAGGACCTTTTCTGTGTGCCTGTGTTGGAGTGGTATAGGTGTGCCTGACCCACTTCAATATAAAAGGTGGACTGGATCAACCTTATAAGAACCTGTCTTCCCACACCATCTGTGCTCTTAAAGCAAAGTTCATTTGCAAACAAATTAAGCATTTAACATTTAAGTGCTCTGAACTTCAGAGCTGTATTCCAGTATTTAGGTGTATCTATGCAAGTCCATTTACACCTAAAGCTACTCATCTAGGGACATTTTAACTTAAGTGCTGCTTCTATCTCTCTTGTCCTTCCTAACAGATTGGAACTTGTCCAAAATAGTACTGTAATGAGAATTACCTTTTCCATTTCCTCTTTCAGATGCTTTTCATTCTGCACAGAAATATCTTTCTGCTTAGCAATCTCGTCCTTTAAGTACTTTATTTCTTCTGAAAGCTCTGCAATATGCTGCTTCTCGGAGTGAAGGAGAGAGAGCTTAGCTTTGTGCTCTTCCTCCAGCACAGACACTCGCTCAGCCACCTCCATTTCAACTTGATGTGCTGCATCTCGAGCACTCTGTAGGTGCAGTTTGGTGATTTCTTAAAAAAAGACAAAAACAAAGACCCAACCCAAACAATAAAACAACAGTCTGGAGCTTATTTTATTTTAACAAGTCTTATTAATGCACAGAAATAAAACTGAACATTGTTAGCTGCGCAGTTCATCGGTAACCATACTACCTACAGACCAACAAGAACCCCTTATCAGGAGAATTTTGTACTCTGCTTTGCTTTATCCTCACTTATGAAATCTAGCAGTATCAGCATAGATTGTGAGAACAGATCATAAATCCTGTGGCAGGACCTCCCTCCTGTCAGCAACAGCCACAGGAGCAGAGCAGACTTTTTTTGTGGGTTGCAATAGCAGATTCATGGAAGTTGTATGTCCTCTTTTGCACATACAGTATGCATGAGGTATGACCCATCTGCTTTTGGGGGAAATATCTCTAAACGTTTTAATGGTAGCAGTTTTGATATGCTGTCAAGCATTACAAATAAATAAGTGAAGATAAGAAAGAAGATGCAAATTTTAAAAGTTGTACCAATCCTTTCAACCAAAATACCAAGGAAAATAGTTTCAGCCAAGTGTGACAACTAGCTGTTACAGACTATAAATTCAAGTGTTTGTGTGTCACATTGTGCTCCCACAAAGACTCTGCAGATAAAAGAACTGCCATGATCCTTACCTGTACTTCAACAACATATGCATGTTTTATTGAACCAGTACAAGGCAGTACATTTCTATATATTAAAATTCCAAGAAAAGCAGCAAATATCAAGAAGTGACACAAGACCATGTCTCATTAAATTTAGCTTTAACTTTAACCTGAACTCTACAGCAAAAGACATCTATTACAAATTCTGCTACCATAAATGCTTTTAATACAGAGTAAACAGAAATATTAACCTTTAATGAGTAGAGCACTCTCTAACCCACAAGAGGAACACAGGTAAAAGAGGTATGGAACACAGAGCAGAAGTGGGTCTACTCTATGGCTAGACTGAGAACTGGTTTATTTAAAGCAAATACAAGAGACATGTAACACAGCTGACAGGTAACACTAAAAAAATTTAAGTATATATTCAATTCAATTCAGGAATTGACAGTACCTTTCCAGGTATCAAGAATGGAAACCTGATAAACTATTTTTAGCAACTGCTCCACAGTTGTATTTTTACTACATAATTGTTGTGGGTTTAGGCTATACCTTTAAAATTTAGTTACAGATTTTGAGCAGAAAAATAGAAAAATATAAATAAATCACTATTGGGTGTACAAAAGGAAAACTGAAGATTATTCTAAACAAATTCATTAGAGAAATATCTGCTATAAGACTGCCTGTACCAAAACAATTCTCTTTTCTGATCTCTTCTCTGATTGCTTCGCCCGGGACAGATTAACCTGCTTTTTGGCTGACCTCAGCTGCGTTGTTTAGTTAAGTCTAACCTATTGCTTTCTCTCTGCTCTTTTTCTCTCTTGGGACGGGGCAGGGGTGGAGGGACAGTGGAACAGCTTCCCTGGTCTCTGACCAGGGGGATTTTTGTGTTGTTTGCCAATTGTAAATATCTGTATAATATTGTAAATGCTGTATGTTTTGTACACATTCATTGCATTCCATTGTAGAGTGCAGTTTTGCTTGGAAGCAAATGAAAAGCTGTATTTACAACTGAGTTGGTCTGACAAAGTTAATGCTGGGGGGTTGAATTTCAACCCATCACAATAATAGACAACTTCAGGTCACCACATAGTTGGCAATCTAACTCAACATGCCCATAAAAGCCAAAAAGCAAAGTGTAGGATGCTAGGGATAAACTATGTCAAGCATTCCCTATAGTTTAGGGTAAAGTAATAGCAAATTGAAAACTCCTACAGACAAGCCTATTTAAATTAAAATACAAGCCACATCAGCAGCTTACTTTACTTCCCTGTCTGTCAGATCACCTTACCTTTTATATGTTCTTCTGAAAGACGGGCCCGTAGCTGCTCAAGTTCCAAACAATGCTTTCTTTTAATTTCCTCAATTTCCGTTATATATTTGTCTGACAGATTCATCTTCATTTTCATCAGGTCTTCCTTATACTGAAGTGCAAGGGAAGATCTTAAGGAATCCAATTCAAGCCTGTGTTGTTCTTCAACTTTTGCCTGCAAATTGGTAAGTTCTTCCTACAGAAGAAACAGGTTAGAAAAACATCTCCAGCTTAGAAGAAACCATGTTGAGAGTCTTTCAATGTGAGCACTAATTGAATTGCACTACAAAAGAACCTTCTTGACACATATCTTGTTTACAAAACCCCTATTGCTTTTGCTCTGCTCCTGACACTTCATCTACACCAGCAGAGACCCTCAAGACAGATATGTTCTGGAACTATGCCACAAGGCAAATCTGAGTTTTGGGAGCTGTTTGAAAGTATAATAGAGGACAAAGTCCCACACACATCTGGGTAGAAAAACTACCAACAGTGAGGAGACCTCCTACACACACCCCAGAACTTAGAAGTAATGATCTATGAATGCCATCATTTCACTCTCAGCTAGGTAACAGCAGCAAGAAAAAAGGCAGGATGTTTATGTTTTTCACTCCTAACTCATGTGAGTTTTATTTGATTTACTAATGGGACTGAGCTCATACCATCTTATGTCTTGTCTGCTTGTTATTCCCACACTAAAAGAAATCTTTTTATAATTAATTTTAAAATAAAAATCTAAAGAGAAAGAAGAGGAAAATTCTTTTTTGAAACGCTTGGCTTTGAGTGAGTTGAGCAAAGAAGTCAAGTCCTTAAATTGCAACAAGATTCATGAAAATAGGTGCAGAAATGGAAGAAGAACCAAATTAACATCTCCAGTTGAAGAGAGCAGACAGCAATAAAAGGCACAATTACTACACAAGCTACAAAGAAGAGAAACATGAATTCCACACTTGTGTGGAAGAGTTTTGATAGGTTTGTTACAAGGCATGGGAGAACCCAAACAGCACACAAAATTGCAGCACACCATGCTTCATCTGTTCTGCTAGTCAGAGAACTATTTTAAGTTTACAATTTACTACATGCTTGTCAAAAATTATTAAGTCTTAATAAATGTCTAAAATTAACTAACTCCTTGCTAAGAGCTAAGAATCAGACATCAATTTTCATACAGGTCATGTAATGAACAGTAGAATTTCAGTATGTGAAGAATCCTACCTGATGTTGTTCCAGCTGTTGATTTAGCTGACCAAGTGCATCCCTTCTCTCCTTCTCATCAGGCTCTTCAAAAACTGCGATAGAACAACTGAAAAAAGGGATTTAAAATTTAGGATTGTAACATGCCACAAACTAAATTAGCTTGCTGACTTTAAATGTAGTACTGAAAGTAGGCACAGAGCAATTAGAATAGAATAAACCAGATTGGAAGAGACCTTCAAGATCATCATGTCCAACCTATCATCCAACACCACCTAATCAACTAAACCATGGAACCAAGCATCCTGTCAAGCCTCGCCCTGAACACCCCCAGCGACGGCGACCCCACCACCTCCTCAGGCAGCCCATTCCAATGGGCAATCACTCTCCCTGTGTAAAACTTCCTCCTAACCTCCAGCCTAAACCTCCCCTGATGCAGCCTGAGACTGTGTCCTCTTGTTCTGGTACTGGTTGCCTGGGAGAAGAGACCAACCTCTGCCTCACTACAATCCCCCTTCAGGTAGTTTTAGAGAGCAATAAGGTCACCCTTGAGTCTCGTCTTCTCCAGGCTAAGCAACCCCAGCTCCCTCAGTCTCTCCTCATAGGATTTGTGCTCCAAGCCCCTCACCAACCTTGTCGCCCTTCTCTGGACACGCTCCAGCGAATCAACATCCTTCCTAAACTGAGGGGCCCAGAACTGGACACAGTACTCAAGGTGCAGCCTAACCAGTGCTTTGCAACTGCTCAGGACTGTTAATGAATTACTTTACATACTGAATTTCCAACTATGGATTACCTAATGCTCAATCCCAGTTTGTTTAGAGGCTAACATTCTACATACTAAATTAAAAAAAAAAAAAAAAAAAAAAAAAAAAGGAATCCTGCTGTCATACCTGCTGTCATAACATGAGATTAAAGGGAAAAGAATAAATCACCTGATGTCTCCTGTTTCCGACTCTGACAGAGAACATTCCTTCAGTTCTTGCAGTCTCTGATGGAGCAAAGTCAATTCTTCTCTGTAGTTTTCTTCAGCAACTCTTAATTTATTTTCAAAATAAAGTCTCAGTTGTTCTAACTCAGTTTCATGCTCCCTTTGTCTTTGCTGATGCTGCCGTTCAAAGTCTTGTTTTAAATGCTCTATTTCTTCCACCCGTGATGCACGAGCCAGGAGCTGCTCTTTTAGCTCTAGAATGGAGGCAAAACCAACACAAGCTCTAAGAAGTACTCAATCTTTAGGCTAAGTTGTATTTTAGTTGTTACCACAGAAGGAAAATGTTATTCCACAAACTACATAAGAAAATGAACTTCTGAAAAACAAAATATTTCTTCCTCAGAAGACAGTAGAACCACATTTCCCATTAGTACTGCATTCAGAGAAGCCATCACCATGAAAAGAATGAAAATCACTAACAGACTCTTAGCCCTCCTCATTTCCTTGTCCTTCAGGTCTGTGATAGTAACAGGAAGAGTCCTGCAATATTGCTTAATCTTCACATCTCCTGGTAGCAATAATTTAGTCAAGAACATTTAATTTGCTCCAGCAAAAACTACCCAAACAAAAAAAAACTTCAGCACAAACTATGCAGAAAAATAAAATCACAAGAAAGAAAATATAACACTTCTGGATTACTTTAGTGATAGTTCAGCTATCCAATAGAAAAAAAGTTGTAGAGAACAGGGAACAAGGCTGGTTCAGCAAGCTACCCTCCTTTCAGGGAGTGAGGGCAATGGCCAGCATTGCAGCATATTCATGAAGTTTTTGAGAGCTCTCTTCCTCACATTTTGTATTAAAGAAGCAGTAACACTAGAGAAAGTTAAAAGGTAGGGGAAAAGGACAAAAATCATGACAGGGGATTAGTTTTTTTCCCTAATTGGCTCATTCTGCCAGACAAGTTAGCTGAATTCTCACAGAATCAGCTGAGGATGGAACTTGGAACAACAAGAGGAGCCTAGAGAAGAGCAGCTGCTTATGTTATATAAGAGAAGAAATATTTACGGCAATAGAGGATGCCATCCAGGAAGCAACACAGCTACCTGACAGTGTGTTTTTGTGTAGCAAACCAGGAAAGTACACTCTGCATGAAAATGCTCACAATGAACATACAGACAGAAAGAATAAGAGAAGTACATGGCTCAAGCTTGCTACCAAAGGGAGCAGTTGCCAGGCACAGGGACGAGAGGAAGTGGCAAGCAGGAACTAGTAACACTAATGAGACAATGAGATAGGCAAGGGAAACGCAGTTTGGCTAGGTTTTGCCTGGCCAGCAAAGTCTGCTGGCGCAAAATTAACCAAGAAAAGGGTGTAACAGTTTTGAATTGGCATGACGGCATCAGGGCAGCAATCCCATTACCCAGTTGCTGCATTTTGAATCCACCACCATGAATGCTCAAATCAAGCCAAATACATCAGCCTGCGATCACTCAAGTGAAGAAAAGCAGAGTAAAGCAAGATGTGACACACCAAAAGAGGAGTCCTCACCTTGACCATGGCCTTGCACTCTGGTTTCATCATCTCAAGCAAGACAAAGAAGAAGCACGAAGGGTCCAAAGAATGAGAAATGTGAATGGTTAGAAACACGGAAACATTTGAAAGGTTAATAAAGGGTTATAGAGAGGAAATACAGGAATTACAGCAAATATTGTTAAGTGCTATCTGCAATAATTCTGCAATATCAAAACAAAGACCTCATACATTCCATTTGTAACAATAACAAAGAACTACCTTTACAAAGCTCTATTATATTTAAAAAGCTATATTTAAAAAACTATGCTATTCAGGAAATCTGAAATTGTGCTTGATGCATATTATATTTGCCTTCTGTTTTAACTACCCCAGCACCTGCAAAGAATGACTCCTAGTGTTCCAGTCTCAGTACAACACACATTAGAAAGGTTAACATCATGGTCTCTATAATTTTTATTTTTCCAAAGCTTCTCCTTTCATGTATTATACACCTCTGTGCACACACATCTGAGATATGTTCTCTTTCATTTCAGCCACAACTCTCTGTCATCTCCAATCGCTACACTGTGAAGCTGTTTGAAAGTCATTCAGTAGATGATGAATCTCTATGCTGAGTGTCAACGAAAAAGCATTTTATTTACCTCTCCTCAAAACTTAAAGAGGGAAAACCCATTTCTACCTCAAGATATAACCTAATCAAGAGTTCTATTTGGTTTGTTTTTTAAACAGACTGATCAGTTAGACACAATAAACCACTAGAATTCATAAACTAAACAGTGAGCTTTACTGTCTATCCACCATTAACAGGTTCTCAATTGAATTTATACCCATTTCCACACCAAATACAAAGAGCAGCATGTTATTCTATTAGCCAGCATTTTGTCAGTTTTTTTAACTCCATTATGCTTAATTGACATTGCAATGAAAAATGTTTGGTATGCAGGAGTAAAGTGGAGAGGGAAAGGAAAACAGGAGTGAACTTTTCCCCACAGACACACCACACTTTTTGACACTGCAGGACCAACTACTCTGCTAACACTGACCAACATCTCCCTTCAGAGACCACTAGGGTACAACCCACTGACACTTCTGTGACCTACCTGTATGTTTCTGGTACACAACTGAAAACACTTTGTGTCAATAATGCATACTCCCACATGAAAAAGAGATAAAAAAATAAAAAGCAGAACATGGAGCATAATAAAGAGCATACCACTTAGCTCTTGTCGATTTGCTCGGTTACTTTCAAGCTGACACCAAAGCTGCCTTATTTCTTCTTGTGACTGAGTCTTGAGCTCTTCGTGTATGACCTGAAGTTTCTCCAGCTATGAAAGACATGTTAAAATGAAACAAATGTAAAAAAGCACAATAACAACAAAACCCTCACACTCAATTTTCATAGAATTTTTTCTAACAGCTTATTTTATGCAACAGAGAGATCTGTCAGAAACAGATGGAAACAGTGATAACCAGACTCTCCGCTCCCAACCCCTGGTATCAGAGATACTGATAGCTTAGAATCACTCTTCTGAGAGAGAGGAATTTGTTCCTGATGCCACATTTATCATCACTGGAAAAAAATAAAGTGTCAGATAAAAAAAAACAAAAGAAACACAAAATCCAAAAAGTTAAACATGTAAATACAGAGGAAGAAATGGCCCCAAATGGCACAGAGACAATGGCAATAAAAAGACTTTGGACCACTATAAAAAATGCTGTCTTTACATGCTTCATGAGATACCTTTCAGTTTTTCAATAAAATTCCTTCATACAAACTAATCACCCAAATGCTATGTATAGAGTCTACTTTTTCTTACATATAATCAACTATTTGAGTGAAGAAATTTACCTCTTTCTGAAGATTCTCCTCTCTTTCTTGGCTTTTCATCTTCAGATCTTCTAGGAGTTGGTTATGTTCAGTTTCCAGCTGTTCTTGTAATTTTGCAATGGCTAATTGGTGTTCCTTCTCCAGTTCTATATATTTTACTGAAATTAAAAATGAGCTCTGTTACATCATCATCCTTGCTACTGAATGACCTGTACAACCTTATGTGCAACTACTGCAGGTCCCTAGACTAGAATACTAGCTTTTACAGGGAACCACAAAAATACTTGAATTAGGGAAGTATTTCTTAACCAAATACATCTATGCAGTGCCTCCTAGTTCTCTGCATTCCACACTGTTAGCTAAGAGATAATGCAATAGTAGTGTTGGAGGAATGAGCATCTGTTCTCTGCATACATGGACAAGCATCCTGAACTAGAAGCACACAGACACTTGGAACAGGGAAACACAGAATTTCTCCTATGACCACACTGAGCAACAGGCAGTAGATAACAGGAAAGACTAGGAAAGCTCACACCAAGTACGCTACCGTGGCACTAAGCATTCTCTGAACCCTGTAAACTTGCTACTACCTCATTTGGACAACACATCTTGACCTGCCCAGAAAGAATCTGCAACCAAATGACCACACTTCAGCCACAGTAAGCTGCAAAAAATGCGTATTATCCTCATGAAACAGACTTTAATGATACTGGTTCAGGGAAATGCAGTAAAGTCAGTGCAGGCTGTTTTCTACACAGTCTTACACCATCAGCCCAGTTTTTGAGTAAGAGGTTGTGACTATTTGTTCATTGAACAGCTTCTAAAAACTGCTAATTTTGCCATTGCTCAATACAGACAGCTGCTTCCCAAACCATGGCACTTACTTTTAGACTGTTGGTTCTCAAGAGAAAGAAGCTCCATCTCAGTTTTGACTTTTTCCAATTCAGATTCCAGACTTTTCTGCAGTTCCACCATTTCAGTCTGATGTTTTTCACACAGCTCTTCACAAACATTTTTTAAATGCGTATCAGATTCCAACTCCCAGTCTCTTTTGAGAGTCTAAGAGAGCAAGACAAGCATTACTAAAGCAAGTGCATTTAGAAAATTAGTACTTTTCCCCCTCATTTGTCCTCTACAATAAATGTGTAGTAGACACAGGACTTCTACCAGCTCTAGTTTACTGAAAGAAGTTTTGGGTCTTTTTCTTGTATGAAGAACAGAATTTGTACCTCTAGTGCCTGGGTATGTGTCTCTTCCATTTCCAATTCTATTTTCTTTCTCTGATCAACTGTGAAATAAAATATTTATTAACAAATTTATTTTAAATGTTATGATTAAATGATAAGTAGAAATATGGATAAGATTACCACTTTCATCAAACTCAGGGCTTAGATAGGTAGGCAAGCAGCAGTGCAAGGCACTGGGTTCTATCCAAACCTATCCACTGCTATATCCAAGCAATTTCCATTTTAGAAAAAAGGCACCTAGCAGTTAACAAACACACACACACAAAAAAAACCCCACAACACACCACAGCTTTAATACACACTCAAATGCCTATCAGTGTCATTTCTGATGCTAACATTTCACTGCAAGTCACTATTAAGTATTTTGAATCATCTTTATCTCCAGAGACACAGTGTAAGTAGCAAGCAGCAGCAGCAAGTAGGGAACTATCAAAGAAAGCCTGGAAAATAGACTGTAAGACATGTCTTAAGATCATGGAATGTCTTGAGTGGGAAGAGACCCTTTAAAGGTCATCTAGTCCAACCCCTCAGCAGTGATCAAGGACATCTTCAACTAGATCAGGTTGATCAAAGCCCCATCCAGCCTGACCTTGAATGTTTCCAGGGATGGGACTTCTACCACCTCTCTGGGCAACCTATGCCAGTGTTTCACCACCCTCAGTGTAAAACACTCTCCTCCTTCTATGTAGTCTAAATCTCCCCTCTTTCAGTTTAAAACCAAGACCCCTTGTCCTGTCACAACATGCCCTGCTAAAAAGACCATCCCTATCTTTCTTAGAGGCCCCATTTCAGTACTGGAAGACTGCAATAGGGTCTCCCTGGAGCCTTATCTTCTCCAGCTGCACAATCCCAACTTTCTCAGCCTGTTCTCATAGCAGAGGTGATGATTTTTGTGGCCTCCTTCGGATAATGTCTTTCCCGTGCTATAGACTCCAGACCTGAAAGCAGCACTCCAGGTGAGGTCTCACTAGAGTAGAGAGGCAGAATCCTCTCCCTTGACCTGTTGGCCATGCTGCTTTTGATGCAGCCCAGGACACGACTGACCTTCTGGGCTGGAAGTACACATCGCCAGCTCACATCCAGCCTTTTATCCACCAGTACCCCAAAGTATTTCTCTACAAAGCTGCTCCAAATCCCTTCAGACAATAGCCTGTATTGAAATGAGGGATTGCCCCAACCCAGGTGCAGGACCTTGCACTTTGTCTTGTGGAACCCCATGAGATTCCCATGAGATCATTTCTCAAGTTTGTCCAGGTCCCTCTGGATGGCATCTTGTTCCTCTGGCAGGCAAACTGCACCAATCAGCTTGTTGTCACCTACAGACATGCTGGGGGTGCACTTGAGCTCCCTATGTCGTTGACAAAGATATTAAACAGCACCAGTCCCAGAACAGACACCTGTAAGGGCATCAGTCTCCATCTGGGCATCAAGCCACTTAACCTCAGGACTATCTGACCATTACCCACTGAATAGTCCACCTATCCAATTCATATCTCTCCAACTTTGAAGGATGTTACAAGGGACCATGCCAATAGCCTTATGGAAGTCCAGACAGATGGCATTCATAGCACTTGTCCTGTCCACTGACCATGCCACCACACAAAGCTGTTAGGTTGGTCAGGCAGGATTCACCCATGCTGGCTGTCTCAAATCACCTGCCTGTTCTCCATGTGCCTTAGCACAACTTCGAGGGGATCTGTTCCATGACCTTCCCAGGTATGGAGGTGAGGCCGAGAAGTTGCTAGTTCCCAGTTCTCCCCTCTACTCCTTTTAAGAATGGGTACAATTTTTTCCCTTCTTCCAGCCACCAAGGACTTCAACTGACTGCCATGACATTTCAGATATTGTGGAGAGTGGCTTGGTAACTACCTCAGACAATTCAATTGGGATGCTGGTCCCACAGAATTGCGTTATGTTCAGGTTTCTCAAATGGTCATGAACGTGATGTGCTCTTACAGCAGAAAAACAACATCTGACAGGACTCTTTGTTAACTGGCTTAAGATGGTACCTTCCATGTGCTCCAGGAGTCTCTTGTATTGTCTACTGCTCACTGTACTACTTTTCCTGCAGCTGGATCGAGGCTTTGTCACTGGGCTCCTCATTCAGCCTGCTCGTGGCAATTCTTCAGATACATCTCTTCATACTCTATCCATTTCTTAATGCAGAGGGCAATGCCTCTGCCCCTTCTTCTTCAGCTGACCCTTCTGAACAGCCTGTAGCCATCAATAGCCACAGTCCAATCATGGGATTTATCCCACCAAGTTTCAATAATGGCAGACAGATGATAGCTTTCTAGCATAATGGTGGCTTCAAACTCCTGTACTGGTGTAGAGGCACTTCAGTTGGGCTGTCAGCAAGTCACCTTCAAGGAGGAATATCCCTTAATTACTTTAAATTATTTCCCTGGTATTTCTCTGTTGGTTCCTATTACTTCAGGAGCCCCAGCTCACCTCCTAAGACTTCCAAGTGTGCTACAGTGACTTCAGCATGCCTCTGAGCAACAGGCTGAGGGCCCTCACTAACATCCTATCATCAGCTCACCATATTACCAGTCATAACAATCACTTTTCTACTCCTGAGTCAAAAAGACACAGCCCTAAACATTTTCTTTGTCTCAGGGAAGGACAACTAAAGGAATTGTTTCTAAACTTCAGTGAACTGTTGCAGGCCTCACCTTTCTCCAGAAATTCCTTAAGCTCTGCCATAAAGTCAGAAATGGCCTCCTGATCTGGGAAGAGGTAAATATCCCCAACAGTGCCAACAGCATGATCAGCAGACGTTCAGTACTGTGAAGTGCAACTTTGCTCTTGCTGATGGCAAAATACAATCTTATATCAACCAAATTTCGAAAGGACACCCACTTGCAGGTTCTCATTGAACCTTTCAGTTCTTTTACAACTCCTTTATCCTCCTTCAAAAAAATAATTGAGAGGGCATGCCAGGAAAGCCTTTTCCTATCTTGTCAAAAACACAACAGTAGTCAGTGCTGTCTTAGGGGGGAAAAGCCCTTCCAAAATATAAGGGCTAAGAGCTTTACTCTTTGCAGAAATGAAAGTCTGAGAGAGCTCTGTCTAATGCATCCTGCAAAGCAACTAGTTCAGTACAGTGCTATTTTACAGAGGTAGCAGCAGAACACCCATATAATTGAAGAAAAATTAAGCTTATACGTGGACAACTCCATTCTCATGTACAAATACATGTTCTTGTCCATGCCAGACTAGCCACTGTCTCCATTCAAGGCAACACCAGCCGTCACTCACAAGGCCAGCTATGGACCATAATGGGAACCGCAGAAGACATATACACACAGGGTTTCAATTTCTGGTCCGTTACTCCCAGATTTTAATACCTAGCTCTTGGTGATACTTTGACTTAAGGTCTTCTTTTTCCTTCAGACATTGCTCTTTAAGCTTCTCCCACTCCAGCTGATGGCGACTCTGAAGAATTGCTATCTCTTGAGCACGCTTATCATTGAGCATCTCCCGCAGCTCCACAAGGGCAGTTTCCTTTTCTTTTCTCAAGTTAGACTGCGTAAGCTCAAGCTGAGAAGTGTGCAGATTATTTAAGCTTAGGCGTAAAGCTTCCAGTTCAAGGTTGTGCATTGTCTGTAAATGCAGAAGAAAAATGGTTTTCCCTCTCTTCTAATGAAATATGTTCAATTTTTTCATGATTAACATTTGAAAGCAATTGAAAGTGAACATCTAAGTTTTGCCTTTGTCTACTTGAAGAGTTTTTCCCTCATGGCAGGGACAAAATCCCTAAAAATAAGCTGACTTTTGTTAAAATGAGATTTAAATAACATTGTCAGTGTGAAGTAAAAGGCTTTTCTTACCTGCCTCCTAACTTCACCTCCTACCAAATACCTTCTCCACTTCTTCAAAAAGTCATCAAAGCAGAATAAAACCTCACCCCAATCCTTCACTGTCTATTAAAAAAACTTCCTATTTGCTGTTGGCTACAATTTGTTAAAAAGCTAAATTCTGAAGGGGTATTGGAAAAGTGTAGAAATTAAATTCAACATGCCTCATTAAAAAAAAACAAAACAAAAACCACCACCACACAAACCCAAACAAAACACCAAAAAACCTATCCAACAATTCTAAATGGCAGATTAAAAAAGGTCAAACTTTTCAATTCTTAAACAAGCTAAATAGCACAACAACATCTTGTAATTAGACCTTCACAGAATCACAGAGAATGTTAGGGTTTGGAAGGGACCTAGCAAGATTATCTAGTCCAGCTCCCCTGCAGAGCAGGATCACCTAGAATAGGTCAGACTGGAACACATCCAGCCAGGTTTTGAATGTCTCCAGAGAAGAAGACCTTACACTAGACGTATTCTTTCCATTTCTGTTTTGCCCTTAGTCCATAATCCCAACTTCTTCTTCTAAATAGTTACTGGGTTTTTAAATGCTTCCACTAAGTTTAGCACAAAAGCATTCCTAATTATGTAAGTGAAATAAAAAAGTGGGAAGGGCTTGGCATTTTTTATAAATGTGCTTGTTAAACTTCTCAAGCTATGAGAAATGACACAGTTGTTGCGTTTGTCTGTTTGGGTTTCTTTTTCAAAACCCATCAATTTAAGCATCCAGTTCCCTTCAGAATTAACATTAAAATATAATTGGATTGAGGATCTGAGAGAATTCCTATGGAAGTTATCTACTACCACCCACCAAGAGAAGATTCCTAATTCTTCAACTGCAGCACTACATAAAAGAGCAAATATAGTAAGCACAAGAATCAAGGAGCCTTCTCTTTGCAACAGCCAGGTAACCAACACAGTAGTTGCTGTGTTTCTTTATTTTACTTGTGATTGGAGCTGAACTTGCTCTATCTCTGCTCTGTGTGTGGCTGCCATTTGCTGCTGAACTTCATCCAACAAGTGCTGCTGTTCTTTATTTAGTTCAGCACGGAGCTTCTCCATTTCCTCTTCATGTTTAGTAACCAGTTCAGAGATTTCACGATCATGTTCTCGTTCATGCACCTGCAGAAAATACTCAGGTGAAGAGATTTCTTACAAATAGTTAGTTAGCCCCTAAAAAACTAGTGAGCCGTAATTCTTCCCTCCTCCTGACCCCAAATCCCAGACACCATGGAAAAAAACCCAAACATATTAGAGATGTAAAAATCTATTATCTTGCTTAAATGACAACTGAAATTTAGCTTATTTACCTTTTTTATTAAAGCAATCTGTTCCTTTCTTTCCTCTTCAAACTTCTGCTGTTTTTCCACTTTATCTTTTATTTCAGCATTTAATTCTGCTATCTGAAAACAGGCATACAAACATTCACAATGACTAAGCATTCTGAAATCTCTTGCCATTATCAGGGTTTCCTACCTCTTTCTTTTGTGTCAAACTCACTTTAGTTAATTCGGCAAGGTGTCGAGTCTCCATTTTATCAATTTCCTCTTTGTAATGTTTCACCATCTTGGATTGTGCCTCCTCAGCAGCTTGTGCAGACTCCTGCAAGCGAGCCTCAATCTCCAAGTGAGCTTTCTTCAATTGGGTGATTTCTTCGGTCAGCTGCCTGTATTCAGTATTTTTTGCCTTTATTTCAGCATTAAGTTTAAGAATTTCTAAGTTGCTGCAGTTTAACGTGTCCTCATATTCCAGTCTTTCATGCTCCCGTATTTGTTTGAGGTTTTTCACTTCAGTATTAAGGTCATGTATGTTTTTCTCAAGATCATCTATGATGCTAGCATTCTCTGCTAGTGCTCTTTCTGCTTTTATTAGATCTTCCTCCACATCAGATAATTTTTCTCCTAGGGCTGTTTTTTCCTTCAACAAGAGTGATAAATTTTGTTCTCTTGTATTGATTTCAGCTTTGAGCCACTCCAGTTCTTTTAGCAATGCCTCTTCAGATATGGTTTTCTGACCAAGCAGTTCAGCTGTCATCTTGGTTTTAGCCTTCTGAGCATCAAGCTGGTTTTGCAGATGATCCCTTTGACTTTGCAAAGCAGCTAACTGACGTCCAAAGAGAGACTGTACTTCACTTGTTACAGAATCAGAAACTGTTTTCTGTTCCTGAACATCTTTCACTAATTGCTCCTGAGTTTGCAGCTGCACCATCAACATTTCTCTTTCCTCCTGGAGGTCTTTTACCATTTCTTCCCAGGTAGAGGATTTTGACACTTGTGTTAAAGACTCTACAGCACAATAAGGTTGGCCTCCACCCTGCTGTTTTTCTAGAGACATTATTTGGTTTTCAAGTTCCTTCTCCTTCTCTGTTTTTTGAAGAAGTTCTTTTTCACAACAGAGCCGTGCTTCACGCTCCTGATCCAGTTCCACTCGCATACAGTGGAGCTCAGCCATTACTTTTTCCCATTTTCCAACTGCTTCTTGAGTCTCCTGACAGGATTTTTTCAAAGCCGATTCCTTCTCATGGAGCTGCTCTGTTAGTTTCACACACCTCTCTACTAAACGAGCTATCTCATCATCCTTTACATCATCACAGTCACTTACTTTGTTTTGCTGCAGGGAGTTATGCGACAAAAATGAAATCAAGTCCTCTTCTCCTACCTCAGCCTCTTCAAAAGTCTCTCGAGCCAAACCACCAGAACATGTTTCCTCATCAAGGCCAAAGTTCACTGAAGAAAGCATAAAACCTGTGCTAGGTTCTAGAAGCACACTGCTATCTAACCCATATCCACTGCATCTACCTTCTTCGATAGCATCACCCTCAGAAGTGCTGGATGCACATGAATCTTCTGGTCCTCCTGTGGAGATGAGGTATTTAGCCAGTATGCCTTCATTAACACTAAAAAGCCCTGGTTGTGACACATGTTCTTCATCCAACTCATTTCCTTCACTACTTTCATTATTCTCTGCAATCTTTGAACTCTTAATTTCTTCTATTTGATCTCTTGAGGAGTCCACTCCCAAGTCACACTGGAATTGTAGTTCTTCATGAACCAGTTCACCTTCACCTTTCAAGTAGTGTGGTTTATTCCACATTTCCTCAAGCTCTGATCTCTGCAGCTGTGACATCTCTGGTAACACCTGTTTTTCCTTCAATTTCACTAGCTTCTTATTGAAGACAGTCTCTTCATCAGACTTTTGCATTACATCTATACTTTCTTGAGCCTCACAAAGTCGTTTTTCATTTAATTCCCGAATGAAAGAATTCAGTCTCTTAATCTCTTCATTCAAGGACTGTTTTTCTTGTTTATAACGCTGGACTTCTTTGATCTGCTCTTCTGCATTGGAAAGCTGAGACTTAAGGCTATTAATAAAATCCTTGTATTTAGTCTCCATTTCAGATTTTTCTCTCTGGAAGTCTTCCTGTTGGTTTTCAAGTTTCCTTCTCAAACTGTCCTTTTTTATTTCAGACTCATGAAGACTATTATTTAAGTCAATTATTATGCTATTCAAATTCTGAACGTGCTCTTCTGAATTTAGAGCACAGAGTTCTTTTTTAAACTGTTCAAGTTCATTCTTATATTTTAAAAGAATGTCTTTTTCATATACCTGCTTAGCTTCTGCAATCTCTCTGTGGTAGCGCTTCTCCAGCTCAGCCCTCAAGTTCTCCAACTGCCTGCAAATATCCTTTTCATGACCAGCTTTCAGTTCTTCGATACGCTGCTGTTCATTCACTTTGGACAGAGCTATTTCATGTTTTAATTCTGTTATTTCTGAGTCCCGGAGAGAAAGAGTATGTTGTAGTGTAGACAAGCTAAATCTTTCTGATGTCAGCAGATCTTGAAGACTTTGAATCTGCTTTTCTTTTTCTCCTATGCTTTCACGTAACTGTTGAATTGTATCTTTCATATCCTCTTCCATTTGGGCAAGCATATTTTCTGTATCTCTGGCATTCTTCAAAATAAAATATTAAATATAGAACACATCATGTTTAATTTCCTTAAGCCTCATGCTTTTAATGCATCTTCACAAAAAATACTTAATGTTAAGTGCAGGGTGTATCACTGGCCGAGACATCATGACTTTTAAACACATTTTTGAGAGTGGACAATACTAGTGAAAGACCCTTCAAATGTGGTAACAAACATCAAATTGTCCAAGCATTAACAAATAGTATGCCACTGACTCCAGAGAGAAAGAAAATAGCAGCAGTGTCAGCCTTCAGCTATCTTAATTAAATAGAATAAAATATCAGAGCTACAGATATCTGTTCATTTCACATTCATTTGCATAGAGAAAACATCTCCCACAGGCCAACAGAACAGCCATATCAAATTTTGAGTTACTTGACTTAAAAGTTTAAGGCTTCTACCCCATGGCATTGCTGGTTACATGCTTAAGAAAAATCAGGCCTGTTGAGCTGTTCCTTTAATGTATGTAAGTAAATGACAATCCTCAGAAACTCATTTCTGAAGAAAAAAGATTTTTATGACCGTGCCACTACAGCAGGTCAGTCATCACAAAACCTGAATTACACAAAATAATTATTTTTTCAGGTTTATTTTAAGTTTTTTTTAACTGAGTTTATTCCCAGTATCTGTTTCTGGAACTGCTACATGAAAATATTCCATCACAAGCTTTTTCATTTTGTTTTGGATCTGAAAGTAACATGATCATAGACACAGATGCAGTTAACTTTTGCTCTCATCTAGCTGTTTGAAGTTCACACACAACTGTACTGTTATATGCCTACACAGCACATCCAGCAACCCTCACCCCACTGCAAGTCTCTGTCACTTATGTTCCAAAGTGCCTCAGTTCAACAGACACCAAGTGGACTTGTTTCTGATGGAAATTTCTTCATGTTATACGACAGTTGAGTAACAGAGTTAAAGACTAACTCTTCTGCAACAGAAACCAGTGCCTTCAGAAGAAATAAAATAAATGAATTCCATCTTTTAAGTGTAGTTTTAGTTCTGAAGCAGCAATGTTATTACATGCATAAATTAAGTGTTCATTACAGGTTCTTTCTCCAAGAAGTACCACCCTGGTTTGCACAACCACAACAAGAACTATCTACCTAGATAACACCATTATAAAGACACTTCAAAGTTTTTTACCTTTTGAGAAGACTCAAGTTGTCCTTCCAGGTCATGTACTTTCTGACGCAGCACCTCCAATTGTGCATTTTGCTCTCTGAGCTGGTTCTGAAACAAGGACATCTGCTGCTGGGCTTCTAACACTTCATTTTTTGCAGGGGTTTTACTTCTCAGCATCTCATTAACCTGAACAGATAAAGGTTCTCACAGTCAACAGAAAGTTTATATCAGAGTAACTCATTCAAAAGAAGTCTCACTGCATATGTAAAACATACTCTATTTCCTACAGATTTAACCTAGGTCTTTAATTCTCAATGAGTAAGAATCTCCCTGAAAAGCCAGACACTGTAAAGACACAAATGTTAGATAATTCATCTCTATGAAGCCTCCAAAATGAATTATGATTTCCAATGGACTTGACATACTGGTAAGAGGATAATGACCAAACCCAGTCTTCTCTGTGAAGGATTTATGCCTCAATACTTAAGGGTTTTTCTCCCTCTCCAACTTCCTCCAAAAGAAAAGAAAACATTTACCCCTACAGATTTAAATATTATGTGTTTTATTAATTTTTAAAAGCTTTTTCTAAAGACTTATCTTTTTGGTTTTAGCAAATATTTAACATAGTATTAGTACTTGCATCTCTTATCAAATCTGACATGCTCCCAACAAACAACTTGCATCGTGTTACTAGCTTTATTTAGATTATGCCTCAAGTACTATTTAGAGGCTCCATGGAGTAATTTTCACTATGACCACGTATTTTGTCAATACCAGTCAGAACTGTACATGGAAAGCAATACTGTAGGTTATTTTTAAAAACTTCATTTGTCAAAGGATTTGATTTTCCAGGGCATGATCAATTCTTCATAAGTAATTCCCAGACCTGAGTAAGTGTCAGAGTTGTTGGGGGGGGGTTTTGTTTGTTTTGGGTTTGGGGGGGGATGGTTGTGGAGGGTTTTCTCTGGGCTTTTTGTTTTGTTGTTTGGTTTTTAATTTGTTGGGGGCGGGGGGAGGGTGTTTTGTTTGTTGGTTTGAGAATGGTTTGTTTTGTGGTGTCTTTGTTTTTAAAAATCTCTTTTTCATCCAGACATTTAAGACACAATCTCTCCCAGCAAAATTCTTGCAAACCTGAAATTAAGTAAACATAGATACTACTCTTTGGCATATACTGTAAGGCTCCTGAGACAATAAATGCACAGATTGCAAAAAGAATAGCTCCTATTCTTTTTTTTGTGATACTCGAAGTATATATATGAAAGGCTGTAGTACATTTCATTATCCAGGTATTAGATCCATGAAAAACTTTTTGCATTTACAGATTCCTGTGTGTCATAGAGGCTACATCAGTTGTCCTCAGGTTATTTTAAATCCTCTTTGAGCCAAGTCAAGTTACTGCAACACATCAAGTTTCTGTGCAACAACTAAGCATGACTTTTCCATGCATATAGTAAGAGCTTTCTTTGGCAAAGGCAATAAAAACTGATCCCATATCATTACAATGATTGCTGCGCATAGATTCCAAACCACTAACGAGATTGGGCAAAATTCCCCAACAAGGGCTAAACTGATGGATAAAGACCTCAAAAACTTCACACACACAAGTAGAAAAATGTAAGGACACTTCCAGGGCTCCTCCTTAGCAACTGGAGAAAACTCTGCCTTGCCCTGAAATCATTTTCACTGCTGCACTGCAAAGTGAACAATGAAAATTATGTGATAAGCTCAGTAGGTTTTTACATTTGTATTCCAAACCTGTTCTTATTCTCTCTGTAAGGAAGCACAAACCTGATGTAACTGAAGTTGTAAATCATGGATCTGACCAGCTACATGTGAAGTCTCCTCCTGTAGGTCATCCCGATCCTTCTTTGTCTGTTGAAGGCAGTTTGTTAGTTTCCCGATGACTTCATTCTGCTCTTGAACAGTAGTTTCCTACATGGATCACAAGAAGTCCACTTTTAAAATTAAAATACCCTTAACATCCTGGGAAACCAGTAAGTTTCCTTAAACCAAAGCTGTTAAGAGCCTACAGGTACACTTAAGTTTTAAAAAATTTGCACCAAATGACCAGGGATGTTTGTGTTCAAACACAACTGCAGGGGTGATGAAGGAAGCATCTTACACTGATTCCAAAGAGATGACAAAGCTAATCAAAAGTGACTTTTTAAACAAATGATAGGATAACAGTCATGAAATATGCCTGTTACTTATGTAAAAGTAATCAAGTTTTCTACAGGACACAATTAATATTTAGCATCCCTAAATTGTTTCCTTCTTTTCAGCCACATGACAGAAAGTTAATGAGATGAGATATATTAATCCTACTTTAAGTTAATCACATTAATCTTTTCAACTTAGTTCTCACCAACAGGAAATGTCTTTGTTTCCCCAGTCCTAGAAGGAGAAAAACAACATGTAAAGGGGGAAGTAACTGTTCTTTGGAAGCACCTGGTAATTTACCTTCACATAGAAATGCTAAAGAAAGGGAAGTCAGAACATCATCTTCTTTTTTTTTTTTCTTTTTTTTTTTTTTAATTTTGGGTAAGGGACAAGTATATAAATAAAGTTTAATAAAGTTTAACTTCTCCTACTTAATTATTTGCCCATACCAAAATGTCCACCCCTAAACCCAAAAGCCACAAGTATAAATATTCAAAAAGCGTGAATGATAACTGTGGGGGGCAGGAAGGAAGGTCATTAGGAGATGGTGGTGGTGG